>NC_141685.1:1737520175-1738120175 GCF_964263255.1 Lissotriton vulgaris
GGTTTATCTGCGATAAAAATCGCCGATGTGCGGCGATAATTTTTATCTCTAAACAAGTTATAGACAAAAATTATCGCTTGTTGTTAGTAATATGCCCCCGGGTTTTTGCTTGCAGAAATCGGGAGGCGGGAGACTAGCACTGAAATCAGTACTCACACGCCTGAATCAGGAGAATTGGCATGTCTGAATTCTCTACAGCTGGGGCCATAAACTACATCCGCAGGGGTAGGTGATAGCCTGGGACCAGCCTAGCATCTAAAATGGCTGCCGTGCACGACAAAATTGTGGCATTCGAAAAAAGGCAAGATGGCGCAGCCGCTGGAAGAGATATATCAACATATATCAGCCTCCTCAGCCACCCTCAGGAAACATAGGGGATTAGGATATGTCTCCCGCACCCCCTTATACCTAGTACTTTAATTAACGAAGCACAAAATGGCGAATTCCCGTTTCGCTACCAGTTTGCGGCCCAGTTCGCGGCCCGTGAAGCGCTTCTACCGTGAAAAATCATTTTTTTTTTATTTTCCCCACGGGACCCTTTAATAACCCCAACAACATTCCTAGGGGGTCAAGAGGGGGATACCTTGCCCCCTTTCATTAAATTCCCCCTTAGTTTTTCACCTTTTCTTCTCTCTCGATCCTACCGAGAGACAAGATGGCGGCCGCTCCGGACTGTCACGCAGCAAAAAAAAAAAAAGCTCACGCACAGCCGCTGGAAGAGATGTATCAACATATATCAGCCTCCTCACCCACCCTCAGGAAACATAGGGGATTAGGATACGTCTCCCGTACCCACTTATAACTAGTAATTTAATTTACGAAGCACAAAATGGCGAATTCCCGTTTCGCTACCAGTTCGCGGCCGCGCTTCTACCGTGAAAAATCATTTTTTTTTTATTTTCCCCACGGGACCCTTTAATAACCCCAACAACATTCCTAGGAGGTCAAGAGGGGGATACCTTGCCCCCTTTCATTAAATTCCCCCTTCGTTTTCCACCTCTTCTTCTCTCTCGATCCTACCGAGAGACAAGATGGCGTCCGCTCCGGACTGTTTAGAATGTTGACAGACACCGGAGAGCCAATCAGCTTTCTGCGCGCAAAGTTCCGATAAGCGAAAAGTAAGCGGACCGGATCGCTGCCCAGAGCGCTGTTACAGATATATATCTTGGTTTGAACGTTAATTTCTCAAAAACTACTGGAGCACATATATTGAGACCTAGCAAAGGCACATCGGGCTAACAGTCCCTACAATTTTGCCAAGTTTCGTGCAAATCCATTCAGCCGTTCGAGCTAAAAGTGAGTCCAACCGCCCTATGGAAAACTCAATGCAAAAAACGCGTTTTGGGACCCCCCTTTTTTCTCAGCCCCCCCTTGACGAAACCCCACCAAATTTTCAGGAGCTGCTCAGAAACAAAATGTGCCATTTTCCTGAAAATTTCAGCCGATTCCATCCACAAACGCCAAAGTTATTAGACATAGAATTTTCAAAAGTCCCATAGGGAATTTATCCTAACTATATATACCTACTGGCGAACGCCAGTAGGTAATATATATATATATATATATATATATATATATTCACTGAAAAAACTACAGGTTTCAGCCATGTTATAGTTAGGGATGAGCATTTAAAAAACCTTAGAAATTCACTGAAAAAACCATAGGTTTCACGTATGTTATAGTTAGCTGGACATTTCACTCATACAAAACGATTGAAATTACCACGTTATAGTTAGTTTAGCTAACTATAACTCGTGCGCCCGCAATGCATTGCTGATGACGTCGCATATTACATCACTCGTGACAATGTCAGTGACATCGCTCATGACATCACTCATGACATCTCAAATGACATCACTGATGACATCATCCATTAATGTGTGCCTTTCTGAAAAATACATATTTTTTATATATGTATATGTAAATGTCAATGGAAGAATAAATTAGTAAATAAGTGTCTAAATGGATGTTTTTTTTTGAAAAATTGGTTGTATAACTGACGTATTAAGTGTATCTTAGTGAATACATGTATTAACGAGTAATGTTTAAATATTTAAATATCTGTATCAGTGTCTCACTTTGTGTATAAGTGGCTGCATGGGTTGGTGAGTAGCTACATGAGTGTGTATATGGGTTTTTAGTTTGTTTTTTCAGTATCAGTATGAGTGTCTGTATGGTTTGGTTGGGGATATTACTTAGCGTATAGATGCCTGAATGAGTGACTCACTGTTTGTATGTGTTTTGAAGACATCATGTGTGCAGGACTGTATGGGTGGATGAGTGTGTGCATGGGTGTGTTAGTGAGTGAATGACTGTCTCAATAGTGTCTTTATGAGTAACTACATATGTTTTAAACTAGTATATGTGAGTATTGACGTATATAAGTGAGTATATGTGAGAGTGAGAATTTCAAAGAGTTCCTGTATAAATAAGTATGTGTTTCTATAAGTGATTCTTTAAGAGAGTAAGTGTATGTACATTTCTGTCGAAGTAAGTGTAGTGATGTGTGTGTATAGTTGTATATGCAAGTAAATGGATGTTTGATAGTTTATTTGCATGTGTGAGTATGTGTGTGAGTAACTCTATGGATGAGTATCGGTGTGTAACAGGATGTATAGGTGTATGAGTACATATGATGAGTGAGTACATGTATGAGTGACTATATAGAACTGTCCGTGTCTGAGTGGATGTGTATGTAGATGTTGGAATTACTGAATAGTTTGTTTTAACTGGTATTTGTATCTCCATTTTTTTTAAATTTTTGTTTCTATTTTTGAATGTGTGTATCAAAGGTAATATTAGGGTGAGAGGAGGTCTGCCACTCTTTCACAAGGATGATGTCATCAGTGATGTCATTTGAGATGTCATCAGTGATGTCATGAGTGATGTCACTGACCATGTCATGAGTGATGTAATATGTGACGTCATCAGCAATGCATTGCGGGCGCGCGAGTTATAGTTTGCTAAACTAACTATAACAGGGGAATATATATATATATATATATATATATATTCACTGAAAAAAACATAGGTTTCACACCAGTTATAGTTAGGTGGAAATTTTACTCGCATAAAACCATTGAAATTCCCACGTTATAGTTAGTTGGACTCACTATAACTTGCGCGTGCAATGCACTGCTAATGATGTCACATATTACATCACTCATGACATGGTCAGTGACATCACTCATGACTAACCCTGGGCGGAGTTGGCGGTGTTGGCGGAGTGGGGCTTCGCAGAGCTACGCGAAGTGGGCGAGAAACTACGCCCACCTCCGCACTCCGCGTAGCCCCACTCCACAAACACCACTGGCCGCCAGCCCCGCCACCCACCTCCCTCCCGCCCTCCCTAAATACTTTCAAATAAAGGAATCAAATAATTTAAAAAGCACTTACCTTGCCGCCGCGTCCCCGGGGCTCGCTATCTTCCGTCTTCCGTCTTCTTTAGTAATGCGCATGCGCGGGCGGCCGCGCATGCGCATTACTAAAGAAGACGGAAGACGGAAGATAGCGAGCCCCGGGGACGCGGCGGGCAGCGGCCGGCAAGGTAAGTGCTTTTTAAATTATTTGATTCCTTTTTTTGAAAGTATTTAGGGAGGGCGGGAGGGAGGCGGGTGGCGGCCAGCTACGCTCCGTCTGCGGAGCGTGCGTAGTGCCGCCTGGCTACGCCAGCTCCGCAAAATGCGGAGTAGGCGGCACTACGCACACTCCGTGCACGGAGCGTAGCTGGCCGCCCACCGTTACTCATGACATCACTGATGACATCTCAAATGACATCACTGATGACATCATCCAGTGAATGTGGATCTTTCTGAAAAATAAATATTTTTTATATATGTATATATAAAGGTTGATGGAAGAATAAATGGGTAATGTATTCACTAAGATACATTTATTAAGTCAGCTAACCAATCAATTTTACACAAAAAAACATCCATTTAGACATTTATTTACCCATTTATTCTTCCATCAACCTTTAGATATACATATATAAAAAATATTTATTTTTCAGAAAGATACACATTCACTGGATGATGTCATCAGTGATGTCATTTGAGATGCCATCAGTGATGTCATGAGTAATGTCTCTGACCATGTCATGAGTGATGTGATATGTGACGTCATCAGCAGTGCATTGCACGCGCAAGTTATAGTGAGTCCAATTAACTATAACGTGGGAATTTCAATGGTTTTATGCGAGTAAAATTTCCACCTAACTATAACTGGTGTGAAACCTATGGTTTTTGCAGTGAATTTAATAGGTTTTTTAAATGCTAATTCCTAACTATAACTGGTGTGAAACCTATGGTTTTTTCTGTGAATATATATATATATATATATATATATATATATATATATATATATATATATATATATATATATATATATATATATATATATATATATTTTCGAAAGGGCTGACAGCTAACATCCGCGCTGCAGTCACACAAGAAGACTCGCACTCCAGGGTCTGTGTTTTTAAAGATGTTTAATGGCGACGCGTTTCGACCAAACGGTCTTCTTCCAAATATATATATAAATGTATTAAGTGTTACCACTTTATTACAATCAAGATGACTTCAGGTGTGCCATACTTTTGTCATAAGTAAGACTGTTAGCGTTCTAGTTGTTCTTTAGAACACTCTGGGACATTCTGTCATTGGGCTATAGTTGGGCTACATCTGGCTGATATTTGGGCTACATTTGGGATCTTTTGTCTCTGGTTGCCATCTTGGGAGACTGCATATCAGAATTTTTTTAATGAAATATAAGAGGATTTGAGAAGTCACTCAAAATGTGCCCTAATTTTTCTTTCTTCAGCACTAATCATAATTTCTATGGCAAATTAACCCCCTCATTTTGTTCCTTTGCAAATTAAATGTTTTAAGTGTTAACACTTTATTCCAATCAAGATGACTTGAGGTGTGCCATACTTTTGTCGTAAGTAAGACTGTTAGCGCTCTAGTTGTTCTTTAGAACACTCTGGAACATTCTGTCATTGGGCTATAGTTGGGCTACATCTGGCTGATATTTGGGCTTCATTTGGTTTTATTTGTCTCTGGTGGCCATCTTTGGGCTACATTGGGCTACATTGGGCTACATTTGGGCTCTAACATATATATAGCCCAATGTAGCCCAATATATATTTTTTCAAAGTTAATTTTCGTAAAAACCACTGGAGCATATATCTTGAGACATAGCAAAGGCACATCGGGGTACTAGTCCCTACAATTTTGCCAAGTTTGGTGGAAATCCATTCAGCCATTCGGGCTAAAAGTGAGGACGACCGCCCTATGGAAATTAACATGGGGAAAACACGTTTTGGGACCCCCTTGTATCTCGGCCCCCGCTTGACGAATCCCCCACAAACTTTCAAGGAAGGACCGGAGGTCCGCGAGGCAAATTTGAGAAAATTTTCAGGCAGATTCGTCAACCGGCGCTAAAGTTATTCACAATAGAATTGTGAGATTTTGCATTGAAAAAAATCCTAACTATAACTACCTACTGGCGACTGCCAGTAGGTAGTATATGTATATATATATATATATATATATATATATATATATATATATATATATATATATATATATATATATATATATATATATATATATAAAGATTGATGGCTAAAGAATTTCAAGTTGTGGGCACCTCTTTTACAGGCAACTTGTAGGATTTGTGAGCGACCTGCCTGAGGGAGGAGGGAGGAGGGAGGGAAGCCCCTAGGCTGTTTACAGCCTGCCTGTGACAGTGCCAACCGACGCTGCCGTGCTGGCGGCTTGGAGCTGATTGTTGGAGGAATGAACAAACATCGAGGATTCTGAGTCCTGCAACACACCCCACTTGGTTTTTTATTTCTGAAACACTGGCGTCTCAGCACGATAACTGACTTGAGTAATACTATGTGCTATGAGTTCCATAAGGCCAAGGGAGTAGCCATGCCCACAGTGGTGTTACTCACCGTTTAAAAGTGCTGCCTGAAATCATCGTGCTGCTGGCTCAGAAGTCTGATGCCTCTGAAGAAATGCTACCTGCATGAAACGCGTCAGGCTGGACATTGTTCCTGTGTTGCAGCACGAGTTCCTCAATGTTTCCCCCATTGAAGATTGATGGCTAGAGAATTTCTAGTCGTGGGCACCTCTTTTACAGGCAAATTGTTGTTGGATATATATGTATAAGATGATCAAAGTAAATTGTAAAGAAATGCTTGGTAAAGATGTGTTTGTTGTATTGACCACATTGGTAAGGCATGTGTGGTAATTGTATTCATGGTTCCATCATACATATCAGTGACGCGAACTATGATGTCATGGAGCATATCATGAGTGATGGTCATAAGCAGTCCATGGTGGAGAATCAATTATAGTTAGGATTGAGAACTACATCTGTTGACTTGCTATGCTTTTTAATTTAAACCTTACAATGGCTTAAATGATGTCATTTGAGATGTCATCAGTGATGCCATCAATGATGTGATCAAACATATCATGAGTGATAAAATATATGAGATCATATGGAGTGCATGACTAAGGTGCAAGTTATAGTTAGTACTGATAATTGCAACTGCTGAACTTCTGTGTTGTTTTTATTTAAAAACGTTACACTGTCAGTGGAATTTTCACATAACTATACTGTTACTGTAATATATATGTCTATATTGCGTACTTTAGGTAGTTGGTGATTTTATCATGTGATTTAAATTCCAATAATTTGAAGAATTTGATATTAACTTGTATTGTTATATATGACATTGCTCTTTTCCGATCAAATATTATGTTTAATTTGGAAACAGATATTGTAAGAAATTGGGCTGTTGATTGACTGGTGTGCGAGCCCTGGTCAAAGCACAACTACAATCCTTGTCAGAGGGAGACACAAGTCAACCCTAAATTAACCTGAGCTTAACCCTCAGATAGCTTGCCACAGAGCAGCCATGCCTAACTTTGGAGCAAGTGTAAAGTACTTGTGCAACACTTCAAACAGTAATCAAATAATAAAGTGATAACACCACGCAAGAAGGATCCCACAAGAAATTAGAAAATAGAGTAACTTTTAAAAAATAGAAAAGGACCAAAATGACATAAATCCAATCAATGTAACTGGTGATATGCAATTTTAAACATTTTAGTGAAAATAGCACCAAAAGGCACATAGCTCCAACTGCAGATATCTGGTTGCGCCAGAGCAGGACAAAGTCACAAGTTCATGCCGACCTCAATGGAGCATCAGCTGGTTAAATGGACCCAGTTATGCCCACTGAACAGAATACCCTAAATCCTGGTTTGCAGAGTGTTGCGAGGATTTGCGTCAAAGATGTGTCAAGCAGCAGAAGTGATGTGTCAATTCCGAGATGCGGTAAGGCTGCAACGCGAGGACCTGAGACGTCTTTGAGAGTCTTATTGATGGGGCTTGCGATGTGAAGTCTAGTGTCAAGGATGCAGTGCACAGTCGGACGATGTGTCAGTTCCATGGAGATATGAGGGTGCGATGGGGAGTCCAGTGTTGTCATCAAGGCTGCCGTTGATGAGGGTCTTGAAGCCCTGCACTGAGGATGTATCTTGCACTGGTGATCTAATCCATGCAGCAGAGGCAATGTGTTGGTTTTGCTCTGGTTTTCCCTGCACAGCAGATTATATGTGTTGGTTCCGCTGGATCAATAGACCATGGCATATCACTTTAAGCCCACTTCTGAGGGTCCAGGACTGAGGTGGCACCACTTGACAGGGTAGACTTACGGCAGAGTCCAGGTGCAGGTGCAATAGTGTTGGAAGCCTGTTGCATCCCTGAGGTGTCAAATTAGGAGGCCAGCCAACTAACCCTTGGAGCCACTCTAGGTTCTGGGTTCAGTCCTTCTCACCCAGAGGGCAGCAGGGCAGCAGTCTTTCAGAGCAGCAGTCCTTCAGAGTGGAAGTCCTTTCAGCAGAACAGCAGTCCTTCCAATCAACAGGACATGGGTATGCTGATGAGATGGTATCTGAGGTACAGAATGTATGCCCATTTAGACTTTTGAAGTGAGGAGAAGCTTCTAGGGGCATGCCTTTGACGTACACAGGTACCCTGCCTTCCTGGCCCTGGCTACAGACTAATTATAGGGAGTATGCTTTATGTGGAGACAGGATACAGCCTACTCAAGTGTAAGTGGGACTGGGACAGCTCCTTCCTCCCATTCTGTCAGTGATGGCCCATCCATTCACACTCAAGCTCCCAATTGTGTGTGTCCCTCTAGGAGGAATACAAACCCCCCAATGTCCTACTATACTGAGTCATATGTCCCAGAGGCAGGCTGCTGGCATTAAATGGCCGAGGCAGGAAAATTCTAAATTTCTAAATTGTAATTTAAAATCTGACTTCACCATGAGAAAAAATGTTGTATTACAATTCCAAAGACATCAAACATGAGCTGGTCACCTGTTATTATTTGGAAATTACACTTATAAAATGTAATAAGATAACTCCAATACTATCCAATTAGAGAGGTTAGCCTTGTAGTTGTGAAAAGTGAATTCACTACAAGGACATGGAAAACTAAAAAGTACATGTCCCACGTTTTAAATACATTGCACCCTGCACTGCTATCCAGGGCTTACTTTAAGGGTGTCTTATATGTATTAAAAATAAAGGTTTGGTCCTGGCAAATGGTTTCTTTTGCTATGTCAACATGGCAGTTTAAACTGCACACACACACACACACACACACACAGGCTGCAAATGAAGTATGGGACATGTTTATAGTGCTACCTAGGTATGGAACACAATCAGTGCTGCAGACCCACTAGTTTTTTACAACAAACAGTGGACCATAGTTTCAAAAGGATCAAGGTAAGGATAGGCATAAGCTAGATAGTAAGTATGTCCTTTGTCCAGCCGGATAGGAATTTATTTGAAAAAATGTGCACAATAAGCAAAGAATATTAAATTAATGTCAAGTGGGCACAGCCCGTGACCCACAGTGAACAAGACAAAACAACAGAATCCAGGCAAAAGCGAACAAGGCGGTCTGTATACTTGTAATCAGTGAACAGACTTGATTGCAATTAAAGTACCATTGTACAGTGCATTTAATGATATTTGGTAACATATGGTACTATTGTGTCGATGACGTTTCGATGCCAAAACCTCAGATACATGGCATTATCTTCAGGACAAGTATATAAATCATGTTTGTCTTGGAAATAATTAACATTTGCCTTTCAGACTACAAACAATAAACATGGTAAACATAATTAGAGGGGAAAAAAGGGAAACATTTATGATTATATTGCTAGGCATATGTTGAATGACCAGACGTGACATGACTGCATTTGTGATTTTTGTGAATTGGATTAAAAAATGGTGACATATTTCTGTTGGCACTATGAAGTCAAGGCATAGGAAGCATGTTTGTATCTAACTGATGCTTGTGTCAGGAGCTGTGCATAATGCCTTGCCCAGTGAAGGCGTTAATTCATCTATGGGCCAAAGGATGGTGGCTGTTACCCGGCGCAGGAGCTGTGCAAAATGCCAGGTACAGTGAAAGCGTTTATGGACCAAGAGTTTGTCATCCGGCGCAGGCGGCGTAGCAAGCATACAATGAAGTAGGGACGAAGTTACTACCACCAAGGAGGAAAAGAGGACAGTCCAGCCGGGGCGAGTAATTCTAGACTGGCTGAGTTTTTTTTCGGCTCCATTCTCTCAAAGTTATGGCACACGGCACAGTGCGGTGAAGAGATACAGGTGGTGCGATGTGTGTACCTTAAAGGATGACAGTTTTCAAGTGTGGTTCTATAGGATTGGTGATGACATACTGCGCAATGAGGTGAGGAGGGAGTGACAAGAATAAAAAAAGGAAGAAAAAACGGCGCGGTGAATGGGCATTATTACTGAGGCTGAGTAAGTAGAACGACTGCGATTCCAGTAAGGGTGTTGGAGGTCAGGGGGACCAAAGTTCCAGTGAATACGAAGGGGAGCCTGCGGGGGAAGCGAAAAACACTAGGGATAAGGGCGGATAAGGGTGGTGCTCTACATGAGTAAGGAAGCGGATCCATAGTTACCCTTCAGCGGCGGGTCTGCATGTCAAGATCCCGCAATTCTACACAGACCGTCACGATCATGGCTGTTTGCTGGAGAGAAGGGAAGGAGGGTAGAGTCAGGATGGGTTCAGGTGGGAGTGCGTGTTTTTTGGAAAGGGCGGGGAGTGGGATGACTACTTACTGGAATCCCGGTTGCAGGATCGCTGTCTTCGGGGTGCCAAGCGGAGATCGCTATCCGGCTGCTGCAGGGGGGTGGCTTAAATGGATGGCACATGAATGGTGGCAGTCAGGGGAAATAGAGGAAGTACTAACACCAAGGTGGCGATGGCCATCTTGGAGTGTAGGTTACCATGAGGAATAATGGCAAGGATCATGGAAATGAATGAGGGAAGGGGTTCTATGGCCGAGGATGCGGCAGCCATCTTGGAGTGGTGAGATCTATATGGGGAAGGTCAGAGAAAGTGTGCTGTCACCCAGTGGCGGCGGCGCAAAGCGGGAGGTGACAGTAATGTGTGGTAAAAAGACCATGCAGAGAGAAGAATAATTATGTAAATATTTACAATGTTCAAAGTTGCACAACAAACTCTAGCACTAAAACACCTTTGGTTAAGGGAGCAAAAAACAGAATGGCCAAAGTTCGTGTGGTTTTTAGAAAAAAATATTTTAGATTTTAGAGCAGAGATGTCCAGTCCTCAAGGCGGTTAAGCCCAGTACGGATGCTGTTGGTCCGCAGTATCCAATTCAGTTCCTCTTTATTCAGTAGTTGGGACACATCAGCACCTCTCGGAGGGGTTTGATCAGCGTGATGATAGTCCAAGTAAAGTCTCTTTCGTTGTGTCCCTTTTCCTTGAAATGCTCAACCAGGGGAGCGTTTTCCGTGTTGCATCTTATCCTGCTACAATGTTGTCCGATGCGAAGCTTCACTTTCTGGGTAGTTTGTCCTACATAGATTTTCATGCATGGGCAAAAAATTGCATACACCACATTTGATGAATTGCAATTAGTGAAATGTTTTCTTTCATATTTGATAGTACCAAAAGAAAAGGTTTTTCCCTCAATAGTGGAGTCACATGCTATACAGGTGCCACATTTTACATGGCCAGTGAGAGCGGGGAGACCCCATGCATCATTGAGTGTTACCTTTGCTGCTGCAGCAAAAATGCTTGCCTCCATCCAACCTTCTCACATAACTACTGATTACAATTTCTACAGGAGCTCTTTCTATATGAGTTTTAGATGAAACTGCGGGTCCTAATACTGAAGCACTTTTTCATCTTTTGTGAGGGGAAGTGTCATCCCCTATATTCACAGTGTAAGTCACAAACAAGTGTTGTCATGTTATGTTCAATTCTTTTTTTATTTCTACCTCCTTTCAACATAACTAAAAACAAGGGTTTTTATTGTCCTTAATCCTTTATCTTACTCTTGCAGGTTCATGCTTTCTCCCTTTGTGATGGTTTTTCGGTCTTTATCTTACTCCTTTTTTCCCCTTACTGTGTTTTCTCTCTCTTGCTCTCTGTAAATGTCTGATGAGGAAAAAAAGCGATGTTTCAATGGCTTGTGACAGCAGTTGTAGCCACAAATCAATGATCGGGTACGACCTCTGAGTTGGTGTGGTAAGAGATTCAGAAAGGCATAGCTAATCCCTGAATTGAGCTTGCACTTTGGGAATTGTGTTAGCAGCCTTGTTGGCAAGCTGTCAGCCAGAGGACCACTCTCTGTTCACTGATTTCTTTCCGACTGCCACTTGTGTCTTTAGAGGACATGGTCTGATTTAAAAAAAGTTTGTTGTTTGAAAAAGTAAATGCTTGGATAGTGGACTATAGTCTCCTACAGGCCACTATCCCTTCATTTGCAGTCAATCATGGAGTTGCACCTTCCAAGCTGCTTAATTATTACTCATTACACAGTTCATTTTGTGACAAATGTCTTATTTCTGAAGCAGCCTCGTAGTCTTTAGGATACATTGCAAATTGCATTCCATTCACAAAAAAGTAGGGGTAGATGTAGGAAAATAATGAATAGAGATTTCCTAACTGTGATTTCCTGCAAATCACAATTAAGAAATCTCTATTTCTAATGTATTAAACTCTTTTGGGTTTCATTAGCGATACCTAGTGGGTGGCAAATAGACCTACCTCATGAGAATTAATGAGGTTTGTTGCAATTTGTGACCCATTAGGAATCACAGACATCACATGGCTGGTGGCCTGCCGGGGTCAGCAGACTACCATGTCTGTGATTGCTTTCAAATAAAGCAATTTGTTTTTAATGCAGTCCATTTCCTTAACCTCTTCCATGCTCATGATGAGCTCAGCTCGTCATGAGGCACAGTGGAGTTGTGCTTATGACGAGCTGAGCTCGTCACGAACAGTGGCTTTCAAAGCCTCTCAGCACAGAGGGGGAAAACCATTAGCAGCCAAGGTGTTAAAGAAAAACTGATCTTTTAGGAGCCAGCAGTTGTCCATGGGACCATTGTGGGCTCTTTAAAAATATTTTACCAACCAATCTCAAAGGGTAAGAGGTCCATTAGGTACCCTGTCCCATTAGCGAATGGGTTACCACCATTTTTCAAATGGCAGTAAATTGCAAATGTTTTTCGATTGAATTTCGGTTGCAAAATATTTGTACATACCATTCAGATCCTGTATTTATGAGGGAGGCTCTCAACACACCCCTTCCAATTACCGAATTGCAAACACAAAATGCAATTCGGGCTTTGATCAATTTGCTGTCATAAATAGCATGATTCTGCGAATCGGCCAAGTAAAACCTCAAAAAGGCTTCGTACATCTAGCCCTGGGTGTGTGAATTACACAAACTTGCCTTAGGAATGGGAAAGCATCTGGCCTCAAATTCTGTCATGAAACCTGCATTTTAGAGAGCTAACATGTAAAACTAATTTGTAGTCCCTGATTTAAACATCCATTGTTATTCTTTTACGAGGAGCGCATAATGTTTCACAGATGTTGGTGCTCGGTCTAATTTTTCTATGATAGGCTATATAATCTTATCTTCAGTATGTTCTTTTGCCAAAAAAAAGTCATATTCACATTTTTGTCAGAAGGCACAGCTGATGCTGCGTTTGTGTTCTCAATTTCCTTGTGATCATCTCTATGTATCTAAAGACCAAACGGACAAGTTAATTGTTTAAATTATATTTCAGTCTCCCAAGATGGAGTCTATAGCTGGGGTGCAGACTCATATGAAATGATAAACTCTTCGTGTGAGCATGCACAATGGCAGCAACAAGGGGCTGTCAAGATATTTTGAAGAGGGTGAGAACTAAAGACTAGAAAGGTCTGAAAGGGACATAGACAGAAAGGTAGGATATCCATAAGTGAGCAATGGGTAGCCCAGAAGAAGATAAGCCTCTTTAAATTTGAGTTTGATGAACTATGTCATTTCTCTTTTCTGTTATGTTTTTATTTTTTTATTTTTTAGTCCTCATCATGCAAAGTTTCGAATAATAGAGTGTTGTAGCAAAGTAACCACCTAAAAAGAGCCTTTCTGGCTGATCTGTACCTTCCGTGGCCCTTTCCCGGCACTAGGATCATTCCATATCCTTCATGGGGGTATCCTATCGGCTTGTTAGGCATCTCTTAAGCAGCTTGCCCACTCTTTTCACAGGCTATATTCTATACCTGATACTCAAAACTATTGATGCGCTTAATCTTTGGACCTCAAGGTTTGCCGAATCATGGTTTCTTACACTCTCTCCGCCCAGTACTGTTCCCAGTTATTCCAAAACTCCAGCCTTTTACTAGATGGCTCAGCTTTATCCAATTTATTTATTCTAATAACTGAATTCGACCATTCTTCTACTGTGGGAGGAAGGGGGTTAACCCGCTTTATACAGATCTCACGTCTGGCTGCTAAAACCATCATAAATAACACATTTCTGAGCCTTTTGTTAAGGCTAGATCCCCCAGTATCGTCTAATTTCACCCCAAATAGTATCAAATGGGCGCTTACCTGTATTTCTTGGTCTAAGACCTCCGAGAGGATCTTACCTACATTGTCCCAATAAGACCGGAGGTGCGGGCACTGCCAAAACATATGGATGTCGTCCACTCTTTCTTTGCTGCATTTGGGCAACTCCTTATTCTCCCTTTGTTCATTTTCAATAACCTCTTGGGTGTCCAATATGCTCTATGCAGAGTAAACAAGAAGTTATTTTTCAAGGGTGCGGATTTAATCACATCCCCACATGCAGCCACAGATACTTGCCATAGTGCTGATACATCCTGTGACAGCAGCGCCTTCCCCCATATCTCGTTAGGTAAGGTGAATTCCTCTTGTCCTTCAGTGATAAGCACCCACTACCAGTAGGCTACTTCTTTCTTCTCATATGTTTGTTGGATTTTTGCCTCTAGCTCTAAATTTCCTGGCCCATCTTTTCCTAGGGTGTTAGCCCAACTTACTAACTGATAGTACTTAAATTTTGCCAGACTTCCGTTTGTTAAATCTACGAGATTTTCCCAATCAATAATGTTAGATCCAGTTATTAATTGCCCCCATTCCACTATTCAGTTTTCTTTCAGTCGAACTTATAGCACATCCTTTAGGCATACAGGCGTATCCGGTAAATTCCAGATAGGGGAGTAGTGACTATGATAGGGAATCTTCCATAAGCGTCTCATCTGAACCCACAATCTAATGGCTGCTCCCAAGATTTTTAATGTAATCTTCTTGAAAAATTTTGTGTGGCCGAATTTGTACAAAAAATGGTCTCCTGCTGGACCTGTCATTGCTTGCATATAATCTGGAAAACAGTTGAGTTTTTTAAACAGAACTCTAATATTCTAAAAATGGAACGCCCTATAGTATTGAAATAGGTCTGGGCTGGCTATCCTTCCATGTTTTTGTTTCCTTCTCAGCTTCTACCATGAAATGCGAACTCCCTTGCAGGCCCAAATAAAGCTATTGATTTCGCCCTGCACTTTGACTATCAATTCTTTTTTAAATTCAAATGATATCGAGTTGAAAAGGTATGAGAATTTGGGTAAGATCATCATCTTGACCAGATTAGAGTGTCCTATGAATGACGAAGGAAGAGAACTCTAAGCATTAAATAATTGTTCGACCTCAGATTTAACCTTAATAAAGTTTATCTGAGCAATCTTTTTAATCTCCTTCACAATTAAGATCCCTAAGTATCTGATTTGCAGTTTTTCCAAAGGATAGTTAACCTGAGTGTTCCAACATATTATCTCAGTCTTTTGTTGATTAATTTGGTAGCCTGATAGGCTTCCAAATTGCTGTAGTGTACCTATTATTTCAGAAGTGTGCCTGTCAAGTTGTTTGTGTATATCATTGAATCATCCGCGTAAAGCGCAACTTTTTTCCCATTTCCTTTAGCTAAAATGAGATATGTGTGGGTTGGATCTCAAGGCACAGGCCAGGGGCTCAATGTAGAGATTGAACAATATAGGAGATAACGGGTACCCCTGCCTAGTACCTCTTTCCATATGTATTCTCTCCGCCATGGACCCGTTAACCAACACACATGAAGTTGGAGAACTATATGTAGCTCTAACCGCTCTTGAAAAGTTATTGCCTAAATTATAGGCTTCCAGAGTGTCATGTAAAAAACTCCACTTAACCCTATCAAAAGCCTTAGCGGCATCAAAGGTAGCAACCAATAGGTGGAGATTTTCCTCATTCGCTAGATCTATGGCTCATGTGTGAGATCCTGAATCTGTCTACCCCTTATGAACCCTTTCTGATCTGTATGAATTAAATGCCCTGCGCACGTTCCTAATCTCTTTGCTAACAGCTGCTTAAAGATCTTGTAATCGCAGTTTAACATAGAGATCGGCCTGTAGGACCCGCAGCGTTAAGGATCTTTTCCTGGTTTTAATATTATACAAATAGTAGCTTCACTCCATGATTTAGGAGGTATTTTTACTCTTATAAAAATGTAATTGAACAGTATGGTAAGTAGTAGGTAGTGGAGAAGTGTGGCTCAATGGTTAGAGGAGGCAGACCCTGACCAGGGTTCAATTTCCGACGCGGCAGGGTCTTGAGCTCAAAAATGTCCACAGACTCGATAATTCTCATCTCGGTGCCTACTCGAATCATGGGTTCACACTCTGCAACTCTGGGCAATAGCTTGCTTAATCTCCACTACGGCCCACAGCGATGGGATGCCTGGTCTTCACCTTGGGGATGCCCAGTAGGGGTTATCTTGCAGGGAAAGCCAGGCCGGGTTCCCAAAGCAAGCGCTAAGAGACCTGTCAGTGATTTGGCACTATATAAATCGAAATTAACATAACATAACATAACATAACAAGTTCTGGAACCAACACCCCTCTCAATACTCTATAAAACTCATTAGGCAAGGCATCAGGCCCAGCCGCCTTAGCGCTTTTCAGACCTTTAATCACCTCGTCGACTTCAGATTCCGAAAATTCTGCATTTAGTTTCTCTTTTTGATCTTCTGACAAGGTTTGTTTAACCCATTGCCTATGGTATTCTTGAGTTAAGGCCTCACTATTTTTTGTATCGTCCTTATATAGTTCTGAGAAAAAATCAAAGAAAGCGTTTTTAATATCTGCTTCTTCAACCAGTGGTCCAATACTATTTGCCTCTTGAATGCTTGAGATTTTGTGTTTAGTTAGATCGGTCTTTGTTTTCCAAGCTAAGAGCTTGCCACACCCCTCCCCGTATTGGTAAATAGCTAACTTACTTGCTTCCCACCTCTTCTTAATTCTAGAATCTAATATGTTTTACTAGGTTATTTTTTGCCTTAATTAGTTCCCTCCTAGATGTTTCAATTATTTCAGTGGATGTTTTATTCTTTTCCCACCTGTGTATTTCACCCTCTAAACTCTCTATTTCATTCTTCTTTACTTTATTTCTGTAGGCCTTAGGCTGATTATTTTACCTCTAGGCACCGCCTTATAGGCCTCCCATCTAATCTGGCTCGAGGTCTGTTCCTGATTTAGTTGAAAAAATGATAGAGTTTCATCCCTGAGAACCTCTATTATTTTGTTATCTAAATGTATTACTTTATCTAGAGTCCACCTTGGCTGAGTCCAAAGTTTATCAACACAATCTCCATTAGTACAGCGGAATAATCTGATAGGCGTTTGGGTAAGTGCCTGACCTTTTTGACTTCCCCCAGTAATGATTTATCAGTTAAGAAATAAAAAATTCTAAAAGAATGTCCCAATTTTTTATTTTTGAATGTTAACAAATGGTTTGTTTTTTCTCCCTTATCTCTCCATACATCTATTAGATCTAGATCTTCTTGGTAAGTCTTAAGCCACCTCCTCCTTTTAGGCAAAGTGGATCTATTTTTTGTAGGACTCCTATCTAATACCATGTCTAACAAACTGTTAAAATCGCCACGAGGATGATAGGCCCTGGTGCGTCCAACAGGTGTGCATAAAGCTCCTGCAAAGCTAAGGGATCGTCGACATTAGGCCCTTTGTACCCTTCAATCACTAGTATTCTACCATCTATACGTATATTTTGAACAGCCCATCTCCCTTTTACACCAGTTTTGTAAGCCTCCATAGTTGCTTTCGCTGATTTAAAAAAAATAATGATTACACCTTTAACACAGAATGTTTGTTTTGTACAAATATAAAAATCTACCCAGCGATGGGCTTTCATTATTCCCTCCCATTCGGATAACAAGAGATGGGTTTCTTGAAGGATAATTATGTCCCAATCTTTATTTTTGAGGTACTCTAAGATCCTTTGCCTTCTTGTTCTAACTCTCAAGCCATTCACATTCCATGAGAGAATTTAAATTCTCATGATTTAAGGTGGTAAGGGCACTTTTCCTCTTAACTTACGTGATTCGGACCAGATTTTTTTAAACATTTTTCCCCAAAATGCTCCCACACCATGTACACCATAATATGTACAAAGACCGTGCCCCCCCACCCCCCCAGTTTCGCTCCCCTGGAGAGCCCTCCCTTTACTCTTCGGCAGGACTATCCTGCCTATTCGAGAACCCTACCCCATGGGCAGATTTTTTACAGTCCGGCTTTTCGCACCTTAATCATATCTATCAGCGCTTCTACCTATTGTGCTTCTTTCAGGTTATACATATGATTATCCCACATTATCCTCAGCATTGCAGGAAATTTCATTTGCACATTTGCACCCAGGTTTTTTAGCTCCTGTATATATTGACCTAACTACCACTGGCGATCTTGTGTCGTCTTAGAAATATCAGATCTTATTCTAAACGACCACTAATCTTTTTTGTAGGATCCCGCACTTATCGCCTCTTTTAGAATTCTTTCTTTAAATGCATAGGTTTTAAAGTTTACAAGGATCTTCCTGGGATTTGTCCTGTTTTTATTTTTCACAAAAGGATCTCTGTGGACCCTCAGTATATCATCGGAGAGCTTCTCAGTTTTAATCCAGGGGAAAAACTCTTTTAGAAGATTTATCACAAAGGTCTTTATGTCACCTGTCTCTTGGCCCTCTGGGATGTGCAGGAGGCTCAAGTTGTTACCTCGAGCCTGATTTTCTACTGACTCGATTTTGCTTCGTAGTTCTTTTTCACTAGCCTACGGGCCCCCTGTGGTTTTTCATTACGGGTGAGCCTTCTACCTAGCTCTTCCATGTTGCTTTCCAAGGTAGTGACCCTTTCCATCATAGATCATCTTGGTCTCCATTTCTCGCATACGCCCTGAATTCTGAGTTGATTTTTTTCTGATATCGCAAAGCTCGATCTCATCTCCGTGATCAAGATTTCCATTAATTGATCCCCAGGTTTAACCCCTTCTTTTTTATCCTTTACGGCTGGAGGCTGTATATTTTCCTCAATCTCCCCTTCCTTATCTTGCTCTGACGTTGCCAGTTCACTGAAGCGGTTGGGGCTGTGTGGGATGCCTGCGGTTAGATTTTTCTCAGCAATTATGAGTTGTGGTGAGTTCCTTTCTGAGTGAATGGTCGCACTCTCCTTCTCTGGGTTTTGATCTTTAGGATCTTTAGGAAGAGTCTGTTTTACCTTAAAATAGGTACGGAGAGAGGGGGTAATTTTAACCTTTTGTGTTACAACTTTAGACCGTATTGGGAATATTTTTGACTCCAGGATTTGTGGTGGAGTCACTACCTTGTTTTTTTGTTTGATTTTCTCCCTTTTTCCCTTTCTTTTTGTAGTGCTTCAGTATTTAATGCACCCCCTGAGAAGTTCCTGCTTCTTAGACAATATCTTTTTCCTCTCTTATGCAAATTGTCTATAAGATCAGTTATTTGCTTCCCATATGTATATCAGATTTTTCACTTACTTGGGTAACCATAGGACCCCTCTTAAGTATTTCCTCTCTCAGGCAAATTGTCTATAAGATCAGTTACACAGCCAGTAGCTAAGTTATCTGTAACAATAACAGTGCTCTTACACCCCTCCACACCCTCCTTCACAGCCAATTCCTCTTTTTTACTGTAGTGCTTCCCAAATGTATATCAGATTTTTCCCTTACATGGGTAACCATAGGACCCCTCTTTGTTATTTTCCAGGTCTTGTTCCGGTCACTTTTTAACGGGGTTGAGGTTTAGCAGCCCTGCTGCCCTTTAGCTTTTCTCCTCTGTCTGCCAGTTCTTCCCCCTGTGTTTTCTCCTTTCCAATGGCCCCCTTGCTGCTGGGTCTGGCTGTTACCTTTGGCCAAAAGGAAACTCTTACAGCAGCCTTCCTGCTCTGCCTGAGCACCGCCCCGGCCTTACTCCACAGTGTGTCCCTGGGTTTTCCAGCTTCCCCGGGGGTTGCTCCAGGGACCTGGCCCGAAACTCGGAGCCATCCCCAATCCGACGCCGCAGAAAAAATGGTCACAGTCCCGGGAGACACCAAGGAGCCCCCCCCCCCCGCATTCCGTGTCGAAATGCCAAAATGCCGGCCACAGCCGACACCAGGAAGTAGCCGTGAGCGTAGACACCGCACAGAACACGCCGTGAGGCAGACCAAGCCTCCTCAGTCCCCAAAGGTAAACTAACTGCGCTTCCCTTTTTTTTTTACCTACGCTATACCTCTATACTACATATACTTATAATAGCTATATTAGCCCGGACACTCATTTCTGCCGCCGATTTACTGCCATTCTGCCCATGCGAGCCCCAGAGCGGCGTCACTATCCGGCCGCCATATTCTCCTCGAAGCCTTTTCTGTTATGGTTACAAGATCTGACTACTATTTTAGTTCCAAACCCACATTATAAAATTAAAGTTTCATATGACAACATTGGAATAAATAATGTGGAATTGCAAACTTTTTTGCCAATTACCATAAAAAGCTTCACATTTTTAATTGAATCTTTATTACTTTCAAGATGTGCATAAACTAAACATAGAAGCATTTAATGGCATGGTATCTACCCGAAGACTTGCATCATTTGATTCGTAGTTTAAAATTCTTGATCCGTCATGAAATTAAACACATGAGCTCCAGTTTTGTTCCACAGCACTAACTTGGCCCTTTCATTCATGAAATAGTTCACTTCAAATATTTTTTGCACTAAAGTACAGTAATACATAACTAAAAGTAGAAGTCGAGAAAGTCTAATGTGTATGAGGACTATTTCAGCCTCTACTAGAAAAGTGACAGACAGGATTGTATGTTGCAGTACTTCTGCTCATATTATACTCCACCTGAGAACTATCAGAGTGAGGAAATATATATTCATACTTTATTTATTTTTAGCAGTGAGTCAACCCGCGACCAAGAAGCGTGGGTGTTGGTGACTCAGAAAGATAAAGTGATGCAGTTTACTGTAGACAATGAGCGTGGGTGACCACATGTTAACTTGCAGATTTTCCACCACGTTGAAATGCTTGATGGATAGTGGCTAGAATTAGGTTAAGTGTGTGTTGAAATGAAAAGAAATGTCTGTTTGTTCACAAGAATGCATGATGGACAAACAGACTTATAAAAGCAATGGATTCACATTACTAGATTGCAAACGCAAATAAGGTAACACAGTGATCACAAGTTTGTAAACGAAAAGATCATTTTGAAATGAACACTGTGTAAATCCTACAAAGTTGCCCATTTGGCAACGGAGATGTACTTATTTAAAAAACGTTATTTTGAATATCAAATTTACTCAGAAGACTCCAGGCTTTAAAAAACATGGAAACTATTTAAAAAGCATGGCATTTCAACAACATACAACCAATAAAAAAAATCCAACCTTAAAACATACATCATCCTTTAGCATTTGCAAAAAACACAACTCTGTATTGTTGTAGACATTTGGATATACTAAAGTATACAAACAGTGATTGTTAGAATGTTTGAATTAATCTCAGTCACTGGTAATTACTCTAGCCTCATCCCAGTCCCTTGTTATTTTGGACACAATGCCACATCAGATTGGACCCAACTATATGCTAATGAGTCTCAATCCTTCTCCAATGGTAACAGTCCACCCAGAACTCCCAAGCCAGGTCATCCTTTAACCAGAACACAAGTAACCCTGGACCAGTTTTGCCCTTGTTATGGGCTCATCAGCAGGGCATAGATTGGTTCAAGTTACACAGTGTGGACAGGACCCATATCTGGGAATACCCGTCCCACATAGGAGGGCATACTTTGGTATACAAAAAGTGTTGGATGTAAAGCTTGAAATAATCTCAGCCACTGGTAGTTACTTAAGGCTGCATCCTAGTCCATTGTTATTTTGCACATCATGCCACCTCAGTTTAGACTATATACAAATTAGTCTCGATACTGCTCCAATGAGAACAGTTTATGTTGATGTCTTTATGCTTGTAAAGCGCTCGAATGCCGAAGCGTCTTGGCACTGAGATGTGGGCAGGGGAACATTATAGTTAGAAGCCTAGGTGCCTGTAAACAGCCAGGTTTTCAGACTCTTCCTAAAAAGTTGATAGTTGGATTGAAGCTTCATAGGAAGTGGCAGTTTGTTCCAGAGTTTGGCCGCGCAGTGTGTGATTGAATGGCCCCCCATCTTGCCCGTCTAATCTTTGTGGTTTTAATGAGACCTAAACCGGCCGAGCTAAGGGTATGTGGGGGTATATATGGTGTAAACAGTTTTTGAAGGTCCTCAGCACCGCCTCCATGAATTGACTTATGCACAAGACTGAGAGATTTAGGGGCACATGTATCAACCACATTTTTCGTCGCAAATGCTGCGAATCGCAAAAAACAGCGTTTGCGATGAAAAAATTGCTATTTCGATGTATGAGGCACAATCGCATTGCAAAATAAGAAATCGCAAATATAGCGATTTCTTAATTTACGATAACCAGAATTCTGTGAATTCACTAGCGATTTCTCAGTTTGCGTTTTTCTCAGTTTGCAAAATTCGCAAATGGGATATGACACAATAAGAAATCTGAATGAAATATATAAAAACATTGCTAATAGCGAATTCACGAAATTCGCAATTTTGAGAATCGCAATTAACACCAAGTATGAGCAGGTGGTAACCAGGTGCAAACTATTTAAGGAGTCCCACAATGCAACAGATTATTCCACAATGGCTGGGCTGTATGTGAAAGCCAGGAGGCTGCGACTCAGAGCTGCTGCACAGAGGAGGAGACGCCAGGAGAGGATATTCCATTACTCTGTTCCAGCGGACTGAGGAGGACATCCATACACATTACAGGCTGGATGAAGAGAGCATCCTTGATTTAATTGAGGAACTCAAATCTATTCTGGAACACCCCACACGCAGGACACACACCATCCCCAGCCACATCCAGGTCCTGTGCACACTGCACCTCTTGGCATCAGGTAGCTTCCAGGGGGTGATAGCCTCAGTAGGAGGGGTGTCACAGAGTGCATTGTCACGTTTTTTCCACACATTCTTTGATGCCATGGTTCAGAGGCTGCCCCACCACATCCACTTCCCTTGCACCCCACAGGCACTAGACCAGACCATGCAGGAGTTCTATCAAATAGCACAATTCCCCCACGTCATTGAATGCATAGATGGAACAGATGTCGCCATATCCCCCCCTCCCACAATGAGTATGTGTTAAGGAATCGCAAGTCATACTATTCCCTGAATATACAAGTGGTGTATGATGCCAAGCACATTATCACTGACATTGTAGCTAAATACCCAGGCAGCACCCACGACTCGTTCATCTTTCGCCACAGTGGGATCCACCGTCGACTCACTAATGGGGAGTCTAGAGAGGGCTACCTTCTAGGTAACTGCATAGGAAACAGTGACACAATAAGAAACTACAGCAGTGGCAGGACAGTCTGTAACCTCAAAGTATGTTTATTTGTTTTGGTACTCAACCGAGGACCACAAATTTTTAAAATAATTTTACAAAAGTTAAATACACTTCAGCGATCTGATTTAAAAATTCATAAAGTTAAAACATGTTCAAAGTTACTTTGAGAAATTTAAAAAGATTATAGCACACAAATTCGTTAGGTGAATGCTTACATAATACGAGCAGTTCTTTTACAGTAACTATTCTACATTTGCAGTAAATCGGTCTTAGGTATCTGGATCTTGCCGATACTACTATTGAGTTGGGACATACAAACAATAAATGTTCAATTGTCTGATCTCCCCCCAGACACAAGGAGCACGTTGTTGTGCCTCCTGGAGTCCATTTGTAGGTAAAAGTCTGTAAAGGCAGGATGCCCAGGCGAAGCATCATTATTGCCCGTCTTGCCCCATGAGTTAATGTAAGACCTACGTATACTGGTTCCTTTTTATATTCAATAATTGCTGTAAATGGTTTATATAGTGATAGCGTATTACAATGTGCAAAGTCAGAGTCATAACTAAATTTAGGTGTAAAACATTTTAAAAACAATTTCAGCTGAGCAGCTGTCCAAGATCGTAAAATATCCAGATTAATTTGTGCAAGATCTAGCGCTTTAACCATATTTCGAGAGAAGGTCTGATAGGAAGACTCAGTTTCAAATATCTCTTCCTTAAGCAAAGCTCGTAAAGTATCACTTTTTGCGTGAAGAAGGTTGAAGGTCCACCGTATCACATTTGCAACTGCAGTCGCATATGAGCTAGTGATTGAAAACTCTAGCCTTAGAGCTTGTACTGGGATTGAGGCAGAGACTTTCATCATTTTCTTTAAAATTTTTCCCTCTTCCTGGTCCATGAACGACCATTGCTTCATTGGTATATATTCCGTGGAATATGATAGGACTGGTGGAATTTTTACTTTAAAAACCTTTATCATTGATGCAAAGTGTTTTGTCCCGGTTGCCGAATATAGTCTTGCCAGTGCTCCAGCGTGCATCTGCGACTTTCTTTTTAAGTTAGTAATTTGATTTGAATTCTTTAGTGATTTTGCAAAAATTCTACCTAGATAGGTATATTCCTCTACCTGTTCGACTTTCTCGTTTCCCAACTTCCAGCAATACCTAACCCCTTTTTTGTTTCGACCAGTGAAAGCCACAATTTTCGTTTTAGTTAAGTTGGGAATTAAGTAGTTGTTCCTAGAATAGTTGTATAAAATACGTAAAAGTTCTTGAAGGCCGAAGGGGGTGAGATCGAACATCACTATGTCGTCTGCATAGAGTAGCGCATGTATGCTCTGTGCAGCTATTCATAGAGTAGCGCATGTATGCTCTGTGTGCTCTGTGCAGTCTGTAACCTATTTACTCTTGCCTAACAGGTGACAGTGCTTATGCAGTCCGGGACTTCACATTGACCCCATACCTAAATCCTGCGAACGCTAGGGAGCGGAGGTACAACAGTGCCCACACTGCCACCCGCAGTACCATTGAGCGGACCTTTGGTATACTCAAGAGCTGTTTCAGATGCCTGAATAAAAGTGGAGGAACACTGCAATACAGCCCTGAGACCTGCTGCAAGATGGTGGTTGTGTGTGCCATGCTTCATACCATCGCCACCAGGAAAGGCGCCCCAGTGGAGCTCAGCGATTCAGACACATCAGATGAGGAGGGGAAGCTCCAGGATGCAGGCCAGCCGGTGTGATTGGAGCGGCAGCCGGGCGTCAGAGGCGAGATGACATAACACAGAACTATTTCTAGGTGAGAAATGATGACACTATGTATTCAGGATAAACTGTGTTTAAAATCCTTTAAGTCAGGACTCATATTATCACACAGCCTGTGTAGCACACAATGTGGATAATATTGTCACGCACATGTTGGATGCACAGTGCAAAAACAATAAATTGTTCACTGTTCCATTTGTGCAATGGGTTAATCCACCCATTGCCATTAGTAAGTCGGGGCACCTTAACGCCGGCGCTGACGTCCCATTGCTCTGCGCCCCAAGTGCACATTCCCCTCTTTAGAGGCATATGCAGCACTGCCATGACGCTCACTACGGTGCCTGTCCTGTTGGGAGGGTGGAGTGAGGCTGCTACGGCTTGATTGTGCATCCTCCCCTAGTGAACTAAGGACTCCTGTCCCACCAGTAGCAACTGTCGGCAGCTGATCCACAGCCCATGTGACCTGGAGTAATCCACTGGCCATGTCCTGACTGCTGTGTGCAACCTCACTCTGCATGCTAATGATGCGCCGTGACTGGATAGAGGTGGCTGAGGCCAGAAGGTTAACCGCCCATGTGAATAGTTCAAGGCGTGTGTGGAGGCGCTGAATTTCATGGTGCCTAGCAGCACGGTCCGCCCGTATCTCCGCACAGAGTGCCTCCAGGGCACCCGTAATGCCCCAGAAGCCCATACTAAGCTGTCTTTAAATTGCCCGTATGCTTCTCCCCTGCAGGCGCTGAACCTCAAGCATGTTTCCTTCGAGGCTGTGGAACACTGACTCCTCTCCTGCCGCAGGTGTACTTGGGGATGGACGGGCCCGGCGCCTGGATGGCATGGCTGGTGTGGGACTTTGAACTGCTCATGGTCTGGATTGTGGCACAGACTGTCCCTGGACTTGGTTGTCTTCTTTCTCTGGGTCACCGATTTTGTCCTCCAGCAGAGGCAATGGAGCCACTGCAATGCGCCGGGGGCGTTTGGGTGAGATGACTGGACTGCCCTCCTCCTCCTCCACTTGCCCTGGCACTGCTGCGTTGTGGGACTCATCCTCCCCTCCAGGGCTCTGGCCATGGGTTTCTTGTGGTGCTGTGGACGTAAATGCACACATTAATTTGCTGTCCAGCCTTGCATTGGTAATGCAATAAGTTACACTATTTGGTTTATTACGTGGGTCCTGACTGTCTGTATATTGCCTTCACTCATACACACATACTGCTTGAGCCTAGCTGGGTTTCACTGTTACACTGTTTTTTTAATGTGACAGTTGTGACTACATCTCCCATAATGTATTGCTGTGGTTGTGTGTGTGCCTGCACTGGATTTGCATTTGTGATTTGTGCCTGGGTCTCTCATGGGGGTGGGGGTGGAGTAGGTCGGTATTAGGTGTGTGATTGCATACTTCGTACCTTGTCTTGGTCCTGGTAGGTCGGAGCTGTCAAGGTCAGCCACACCACTCACAATCTCTAGTAGTAAAGTACCCTCAACCAATTCCTCCATTGGATTGGAAGCGGGGGCAGTGGATGTCCCTACACCAGTCAGTTTTGCCTCCTGCAGCCTGGCAGCAACACCTTCCTTCGAACGCCGGCGCATATTGTGCCAGCGTTTTTGCAATTCCTCGGCGCTGCGGTGGGTAACGCCTATGGCATTGACCTTCTCTTGGATCTCCGCCCATATTCTCCTTTTCCGAGTCTCTGGCAATCTGAGGGCTTTTTTTCCAAATAACAGCTCATGGCTCACCACCATCTCCTGGATGAGCACCTCCGGCTCCCTTTCAGAAAACTTCTGTTTTCTCTTTCTTTGGCTTTCACCCTGCTGCTGCTACTGTGTAGCCATTTCTCCAGTCTCTGTTGCAATGCACTGGTGCCTCAGCCCTCCTTCCAGCCTCTCACTCTGATTCTGAAACTCAGGTGCAGCATGGGTAGTCACACTTCCTGGTTGTGGTGTCATCAAGCTGCACCTGAGTTTCAGATTACCCGTTTTGCGATTCCTTAATTGTGAGTTCGCAAATTCTGAGAATACGCAATTAAGGAATCGCAAATCGGGTAATCGCAAATAAATCTGCGATATTTAAGGAATAGCAATTTATTTGCGATTTTTTGTTTACATACCGATTTGCGTTTCTCAAAATGCAATTCGCTATGAATCGCAAATTGGGAATCGCAAATTCGGTTTTTCATACATATGGCCCTTAATTCCTTCCGAGGTTGGTTGTCCTCTAGGAATATTTAATAAAAGTCTTGCTGCAGCATTTTGAAGGGATTGCAGTTTTTGCAATTGGAATTTATTGAAGTGTTACAGTAGTCCAATTTGGATAGAAGTACTACTGTCACTGTCTTTTGTAACTCTTGGGTGATAAAAGGGAAAATCTTTCTCAGGATTTTTAAGAGAAAAAAACATAATGAGATAAGGCTGTTTATCTGTGAACCGAAATTCAGTTTATCATCAAAGATGATCCCTAGGTTCCTGACCTTCTCTACTGGGTGGGGATACTCTCCGGCTTCAATTGGCCACCAGGACCGGTTCCAAAAGGGCTGGCCTGAGTCAAACTCTATCACTTCTGTCTTATCTGTGTTTATTTTCTGATAACTCTGACTCATTCAGGCCATAATCTCGGTGAGAAATTTCTGGAACCTGGCTGCTGTGGTCTCTGGCTGATTGGTGACAGATATGAAAAGTTGGGTGTCATCAGTGTACGAGACAACAGCAGAGCCGTGCCTCCTAATGAAATTGGCCAGAGGGGTGACATAAAGATTGAACATGTTCAGGAAGAGGGCACCGCAAGGAAGATGGAAACTGCTGGACTTGATGCCATCCCAAACCGCGTCTGCTCTCTGGCCTCGAGAAAGGACAGGAGGGCGAGTGCGGCCCCCTCCACCCCAATGCTCTTCAGCCGCTGCACCAGGATGGTATGGTTTACTGTGTCACACGTGGCTGATCGATCAAGGAGCACAAGGATCACCCTCCCTCCCTCATCCACCACCCTGCGGATCTCTTCGGCTGCAAGGATTAAGGCAGATTCGGTGGAATGGCGTGAGCGGAAGCCGATCTGCGAAGTGTCCAACAGGTTGTTAGCATCAAGGTATTCAGTCAGCGCTGTATGCAGTTGTTTCTCTAGAACCTTGGCCATAATTGGTAGGCCGGTGATCGGGTGGTATTTCTTAGGATCATTAGGGTCTAAGCTAGGTTTCTTCAAGAGAGGTGTAATAGATGCTATTTTCCAGGTTTTTGGATAACAGCCCGAGATTAGAACTTGGTTCAGTATTGGGGTGAGGTTTTCACAGATCTTTTGGGTGGCTTGGTGCATAATGGGAGGGGGACAGGGGTCAGAGGGGGCGCCACCTTTCATAGAGAGTAAAAGTTTTTGTACCGTTTATACGCTGGAAGCAGGTTAGCCTACAGTGGGGACGTACCACAGGTATTCTTGTCTCCTGAGATCCTGGAGCATTTAAGAAATCATTATACATTCCTTGTACCTTCTCTTAAAAGTGACCGGCCAGTTTATCACATAGGGCCTGATCAGGCTTAAAGGTGTTGTCCTGCTGGGGTTTGGTTAACATATTGACGGATTAGAACAGTTCCTTTGTGGAGTTGCCCGCCTCCTTTATTTTCGTGGTAAATAACTGTTTTTTTGCAGCAACGATGGCCTCCTTATATTGTGAGAAGGTGTGATTATAGATAAGTTTATTTTCCTTTACGTAGTCTTGCCTCCAGGGATGCTCGGCTCTTCAACAGCTGATCTTTAAGCATTTAGGTTCTGGGGTGTACCAAGGTGACGTGGACTTAACTCTTTTGACTGTCAAAAGTTTCAGTGGCGCAACCCAGTTGGCTGCTGACAATATCCAATCATTTAGCTGTCGGACTCCACCATTGTTGTCAGTTTCTAGAATTGTAGGGAACACGTCGAGGGCTGACTCAAAGTCGCCATCATTCAGTTTGTTCCACCGCCTAATTAATACTTTAGATGGTTTAGGTTGTTTTTTTAGAGGGTCTGAGTGGTTTTAAGGTTGAAATATATGGCCTTAATTTGGGGGAACATATTCTGAGGGACACACGTATTTCCTCGTAAATCAGACAGGTGAGAGCAATAGGTGATATAGACAAACATGTGTGACAAAGGCACAGCCAAGTGTCAAGCAGAGGAAAGTACCTGTGAAAGTACCTGCGAAGTACTCGGTTGCGGCTGTGTGTGTACCCTGTAAGCTGGGGTGAGGTGACAGAGGGTGACAGGCAGAGGGAGGGAGATAGAGGGAGGAAGAAAGAGAGAGAGGGAGACAGAGAGAGGGAGACACAGAGAGGGAGAGAGGGACGGAGACAGAGGGACAGAGACAGAGGGACGGAGACAGAGGGTGACAGAGAAGGAGGGAGGGAGACAGATAAAGGGAGACAGATAGAGGGAGACAGAGGGAGGGAGACAGATAGACGGAGGGAGACAGAGGGAGGGAGATAGAGAGAGAGGGAGACAGAGGGAGGGAGTCCGGGGTAGACAGAGGGAGGGAGAGGGAGACAGAGAGATGGAGACAGATAGAGGGAGACAGTGGGAGAGAGAGGGAGAGATTGAGTGAGGTAGACAGACAGAGGGGGACAGAGGGAGACAGACAGAGGGAGGGAGACAGAGGGAGGGAGACAGAGGAAGGGAGACAGAGAGAGGAAGACAGTTAGAGAGAGAGAGGGAGACAGACAGAGTGCATGAGAACCCCCCGAAATCCCCTTAGGTGTTTTGGGCTTGCTACGCTACGCTCGTTCACTATACTGCCTTACTTTGTCCCAAAAAGATGCATCTCCAAAAAGTGTGTCTCTAAACAAAAAAAGTTTGGAAAGGTGTGGTGTAAATAGTCAGCATTTAATTCAGCCAAGTTAGCGCAATCTGGTTGAAACACAAATAAATTAAAAATACGCTGGTTCGGCGGTTTAACAATTACAGTGCAATTTTCACAATGCGAATGCCGGAATTCCAACAAACTGTTCAAAAGCAAGTGGCTGAGACAAATGCCCTGCCTCCCACATGCTGCGCGGACGTTCCAGCGTGCAAGATATAGTGGTGACTGTTAAAAAAGACTAGAGCATCAACCCCAGTGCAGTGTGGTCCCGCCTAAGTTCCGGGTACCGCAGGGGCCGAACGCTGAGCTGCTGGTGAATATTTAACGAAGTTCAGGCTAAAAAAAGGTACGATGTGCAAAATCTAACCTGTCCAGCCTGAACTGCCAAGCCAGGTCCTCCCTGAATGGGAAAACATGCAACTCAGGACTGATTTTGCCATTGTTATGGGCTCATCAGCAGAGTATATCTTGGTTCTACTGACATAGTGTGCACAGGACCCATGTCTGAGCATACACATCCCACTTACAGTGACATATTAAAGTATACAAAAAATGATAAATGTAATTCTTGAACTAATTTCAGTCACTGGTAGTTACTCGGGCTGCATCCCAGTCCACCGTTATTTTGCAAACCATGCCACCTTAGTTTTAACCCAGCTATATACAAATCAGTCTCGATCCTGCTCCATTGGGAACAGTCCAGCCTGAACTACCAAGCAAGGTCCTCCCCGAACCAGAACTCAAGCAACCCAGGACCGGTTTAGCTTTTGCTATGGGCTCATCAACTGGGTGTAGCTTGGTTCCAGGGACAAAATGTACACAAGACCAAGTGGCTGAGAATAATTGTAGCATTCCATCCAGTTTGGATTGCAGACAAACTGTAAAAGGGAGTACCTGAAAATAAATCTAAAATTAGTCAGACGAGTATATCTCAATCGGGGGAACCAATTGACTACCACAATAATGAGATCTGCGATTATTCCTTTTGGCCTTTTGATGAGGATTAGAAGGGCAGGTTGCTGATGGAGACAGTGCAGCTGCAGGAGAGACTTTGATGATGTGAATGCATTTCATTTAGTGTTTCTCTAGTCAATATTTAAACCACCAAGCAATATATTCTACAAAAAAAAGAATTTGATTCCTGGCAAATTAGTCAGATATATGAGCAAAGAAAATATGTGAGTAATAAAATATAGGCAGTAATGAGGCCATGAAATGTGAGAGGGCAATAACATCTAGGAGAGTTTTGAAAGAGCAATAGGAGGGGGGTTGAATGTGTGCTCAAGTAATAAAATCCTTGTAAATGATGGTCCAAGTTTCATGTGTTTATCTGTTATCGGACACCACTGTAGGATCACTGGGAGTGTGTATGGCCCAGATCTCTGGTATGCACAGTAAATCCTGTTTGTAAGTCAGCAGGAGATTAGCAATGTCAAGGTAGTGAGCATGCATTGGTTGACCTTGCTTTGTCAAGCAAGCAAGTGAGAGTGATTATTGAGTTAGGTTTCTGAATGAAATACAAATAGTACACTGGACAAGAGTAACAGTGCTAGGGTTAACCCATTTGCAAGTGCATTTCTGGTGCTCGTAATGGCAAATGATCAAAATGGGGACTTACACAAATAGGACATCTTTCTAGAAGAGAACAACAGAAAATGTGAATTAAGAAGTACTATTTTGTAGAGGTGTGAGGGGTATGTGAGAAAAAGAGCCAGCCTGGGTCTATTGAAACAGAGGCAAAATGTTGATAGCCACGAAGCACAAGTGGTAGTAATAAATACTTTGGATTGAATCAGTGTCAGACAGTGACTAAGCAATACATAACAAAACATTGTAAATTTAGAAATTCAGATTGGTAATGGGTTGAGGCAGGTTATTCTCCCTGTTTATTGCAGAACTTCCATCAATCCTGGGTAGTGTGAGTGGGAGAAGCCCAAAACAAGATGGAAAAAGCATCTCTTGTCTACTTTACCCAGACGATCTAGTAATTATGGATCAAACGGAGATGGGCCTACAAAGAAAACTAAACAGGTTTAATGAATACTGTCATAGTAAAAAAACTGGAGGTCAATATGGATGAGACTAAGGTTTTATGTTTCGGGCAAAAGAGAATCAGGTTTACTTGGGTCGTGGGCAACGAAAAGTTGGAAAAGATTGTTGAATACAGCTACCTAGGAATATGGTTCGAGAGGAGATTGCGGTGGCATTCCCATTGCGATACACTAAAACTGAGGGCCCTGGCATTGGCCAGGGGATTAAAAAGATTCAACTGCGCATTTGGCGATATGTCCGATAGACCAGTCCTAAAAGCGTACTCAGCAATGATACCACCCCAGTTTTTGTATGGCGCAGAAGTGCTTTATCTGAATGGTAATAACGGATGTGTTTCAGAGGAGGGAAATACCCTGAAAAGTCCCCAAATCGTCTATGATTCAGGTGATAAGATTAGAATTAGGAATAACCTCATGGGGTATAATATCGTGTATGGCCCTACTGCGGTTTTGGAAGCGCCTGGGTATGGGGAAAAGCTATAAAATTTCACAATGGTGCAGAAATGAGATTGTAAAGAGTGAGTTAATGTGGGCAAAAAGGACACAAGCTATCATCACTAAAGCGTGCTACACTATGAAGACTACGCTAGTCCCCAAGACTCTCCAAATTAAGTTCGACAAGAGGGAACTCAGGGCCCTGGGTAAAGAAATTTCTCGTGCTCAGGACCAAGATTACCTTTTGAGGAAAAAATCTGTACATTTCATGGCGCCAGCGTGGCAAAATGAACAACATTACCCCTACATTGATAGGCTGCCTAGTTGCTGGTCGAGAAGAGAACTGCTAAGGCTAAGGATTGGGGTTAACCCAGGTTATGTGAATGATGGGGTAAAAAGATGTATGATTGATAGTATGGAAACATTTACGTGCAATTTGGGAACAGCATGAGATATCCCACATCTATTACTGGACTGTCAGAAATTTTTAGATATACCGAAAGAGTTTTTACGTCCAATTTTTCAGAATTACGATATTAAAAATAGGGCCCAGGCAGTAAACCTCTTGACAGAAATGAGTAATTTAGACATAGCGTGTGCCCTGGGGAAGTATAATAAAAAAGTTAAAGAATCCCTCAATAGCATTCTGAATTGATCTGCTTATCTATAGCTCTGTGTGGCATATGGGACAGGAAATGTTGAAAGGTATGCTGAGTGCATTTTATGAAGTTTTATGAGGATAAATAATGAATTGTGATTTTAGTAGATTGTATTGATGTTTTATTGATCTGGTTTTAAAACGTTTGGAGACCAATGGTCTAAATAAACCTGTACTTGAACTTGAACTTGATTCCTGGGCAAATTAGTCAGAAATATGAGCAAACAAAATATGTGAGTAATAAAAGATAGGCAGTAATGAGGCCATGAAATGTGAGAGGGCAATAGCATCTATGAGAGTTTTGAAAGAGCAATAGGAGGGGGGTTGAATGTGTGCTCAAGCGATAAAATCCTTGTAAATGATGGTCCAAGTTTCATGTGTTTATCTGTTATCGGACACCACTGTAGGATCACTGGGAGTGTGTATGGCCCAGATCTCTGGTATGCACAGTAAATCCTGTTTGTAAGTCAGCAGGAGATTAGCAATGTCAAGGTAGTGAGCATGCATTGGTTGACCTTGCTTTGTCAAGCAAGCAAGTGAGAGTGATTATTGAGTTAGGTTTCTGAATGAAATACAAATAGTACACTGGACAAGAGTGACAGTGCTAGGGTTAACCCATTTGCAAGTGCATTTCTGGTGCTCGTAATGGCAAATGATCAAAATGGGGACTTACACAAATAGGACATCTTTCTAGAAGAGAACAACAGAAAATGTAAATCAAGAAGTACGATTTTGTAGAGGAGTGAGGGGTATGTGAAAAAAAGGGCCAGCCTGGGTCTATTGAAACAGAGGCAAAATATTGATAGCCACGAAGCACAAGTGGTAGTAATAAATACAGTGGATTGATCAGTGTCAGACAGTGACTAAGCAATACATAACAAAATAGTGAAAGTTTAGAAACAAAACTTTGTAAAATAAAATATAGTGTTAGAGGTGGCTAGCGCTATCAAGTGGTGAAAAAAATGCAGTTCAGGAATTTGAAAGCATTAATGTTGTAATAGCTGACCATGCTGAAGATTACTGTGCAAGGGAAGGCTGAATCCCTGTATACAAATTTTCAAATGTTAGAAATGATATCTAATAAATAAAGCAAACATAAACTTATCTTGAATGGTCTTAACATTTAAACTGAATATGTTCAATAGAACAAAGAATTTAGGGGCTGGTTTATAGTTTGGTGGGCAAGGCACTCCGTCACAAACACAACTGAGTACCCTGTCAACCAAACTAATGGTCTGTCTACAGGAGGACAGTTAGCTTTCCGTCTATGGAGACCACATAGGCTTAATCGACAGAAAGTTTACCTCAAAAGTAAGGGATATCAGAGGTAAATCATTACACTGCCTGCTCTACTTAGTTTGGATGTTGCGATGTTCTTTTTTTCTGTCAGTGAGGGGCAGGAATACAAATTACCCCCTTAGCCAGGGACAAAACACTCTAGGAGTGGCGGGGTCATTTGTATTTTTTGTTTTTAATAATAAGTTTGTTTTTCAAAAACAAAAATTTGGTTAAAGTTCGGACAATGGCCATCAAATTGAGTGGTGGCTGTCCAGCAAACCCTTTGCATCTTTACGGGAACCACCATCATGGAGGTTCCTGTCAAGGTACAGGGATCACCGATGGGCCAGTGGTGATCTCTACATTTGGTGGACAGAAGTCCATCAAGTTGCCACATGTAATGTCCTCCACCACTCGGATGGATGGCACACTGCCAGACAAAATCTATGTCTAGTATTTAGTCAGGAGGGAGAGATCATGTAAACAGCAAATTGATCTGTCTAAGTAAATGTCAAGTGAAAGCATCAGTTGTATTAAAGACAATCAAGTGTTAAAGTGCATGCAAGATCCACTAGAGACAGCATTTCACATCAAATTCCCTGTGACTACAGCAGGGCAACACACCCCTAAGCACATTCTATGGAATATATTACCTGACACCATAGCCATTCAGGCGTTAGCAAACAAAGCCCTATGTCTTCTGCCATGAGGACAGCCATAACAAACAGGACTACAGATACATTACTTCATATATAATAGTGGGCAGGCAAACACACCTGAACACTGTATACCGACACAACCTAATGTAAAGAATGAGTGCCCATTGCTTCACAATCGCACAGGATGCGCTCAGGTACAATATTCTCCCTTGGAGCATGGCCGCTCACATATGCCAACAATGCAACTAAACAGATTGACAACTGTGCATCGCATCATACACATGCCACGAATAGTGACAGGAAAGATAATTTTGATCAAATACAGTACAAACATTATTTTACACATTGAAGATGATATACAGTATAAAAAAGAATGGGGAAGCAATGCCTGGGAATATCAGACGAAAGAGCCAAAGCAAAAGGCACAAATGCAGCAGTGGGCATTGAAACTCACTTACAGCTACAGTCTTTGAAAAATAAACAGCCACTAACTTGAGAGAATGCCCAAATATCCCTCACAAAATATGGAGGGACAAATAGGAGCTATGCATGGTCAACTAGCCCTATGAGTCCATGCACCAGGGGCTGGCTCACAGGAAGTGTCTAGAGGATTTAACAGATTTGGGGACTCAGGGGCATTTTTATGAAGGTTTTGCATCACCCTTGCAGTACACATGGAGTGACACAAAATCTAAGTCAGCTTTTTCAAGCCACTTAAGGCCACCTTGATAAATCCAGAGTAACGCAACACAGCACACATCTCTGCATTGTGGTACTCTGCTCTGGGAAGGTGTTCATGGGTGGAGCGTGGGTGTTCCCAGCATTTTGGCGTATTCACAGATTTACCAACACTGGCAATTGCTGGGAATGCATCAAAATGCTAGGCCTCCCCAGGTGAGGTGTAACAAGAAGGAATATCTTTAATTTTCCTCGCTACTTCCGCTTTTAGAAAAAGGAAAATGCCAATGGGGATTGTTTTTGTGCAAGACCGTTTTCCTTAAAAGGAGGAATATATCGTTGGGCAAATGGTACTCTGTACAGGGGAAGAAAAGTTATTCCTGTTCAGGAGGAGAGTGTCACAGTTGCATAGTTTACAGTAAAACACACAAGAATGACAGCAAAATGGTGGGGTCACCCCTGTGAACCTTTACTCCATTGGTTTGGGTTATGGCCAGGAGTTCCCCCACACACAAGCATAAATGTGGAAACACAGTTCCCATGTCAGAACAAAGTTGGATCTGTGGTAGACAGAAGAAGGACTGGACCTGCTATTGTTTCCTTATACCCTAGACCAGTGGTCTTCAAACTTTTGGATGCCGAGACCCCCCTGTCAACATTCTGAGGTGTAAGGACCCCCTCCTGACAAAAATGTCTAAACCTGTAGGCAGGGCTACTAGAATTATGAGGCAGGTGAGGACAAAATTACGCGACAGGCTCGACTAAATAGTGTGGGAAGAAAATGTAAGTGATGTTATGTGATGCCGCGTATTTTGGGATAGCATTGCTTCAATATTTTGACATTTTTTACACACAGTTACACTGAGGAAAGATTTCACCCCATCAGTACCTGTTTATAACCAAAATACAGCAATTAACATCAGAAAGATTTCTAGTCAACCTTTGAGAAGGGCCTTCCACTCCGCAGGAATACCTGCTGCCAGATTAGAAGCTCACTTGGCCCTGGCCAGAAGAAGCAAGGGTCCCTAAAAACCTGGCAGTTTTGTGCAGAGCTAAGCAGTTTACCCATGCAGCTTTCCTCTCAGCCCCTCCCTTCCATTCCTCTCTCCTCTCCTAACCCCGGATCCCTCTCTCACTTTGCAGGCCATTTTCTTTCCCCCCTTTTTACAACATCTGAACTCTCCCCATTCAACCTCTCACTTCACCTTTAATCACCTCTTGCCATTTTGTCTTTTCACTGCCCTCATCTCGAACAGTCTCTCACCTTTATCTCATGGCCTCTCTGGTCCCGTCACCTCCCGTGCCCCTCAGCACTTCTCATTCACCTCGTCTCTCCATTCAAATTTTTGTCTATTTGTATCTAACACCTCTCCAGTCCCCCATTCAACTTTCACATCTCTCGTTTGTTCTAACAGAAGCCCTCACCTTTGGCTCAAACTCACTTCTTGCATGTCCATGCTTCTCTTTGGCAATTCACATTTCTCCTCATCCCTCTTCTCTTCAATTGAATTCTCTCACTCCCTTGCTGTCCTCTCTCATCCTCTCATCTCTCCTCACCAAGCATACGGGTCAGACTCTTATGCTCTTCTTGACCTGTTCCTAATTCACGAAGGCATCAGTTGTCTGTCTTGCTGTTTTGGTGCAGGCAGCGCAGTTATGGAACTTGCACCCTCCTTTGCTTCGCTCTACCAAGAATCTATTATCCTTTAGGAAGATATAAAAACCTTTCTCTGTGCTCTGTAGGTTATCCCATTTGGCTAGTTCTCCTTCTCCTTCTGTGTGTTTCTCATTTGCCTACAGGCAGCAGATGATTACTATCCCCTGGACATCTTTTGGTAACAGTAGTGCACTACAAATGTAAATAATAATAATAGCCAGAAGCAGGGGAGTCACTACACCAGAAATTCGGGGGGGACTAACATTCCCGGGCAGGGCTGACCCTAACACTGGTCGCACTTGGTGCAACAGTCTTTTTTGGTCCCCCACCCCCGTTTCCTCCTTCTCCATGAATTCCTTCGCTGCCACTCACCAACAATGCACCTTTCTGACAAACATTTCATTTTTTTATAGCGCTATTCATAGTTTACTCACACTCAGTTCTGTGATCTGCATGGTGCACATTCTTTGTAGCAGGCACATTAACCCTCTGCACACTGTGTGGGTGGCAAGAGTGCCCATGTGAGAGCACGGTGAGCAATTCGACAGTGCGAGAGTAGGGTAAGAGGAGTGACGTCAGGGTGAGTGAGGTGGTGTATGAATTTGGGTCCGGATGCAAGTTCAGAATGGGATTAATGAATGTATGATTACTGATGGGCTTGTTTGAGTGAGTTGAATATTGAGTGAGTGGGTCAGGTGAGTGAAGTGTCACACGAGTGCAGGATGAGTAGTGTACTCATGTGACTCCAGGGTGAGGTATAGGGTGAAAAGCATAAGGGCATTGTGAGTGCAGAGTGATCAATGTGAGTGCAGGGTGAGGGGGTGAATGGTGTGAGTGCATGGTGATCAGTGTGAGTGCAGGGTGACCGTGAAAGTGAAGGGCGAGAATAATATTAATAATAATAATCCACATGGGGCGGAGCTTGCCAGCGCTGATGTAGGACGTGTTGGTGCAGAGCTCCGTGCCATTTCTTACTAAATCCTGTTAATTATCCTAAATCAACGGACCCAGAGAGCTGCCCGGGTGTGGATCCGCCACAAGGACCTGGCCTGCACAATCGGAGAGGCTGCCGGCAGAGATCGGGCGCGGAAAGGCAGAACCGGAGAGCGAACGAGTCGCTAATTGACCAGGCCCAAAGCATCGGACTCGCCTGAGCATCGGGCTGCCCTGCGTGCTACTGCTTGCAGCCAGAGGTGGGGAGGAGACTCGGCGACCTCCGAAGCACTCTTACAGAGGGCAAAGCCGTGGGTGTACTGAAGAGCCTCCGGAGGGTCCAGAGGTGAGGAGCGACGATACACATCCTGACTCAGGGTGGACACGCACAGGGGCCTTGAAAAACGGCCGGAATTGATCACGGACATTGGGCTGCGCACTGCACACACTGTTTGGTGATTCTCCATACTGTTCCTTGGCCTTCATTCCGCTCCCCTGGAGTTGGGGTTACCCCTCCCCTCGAAGTTGGTGCTGGCAACGGGATTGAACCCGGTGGAGCTGCGTGGCGATCGTCGGCTCCGGGTCCCCCCCCCTCCCCCTAATTCGGGCCTGCAACTGCCTACACCCGGGAACTTTGGGACACTGAACTTTAGCAGACAAAGAATGCGAGAGATCTGGGGCGCTCTAAATGGAGTGATAAGAGTGCACTACCCCGGATTTCCAGCCACAAGCTCAAATCAAGCAGCACCATAGGATTTCTCTAACATCCTCATCTAAGGCTCTGCCGGGCTGAAGGACAACGCAGATTGTTCAACGGTCAAACAGCGGTATGTGGGGGGAGAACGCGCCATTTTGAAAGACTTTGCTAGCAGGGAGTGGCGTAGTCGGACTCTGGAGGTGTTTGGTTCATGAATCTACTCCGTCAGGAATAGCGACTGGGGGGGCTGCTTTGGGACTCTGTGGGGGGCCCGGTCTCCGCGCCTGCAGCGCACTGTCCCTAGGCCCACTGTGCTCCCGAGTGGTGGTGGGGTGCGCTGCTGAGCCTCCAACCGCGGGACACTTGAATGGAACTACTTTAGGTTGGACCCGGTGCAGTGATCTGGCTGACGACTGAAGGGTGGACACTACTACGTGCCGGGCGAGGTGGCCGGGCCGCAACACCGATAGTCCCTATCGATTGCGTCAGCTGGGCATCGGTGCGGTGTGGGAGCGGAGAGGTGTAAACTTCATAGTGATACGAGCACTGTTCTCTGCGGAGGTTCCGCCCCGTCGGAGCATACACGGAGGTGCGGTGCTCTGGCCCCCCCCCGACTACACACTATGGGCAAGAACGACAGGACCCAGACCAAGCTTGCGTTTGAACAACGCAGAACGAAGGTACCGGAGGATGTAGCGCCTGATCCGTCGCGGGCAAGAAAAGGCCCAGAAGGCACTATGTACGAGGACATAAAGGAAATGCTTGTGTCTATGGAAAAGGGGCAGCAGGAAAGCATGACGTCCATAGGCTCAAAGATAGATGCACTCACCTACCGTATGGACCGCATGTCGGAGAGAGTGGACAAGCATGCGGAGCGGCTCGACATGTCGGAAAGGTGTCTCACGGAGGTCGAAGAAGCACAGACTGAGTGTGATAAGGACCGCAAGCAGTTCTCCAGACTACTACAGGTCATCCAGGATAAGTCTGAGGATTTGGAAGCCCGCTCGAGGCGCTCGAACATACGCATCACAGGGATTGCGGAGACGACGCAAACAGGGAAGATGGAACTTTTCGTGGAGAAACTATTGTTCACCCTGCTAGGAGAGGATGTCTTCTCACCGATGTTTATTGTAGAGAGGGCTCACCGCACGCTGGGATCGCAGCCGCGCCCGGGGGGGCACCAAGGCCGATAATAGCAAAACTGCTGAACTACAGAGACCGTGACATGGCGTTGCGAGTAGCCAGAGACAAAGGGAAGCTCCAATTCGAAGGCATGGAGGTCTCCCTGTACCCAGACTTTTCGGCGAAAGTGCAGGAGGAGAGGCGACGCTTTGCGCCGTATAAGAAGCAAATGCGAGATCTCGGCATTGACTGCGCTATGCTGTATCCAGACAAATTGCGTATTAACAGATGGGGTCACTCTCACTTTTTTACGGACCCTAGGGAACTACAGAAATCATTGAAAGAATGGTCCAAGGAACAGAGGAGCAGCCCGAATAAACAGACCGGAGACCTAGAAAAGAGCGGTCTACTGGACGAACAAGAATAAATATCCCTGTGATTTGCTGCTCTGCCTGCTTTCAGGTTCTCCTGACCCTAAGCTGTGCCATGCCTATGAGACATCGCTTTGTTTTGGCACCACAATAAGACGCAGCCCTGATAGCAAGAATCTGCTGAGTTCCAGGTTTGCACTGCGGATGGCTGTTAGTTGAGATCATTTAATTGAGTACTTTTACATTTCACAGCTATTTGTTGGTACTAGGGATGCTTGAGGAGATACCTCCGCAGAAATGTCACTGCGCACGTCTATGGACTTTGATGTCAGGGGTGAACGATGGTGGGGATAGAGGACTTGACAGGGAGCCGCCGGATTTTGATACCACAAGAACCTGGGTCGGCCTACCGTCGATGAACACTGACAAGGGAAATGGCATTTGGGGTCATTACTGCACTGTAAATTACTGATGCACGGTTATGTGCTATTGATGGTGACCTCTGCCCTAGCGCTTATAGCTCCAACTGCTCCTATGTGGGCAATTCTTGGGTACACACAGGTTACCTGTAAAGGTCGGGAGTTGGTGGGCGGGTTTGGGTCCTGCCAGGCCAGGTTGGGGATGGTCGGCTGTGGGTGGGGGGGAGTATGTGTTTTGAGATGTTGTTGTTTTCGACAGGGGTTTTACAAGTAAAGCCAAGCAGTATGTTGCCCGATTGTATGAGTTGGTGGACGTCTGATATCGACATTGCCTTACTGAGAATGTTACGCGGCAATGGGAGAACGCTTATGGTTACATCTTTAATCGCACATATGAAATGACGAGCACAAGTGAAGTAGCTGCTGATGCAGGTCCTGATACACTGAAGCCGTTGACCTGGAATGTGAGAGGGCTGAATGACTACCGCAAGCTCAGAAAGGTGTTAAGCTACCTTCACAGACACCACATTGATCTTGCCCTTCTTCAGGAAACACACCTACCACTAAAGAGTAAGATGCTCACTGCTAAAGGGTTTTGGGGGTGACAGTCTGGTGGCAGGGTTCACCACACATTCTAGAGGGGTAGTCACATGGGTCAATCCCCTGTCCAAACTAAGGCTAACATTGATTGGGGCTGATCCCGAGGGTCGCTATCTGATAGCCAGATGTGTCAGTAAAGGACACGATCTCATAGTGGTTAACATATATGGGCCCAATTACGACAACCCTGAGTTTTACACTGCCCTAGCGGTGCTGTGCAGGCCTTATGCCACCTTTAAAATGCTGTGGGGGGGTGACTTTAACTTTGTGTTCAACCCAGACTTGGACAGGTCTAGGGGACAGCCTCGTCGGCCACCTGCGGCAGCCTTGCTCATGCAGGTGGATATGGTTAAGTTTGATCTTGCTGACGTTTGGCGATACAAGCACCCCACACAGGGAGGATACACCACTACACTGCCTTTCATAACTTTCACACGAGGATCGATTACTTCCTGACTTCCCAGTCGTTGCTTAGTGGCGTAAGGAGTTGTGCAGTGCTGCCACGTACTCTTTCGGACCACTCCCCTCTACTCTTGACGCTGGTGGTGCTGGCGAAAAGAATCCCCCATTTACCTGGTGATTCCCTCCTTACTCCCTACTAGATGAGGTGTTTAGGGGTGGCCTTGAGGAAGACAAAGATACCTTTTTGGAAACTAACTTGGGATCAGTTGACAGTTTTCAAACCGTTTGGGACACATTTAAGGTTTACATCAGAGGGATGGCTATGGCCAAGCACTCTAGTGTCCTTAAGACCCTAAGGCAAAGACTGAAGCACCTTGAGACCCAATTGGGGAACCTAGAGAGAGAACAGCAGTGCAACCCGGGGGTGGATACCTCGGCACGGCTCCAAACACTAATTGCTGATTAAAATGAGGAAGCTGACAGGGAAGTACGCCATATGGGCAAATACGCTACAGCTCGGACATACGGAGAGGGAGAGAGGCCTAGTTCTGTGCTAGCCAGATTAATGCGTAAAGACAGGCAACCCCTTGTAATTGATGAGCTGCTAACCGCCACTGGGGATTTGCTCACAGATGAGAAAGAGATTCTTGAAGAGTTCAGGGGTTACTATGCGGAACTTTATCAGTCCAAATCTTCCCAGATGGAAGAGGAAATTGAGGATTATCTCAGCTACATAAAAATGCCTTTCTTACCTGATTCGCAGAGAGAATTCCTTATGATGCCAGTGCAGGAGGATGAAATACTGGAGGCGCTGGAAGGGATGAGGTCTGGTAGTGCACCAGGGGCGGATGGTCTCACTGTGGGATTTAACAAAGCGTTTAAAGACAAACTCATGCCGTATTTGATAACATTGTTTGATGACATCTGTGCGAAGGGCAGTATGCCAGCCTCCATGCGAGAGACGTTGCTGGTCACAATCTTGAAACCCGGGAAGCCGCCCAATCTTTGCGGCTCCTATAGGCCACTCTCCCTGATAAACGTGGACGCCAAGCTGTATGCTAAAGTGTTGGCCACGCGGCAGGCTCTCCTAGTTCCGTAACTGGTGGTGCCAGAGCAAGCTGGTTTTGTTCCAGATCGTAATCTCACGTGTAACATTCGTACAGTACTGGGGACCATGCAACATGTACGGCAAGAGAACAAAGCGCTGGCCATCTTCCTTGATATGGAGAAGGCATTTTACTCAGTGGAATGGCCATTTATGCTGCGGGTTTTACGAAAGCTAGGGCTGGACGAACCCTTCCTTCAGATGCTGGGGGTGCTGTATTACAAACCCACGGCAAGACTACGTATAGGGGATTCTGTCACCGAAGCGTTCGAAATAAGTAGGGGAACTAGACAAGGGTGCCCCCTCTCACCCCTATTGTATGCGTTAGTCGCTGAACCACTGGCATGCGCAATTAGGGAATACCATGGACTGGAGGGTATCAACTTCCCGACGTACAAAATAGGTATTTTCACATACGCGGATGACACGCTGTTGTATATTCGCGACCCGGAAACCAATCTCGCTTCAGTACTTAGAGAGGTGGTAAGATTCGGGGTCCTCTCAGGACTAAAAGTCAATTGGACCAAGTCAGTGGCATTCCCGCTCACCCCAGTGACTGCCCCGTTCGAGATGGAATATCCACTGCAGTGGTCCACGGACCCGATCCGATACCTGGGGATCCATCTTCATACAGACCCAGATATATTGATCCGGGAGAACTATGGTGTTGCCTTCTCCAGACTGGTGGATGATGTTGAATTATGGTGTAAACTTCCCTTGTCGTTAATGGGAAGGATCACCATCATGAAAATGGTGGTATTACCAAGGTTCCTGTTCTTGTTCACTAATATTCCAGTGGTCCTCTCTAAGGTATTCTTTAAACAACTGACCCAAGTGCTCATTAGACTTGCGTGGGGAGGTAAGCAACCCAGGATCCAGTGGAAGATCTTAACACTGCCGTATGAGATGGGGGGCCTGGGTGCCCCAGACATGGAAAGATACTATAGAGTAGCGAAGGCAGCCCATCTACATTCCTGGATACACGGTAACCCACACATCCCACATGTGATCCTGGAACGACTGTTTGCGGAACCTTCTCCATTACCTGCCACTATCTGCTCCCCGGTAGACCGCAGTGTCAGTAGACTGGACTCTATAAAGACCACGAACCACGCTTGGCATGCGTTAGCGCAGGCACAGGGCTGCAAACTGATATACTCCCCTCTGCTGCGAAATGAATGGGCAATATGACTACCACTATTGAAAGAGAAAGGGGTCACGAGGGCACTGAACGAGCTGGGAATATCAAAGTTGGAAGACCTATGTGTTGATGAGGTGTTGAAAACATGGGAGCAGGTACTCCCCTTGCACACGGAGGCTTCACTTCTGATGCGCTTCCAGTATCATAGAATCCGGAGCGCGTTGCTGGACCAGTTGGGTCCAGGCCTGGCGGAGCCACCAGAGGTGCCTGAACTTACATATGTGATCAAGACGGTGTCTTCTCGCAAGCTAATCACGAACCTTAACAAACTGGGACTCCGACACAAGCAATATCAGCACTCCAAAGCTAGGGAGGAGTGGCAGCACGATCTCCAAACGCAGATAGATGAGATGTGGAGGTATTGCTGTACGAACACTAGAAGACTGTCTCTAAATGAGAGGCACAGGTTGGTGCATTTCAAATATCTGCAACGTGTCTATTATACTCCGGAGAGATTACACAGGTACGGGCTACGTCGCTCGGCGGAGTGTGAATGCTGTCATGCGCAAGTGGCCGATTTTATGCATATGGCCTGGCACTGTCCGGGAGTCAATAGGTTCTGGACGGAAATCTTCTCGGAACTTAGTCGAATATTAGAAGTGGAGATCGTTGCCAACCCGGTGCTGGCACTGCTCGGATATTCAAAAACACTTCCGGTGCCACTGAGGCATCTGGCGGATATGGCTTTACTGATGGCCAGACGTGTATTAGCTATTTGTTGGATGAGAGGTCCGTTACCTACAAAGAAAAGTTGGGCCAGGGATATGATGTATTGCTGTACTCAATCTGAAACATATAGTGAATTACTTCCGTCAAAGAGTCGCCCCAAGAACTTCTGGGGTTTGTACCAGACATATGTCCACGCAAGCGAGGCAGAGGAGAAGGCTGAACAGGGGGAGGACACTGACGAGCAAGATGAGCCAGAGGGACACACTGAACGTGATTAGTGGGGACAATTACTAAAATGGTAGATAGCACAGAGTGGGGCTGGAGTTGGGAGGGAGGGGGGCCTCTTGGATAGTGAGGAATGTGAGGGCAATTTACGCAGCGTTTTCCAATTGCTACGACGTGCTGACGTTAGGAGAGGTATACTGAGAGACCCTGCAGGGAAAGGGTAGTGACCTAGATTCGGGGTGGGGTGTTAGACTCCCCCCTTGATACTTAATGAGGGATGTCTTGCAACTACTTCCCTAGGATATTCAGTCGGGTTGGTGTGCTGCTGGCGATTTTGAGGGTGGGGGGACTGTTGGGGTAGGATTGAAGAATTTGCTTTAACGTGATGGATGAGTATGTGCTGTGACCTGTGGGGTTTGGCGTATAACTGTTGGTCGTCATGCCAATGCATGTCTACAGAAGGTGTGAGACGATTTTCATGCTGTGGAACTGATGATGTTCTTGGAGATCCTTGACTTAAGTAATAATTGAACGCCGCCGGGCCTCCGGGATGCCGGCTAAATGGCTGTGTATGTAGTTCCAGGTATGTGCGGACAGATTTACTGAGAATTGGACGCCGGCCCCAGGGTTGTATGCTGCACACTATGTATAATATTCTGCTTGAGAATAAAGGTTTTTTGAAAATAAAAAAATAAAAATAATAATCCACATTTGTAAAGCGCACAATCACCCGTAAGGGTCTCTAGGCGCTGGGGGCCGTCGGAAAGATTAAGCAAGCTATTGCCCAGAGTCACATGGTGCTGGGCTGAGCTACCGACGGTGGTGTGGATCGAACCGTGATCCCCAGATTCCAGAGTCAGTCACCCTAGCCGCGGCCCCACACCTCTTCCTATGAATGAGGATGAGAATGAGGGGTGAGCTGTCTGAATGCAGGGTGCATTCCCAGACACTTGAAGTAACTCTGCATGTTAGTGACGGCGGCGGAGGGTTTAAGATCTAAGTTAAACTACTGCAGCATTAATCGGGGATCGAGGGTGGAGGAAATAAATAATGTGCTGATCCTGCAACAAACTTCCAGTCCTATGGTTAGGGTTGCCAGCAGATTATTTTGATGGCCCAGTCGGTACAAAAATAAGCAGTCACCTAAAGCTGTATTTTCATCACTTATGTGCATACTTCGAACAGCAAATATAAATAGAAAGCACTTTTAATTATCTTCTAGGGCTGCCTCAATGATCCATGACTGAAAAAGATAAAAAAAGACAGAAAAGTCACATAACTAATGCATACATACTTTTGTATTTAAAAGTCTATTTAGTGTCAAGAGGACGTCTTTACAGGCTCTTTAAACAAAACAGGCAGGCATTTTTATTTTGACAACCCTAATTTATATTGCTTTTCATTAAATGTGTTCTCACACTACAGCAGTAATTGTAAAGTACAAATGTAAGGCACAGGCACAGTGGGGGCCCAGGGGGTACTGAAACCAGGAAAAAAAATAAGCCTCTGTAACCAGTTTACAAAGGCATGTAAATATGCAAATGGTCTTTAAAAACCTGTGAAAAACTCCGGCCTGCCGGAGATGACTCCAGACACTGCCCAGTCAAGCCCCCAGCAGAGCAAGTTGCACTGAAGCAGCCCGGGCTGAGACACACAACGAGGGAGGAGGGGGGCTGAAGCCCTTGGGCCTGGGCAGAAGTATGACGGTGAAGGCGCGACCCCCTTTGCATCACTCCACGGCCCTCCTGGGTGTCGTGCCCCAAAGTTTGAAGACCCCTGCCCTAGAGCAAGAAGTGAACACCAAAGGTCGGTGGGCTTTCCTCCTGATAAGCCACAGGAGCACCAAAGCTGCAAGAAGCCCTCTTTCCTGAGAGCCCAGCTGACAAGTTCTTACTGGACCTGCCTTGGACCCTGCTGATGGCTTGTACTGGAGAACTGACCCCTAAGTGCAGTCCATATGGCCCTGGACCTTGAGATAGGTGTCAGAGTTAAGTGACAAATTGTGTGTCACAGTTGACAATGAGACTTTTTTGACTCGGTCCGCCATACAGCAAAACAGCAGTCACATGCCTTCATGCTCTGTACAACATCATACAGTCAGGCGCATCTAACTGAGAAGTCAATGAAGAAACAGGGCACTGTCACAGTGCCCAACAACAAGCAGAGGATGGCATTAGTTCCAGTCTCACATCTTGTTTGAAGACTGCATGAGATTTTGGTGCCAGGCATCAAGGTTGGTGATCTTAGTTAAACCACAACTGGCGGTGACTCAGCCATAACTGTACAGTTCCCAATTTGAATCCTGAAAGAGAAGCATTACACTAAAGTGTTAGCACAATTGTAGATTTTCTGGCACATGTCTAAAGACGGGCCTTCCTTTAAGGAGTCAAATATGAAATAATGACATTTCATACAATTGACCCCTGATGTGAAGCAACATCGGGTGAGAATACCCCAGAATTCTTGATCGGCCCGGTATCAAAATTACCAACACCATTTGGAATTACAAAGTGCACAAAAAATCCAAATGCTGAGTGAAAATATGGGGGGAGTGAGGAATTACTGAGGGTTTAGGAGCCAAAATTAATGGTTCTACTGGTAATAATTTATTCCTCAGGCGAACCCCGGGGTTCCACCTGTAACTCCTGTCAACTCTGGCCCTCTTTAGTTACCAGTAAAACTCATGCCAATTTGGGAGACAGGGAGCAAACTAAATTTTGCAGCCATAGTGTACCTGGTAATGAAGCACTTAACATGAGGCCCAGCTTTAACAGTAATCTGTTGTTCATGGGCTGTCGTTATTGTGCAAGAACAGTATAGAAACCATCACTAGCACAAGGACAGTTGAGCAAAGATGGCACTTTAGCAGAAGATTTTAAAGAATCACTGCTGAATATCTCAATGAGACATTAACCATAGTGTGGAAGGATGAGATGCTGGACTTCTGTGTCATTGGCCACCCAAGTATGTAGCCTAATCTAAAATTCAGCAGCTCAGTATAGACATGTAAAAAATGACCAAAAAAATTAAAATTAGCAGCACTGACATCATCAATTAACAATAAACAAAACAATTTGCCAGCACTGCACACTTATTTGCACATATATTCAAAAGACAATGAACAAATCAATTGCCCTTGTGAAACCGCTTTTTCTGTTTGATTTTAATCTTCAGCTTCTTCAAATATAATCAAAAACACAATCTCATTTTCTATTTTTTGTATTATTCAAAACCACAAATTCAGATGTACAAATTTGCTATGAATTTTCTTTTAAAGGGAGCTCCATTTTAAGTAGAACTATCACATTCATCTCTAAAATGTACCATGCGCTCTCAACAATTATACCATGGCTGACTCATACATTTATTCTACTACTTCTCACATCCATCCATTCAGTCGCACAACATACATACAACGGTGCCCACCCTGAGTTGCCTAACAATAACCTTTCTTTTAGTGAGCACACTTTCAATTAAATCTTCTATAGTATAGAATCTATACACAACAAAACATTATTTATCCCACCAGGCCATCCGCCTAATGAAACAAAAACCTCAATTTGACAGCGGTCTACGCGTTTCGAATCTCCCTCAATTTGGGGATTCTCCTCAGGACCAAAGGATTCTGAAAAACACAAACAATAACTTCCTTACTTAATACATCCATCAACTGACCTCCAACAACTATACAACTCTCCCAGCACTCAGCCTCTTACCTCTTTTTCTGTCAATGGTAAATTTGTGTCATTGTCTGTGAACATGAAAAACCTTGATTACTTTCCAATCTCTACAACCAGTTGCCATTATAATAAGCCACGGCCCGTGGAGGGAGTTTCAGTGGGGGGGAGAGGCGGGGTGGGGGAGGGGAGGAGTTGGGGTGCTAAAAACTGGTGTATGGATAATTGAAGGTAAGTAAACAATTTAATTAATAAAACGAATTTCGTAGCGTGCCCTGCATCGCCAAATGCTTTTTGATTTGGTAGTGCAGCTCTCACGATTTGATTGGCGATACCTTTATCTTTATTAAAAGCAAATAAAGGGGCCTCGATCAGCTTTGGGTCTAAGTTCTTAATCAAATGCCAATTTTGATTTATTCGTTTTTTGAGCCAATTGGACAGTGGGCAGTATGTGGACACACATACTATCCGATCTACCAGATTTTTTTCTTTTTTCGTTAGCAAAGTTTCTCGTGGTGTCCACCACACCCTTTTCATTGCTCGTTTAAGGACTTTTTGGGGGGGTAACCGCGTGTTGCTAGTTTCTCCTTTAGTATGTTGGCATGGGACAAGTATTCATCTTTGAAGGCACAATTTCTTCTTATTCTAAGAAATTGTCCTACAGGTGAATTCTCTTTTAGACTTCGCGAATGGTTGCTCGTGAAGTGTAGTGCCTTGTTCCTATCAGATTTTTTCTTATCCAATGTAGTTGCCAATCCACCATCTGCGGGATAAACTTCGACATCTAAAAACGGCATCCTATGTCTTGAGTCGTTCAGGCTGAACTTGATGTCTGCAGTTCCATTATTTAGCCACTCATTAAACTCATGAAGGTGCTCTTCTTCTCCTGTCCAAGTCAAAAAAACATCATCAATATAGAGGACCCAGCTTCCGATCCACTGTTTGTAAGGATTGTTATTATAGATAAACTAGCAGCCCGCCCCGGCTTTGCCCGGGGCAGAAGGGGGCTGGGGGCAGCATTTTAAGCCTCTGTACACCCCCCTCCCGACATTGCCCAGTCCGCATCCCTCCCGCCTCCCGCCCCAACATTGGCCATACCACCTCCCGCCTCCCCACTTGAGCATTGTGCCTTGAGCCTCCCATCTGCCGCCCCCCGCCCCGACATTGGGCATAACGCCTACCGCCTCCCGCCTCCTGCCTCGCGCCTTGCGCCTTGAGCCTCCCGCCCACCTCCCGCCCCATCTTTGTAACCCCCCCAGGTCCCGACTTACCTCATCCGCCGCTCCTCCCTACGCTGGAGTGTTTACCTCTCCACTGCTTGACCGCTTGTCAGCTACCTCATCCGCTGCTCCTCCCCGCTCTGCCACTGCTCCTCCTCTTCTCGCCGCTCCTCCGCTCCTCCCGGCGCTCATGTTCTCTCCTCTTCCTGTTGCTGGTGAACTCCGCTCCTCCCCTCACGCAGACGCTCCTCCCGGCGCTCATGTCCTCGCTCTTCCTGTTGCTCGTAAACGACGCTACTCCCCTCACGCATACGTCGCGGCCCGCGCTACTTGCAAGGGACTACTTTATTTTTATTTCTAAATATTTTAAACAACGTTTTTTTTATATTTATGTAGCCTATGTCCTTCTGCTTGCCCTGAGGTTTTCTAAGATGTTAGGTAGAAGGTGTTCAGATTGGTGGTGTAGTTTTCGAGTTTACCTGGCTCAAAGGTGCAAGTTCTCTCTTTATAATAGTAGTATAGATTGCTCTTCATATTTACCCATAACAATACCGCCAATTCTGGGGCAAAAGGACACCCCATTGCAACTCCCTTCATCTGGAAAAAGAATTCATTTTTGAAGTTGAAATAATTCTTTTTCAGCGCCATGCTAGTCAATTCTAAAATGAATTCCGAGGGAATTTTAACCGGTCTTTGTCTGCTGTCTAATCCTGTGCGTAAAACCGCAAGTCCGTCATCTTGCGGAATTTGGGTATATAAGGATACCACATCCATACTCACTAGGAAATCTTTGCTTTCATCAAACAGCATCTGATCCAATTTCTTTATAAAATCCATGGTGTCCTGCAGGAACGATTTTACTTCCGACATAAACGGTTTTAGGAAAAAGTCCACAAAATTCGATACTGGTTCAAACAACGATTCGAAGCCCGAAACTATGGGTCTTCCTGGGGGTTGTTTTTCATCTTTATGTACTTTCGGGAGTACATAAAAAATAGGTATCCGCGGGTGTTTATAGTGGAGGTATTCATATTCCTTTTTGCCTTGGAAGCCCTGATCATATCCTGATTTTAACAGTTTTAATAACTGTCCTTGTAACTCCCATGTTGGATCTTTGGGGATCTTTCTATAGCACTCTACATTTGATAGTTGTTTATTTACTTCAGATGTATACTGAGGAACAATCCAAATGACAATTGATCCACCTTTATCGGCCTGTTTAATTGTTATGGAGTCGTCATTTTTCAATGCTAGCAAGGCCTCCTTTTGAGCATTTGTCAAATTTGGGTGGAGTCGACATATTGGTCTTTGCGGCTTCAGTCCATCAGACCATCTTCAGGATGATAATTAAAGCAGAGAAAAAAGACTCTTCTGATGTATAGCGAAGCCAGCCTAGTACCATGTACTTAATATATGGTCACAGCTGTGCATTAAGTGCTGAAATATAGGAAAAATGTCATCCTATTCTTTCTGATTTATAGGGAGACGTCCGTATCAAACACGGGAACTATCTTCCATGTTTTGTATACCGGTTTTGACCCGTGGATGAACGTCGGATTCAAGGTTACGTTTATCATTCTAATAAGATCGTTTTTGTTATAAAACACACAGAAGATAGTTCCCTTGTTTGATACAGACGTCTCCCTCTAAATAAGAAAGAATAGAATAACATTTTTCCTATATTTCAGCACTTAATGCACAGCTGTGCCCATGTATTAAGTGCATGGTACTAGGCTGGCTTCGCTATACATCAGAAGAGTCTTTTTTCTCAGATTTAATCACCGTCCTGAAGATGGTCTGATGGACTAAAGCCACAAAGACTGAAACGTCGACTCCACCTTCAATTCCTAGGAAATGTTGTTATTCCAGAGCGATACATATTCTCATTATGAGATTTGTTGCCCATGATTAAGTTAGATTAGTTTTTTTTGTCATGTACTGCTAGGCTAATTTGATTTTACTTCTTTCCATGACTACATGCTGATTGACTTCATTTGTTTGTACTCCTTTAATACTGCTTACTATACATAAAAATCTATATTTTCAAACTATTATGTCCTCCAGTGTTGTCTATGCTAAGAAATGTTATTGCTTGATGTTGTCTAATGACACTTTGGTGTTTGTTCCATAAGGACTAGCCCTCTAAATAATCGTACACCAATACAAGTATTGTTTCAAATCAAATACCTTGCAGGCACCTCTTACCGTTTATTGTATTGCCCAAGCGTCCAAGGGTATATTGAGTATCCCAGACTATTGATTACATTCCTTTTATGACACAATGGTAACAATAAAAGAATAATAATTACATCCGGCTACTGACAGTAACATAAAAAAAACATAGCTAGAGCAACATGTGGCTGATTTATGGTAAGTTCAAATCATGCCCTCCACCATTCACACAAAACAACAGAATTAATGGAGAATACCAAATCCATGCAGAATACCAAAACACCAACAACCCCCTTAGTTTATGGATTTTTTTCAAATAATAAAGGTGCAACATACCAAGAACTATTCAACAAAATAAAATTCAAAACAAAACAATCAAAATACACAAAAATACATTCATCAAGCAATAATTTCTACCATGTTAAAAATACACCAACAATTAACCATTCAATTGTATTACTACTACTTTAATCAAAGTATCTGGAGACACCACCAAAATCAGCATTAGCCTCTTAACTGCTGAGGCTTTTTCACCCCAGTTCTGAGCTTTTTTTGGTTACTTGGGGTGTGGGCATGGGGAGCGACCCTTGACCCCTTTACAGGCAGGTTGCTCCCCACGCTGCACAGCACCACCTGTACGTCCGTGCCCTGAGCCAGCTGCCGCTGCTGACTAGTGTTCAAGACCCTCCTCCACCCACAGGCTACCACCTGCACCCCATCTCTGGTGGCTAGTGGTAGGTCGTAGGTTGCTTAGTGTAATTGTATTGCATTTTGTTGTATTTGTTTATTTTTGTTTTCGTTTCATTCCTCCTTTTCCCCTCTTGTGCTATTTCAGTGCCCTGTGCCCTCTTTCCTTCTTGCCGTTCCTCCTGTGGTTTTCCTGGCGCTGTGCCCCTGCGTCCCTGCACCCGCGTCCCCGGCCCCCGCTCGCTACACTTTGCTTTAGTGTAATTGTATTGCATTTTGTTGTATTTGTCTCTTTGTTTTCGTTTTCATTCCTCCTTTTCCCCTCTTGTGCTATTTCTGTCCCCTGTGCCCTTTTTTGCCTTCTGTATCCTTTGCCGTTCCTTCCCCTGTTTATCCTGCCGCTGCTTTCCTGTGGCCCCTCCCCCTGCTCGCCCATTTGTCTGCTCCCACCTCCCAGTTGCTCCTCCCACCCACCTCCCCTTCTTATGGCAGCCACTGCGCGGCCGCTCGTAGCGGGCGTGCCGCTGGCATGACAAAGGTGCACCTAAGGCAAGGCTCTTGCGCCCATCCGTGCCTGGACCGCGCCCAGCGGCAGACCCCCTGGCCACTGCGAACGCTACAACGCCCATCCCCGCTGTGATGCCAGCATCTTCCACGCAGTCAACGCCGGACAATCACGCACCTGTTTCCTGGCCACCCCGAAGAGAACCCAGGGACCCTTCTCCTGCCGGAGCTGCTGCTTCACCAGTCTCCAATCCACCAAACCACCCACGAGAAAGGACACACCCACTTCAGATGCATTCTACTCAACACCCGCTCTGCCAGGAAACACTCCATCGAACTCTGGGACCTACTTGACTCCACCTCCCCAGACGTTGCCTTACTGACAGAGACCTAGTTGAACCCCTCCTCGGCCCCCGACATTGCCATAGCCATCCCTGACGGCTACAAGATCACCCGCAGAGCTCACACCAACGGAACAGGAGGAGGGATAGCCATCGTCCACAGGAACACCCTCAGAATCTCGACCAACACAGACGACACCCTCAGCACCGCCGAACACGTCACCTGCACTTCCAGATCCACACGGATCCCAACACCACCCTCAGGGGAACACTCATCTAAAGACCCCCGGATCACGGCCAACGTTCAGCGACACCATCGCCAATTTCATCAGTACACACGCCCTCGCCTCCAGAGACTACAACCTCCTCAGGGACCTGTACTTCCATCTCGAGAACAACAACAATACCAATTCCACCACCCTGATTGACAACCTCGGACTCAGACAGCTCGTTACAACACACACCCACTCTGCCGGCCACATGCTTGACTCCATCTTCTCCGCAAGCTCCCACAACTCCTTCAGCCATACCAACGGACTCCACTGGATCGACCATCGCTGCATCCACTTCACCTTCCAGAAATTCACCTTGCACCACTGCACCCAACAGATCCCATGCTGATGCTGGAGCAAAATCACGGAAGACCAGCTAAACTCAGCCCTGCCCGAAGCCCACCCGTCGACCCCACCGACCCCGACACCCCCGCCCGCAACCTTAGACAGTGGATCGACGACTGTGCCAATATCCTCACCCCGCTCAAGAAACCCTCCAACAGACACACCAACAAGAAAGCTAGTTGGTTCACTACGGACCTCAAGGTGTCCAAGCAAACCTGGTGACAACTAGAGAAGAAATGGCACCGCAAACCGACCCCGGACAGCTACACAGCCCAAAAGAGCGCCATCCGCAAACACCATCAGCTCATCAGATCCGCCAAAAGGGCCACCTTCAAAGACCGCCTAGACAACAACGCACACAACAGCAAAGAGCTCTTCAACAATGTGAAGGATCTCTCCAACCGCCGCTCCAACACCAACAACATCCCACCTTAGCAAGACCTGTGCGACGCCCTCACCACCTTCTTCCATCGCAAGATCGCAGACATCCACGACAGCTTTAACACCCTGACCGCCTCGACAATCACCGAGACCTCCAACTTCACGAGCACCATCCTCACCGACCCCCTGCTCACCTGGTCCAAATTAAATGACGATGACACCATCAAAATCATGAACAACATCCACTCCGGCTCTCCATCAGACCCATGCCCACACAACATCTTCAACAAAGCCAGCTCCACCATCGCACCCCATCTCCACAAGGCCATCAACATCTCCTTTGAGACCGCGACAATCCTGGAAAGCTTTAAGCACGCCAAAATCAATGCCTTCCTCAAAAAACTCAAGGCTTACCCCAAAGACCTCAAGAACTTTCTCCCTGCTCCGTTCCCAGTGAAGGTCATCGAGAAGACCGTCAACAGACAACTGACCCGCTACCTTGAGGAGAACAGCATCTTGGATCCATCCCAGTCCGGGATCCGCAGCAACCACAGCACAAAACTGTCTTCATCACTGCCACAGATAACATCAGGAACCTACTACACAACTGTGAAACTGAGGCCCTCATCCTCCTGGACCTGTCAGCCGCCTTCAACACTGTCTGCCACCGCACCCTATGCACACGCCTCCACAACACTGGAGTCCGAGACAAGGCTCTGGACTGGACCACCTCCTTCCTCTCCAGCAGAACCCAGTGTGTCCGCCTCCCCCCTTTTTGTTCCGAAGCCACCAAGATCATCTGCAGCGTACCCCAAGGCTCTTCCCTCAGCTCAACATTGTTCAATATCTACATGGCACCTCTCGCTCATGTCACCAGACTGCACAACCTTAACATCATCTCCTATGCCGACGACACCCAGCTGATCCTGTCCCTCACCAAGGACCCCCTCAACGCCAAAACCAACCTTCACAAAGGAATGAGAGCAGTCGCAGAATGAATGAAGATCAGCCGCCTGAAGCTGAACTCGACAAAACGGAAGTCATCATCCTCGGCTCCACCCCCTCGGCATGGGATGACTCCTGGTGGCTGACCACACTGGGAGTTGCACCAACACCCACCAACCACGCACGCAACCTAGGTTTCATCCTCGACTCAACACTCTCAATGACCAAGCAGGTCAACGCTGTTTCATCCTCCTGCTTGAACACCCTCCGAATGCTCCGCAAGAACTACAGGTGGATCCCCACCGAAACAAGAAGATCGTCACCCAGGCCCTCATCAGCAGCAGGCTAGACTACGGCAAACCGCCTCTACGCAGGAGCTTCAGCCAAACTCCTGAAACAACTACAATGCTTACAGAACTCCTCTACAGGCTTCATCCTCGAGATCCCTTGCCGCAGCCACATCACACCTCACGTAAAAGACCTGCACTGGCTTCCCATCAACAAGAGGATCACCTTCAAGCTCCTCACCCACACACACAAAAAACTACACAACACCGGACCGACATACCTCACAGCCAATTCACCTTCTACACCCCGAACTGCAAGCACCGCTCTGCCGACCTCGCCACCGTACCCCGCATCCGAAGGGAGAACAAGGGTGGCAGATTGTTCTTCCACCTCGCCGCCAAAACCTGGAACTCCCTCCCCATCCTACTAAGGCAGACCCAGGATCTACTCACCTTCAGGAGGCTACTCAAGAACTGACTTTTCGAGCAGTAGCAGCACCCCTCCCCTCAGCGCCTTGAGTAGCACGCTTTACAAATGCTATGATTGATTGATTGATTGATTGGTTTGTGCTTAGGCCTCCATAACCCTTTATCCATGAAAAAATTGCACCCATTTTTAACAACATCCTGGGGATACTAAAGTTGCCCAGGGTTTGTAGATTTACATGGAGAGTACAGAGAAAATTGCTAATATATAACTAAACTTTGAGTTTTTGGGGAAACAACAAACAGGTTGCTGTGCTAAAGTCACCATATTTCCAGTGTGCAGAAACATGCAGAGGTGTATGAGAAAATCAGTTTTTTTACCACAGTTTCTAAGAGGTAGCTAATTTCTCTGAATGTAGTACTTTCAACCTACTTCCAGTTTCTGGTGGGAATCAGTGTGAAACTCATGGGCGAACATGGAAAGCTCTAGATTTCTTAAAAGTAGATTATGAATTCTGCAAAGGGTCATTTCTGTAAATCCCTCAAGGTGTTCCCAAATAAACTAACCGTTGAATTAAAAACATTTTGAAAATGAATAGGAAGAATTGGCATTTGTGACATCATTTTCATCTGTAACTTCTTGTCCTGATGACTGATTTACAAAAGCAATATACCATTACGTTCTCTAGTCTCTTCTGGTTGCAGGGATTTATAGGGTTTGTAGGTTGTCCAAAAAGTCAAGGTACCCGGAGAAAACAACTGAGCTGCACCTTTCAATTTCTTTTCATTGTGTTCCGAGTTTAGAGCAATTCATTTGGTAAAACATAAAGAGTGAAAAGTAGATAATAAGGAAACATTTCTAAAATGTACACTAGATAAGGCGCAGTATTATTTGCACATCTCTGAATTTGTGGGCGCCCTACTAGCTTGTGATTTAGAGGGCATTTTTCAAAATGTCTTCTTTCTTACACAATTGCTTTTATTTGAAAGGCACAAATGCAGAGAAGTCCAATTGGTAATTACAAATGTTCTGCTAATCTGTGTTACAAAATGTCTCCCAATACAAATGGCACTACAAGTGTATGAGTAAGCCTAGTGCCTGGGAGATAAAAGGGGCCAAATAAAAACATGGGCACATCAAAGTTTTTCACTGGAAACTGACCCTTTTTTGGTAATTGGTATAGATATGGATTTTCAGGCCTCAGCTCAATTGGAACCCAGGGAACATAGCACACCTGACCATTTGTTGAAATAACACACCTGGGGAAACCTAGGGTGGGTGCCCTGCATTGCTCTTATAAGGTTTTCTTACCCAGAAGACTTGCAAACCTCAAACCTTGACCAAAACCCACATTTTTTCATGTTTCTGAGAGCTAAACTTCTGGAATTGGGAGCGGCACATTTTTTACCAACTTATATTCCCCCAAGAATTCAAATTAAAATGTTGCCTGCAGCCCGAAAGCTTCCAAAACATAACATGGACACATCACATTATTCCAATGAAAACAATTTATTTTTTGTGCAAAGTGGGTGCATGTGGATTTTGGGCCTTAGTTCAGTCGGTAGATAGGGAATCATTGAATACCTACACATTTTGTAAGCCTAGACACCCTGGGGAGTATATAGTGGGGAAACCTGCATTGCTTTCACCAAGTTTTCCTACCCAAAAGACCCTGCAAACCTCAAATTTTGACTAACAATTCATATTTTACTCATATATGTGTGCGAGAAAGTTACAGAGTCTGTGGGGATCATTTTGTAAAACTCTGAGATCACACATGTCTCCCAATAATAATGTTACCTTACTTGTGTGGGTGGGCCAAGAGAGCGTGGCACAAATGTCCTTAAAGCACTACATGGAGAGATCAGCAATTGGGGTTGCTGAGTATTTAAGGCCGTAATCACCCGCCACCCATAAAAACCTTCAAACCACAGCCATTTTTTAAAACTGGACTACCAGGGGATTCGAGGATGGTGTGCCTTGCATGAGCCTAATAAGGTTTTCTTTCCCACAATTCCCTACAAACCTCAAACTCAGATATTTTACTTACATTTCTGTGATGGATACTTCCAGAATTGACAGGAATCTACAAAATTCCTACCGCCCAGGAAGACCCCAGTTGTCCCATTAAAAATGCTGCCCCACCTGTGTGTTTATGCCTGGTGCCCGCAACAGGAGCGGATCAAAACCAGGTCAATGAGAGACCCCTGCATGGACTACATTGACCCTTGTTTTATCCATTCTTTTCAAGGGCACTAAACCCAATCACACAAGTCCTAAGCTCAAAAAGTGCAGATTCCACTTGTATGCTGCCTCAGTTTGAAACACACCAGGAGAGGCTAGTGAACTGGCAGGTTCCTGAAAGCCTTGGAGTTATGGATGAAGAAGAGGAGGATGAGGACGAGCTAGTCGTCATGGCTGTTAGCCCAGCCCCAGAAGAGACCGACGTTACCCCATCATACCCTGCTGTGAGGGATGTGGCACAGATACCACCACCATCACAGCCAACTTCCATATTTTCAAGTCCTTTGCTGTGACCTACATCCACAACCAACTCAGTAGATGTAGGCGCGGCAGATAGGCAAATGTCAAAACACCCACCTACTGCTACTTCTTCAGACATTGCCAGTGTCATCAGTGTTAGAAAGTGGACCTCCCCAGTTTGGTACTGTTTTACAGTTAGTGATAAGGAGCCAAACATTGCCATATGCTCCATTTGCAGAGCAAGTGTTAGTCAGTGGAAGCTTGGTACAAGCTATGATATCGGAGGCCAAACAACCCATTTGAGAAAACACCATGCAAAATTCTCTAGGAGGAGCACCATAGTGGGCAGAAAACTTCTAGTAGTGTTGGTGAAGACGGTGAGAGCAGGGATTCCAATCTGACCATGGTGGAAGGTGAAGTTGAAGAAGAGGGTGACATTTTGTTAAGAAAATCAGCCCTGTTCCCAGCAGTGCAGTAGGTTCACCCACATCAGCAGCATTGCAATGGCAAGAACATACAGCATAGAATAACTGACTTGGTAATGTCATCTTCAAAGTAGAGTACCTGACCTAAAATGGCTTCCCTGAGTCTTATAGTACCACAAGTCCACAAGACAAATAAGGGGAGAGGGAAAGCTTACTGACAAAGAAGAAGCAAGGAAACTACAGACAGGCTAGTACAGACAGTTTGAAGTAAAGTACAGAAACCTTGAAATACAGAAAATAAGTAAATAGGATAATGGAGGGATAAGAAGAATTTAGGAAACAGATGGAATGAGGAAGAGTTGGAAAAATATTTGTAAACAAGCTCAATAAAAAAGAAAAATAATTCAGTAAAAGTTAGGGAAACAATAAGAATAACAGGAGGACTTACTAGAGTCAGCAGAGCCATCCGCGGCTGCACTCATGGAGGCATCTCTGGCTCCCTCACCTCCCTTGGTGGTTCCAGCCCCATCCATCTTCTTGCCCCTAAATGTTGTGTAATAAATAAACAAAATAAAATAAAAAAGATTTGTGGTGCAGTTAATAATCTCCCCAAACATATTTTGACAGGGAAAGGCAAACACAGTAACATTGAACTTTATTAATTCAGATCTCCTTTAGTACTAGTATCCTGGACCTATTCCTAATTTCCTAAACCTAACCCTATTCCAAATTTCCTAAAGTACATTTTGGAAGTACTAATAAATTGCAATAAATGATCTTTGCTTCTCATCTCAGTGAAGGTAATTTAGTATGAAATGCATGTTACCTGAAAGACGCATAAATAGCATGTGGTATGTGGTACAAAATAAAAAGCAATACAGCTTTATGTGTGCAGCTCTTAATCCTTCTCACTCTCTAAACCACACACAGTGTCACATGACGTATCATAATGTGGCCTGCACTGGTGTCTGATGTTAATGTTAATGTTAAAGGGACTTATAGAGTGCACTAACACCGATTGGTTTCATGGCGCCGTAGAGAAGACAAGGAGCAGGTTCCGGAAGGCTTTAATTGTGTGCTTGATTTTAGTGATATGCTTGTTTATAGAGCCAGGTCTTAAGTGCTCTTCTAAATTTCTTGAGGTCTGGGCAGGTCCGGATCTCAAGAGGAAAGGAGTTCCACAGGCGAGGGGCAAGTGTCGTAAATCGACAGCTGCCTGTGTGTTTCCGTCTGAAAGAGGGGGTGTAAAGAAGGGCAAGATAGGCTGAATGCAAGTTGCGGGAAAGGTTGTGCCTGATTATCAATTTGTCAATAAATTTGGGGCTTTTTCAGTGCAGGGATTTGACAATCATACAACCTGTTTTAAAGATGGAATGCTGGGCCATGGGGAGCCAGTGAAGTTTCATGAGTAGTGGGGTAACAGATTGCCATCTAGGTTGATTCAGAATCATTCTGGCTGCATAATTCTGGACCATCTGTAGTCGCTTCAGTAAATAGAGAGGTATGCCAAGATATATAGAATTGGCATAGTCCAGGTGAGACAGCACCGTAGCTATCACCACCTGGGTAACGGCCTTCGGTGTAAGGAGGCAGCGTACCTTCCTAATCTTCCTGAGTGGGAAACAGCACTTGGAAACCACCTGGCCCACTTGTGTTTTCAGCGAGAGATCGCCCTTTAAGGTGACTACAAGTGTCTTTGCCAATGTTGAGGGAATCGGAGATGGCCCCATGTCTGGCGGCCAGTAGTGCAGGCCCCAGTATTTGACACTGTCCCCTGTGAGTACCAGCTCAGTCTTACCCGGGTTCAATTTCAGGTGGTTTTGATGTCTAATGACACAGTATGAGAGGCAACAAAGCTCATCACCCAGCAATAGAGACATAATGACCCCCTACCTCAAACCCCATAGTTTCAGAGGATCCTGAGGAGTCGGGGTCAGGATGGAAAGACCAAGAAGAGAAGTCGATACAATAACCTGCTATCACCAGGCGAAGAACTCAGAATCAGTAACGTCACTTGTCAAAGCGGAAGAATATTGTCCATTTCGGCTGCCCACACCAAGATAGTAATGATTTTGGAGTGGAATTGGCAAGAGCAGTTCCCGCAGGTTGCTGCCAGGATTTATCAGAGGAGGGGTTGCCCTCCCACAAAAGGGCTGGGAGCTCCCCTTCGCAGCTGAGGGTGGATTCCCAAATGCCCACCGATAACCAAACTCCCGACCTCTCACTGCAGGCTGCAGATACGTCAGGAGCTTATGATGTTCCACCAACTTCATCAATAGTTCCTCAAGTTGAGGGCCAAACAATTTATCACCATAAAAGGGCAAATGCAACTGAAGGGGCTTCTGTGAGGCCACCGCCTTCCACGACCTCATCCAGATGTGCGGCTGTGCCGACATAATAGACCCTTAAATGGCTGCAGCAGTCGACAGAGAGTCAAAGGTAATGTCAGACAGAAAGCATCCTTGAAACTAAATAAGAGACATATGCAAATTGACATCATCCCCTTGGTGAAGATCTTCTGACAAGGCCTGAAAATCGTGCAGGAGTGACTGATCCACATACAAGGCGTATGACCAGTCCTGATGGAAAAGTTAACAGCGGAGTAAGCCAGCTTAGCAGCATCGTCTGCCTTCTTATCAAGCAGGTCACCCAGCGACAAATCCTCAGAGAAGATGGAACCACTGGAAACCAGACTTGCCATCAGAGAAACCACCTTCACCTGAGGGGAGAACTCAGCCAGAAAATTATGAGGGTACTTATTTGCGAGGAACCGAGGGAACCCAGCCTTCTCGACATCAGACCATTCTCTGGCTAAAAGCCCCTGGATGGCCTTATGGCTAGGAAGAGCATCATGCTTCTTTTTGCGTTACTGAGAGCAAAAACTCTCCTCCTCATCCAGAGGAACCACAGTTGGAAAGCCCAAATTGTCCTTCTAGTGAGTCATCGCCCTTAACAAAGCGGAACTGCTGTTCCTCACCTGAACCTTCAGAGTTTGGGCCAGACTGCGAAGAAACTCTGGGAACTTTAGGCACAGAGCACTCCTGCACCACAAAGCAGAATCCACCGCCGTATTGCTCATGGCCTGAAAGACATCATGATCCATGCCCACAGGCTGATGGGAGAAAGCAGGCTCTGACTCAGAGCCAGAAGAATGATTGATGCTTGAGCTTCTCAGAGCGTTTACCCTACATAGCTGTACACAAAAACACAACTGCTGCATGGTAATCCATTATACTCACTCCTCATTCCCTATGCTGCAGCCAAGGTTGCCTTTAGAAAACCTCTCTTAGGCCATCATTACGAGTGGTACGCCGCATTCTGATATGATATGATGGGTGATTTCTGTAAGTAGTAAGCAATGTGGAGAAAATCACAGTTTTCAATCTAATGAGATTCATTGGGGGGGAAATGTCTAGTAAACATGAGCATTTAGTGCAGAAAGCATCAAAATCCATTTGTTATTCTCCATTATTAAAAGGTAACCCTTAATAGGAGATAATAAGTCCAATAAATAGCGATCTCCAGAGTGTTGTATTGTTGTATGTGACATGTACAACTATTGTGTATATAGCTGCATTTTATCTAGTTCCGGTTCTATTTGATGCATTCAGGAACCAGAATCTACAAGATGTATGAAAGGAGAGGTGGGAAGTGAATGCTCCCTTTCACACCTCGTTGCAGGAACTGATTTCATCCAGAGGCATCAGAGTCACTCAAACTTGAGAGACTTCTGGGGCCGTTATACAGATGGTGCCCCAGGGATGCAACGGGCATTTGTGCCCCCTTTGTGCACCCCTAGGGCACTTTGGCATTATAGAAGGGGACGCAGAAGCTTGTGCGTCCCCTTCTATAATACCGATAGCACTGGCACACTTAAAGAGCCACGCTATCAACAGAGGGTGTTCCCTCATTTGCATAGGGGAGTGTCCTGTGCAAATGACTCTGTGACTCTGTGCCCGTGTCATATAACAGGTGTAGGCGAAGAGTCAAAGAAGCCCCCAGGAGGCGTACTAGCAGTGCGCCATTTGAAAGGTAGAGCACTGTCAGTGCACCTCCTGACAGCAGCCTTTTGCAGAGGGTAAAGATGGTCCCATGGACTCCCCAGACATCCCCTTGCAGGCGAGTGCAGTCACTGACTGCACCCGCCTGCAAGTGGATCACTAGACCATATGGAAAGTGCAGGCGGATGCCGCCTGTGCACTGTGAAGACAAGGAGCGGCTGCTCCGTGTTTTCACTTTTGCCCTGGTGGCAGCGCAGGTTCGCGGCTGCCTGGTGGCAGCACGTACACCATATTGGGGCTCATTATCACTGTTTGGGCCTGGCGCACCTTTTGAAAGGTGCACTGGGTGCAAAAAGTGATCATGTGTAATACGGCTCCAGATCAGGTTTCAGTTCGTTATGCAAGAGAGTTATGCCTTTTCTGGTCATTGTGGTGGTGATGTAAACATGGGGGAACCCCGACTAATGAATTGCTGTGATGACAGATAAAAGAGCACCGTTTCTTTCTTTCCTAATCACTGTTATCCGCTCCCTTTTCATGGGTTGCCAATTGTAGGAAACCAAGGATCCATCTTTTCACGTCAGGGACTATTTTCAGTCTCTTCTGGATATCCCGTATCCATTTTAACCATAAATATAATTGGAACCCAGCCCTGCAGAACCTTTCTTTATCTTGGTGGGCTACTGCATCTGCTGCAATGATCTGAGTGCAGGTTGCAGGTCATGCTCCAGATCCATAACGCATGTTTATCAGACCCCACAAACATATCTCAAGGCCTTTGAAAAATATGGCAATAATTTAGTAGGCAAATGCAAATTCTGCAGGGCACCTAAGTTAAGCGTAGGTCATTGCATTCTGTCTTACTGAAAGATGGAAGATGATTTTAGGTGGTCAATGTACCAATTACAGATATCTGAATGGTACTTATATATTACACATTCAAATCCACCTAGCCATGCAGCCTCCCAACGGCAGGTAAAGTTAGGTATCGAAGTAATTAGCAGATTAACCTACTCATCATAAATGTGCATCACACTAAGCACAATTTATTATTTGAAAGCAAGAAGTACATAAAACTGGTTAGCATTGAACAAGGCATACACTGTTAAATGGGTCTCTACGAAATTGCTTTAGTAGAAACATGAAAAATGTGATCTGAAATAGCCTGCAGCCATTTTAGGTCTCAATTTGTCTGTTGCCAGACCTTTTGATTCCAATACAGAGCATGTGCTTAGACAAGGGTTTGGGTCAGCACCTTCATTATTATATGGTGGCTTTCTTGTCTATCCAGGTGTCTGCTGTTGATTTGATGGCTTTCATATGTATTCTTGCGTTTGACCAGCCCAGCAGCATTTCAATCTCATAGCGTTATGACTGCACCAGATGCATCCGTGGACTGATGACTTCAAGGTCTACTTTTTCTTTTGTATTCAAAACCAAGGAGTGTGTTTCCTTGCTTTTTCTCATGTGTTCTTCTGCTCCCCTGGCATGTTCTGATGCTCCCTGTGTCACTGTCTGTCTCTCCTTCCTATATTGTTTAATTTTATTTTTCCAAATCATCTTCAAAATGCTACTAGGCTGCTACTACATTTCTTGCGGAGTCATTCATTTTGTTTTTCACTTTTCCTTACTTTTAATTTACCATTCTAAATGGGCTGCTCTCCTTCTAAAATCGATTTACAAAAGGGGGTGGTGATGAACAGAGTGTCTGAATTGAGCAGACCACTCTTACCCAGTCCAAAGATCAGGGCTTGATCCATCACCGTTATTTATCTCACTGCCCCATCCCAGCTCAGAACCTGGCTATATGCAAATCAGTCTGTCCCTGGCCCAGTGCATCATGGGAACAGGGCAGTCTAAACTACCAAGCCAATTCTTTACCAGAAAGGAGACAAGCTACCGGGGACCGGTTTCTGGCATTTCAGCCGTCTTCGGCCCGGCTTGCTTGAATCCTGATGGAGCAGTGAGAAAGGGACTCATGTCTGAGTATACCCTGCCACACCTATAGTGGCCAAAATCGATTTACAAAAGGGGGTGGTGATGAACAGAGTGTCTGAATTGAGCAGACCACTCTTACCCAGTCCAAAGATCAGGGCTTGATCCATCACCGTTATTTATCTCACTGCCCCATCCCAGCTCAGAACCTGGCTATATGCAAATCAGTCTGTCCCTGGCCCAGTGCATCATGGGAACAGGGCAGACTAAACTACCAAGCCAATTCTTTACCAGAAAGGAGACAAGCTACCGGGGACCGGTTTCTGGCATTTCAGCCGTCTTCGGCCCGGCTTGCTTGAATCCTGATGGAGCAGTGAGAAAGGGACTCATGTCTGAGTATACCCTGCCACACCTATAGTGGCCAAAATCGATTTACAAAAGGGGGTGGTGATGAACAGAGTGTCTGAATTGAGCAGACCACTCTTACCCAGTCCAAAGATCAGGGCTTGATCCATCACCGTTATTTATCTCACTGCCCCATCCCAGCTCAGAACCTGGCTATATGCAAATCAGTCTGTCCCTGGCCCAGTGCATCATGGGAACAGTGCAGACTAAACTACCAAGCCAATTCTTTACCAGAAAGGAGACAAGCTACCGGGGACCGGTTTCTGGCATTTCAGCCGTCTTCGGCCCGGCTTGCTTGAATCCTGATGGAGCAGTGAGAAAGGGACTCATGTCTGAGTATACCCTGCCACACCTATAGTGGCCAAAATCGATTTACAAAAGGGGGTGGTGATGAACAGAGTGTCTGAATTGAGCAGACCACTCTTACCCAGTCCAAAGATCAGGGCTTGATCCATCACCGTTATTTATCTCACTGCCCCATCCCAGCTCAGAACCTGGCTATATGCAAATCAGTCTGTCCCTGGCCCAGTGCATCATGGGAACAGGGCAGACTAAACTACCAAGCCAATTCTTTACCAGAAAGGAGACAAGCTACCGGGGACCGGTTTCTGGCATTTCAGCCGTCTTCGGCCCGGCTTGCTTGAATCCTGATGGAGCAGTGAGAAAGGGACTCATGTCTGAGTATACCCTGCCACACCTATAGTGGCCAAAATCGATTTACAAAAGGGGGTGGTGATGAACAGAGTGTCTGAATTGAGCAGACCACTCTTACCCAGTCCAAAGATCAGGGCTTGATCCATCACCGTTATTTATCTCACTGCCCCATCCCAGCTCAGAACCTGGCTATATGCAAATCAGTCTGTCCCTGGCCCAGTGCATCATGGGAACAGGGCAGACTAAACTACCAAGCCAATTCTTTACCAGAAAGGAGACAAGCTACCGGGGACCGGTTTCTGGCATTTCAGCCGTCTTCGGCCCGGCTTGCTTGAATCCTGATCCTGCGCACATTGATAGGTCCTTCTAAAATGGCAAATGGCAAATTAAAAATGTCCACAGTGACAGTAGAAACACTTATGCTAAGACGCATGTGTGCACATGATTAACACCATCAGTGCTGCAGCAATTCCCCCTCTGTGCTACTTCTGATTTATTCCCATTGTTCATGACAAGCTCAGTTCTTTAAACAGTGAATAGACATCAGTTGTGGCACATGTACTTTAAATATGCATGAACATAAATATATCACAGTTTTGAATTTCAACACCACAATGAGCCTATTTGTAATTGTAATGTAAATGCCCCTTTTTAATGGTCAAATATAGGGGCAATGTACATGTTCCCTTCGACTAGGATGGTGAGGGCGATGCGTGCATCAGAATGTCACCAAAGGTAAAAAACAGGGACCATGAAATTGTGACGTGCATCGATTTAAGCGGGTTCACAATAATAATATGAAAAAGAGTTTGCGCGAGTCTGTAACCTGTTAAGGAAACAATGTATCGAGGGTACTGGGGGCTCTTTTGGCATGTGGCCGTGGCTTGTAAACTTTGTGATAGTTGATTTATTATGCTCAATACAAGGAGCATGCATGTGACTAGAGCTGTTGGCATGTGGCATAGTTCATCATGGATGGGTGAACGCTCTGTTTAATTAGGTGCAGGAGGAATTATCTGAAATGTCCTGGTGCACTCTTAGTCACGACATGGGTGCACTGAGGGGGGCATTTACTGTCAGTAGATCGTGCATATGCAACAGTCACCTTCAAACATCCTTGAGCCTCTCTGTGTGTCTAACCTATTTGGATTGCTCCTTTTGAATCCTCTTCATTACGTGATAGGTCAGGTTGTAACCATTTGGACAATTCCGTAACTTATTGTGTCACTTGGAAAGCTAAAACAGAGTCGAGCAGTCCTCATGATGATTTTTTTGTGTTAAACCCTGAGACTTCGATGAAGCATTTATGGGCCAGGGAGTCAATCAGTTTAGGTCCAAATGTATATCTCTAGAGTGGGGTCAAAAGGTTTCAAGTATGAACAGTTAATAGGGTACTGGTGTCATTCAAGCAGTCCAGCCAAGTACCACCCATCAGGTGTTAGACTAACGCATTCGAGTGTGGCACTCCGTATTACCGCACTGAAATGCATTGCCACGCATATCTGTTCAGTGTCTCAGCTGTCAATGAAAGCGTCAAGACAGCTGGCAGTGTGCTGCCCATGCCGTGTACTGTGCTCACTGAGCTCACTGAGCTTCCGCAGGCTTCGGCTCTCGCACTGTGAGCTAAGGCAGTGCTGGCAGGCTCACACTCACAGTGACAACTGTACTACAGTGCTTACTAGTATGTATCATGGATTCATATTTGATCAGATTCCACATGGCCCGGTTGACTGACAGCCTGCACCTGACATCATGATCTCATCCGAGGTAGTGTCAAATGACCAGTCTGGTTGTTGCTACAATTGCCGGCACCAGGGGGAGCATCACATTGTGATTTTATTGTTTCCTTTAGAACTGGCGGTGGGTTCTCATTTCCCATGTTTTTTTGCTGCACCTGTTTCTTCCTCGGCCTCTCTGCTGAACTCTCTAATAACATTTGCTGTTTTTTTGGATGTGAAGTTTGGTTGGATGTACCACTCTGGGTCAGGTTCACCAGTAGAGTCTGAAGAAGACGTTTCTGAAAAAGAAATGAATTGGCATTTTGATTAAGTGTGGGCGGAAAATCCGTTTCGCTCGCGGATTTTGCGGATTTTCGGCAAATTCGCAATCCGCGAGATTCGACAATTTCCCGCAAAATCCGCGAGCGGAACGGATTGGGTCAAAAGTTGAAGCTGACTTTTGTAACTATTTTAGAATGGCGCCGGCAAGCTGCCAGCAAGCTACCAGAGCCATTCTAAAATAGTTACAAAGGTCAGCTTAAACAGGAAGCACTAGTAGATAAAGTGCAAGTGCTCGAGTTGAAGCTCAAATTCAGTTACACAATCATTGATCACCCCAAACTTGGGGTGATTAATGATTGTGTAACTTAATTTGACCTTCAACTCGAGCACCTGCTGTACTTTATCTATTAGTGCTTCCTGTTGAAGCTGACTTTGTAGCTATTTTAGAATGGCGCTGGCAGCTTGCCGGCGCCATTCTAAGTGGGGCTGAGGGCAGAAGGGCACAAAGTGGGACAGAGGGCAGAAGGGGACAAAAACAAGTGGGGCAGAGGGCAGAAGGGCACAGAAACGAGTGGGGCAGAGGGCAAAAGGGGACAAAAACGAGTGGAGCAGAGGGCAGAAAGGCACAAAAACGAGTGGTACAGAGGGCAGAAGGGCATAAAAAATGAGAGGGGCAGAGGGCAAAAGGGCACAAACACGAGTGGGGCAGAGGGCAGAAAGGCACAAAAACGAGTGGTACAGAGGGCAGAAGGGCATAAAAAACTAGAGGTTGGCAGTGATGAACCAGAGGGCGCATCACGGTCTCGCCCCAAAAAACCCTGCGAACACGCGCGAACATGCCAAAACGTCCCGCGAACACGCAAAGCGCCCCGCGAACACGCAAAAATAAAAAATCCTGCAAATTCGCACAAATTCGCAAATTTTTCGGATCGCGAATTCGCAAATCCTCAAATTCGCGAATCGCAAATTCGCAAAATTCGCCCATGCTTAATTTTGATCTCTCTTGATATTCAGGCAAAAATCTCTAAGATTCAGGGCAAGTGTAGAAATCTTCTTTTAAATATGGATAGACTGTTGTCATCTGTCTTGAATTTGATTTTTTTGGGTTAATGGTGAAGTGTTTAAAATCAGCAATTTCTTTATCTATTTTGTCCAAGAGTGTCTTAGCTTCAGCCAATGAATGGTTGTTCTTGATTTCTTGCTCCAAAAGTAAGATTTTATCGAATTGTTTCTCTGAGAGACTTTGAGCTGTTTTAATTGAAAGGACCATTGAATCTGTGTAAGCTGTGTTTTGTGCCAAATAAGCTGTATCCCTTCCAATATTGAGGATTTTCGATGAAGTATAAAAAAATTGTTACATATTTTTAAAACCCACATGATTGTGCCAGCTTTTAAATGCTCAATCAGAAAATAGCCATGAATGTCAGTTCGGATTTGTTTCTTTTTGAGTCTCAACAAATTTTCTGAATCATTTTGTAGTTTAGCGGTGGAACTTGAAGTGATTGGAGAAAAAAAAGAAAGTGTCGAAAAGAATTTTTGAATGTGATCCTATGACAGAGTGTCTTTCTCTGACATTGTTATAAAACACATTATCTGGGCCTTTTCCATGAAGGACCTTGGATAAGGAGTTATCAAAAACTTAGTGGAAAGGAACATGTAAATTACAGAAAATGTGTACCATTAAAGAGGACCCCTTACTTATATTAGAATTACACATTGGCTCCTTTTGGTGTTGAAGTTGAGAACTGTGATATATTTATGGTCATGCATATTTAAAAATCATGTGCCACAATTGATGTCTATTCACTGTTTAAATAGCTGTATTGTTTTGTTTTATGTTATATGGACTGCAAAAAGTATTCTAGGAAGTAAAACTTGTTGTTTGTTAGTTCCTGTGGCTGTGACAGACTCCACATAAAAAATCAATAATCATGTTTTGAGAAATAATGATTAAATAAATGGTGATCACTGCAATTGAGTTTCGTGTTCACACGTATAACATATTGCTGTTGTGAAGCAACCTCAGTAATGGCTCTATGGTTTTGTTAGAAAGATAGCATTTTTCTGCTCCTAGCCCTGTGTGCCTGCATCATGTCTCTAATACGCGTCTGGGGTGGGTGACAGCTAGGCCTTGTGCATTACCTCTAAACAACCACACACAAACAGAGCTTAGGTGTGACTTATGGGCCACCACATCCTATTGGGCCATCCTGGGCAGGATGGGAGGGAGGAGCTGGGAACATACTCGTACTTACACCTGAATAGGCTGTGTCCTGTCCCCACACAAAGGACTGCTTAACCCCCTGTAGTGAGTCTGGAGCAAAGGCAGTAAGGGAGATTTTCTATGCACTTCAAATTCCCTCTTTTAATACTCCCCACTTCAAAGGCACCAATGGGTATAAGAACTGGACTGCTGATCTTACCAACTCAATACACTACTGGGCCTGTGAGGTAGAAGGACAATTTTTCTCCTACAAGGACTGTTACTCTGCTGGACAGCTTTCCTGGAAGAACAGCTTTTCTGCTGTGCTGCCCAGTTGCCTGTTACCCTCTGCCCTGACTGAGGAAGGACTGGACCCAACTCACTTGAACCCAGAGTGACTCTAACGGCTTGCACCCAAATCTAAGTCTCAGGGACATCAAAGACTTAAAATTATCTTGCAACATCATCTGGAATTTGCTTGCTGCATGTCTTGCCCTGCTTAGTGGTGTCAATCCAGTCCTGGGTCCTTGGAAGTGGGTATAAAGTGCTGCTACAACCTGAGCCTTTGCTAATACGCCATTGTGGCAATTGGGCCATGCACATCTCCTTGAACAGCAGAGGAACTGTCACCAGTTGCGGAGACAATTCTCCTTTCTGTTTCCTTATTCCTGGGAAAATACAGACACAGGAGCTAGCCTCCCTGTCAAGAACAACATCTATAGGCTTTGGGACAAAGTGAGGGCCAGCATAAAGGATGAGGTATCCAAGATTTTGGAGTTGGGACGATTGAACTCTCCAGTTGCCCCCCTCGTTCAGCTGTGTGAATGTGGTGCCAAAACATGCCCCTCCAGGGACTACACCAAAACTCAGGTTCTTTGTCGATTACAGGGGACTCAATTCAGTCACCAAGACTGATACTCATCCCATTCCCTGGGTTATTGAGCTGGTTGAGAGATAAGGGGCTGAACAGTTACAGAGTCCTTTTGATCTTACTTCAGGATACTGGCAGATCTCCCTAACTGAAGGAGCCAAGGAGAGGTCAGCCTTCTCTATTCCAGAGGGCCACTACCAATTTAGAGTGATTCCCTTTGGACCCACTAATGCCCGTGCCACCTTCCAGAGGCTAGTGAACCAGGACTTGGCATTTATGGAGGCCTTTAGTGCAGCTTACTTGGATGACATAGCTGTCTTCAGTAACCGCTGGAAGCTCTTTTACCTGCAGGAAACGCTTCAGGCCCAGCAAAATGCAGAACTGATTATCACGATCAGTAAGTTCCAGATAGGACTGGGATCAGTGGTATACTTGTGACTCCTGGTGGGTGGGGGTAAAGCACCACCCCTCAAGGTCAAGATAGAAACCATCATGGCCTGTGAGCCCCCAATGCAAAACAACAGTTGATGGGCAGAATGCAGAACAATGTCATACATTCACCCCAGTACAGAGATATGGACCTAAATCCATTGTTTTTTTGCACTCCACACCACCCCAGTTCAGACATGGCCATATGCAAATCAGCATTGACCCTGTACCTCATGGGAACAGTCCAGCCAGAACTGCCAAGCCATGTCTTACCTGGACCGGAATCAAGCATCCTAGGACCGGTTTCTGGCTATCAGCCGTCTTCAGCCAAGATAGCTTGACTCCAGTGGTGTGGAGAGCATGGGACTCATGTCTGAGCATACCCATCCCACTCGGGTGACAAAATGCAAAACAACAGTTGATGGACAGAATGCAGAACAATGTCATACATTCACCCCAGTACAGAGATCTGGGCCTAAATCCATCGTTTTTTTGCACTCCACACCACCCAAGCTCAAACATGGCCATATGCAAATCATCATTGACCCTGTGCCTCATGGGAACAGTCCAGCCCGAACTGCCATGCCATGTCTTTCCTGGACTGGAATCAAGCATCCTAGGACCGGTTTCTGGCTATCAGCCGTCTTCAGCCAGGATAGCTTGACTCCAGTGGTGTGGAGAGCATGGGACTCACATCTGAGCATACCCATCTCACTCGGGGTGACAAAATGCAAAACAACAGTTGATGGACAGAATGCAGAACAATGTCATACATTCACCCCAGTACAGAGAGCCCCCAAAGACTCAAACAGAGATGAGCTCCTACTAAATCCTCACAAGATAATACTGTATGATTGTCAAGTGATATGGCACCATTGTTACCCCTTTAACTGAGCTGTCTTCTTAGCAGCAGCCCAGGATGGTGATATAGACAGAGGCATGCCAGAAAACAATTGACTACCTAAACCTATGGAATTGTAATGATAAATCCTCATTAATGGTGAACTCAAATTCCTCACTACAATTTCAAAAATGCTACTTTTAGAAGGATGCAAAAAGAACAGATGATTGATGGAATGCTAAACAATGCAAACATTCACCCCCAGCCAAAAGATCTAGGTTTAATCCATAGTTTTGTTCCCACCACGCCACCCCAGTTTGGACCCAGACATATGCAAATCAGTCTTGCCCTTGTTCCTCATGGGAACAGTCCAGCCAGAAATGCCAATCCAGGTCCTCCCTGGACTGGAAACAAGCATCATGGGACTGGGTATGTGGTATCACACTTCATCAGCTAGGCTAGCTTGAATCCAGTGGTGCAGTGAGCATGGACCCAACTCCAATCACTTTATTTTACCATTACAGAAAAATGACATAAAAAGTTTCCAATATACAATCATGAAAGTTTCCGTAATATAAAAAATATAACATTTTATACAATTACTTGCCAGTACTCTTCATAACAGTATAGAAAATTGTAGAAAGAGTGAACAATATAATTTCTTATAGAATTAATACCATGATATATTTTTAAAAGAGTTGTTTTCTCATTTTAAAAGCACAACATAAAAACGTGGCTATACAATAGCAGGTTAATGGATCTAATTATGATTGTAAATAATGAAGACAGGGCAACATTGGCAACATTTTTTTGGGGGGGAAACTCTTTTTATTATGAAATAAACAGAAAAAAAGAAAAAAAATAAGGTCTCAGGTGAATGCAATCAATTTACAACAGTTCGGTTCATTTGGCACTGTACAGGATCAAATTTTTTATAAAAGGAAAACATCTGGATCATGGGGATTCCTGTGTTGCAATGTCCGGATCTCCTCCTGGGGCTTCACAAAGGCTTCCACGATATTGGTTTCAAGCCCCCAACACCTTCTCCCACTTCCGGGGGCAGCCCCTGGCAACATAGACAGCACGCTCTCTCATCATACACCAATCGAGGTCCTCCTCCCATTTATACACCTGAGGCGGTTGGCGGGCACCCCACAACTGCGCAATGTTCTGCTTGCCCACCATGCATGCAACGTCACCCATTGCTTCTGGTAATCATTGAGAGCTTGCTGGTCCCCTTTTGGAGCGGTTCTGGGATATTACCGCTCGCCCCATTGCCTTCACGGATTAAGGTTTGAACCTATTACCTTGCGGCAACCTAGGAGTTGCGCCTAGTAATTCTGGAATACTAAAATATCTCTTAGCTGTTTTTGTAATCATTGAGATCTGTCGGCTCCCATACATTCAAGAGGCACCTACGGACTTCCATACGCACTTCTAACCCCAGCACAGCTCTCAACTCCTCGTGAATCTTCTCCCAGTAAGTTTGTGCGAAGGTGCAGTGCCAAAGAATATGCATCAATGTACCCACTTCTCCACATTCTCTCCTACATGCTGCGCTAGACGCTCTACCCATTCGCACGAGCTGTGGCCCGGTAATATAAACTAGTGGAGCACTTTCAGTTGGACCAGGCGAAGCCTCATCTGAACAGCGACTACCATGGGGGAGGATAGCGCCTCCGTCCAGTCCTCGTCGTTCATTTCAAGGCCATCTGCACACCATTGCGATCTAAGCCTAAACAATGGGTCTTCTGCATTGTTAATTAATTTTCGATATATCAGGGAGATAGTCTTGTCTGGGTTATGACCGTCAAGGACCCGGCCCTCCAGAGGAGACGCCTCGGGGAGTTCCGTGCCCTCAGAAATATGAGCTAACAACGAGTGCCTCACCTGCAAATATCGAAAGTATTCGTTTTGGTGGAGACTGTATTTGTTTGCAAGTGAGTCAAATGTATGTATCGAGTTTTTCCCCCACACATCCTTAATCTGAGTTATTCCAATGAGGTCCCATTTATCAAACACTTTGGACTTCCATAAGCTACCCAGTTTTTTGGAATTAAGCAATGGAGTGGCCAATGTAAGTCTGCCCTCCCAGCCCAAACTTTTGGTGGCAATGTGCCACACCCGTACGGAGTGTGCCGTTGGGCCCGTAAGGGGGAACCTTCCCGGTCTAGAATACAACGCTCTGTCTATCCTGCCACCCGGGTCCTGATCTCTATCCATAGCATAACCTGGATCTCCGGGGACTCCATACACAACGTGGTTCAAAGCCGCCAAATGTGACGCCCAATAATACCTCCGCAAGTCAGGCAGCCCTATACCACTGTCAAACCAGGAGTTTGACAGTGGTAAAAGCTATATGAGCCCCACCATCCCACAAGAGGCACTGCTGAAGGGCCTCTATCTCTCTGAAATAAGCCGCTGGTACGGGGTCCATTGCATTCTGTAAGGCATATAAGAAACGTGGCAGCGCCATCATGTTAAACAGGGTTGCTCTGCCAAGCAAAGATAGTGGGAGAGTCCGCCAGCACTCCACATCCCCCCGGCATTAGTCAAAGGAGATAAAAGATTATTATCATAGCGCCGTTGCGGATTGAGCGAGACATAAATTCCCAAGTATTTAAAACCGTCTTTCTCTATACGGATGGGGCATGTATGTGGGATCTCTGGGGGATCTCCAGCAAGAACATAAAGTACTGATTTGTTCCAATTTATAGCGAGACCGGAGTATCTCCCGAATATAGTAAGCACATCTAAAAAATACCAGAAGGAGATCTTAGGTTTAGTAAGATAGAGCAGAACATCGTCTGCATATAACGATATTTTGTCCTCCCATTCCGGCGTCCAGCGCAATCCGCGTATAGTGATGTCCCAGCGAACCCACGCCGCTAACGGTTCCATTGCCAAAGCAAAGAGCAGCGGCGACAGAGGGCACCCTTGCCTGGTACCTCTTCCGAGGGAGACGTCTTGGGATCTGCAGTTGTTAACCACTACCCTCGCCAGCGGCTTACTATACAGTAAGCACGCCCAGTTTACAAACTCTTCACCAAAGCCCAGCTTGGTCAAAACTGTGAATAGATACGGCCATTCCACTCTATCGAATGCCATAGTGGCATCCAAGGACACCAGAACCACCGGCTTCCCTAGCTTAGAAGCCCCTCCAAGTACTCCATGCAGCCGATGCAGATTCAGCGTTGTGCCGCGCCGCGGCATAAAACCGGATTGATACGGATGGATCAAGGTTGTTATAACCTTCACTAATCTAGTAGCAAGGAGTTTGGCCAGGACCTTGGGCTCTACATTGAGGAGCGATATCGGCCTGTCAGAGGAGCAGCACGTCTTAGGTTTGGCTTGTTTATGAATAACAGCTATATTGGCCACTCTCTGATCATATGGGAGCTCTCCTTTCTCTCGACTCTCGAGAAACATGGCGCGAAGATATGGCGCTACTCTATTGGCAATCAACTTATACAGCTCAATAGGTATTCCGTTCGGACCTGAGGCCTTGCCGGAGTTAACTTGCTGTATAGCCTGAGCGACCTCATCATCCGTAATAGCAGAGTCAAGAAAGCTCTTATCCTCATCAGAAAGGCTTGGCATGACAATATCTTTGATCATATCTCTATTGTCTTGTTCCGTGAAATCATTCCCTACCTCATAAATCCCCTGATAATACTCTCCAAATTCGTCCGCCACCGCCTGTGGGTCTTTAACCCTTTCGATGCTGATGACGAGCTCAGCTCGTCATCACCCACGGGTGGCGTGTGCTGATGACGAGCTGAGCTCGTCATGTAACGCGGTTATTTTAAAAAAGCCGCGCAGCGCAAAAATCGCTGCAGCAGCGATGCGGTTAATCAAACCTCGCTCTTGACTTTCCAATTCAGGAACTAATCTAGACGCTCCCTCCCCCTTCTCAAGCAATGCAATCAGTTTCCCGGCCTTATCGCCATGCTCATTTATACGGCTCTGTGTCGCATTATGTTGCGCCAATGCTCTCTCTCTGGCCAAAGCTCTATATTCGTCCTCCAGGAGCCTCAATAGGTGGAGGTCTGACGCTGTAGGTGATTCTGTGACCTGCCTCTCGAGACGTGTGACCTCTACCTCCTTGCTGGCAATCGCCGCCTGTTCTTCACTCTTCTGCCTCGAAACAATAGACAACACTTCGCCCCTCACAACTGTTTTATTAGCTTCCCAAAGTGATCTGGCAGATTCCACCGATCCCTCATTCTCTAGGAAGTACCTATCTGCCACCTTAAGAATTTCTTTTCTTATATTAGGGTCCTTCAATCTCCACGCCCCAATGGGAGCCACTCTACCTGCTGCCGGAAGTTCAAACGTGAGACTAAGCCATAGCGGGGAGTGGTCCGATATACCTCTCCCCAAGTATCTGACCTCTACAATCGAAGGTGCTGCTGCCGCTGGAATTAAAACGTAGTCAAGGCGGGACAGGGACTTATGCGCGGCCGAGACATGGGAGTACTGTACGGATCTTGGGTTGCGCGCACGCCAGCTATCAATCAATCCCAAAGTACATAGGAACTCCGAAAGCCATCTCTGTGATTGCGCCAGCACCCGGGGCGGATGGCGGTCTAATGCACCATCAAGCACTGCATTAAAGTCACCATCCAGTACTAGCCCACCCAGGGGAAGCACAAGGAATATATTACTCAAGTCTCTAAACATCTCAGACTGAAGGGCTGGCGGCATATACACGGACAGTAGAGTAAACGTGCGTCGCCCAAGCTGGCCTGTGACACCGGCATATCTATCCCGCTGGTCAGTCCAAGTCTTCTGTACTGAGAAGGGGAGGGAGTTTTTAATCAGTATACCCACCCCCCTGAAACCGGATGTGAAACCCGCATGCACCACCATTTTGTATCCCCCTCTGTGTAAAGCCATGCATTTGTTACCAATTAGGTGGGTTTCCTGTAACAATACTACATCCGGGGAGTGTCTCCTAATGAGTTGATTAACCATCCCCCTCTTGATCTTATCTCCTAAGCCATTCACGTTCCAGCTCAGCACATTGATCCCCGATCCTTTTTTTCACGTGCCTTCGAACCTATAAGTGAGAAAAATCAAAACTGGATAGTCACCTGAGTCAAAAAAATTCACAGACATACACAACTCAAACCAAAACAAAAACTCAATCTCTCCAATAAACACATATCCCCTCACCCCCTTCGCACCTCCTCCCTTCCTGCACCCCTGCATAAGGACAGCGCCCAACCCCAACTCGCAGTGTGCCCGTCGCCCTACCCCTACAAGTTACCTAAAGATAGTACGAGGGGAAACTCAGTCCCCTGCCCCTACACCCCCCTCCAAGTAAGACCACCTGATTCACAGTCATTTATAAGTTCCATTTGAAAACCCTTCTCCCTCTGCAACATTTGCGGATCAGTTAAATCCTGTCTCACTGTTACTCTGCAGCCTCCTCCTGTCTTTCCATTGAGGCCGTGTGGTGCTGTCCAACCAGTCCGATGCCGCCTCCGGATGATCAAAAAACCATGCCCTCTCATCCACCTCCACCCGAAGCTTCGCTGGAAAAAGCACTGAGTAGCGCAGTCCCTTTTCCCTCAGTCTCCTTTTAACAGGAAGAAAGCTCTGTCTTTGCCGTTGTATCGCCTGGGTGAAGTCTGGAAAGAAGGACAAAGTCGTGTTCTCAAAGCGAAGAGGTTCTGCTGAACGTGCCGCCTGAAGAATCACATCTCTGTCCCTGTAGTTCAGCACTTTAGCTATCATAGGGGAGGAGGCGCCCCGGGCCTCGGCTGGCCACCCGGCACTCTGTGGGCCCGCTCAATCGAAAAAAAGGCCCTTCGGTTTTAAGTGATTCAACACAATTTTCTCTACAAATAGGTCTGGGGCCTGTTCTTCCGATTTCTCTGGTATTCCGAGAATTCGGATATTATTCCTCCTATTACGCCCTTCATACTCATCCAGCTTCCGACGCGTTTCCTCACGGGTCGCTTGCAAGGCTCGAACCCTCCGTTGCATCTCCGCCATGTCGTCCACTAGGCTGGACGTCTTAATGTCTAGCGATTTAACTTTTTCGCTCGTCTTGGCATGATCAGCTCGCAACAAATTAAACTCTAGTTTCACTGCGTCCAACTTATTGTCCAATGCGTCAATTTTTTCCACCATAGAAATCTGTACTTTGTTGATAGCAGCCATGACATCAGTCAACGTGGGTTCCACTGCCTCTCCCAAGGAGTCTCCCCCAAGTGACGGAGACCTCCCGGAGACCTCCTTCGTTCCACTGGCTAACCCTTGGCCTGTGCATATCTGTCCATCTTATAGGATTGTACAGACTTCAACCCTCTTCCTCCCCGCGAGGGGGGCTTTTCGTTGTCCGGTTTTGACGCCATGACCGGAATCGTACTGGCCGCCGCTTCCGTGTTTCGAAGCAGGACTTCACACCTTGGACTTTGTATCACACCTCAATTGTACATAAAATACACAGCCTGTGTCTGTGGTGCGGCGTCGGTCGACTCCAATGTCACAGCTTTCCCATGGGCGATAGGGAGGTCCACTCTCGTACCGAGCCGGAGTTTCCGGTGCCGAAGGCCGCTGTTGTTGCATTAACATCTGGCTCAGAGGCACACCACAGCTCCCGGTCTCCGAAGGCGTCAGGCCCGAATCTTCCGATGTCGCTCTGGAGGGGTAGAAACGTCCGTTTTCGTCCCAATTTTCAGCTACTATTATCTTTTCGACTCAACCGTCGAAGTTCACTTTCAGGTGGCAGTATCAAGACAGGATAGACTTAAAGGAGGAGCGGGCTCTACGGAGCTAAGGTCTCACGCGGCCATCTTGGTCCCACGCGTAGCTCCTCCTCCAACATTGGCTAAATTTAAGAGTGCGCAGTAGGGGTAAAATAAACTTTTCCCTCTCCTCTCTATAGAACCTGCTGAAAAACAATAGATGGAGGTGTCTTTGGACCGAGCGTCCGTCACAAGGGCACAATGTGAGCTCATCAGCAGAATAAATATTTAGAGGGAAATCCAACATAAAGGGAGTCAGTTTTAGCTGAAAACTCAACAAGTGTCTATGTAGGGGCCTTGTGTCAAAAGTTAGATAGTTGCTCTCAGCATTATCTAATAAGGATGTTAAGTTGTATTGCACTACCCTAGACTTGGTGCAGTTAATAACCCACCTATCTCTCGTGCATTTTCCTATTAATAGCTCTTTTAGTTCAGACTTCAACACAGTGGTACATAATGTTGGACTGTCTAATAATTCCCCCTTCCAATTTAAATATGTTTCTTTACATATTGAAGCCACCCAATCTTGGTTAATCTGCGTAGTTTTAGGGAGTCCTGGAGAAGTTCCTGAGTTAGCTTAAGTGTATCTCTATTCCAAATAGAGTGTCATAGCAATATCGGGGCAGTGCTGATTTTTTCCGAGATAAATGGTACATTCAATTCTGAGTGGCAGATATAGGTGGGCAAGATTGGGGGACTCCTGCTAGCCTCTTTATAAAATTATCCTCATTGGCAACAGAAGTCACTTTGGCCTCATAGATTTCTTTGACTGGTACAATGGGTTTAGAGCCAAGTTTCTCTATAAAGCCAAACAATGCACCTAAACGTTTTTGCATTTGGAGTGCTCTGTTCCCCACTAGTTATTTCCAGGTATTTTAAGAATCAAAAAGTATTTCCAGGTAAGAAAAGGTTTCCACCACCTCCAATCTTTTCCCTTCTATGGTCAGTCAGGGGTGTTTTTCAATCTTGGCCCTGCCACCAACACAAAGGACTTAGATTTGTTAATTCCAAGGCCCAAATTATGCATAAACTTAAAATAAGAAGTGATTAAAATTTGTAGTACATTGCCTGTCCGGGCCAATAAAACTGCATCGTCCACGTACAAACATATTGGGACAGAGATAGAACTGCCAATCAGGACGTCTCGTGTGGACCTAGTCAGCACTGCTTCAACAGCATTGGTAGATAAAGAGAGTAAAAACGGTGCTAGGACACAACCCTGCCTCACACCATGGGTGATCCTAAAGTGACTTGTGTATTCACCATGCTTCCCATAACGGACACAATCTGAGATTTCAGTGTACATCTCTCAGATGAAACTAATTCTAGACTTGTCGGCGCCATTATTACCACAGTTTTGCATGAATCACTCAATCAAAGGCTGCCGACAAATCCATAAAGGCCATATAAAGGTGACCTTTCCTAGCATTGGTGTTTTTGGGAATTTGCAAATTTAAATTTAAACATTGGTCAATGGCAGGAGATAAGATGTTTCTTTCCTGGTCCCAAGTTTCTAACTTATTCAGGATTAGCCGCCCCATTAATTTGACTTTACTATCCAGAAGGGATATTGGTCTATAATTCTTAGGATTGGTCATATACCCCTTTTTATATATTGAGATAATGACAGCCTTCTTCCAAGAATGTGGTATTCCTAATTGAGTTAATAAATTAAAAACATTAGTAAGCAGAGGGGCCCAAAGATCCTGGTTCAATAAAAATAAATCAATGGGAACCCCATCTGGACCAGAGGCCTTGAATGTACTACTCTGGTTCAGAGCATATCTCATTTCAACCAAATTAAATGATAAGGGCGGGGCATAACAAACACCCCCACAGCCCCTGCGGTGCGGGGGCCTCCAGTCTTCATTAGGTGAAAGGGGCCCCCTCAGCTCATCTGTTGAGAGCTGTGTGCGTCATGCACTCTTGCTCTAAAGCAGCTGTAGGGTGCAGCCTGCTCTGTGCTTCTTGGGTTGACCTGGGACTGAAGAGAAACAAAGTAACAAGTTACATTGTTTCTCTTCAGTTAGAGCCAGACTCAGAAAAAGGATGGGAGTGGGGGCCCTCAGAGAGAGCATTCTCCACAGGGCGCTACTCCTCTGAGAAGGGACAAGGTAGCACAATGCTGACTTGGGCGGGAGAATGTTTGCATCTCCAGGAACAGGATCTGCTGAGACCCATTTGAAGGTAAACAAGCATTTGCAATGCAATTGGTCTTGCATTTGAGAGACTTAGAGCTATTGATGTTGTAAAGGACAATGTATTTTACCTATGCGTTTTCTGTTTGGAGTGGAGTGAATGTGTGTGGTGTCAAGTGGACATATGTGGTTTGGATTGGAATTGTTAGTTGTGTGGATTGGATCTGTGTAATGAAATAATGTGGCATGGTGTGCAGTGTAATTATGTGGATAGTATTTTTGTGGTTTTGAGGGTACTGGAATTATGTTGGGTGGTATTTTGTGTCAGGGCGTGGGATTGTATGTCTTGGAATGAGAGTATCTGAAATGGCATTTTGTGTTGTGGATTGGTATGTAGTGGAGTTTACTTATGTGGTGTGCTGTTAAATATTGTAGCATGATGTGGAATTTAGTGGTGCAGATTGGATGTATGTGGTGTGTTGTGTAATTCTATTGTTTGTTTGAATTATGTAGTTTGTTGTTGAAGTGTGCCTGTTGAGTGAAATTTATGTTGAGTGGTTTTATGAGGCATAGTGTGAAGTGTAGTTATGTGGGATGTTGCTACATGACATAGACTTGAATTGGGGGCGTGGCTTGGGCGCCGATGGCGATGGTCGCCTGAGAGCTTGGCTCCGGGACTGAGCCCGTGATTATCCTGGAAATCGGAGGCTGCGGGGCACCCCGACCCCAGCAATCTGTTGATCGGCCCGACGGAGACCTGCCGGGGCCCCTGGCGGAGTCCGAACGAGTGGTGACCCGGCGGAAAATCGGAGTTTGTGGTACTGCGGAGAGCGACCCAACATGGCGCCCGGACTTCATTGTCCCCTTGGCCGGATCCACTAGACGGATGGAACACCACTAGCAGCGGCGCACCCCCTGCCCTGCCGTCTCACGGAGATGTGAGGACCTGGACATCGGTCAGATCGAACTCTATCAACGAGGAACGCACTCGGTCGGGCAGTTGCCCCCGTTATAGTGGCTCCTGCACGTGAGCGCCTGGAGGTCCCGACGGTGGCCCCACTCCCTACACTGCACTGGGCCACTTTCTTCTGGCCGGACCACTTCCATGGGAGGCGCAACCCTTTGGCGCCGCAGATCATCCGGAGGAGTCGGTGATCCTTACTCCGGGACTCAATCGGCCGCACGGGCCTGCCCGACCTGGCGACGATTGTCTCCGCCTCCTCCACGGTGCCCTCAGACGACGTGGTGGTGGCACAAGCCGAAGCTGAGGAGGTCCAACAGGCCTTGGAGACGGGGGGTTCCGGCACTCGACCTGAGGCCCAATAACCGGGAGAGTCACGGCCGGCGCTTGCACTCGGAGAAGCTCACTCCTGGACCAGCACGGTGTGCTCCCGGCGACATGGGGAAACCTAGAGGAGCCAAGGGGGCTACCCCAGCCGCCTCAGACTCAGAGTCCCAGGACAAAGAGGAACGTGGGGACCCGGTGAGTTCTGGTGGTGCACCAATGCAGCAGCAATTTGACCGCGTCTTGGAGGCGATTGCGACCACGCGCTTGGCCCTCCAGCAGGACATTGCCCAGGTAGCGACAAGCCTAGGCCTCCTTAGAGCGGATCACGGCAAACTCTCGGACAGGGTCAAGGAAGTGGAGAGCTCGGTGAAAACTTTGGAGCCGGCGCAGCGAACCCTGGCTGCGACTATGAAGGATGCCCTGTCCCGGATTACGGTCCTGGAGCAGAGAGCGGAGGATGCGGAAGGCCGTAACAGGAGGAATAACATTCAGGTGGTGGGCCTGCCGGAAAAGATTGAGGATGGCGACATGGTGGCATACTTGGAGGCCTGGCTCCGAGACACGGTGGCCCCAGAGGGTCTATCCTCCTTCTATACCCTGGAGCGCGCCCATAGAGTCCCAGCGAGGCCACCACAACAGGGTCGGACCCCGCGACCGGTGGTGGCACGGTTGTTTCACTTTCGGGACAGGGACCTCATCCTCAACGCCGCCAGACATAATGGGCCGTTCAAAGTGGCGAACAGCCAGGTGAACATCTTCCCGGATTACACCTACGAAACTCAACGTAGACGGTTTTCCTTCCTGGCGGTCAAGCGAGAGCTCAGGAGCGAGGGCATTCAGTACTCGCTCCTATTTCCTGCGAGGCTCCGCATAATTGTCGATGACAAGACTCAATTCTTTGATACCCCGGAGGACGTCTGCAACTGGCTCGAACTCTACAGAGCAGGGAAAGATGGCTTTGGCTCCTCATCACAGCAGACGACGGAGCCGGAGCAGAGACGGCGATCCAAACGAATTCGGAGTCGCGGTGGCCGTTCAGGCGGACCCTCGACAGCGGAGACATCGACGGAGCGGAGGGGAGTGCTGGAGGTGTTGTCTACGCTATCTGGCTCACGGGACGATGCCATTGAGGAGGAAGCGGACCCTGGTGACGAGGGGGTGCCAACGGACTCCGAGGAATCGGTGACTGATAGCGTCCATGCGCCGGTGATCACACCGAAATCGGTGGAGGACCTTCTAGATGGACAGGGGTAACGGGGTGAGCTATTTCCTTTTGGGAGGGGGCCCGGCACGGGGGTGGGGGGTGCCGACACTTGATGCTGACTCTCAGGGGTAGGGGGAGGGGGGGCCTGGTTTTTGCCCCGAATATGTTTGGTACTGTTTCGGGCTTATCTTAGTCCTGGTGGCCTGAGCGTCGAGGGCCCACTGCCTCCGCCCGGCCCGCACCTGGCCCTTAAGGCCTTCCTACGGTGGCGACCGCAGGATTAGTAGGGGATAGTGGGTTTATGGAGGGTATGGTTTGGATGGGAACTAGATGGTGCTATTTGGGTCCTGTTCTGGGGAGGGCGGATGGGAGTTTGGTTAATACTAGGGTTGTTAAGTTTTGGTTGGGGAAAATGGCCGCCATCAGTGCTGAGGTGATTGATGTCCTTTCTTTGTTGGGACCCAGATGGGGAGACTTTGCGAGAACGATCTGGGACAATGGCTAATGCTGCTAATCTGAAATGTGTTACTTGGAACGTGCGGGGGCTTCATACCATGTCTAGGCGGCACAAAGTCCACGCTTATTTAGTGCGTAGGGGGGTACAAATGGCGCTGCTGCAGGAAACACATCTGAACAAGGCGGAAGGGGCGGCGCTACAGCGTAGATGGAGGGGGCAGGTCTTTTGCACTTCGTACTCCGCGTATGCCAGGGGGGCGCTGATTTGGGTCAGAGCTGGGGTTCCCTTCCAGGTCACGAAAACAGTGATAGATCCAGAGGGGCGATATGTGGCCATTTCGGGCACCTTGGGAGGGAGAGACCTAAACGTTTGCTGTGTGTACGCTCCTAATGTGGATCAGACTGCCTTCCTCTCCAGGTTATCGGGCTCGCTGGCCCACTTCTTCTCCGGGCCCCTCCTGCTCGGTGGAGATTTCAACTCGGTAGTGGATGTAGACACTGACCGATCGCATCCACCCCTACCTGATTCTCCGGTTCGCCGCGTGGCTAAAGGACGTAGGGACTGGCAGACTCATTGGGGTTTAACGGATATCTGGAGGGCGCAGCACCCCACAACTAGGGACTATTCCTACTTCTCAAGCCTCCATGAGCTGCATGTTAGACTGGACGGGTTCCTTGGCTCGCCAGAACTAGTTTCGGCAGCGGTCCGGTCTGAATATCTGACCAGGACCATATCAGATCATAACCCCCTCCTGCTGGACCTTCGCTGGTTCCCCGGGGTGCCTGCAGTGCCCACCTGGAAGTTACGGCCCGAGATCCTTGAGGACAGCGTTTTCAAAGCGGACCTAGGCGATAAGATCTCGGAGTACTTTGCGTCCAACGGTGGCACCGCGAGCTCGAGAGCACTAGAGTGGGACGCCTTTAAGGTGGTGGTGAGGGGATACTGTATTTCCAAAAAGGTCGGCATGAGACGAATTATCCTCGCCGACCTAGATGCAGCGGACCGGAAGCTCCGCGAGCTGGAACTCCACCGCCCTGGGCGCCCTGAATTGCAGACACGGGCAGCGGAGGCGAAGGAGGCGGTGGCGGCGGAGGTCGAACGCCTCCGCTGTTTCGACTATAAGGCCTATACGGTTCGGTCCATCGCAGAGGGGGATAGGTCGAGCGCGCTGCTGGCATGGCTAGCCAATCCTACGCGCCAGTCCTCACTGACGACGTCCATGCGCAGGGCAGACGGGACGGTGGTGTGCACTCAGCCTGAGATTCTGAGTTGCTACCGGCAATACTACGAAAGTTTATACCGCAGTCGCTCTACCCGAGACCCTGACTTGCTTGATAATTATCTACAGCCCCTGGAGCTCCGAACAGTGGAACAGGACGTGGCGAAAGTCCTGGGGTCCGACATAGAACTGGGAGAGATCCGTAGTGCCATTAAAAAGATGGCGAGGAACAAGACCCCGGGCCTGGACGGCCTTCCGGTGGAGTTCTATGCAGCTTATGCTGATCTCCTAGCCCCTAGGTTAGTGATAGTCTACAGAGAGGCGAAGAGGCTTGGGCGACTCCCGGGCTCGATGTGCGAAGCCTTGGTGGTTCCCCTCCTCAAGCCCGGAAGGGATTCATCCGATCCGGGGTCTTACCGCCCCTTATCTATGCTGACGGTTGACTATAAAATACTGAGCAGCATCTTGGCCTCGAGGTTGCTGGGGCACATGAACTCCCTGGTACATGAGGACCAAGCTGGATTCATCCCCAGGCGTAATACGACCATGAACATTCGCCGGTTGTTCCGCTTACTGGGGGAACCGCTTGCGGACGCCCCATGCCCGGTTGTCTTATCGGTAGACTTAGAGAAGGCTTTTGACAGCCTGGAATGGGACTACCTTGGTGCTGTGCTGCGGAGGTTCGGTCTCGGTGAGGGCTTCATCAGGTGGACCAAGGTTCTATATGCCTCTGCATCGGCCAGGGTTAGGGCGGGACCGCTCATTTCCTCCCAATATCCGGTGGAGAGGGGCACGAGACAGGGATGTTCGTTATCCCCGCTTCTCTTTGCACTGGCGGTGGAGCCACTCGCACTGCACCTCCGGTCGGGAGCCCATTATGCGGGCCTGAGGACTTCTTCGGGCCCGCACCACATTTCACTGTACGCAGACGACCTGCTGCTCTTCCTCGAGGACCCGTTCGCTGCCTTACATGGTGCTGCGACGGCGCTTACGGAGTTTGGGGAGGTCTCGGGCCTCCGGGTAAACTGGACTAAGACCTGTCTATTCCCGGTTCGCAGAGGCACCCCTAGCCCTGCTCTCAGCAGGGAGATTAGATGGGAACCTGACTGCTTTAAATACCTGGGGGTGTACGTCTATCATGAACCATCTGACCTCCTGGATGGGAACATTGCCCGTGGCACTCATGCACTTCGGGGCAGCATGGACTTCTGGGCCACGCTACCGCTCTCGGTGGCAGGGCGGATCGCTTTGCTCAAAATGGTGGCGCTTCCCCGGTTGTTATATTATTTCCGGACGCTGCCAATATGGATCCCTCCGGCCACATTTCGACTATTACGGTCTATGGTAGTCGGATTCCTCTGGGGCTCGGGCCGCCGGCGGGTGGCCCTTAAGACCCTGATGAGGCCGAAGGACGAGGGTGGGCTTGCAGTGCCGGATTTTGAGAAGTATTATTTGGCGGCACAGCTCCAGACCTTCACCCAGGAGATCGCCCGGGAATTCCGGGGCCCAGAAGACAGAAGGGGTACGGGTATAGCCAGGCATGTTCTCTCCTTCATAGCGCTGCGACAACGCTTGGCCTTACAGGACTTGTCGCTTGAGGAGCGGACCGTTCGCCTGTGTTGGAACCGAGCTCACGCCCGGGGCCACATGAGAATACCGTATGCGCCCGAAATACCTTTGGGAATGCTGACGGCGTTGCCCCATGGCGGCGATTGGTCGCGGTTGGCGAACTGGGAGGACGCAGGCTTACAGCTGATAGGTGACCTATACGAGGACGGGGCGCTTTTGCCCTTTCAGGAGCTCATCGATCGCTTTGAGATTCCTCGCGGCGACTTTTTGTTGCACTGGGCCCTTATCCGAGCGATTCAGGCGCACTGGAAACATGGGCAGGAGGAACCCCCTATATCTCCGGTATGCCAATACGTGATGATGTCTGCGGGTACGGTGAAGGCGGTCACTTGCCTTTATGGCAGACTGCTCAATGAGGGGCTGGCTCCCCTCACTACTCTGAGAACCCGTTGGGAGGTGGACATTGGCAAGGAGATCCCGGAGACGACCTGGTCCCAGCTGGTGCGGCGAGCCTGGAAGGGCACACGCCACGCCCGCTTTCAATTGGTCCACTACTACGTGCTACATAGAGCTTATCTGACCCCGGTGAAGATCAGGCGATATTTTGCTACGAATTCAGCGGACTGCCCCAGATGCCCGGCCCAGGAAGCGGACCTGCTCCACATGCTGTGGGCCTGCCCAGGATTATCATCCTATTGGGTGGAAGTGGGGAAGACCCTGGAGGAGGTGACGGGGAGATCCTTTTCGCTTGAAGCGGCGGTGGGACTCCTGCACTGGTTCCCTCATACCCCCAAGAACAAAATATCCAGCAAATTCATCGATTTAGGGCTGCTCCTTGCTAAGCGGGAGGTGACCAGGAACTGGAAGGCACGAGCTGGTCCAACGGGAGGCCGGTGGCACAGCGAACTTTTGAAGTGGGCGGCGGGGGAGAGAACACTGAGATACCAGCTAGCTTGGAGGCAGCGTAATGAGAAGGCGCAGGAGGCAGCGCTGGAGTGGGAAACGTTAGTGCAGGCCCTTAGGGATTATTGCGCCCCCCGCGATTCTGACAGTGAGGATGCAGCTCGCCCCATGTCCCGTTAAATGATTGAACTTTTCAGCTCTGTTGTTTTCCCCATGGGTCCTTTAGCAGATCCTGCTGCGGTAGTTACCGTGCGCTGATGGCGGGGATGGGTAGGGGTTACTTTGGTTTTAGCCTTTTGAGGGTGGGATTTTCTTTCTGGGTTTATAGGCTTGTTTGGAAAAGCAGATGACAGACAGGGGATTATCCGGACCAGCTTTGGCGTCCTTCTGAGCCCCCATTGACTTTCGCCGCCCGACCCTAGGGTTGTGGGCTGAATGGCTGTGTACGAGAAATATGGCGGGGAGACGGAGGGTTGTGCCTTATTGATTTTGCTTGTTTTATAATGCTGGTTGATTATGTAACGCTTTACTGATTCCTGCAATAAAAATATATTTAAAAAAAAAAAAAAATTTAAAAAAAAAAAAAAAAATGACATAGACTTGAATTAATGTGGAGTGTATTTATGCAATATGGAGTAGAGCATAATTATGTGGAGGTTAATTATGTAGTGCTGAGTGGTATTATGTGGGGTGTAAATAGGTTGTATGATGAATTGTGTGGGGATGCATTATGGAAGTGTGTGACTTGTGGAATTATGTGGCATGGTGTGGTGTATAATTGCGCGGAGTAGAATTATGGAGCATGTTGCAAAGATGTAGTTTGTGGAGGGTAATTGTGTGTTTTGGAGTTGAGTGTAAATATGTTGTGTGAAGTATAATTGTATAGGTTGAAGTGGAATTATGTGTGGTTGAATTGTGTTGTGTGGAGTGTAATTATGTGGTTTGGAGTGGTGGTAAGTTGTGTGGAATGTTATTATGTGATGTGGAATTATGTGGTATGGAGTGAAGTGGAAATGTGTGCTATTTAAAATTTAGGATTGTAATTATGTGATATGGAATGTTGTAGGGTTAAATTATTAATAATTGAATTGTGTAGCATGGATTTATGAGATGTTCAAATGTGCTGTGTGTGGTAGAATTAGATGGCATGGATTTGAACAAGCTGTGCACGCTAAGGCTTTTATGTCATGGGGTATAAAGTTGACGATTGTCTACTTTTCTTTGTAAAAATAATATGGGCTGTTTCTTTACCGTCGGTACATTTCTGAACAATTTGTAAAGCTATATTGTATTGTTGCATTGTGTGCGCAGGTAAGAACGAGTGTCTGGCAGACATGCAAAAAATCATCCTACATCTCAGTATTACCTTCCACACTTCTAAACAGTAATTCCAATCTTAGAATGAGTTACCTGTTTGCATTACAACAACAGTTGGTAAAACAAATAAGTGCTTTGCCAGCCTGTAGAAGTAGCAAGGGTTTTATAGGGACTTGTTTTCGTGCAAGGTATTGCTTTTCCTAGTTCACGGAAGGGATAAAAAACATCTCCAGATAATAATAGGGTTGACAGGATGGTGCAATAGCAGAATATTGATACATGTGGATCTGGTAAGAACTCCGGACAGCAAGTGTCTGACACGCTATTTGCATAAGAAAATACTATATATTTTTTATGTGATCCCCCATTAGTTATTAGTAAGGAAGGTGGAAGAGAAGCGTTCACCGACAGCATTCGGTTAGTCTTAGGGAGACAAAGAATGTTGTGGTCTGTGATAGATGCTTTCCAGAAGGCATATGTATATGTATCCGGAGCTGCCAATGAAAGGAAGTGGAAAGGCGCTTTATAGGTTGACGGTATTGATGGCTACTGTGCGGTTGCAGACTTAGCTGGGCTGACAGTGGGTGGGGAAATGCTACGTTGTCACAGTAGGTTTGATTACATAAATAGCTCATTCTCTCTGGTGTTTGTCCGTGGGGTACTTGCTGACTGGTGCTACATATAGGATCAGGTTTGCCTTTGACAGGAGATATGGTTTAGTGGGGTACATAGAGTAAATTATTGTTGGAATGAGGAAACAAAAAATCGGACCCTTTTTACATTTAATATTATTGTTGCATCATGCAGAGGATAAAAGTAGCAGGGATGGAAAAGCTTTGATGCCCTAGAGGCTAGCAGGAAGAACTGTTTTGGGGTGGTCAGTTGAAGAGATATTTTAACATGTTTTAAACTACGACAGTGGCATTGGCGAGGGCATCAGCTGAAAGACTCTGTCTTTACTGGTAGGAGTGGTTCGATGGTGACCGGCCATTAGTCTTTCTGTCGGTGGTGGACAGAGGAGCAGTGGGCACTGGTCACAGGTTTGCAGTGACATCCGAGGGGTGGTTTTAAAGGCAGGCAGGAAAGCATAACTGCGGGTTTCGTAGGGGTTGGAGTAGAGTGAAATGGATGCATTAGTAGCAGGCACGACGGAAGTGGTCTGTGTTTAGAGGTAGTTTACTGTGAGGGCTGCACTTAGAGGTGGGTCATCAGGTAGGAGGATGTGCTTGGTGGGCCGGCTGAAGGTAGTGTTATGTAATTTTGCTGGAGGGCGCAGCAGCAGTATTTACTGATTTATGTATATCGCCCAATGAGAGGCCTGCTGTGACCAATGGAGGAACCAGAATCCTTTTTTTGGGTCTGGGTTGAGCCCCTGCAGTATGGCGGGTCGCTGGCCTGAGAGCTCTTGACTGGCGTGGAAAATGTACTTTGCAGGGGGGCCCGCAATTTTCGGCACGCTACTGGATAAGGGGACAGTAACGGTGGTTGTAGTTTTAAATAAAATAGGTGACTCGATTAATTCGCTCTCTAAATTGCCAAACACACCTTCAAAGTGAGCAACCCTATCCTCCTTGTTTACATGAGAGTTCAGCATAGTCTCACTTTCTTCCTTTAGAACCTGGGGGCACAGACCATAGCTGGGCGTACCTTTCCCACTTAGGGCAAACAAATCAAAAATCACAGATGATGGATGGAATTCTGAACAATACAAACATTCACCCCAGTCAACAGATCTGGGTGTATTCCACTGTTTCTTTTGTCCATTACCCCACCCCGGTTTGGACCTAGCCATATGCAAATCAGTCTTGACCTTGTTCCTCATGGGAACAGTCCAGCCCAAACTGCCACGCCAGGTCCTCCCTGGATTAGAAACAAGCATCATGGAACTGGTTACGGGGTATCACCACTCATCAGCCAGGCTAGCATGTGTAGGAAGGTGGATATCTGACTATGGTTACCCCCAAACCTTTTGCCTGGTGTTTAGCTGGTTTTTGACATAGTTGGCCTGGGACCCTGCTATTCAGGGCCCCAGGCTAATTGCTCTCTCCTTAAAATGGACTCCATGTACCTTAGGTGCATACACAATTGGAACTGGTTCACCTTATTGGCCCCTGTAACAGTGTACCCTAGGTACACAGGGCATAGGTGCATCCAAGGCCTACCAGGGGCTGCAGCATGTATTATGCCACCCCTGTCCTGGCCTCCATATTTGACACAACTGGCTGATCACTCAGCTGGGGTAAGTTGGTGTAATCACCTTTTACTTAGATATAGCATCCCTATATCTCCCCTTAAACTGGACACATATGTTCCTATCAGCCACTCCTATGGAAGGCCTCTTCAATCCTGGAGGCAGAGTGCTTGGAAATATGTGAGATGGTGCTCTAGCATGAGCTGAGCCTGTCTGCAGCTGTCGGGAACCACTCCCTAAGCTGTTCCGGGATATTGCCATACCATATACTCTTAAGTGCATTATAATCCTCGTGGTTATATGCTATCTTTGGTTTGGCTTTATCAAAACATGTCGAGTAAGGTGTCATACGAATTGGAATACTATCCCCTCAACAGTTCTGTTGACGGGTATAGCATTCCACCCTTCTAGAGGGACACGCCATGTGTGTAGCCTTAACCCCGGTTAAAGTTAACCAGAGCCTCAGCATCACAAAATGGATGCTGCCACCACAGACAGGAGTCTGACCTCCTGCTGCTGGGAGTCCTTCCAGCGAGGGAGGCTTGGAAAAAGGGTTTCCTGCCTTGGGAGGTGCGAGCACCACCCCAGACAGGGTTTTGTGTATTGGGTAGGACAGGGCTGAATAGATTGAGACATGCCCGGGGCACACAAGGTGTCCCCGTGCATAAGCCAGTCCAAACCGGTCCTGGGACTTTCCAGACCCAGGCCTGGCGAGGGCTGGACAAAGGAAAGGGGGTGTAACCGCCCCCCTTCCTGGTCCCACCCAGAGGAGGGACCTAGTAGGTGATCCATCACTCAGATTGGGAATAAGAGTGGTAGCAGTGCCATTGCACAGCAGATTATCCTGAATCAACTTTACACGAAGAAGAAGACTGGACTTCGACATTCTGCTCCACAGAAGACTGAAGAGAATCTCCCTTGTGGCCTAGGAGTGGCCACCCTGTGAACACAGGCACCAACCAGCAACTCGACGTCTGCTTTGCCGCCGCCTCCCGCCGGAGCTCGAGCCCAAAGCCTGACAAGACCCAGACTCCCAAACCTCTCACCGCCCGATCCACAGTCCCTGCAAAGAAGGGACCCGTGGAGGCACCGAGTGACGTGGGACCGGACCTCTTGGAAGACACCCGAAAAGCTGACTGCGCAGCATCAGAGGCATCCTCGACGTTGTGCTTTGGGGACTGAGAACCCCCACCACGAGCAGCCCTTGCACCGAAGATCAGCCCCCCAGCATCTCCACGATCTGGGTGGGGCCCTTTTGCATTGTGCCACTCGACGCGCCATCCCAGCCACTAGCCACGTGGTCAGCGGCCATCTTGGCGACTACAACTACAAACTACACTGCGGGTCTGGTTGCTCCAGACTTGCCCTAGCTCCTGTGAAAAGGAGCACCCGCTCTGACCTTGCTGGTCCGAGTGTTAAGCCTTTTTTGATTCCTGCGTGGCTTGCATTAGCCAAGGCCTGTTTGCTCCGATCAAGTTGCTGACACCGCCAACAGCGAGAAGCCTGCGTGGGACAGTTGGTGACCGACTACTGGACGTCCTCGACCCCCAGTGTCCACGTGGCTGCAGAGAGAAGCTACACCTCAACGCCTGTTTGCACCCGACATCGCCTGGTTCCAATGTGGTGGATCCAAGGGAGGTCTTCACAACTCCAGATCCACCCTTGGATCCTCCTGAACTCTTCACATTGAGCCGCCTGCAGCATCTTCAGCTCCAAGCACCATCGACCAGCGTGACGAAACCCGACACTACTTCGACCCTATGCACCCGCTTCCTGTGGGTGAGGTAACTCAGCTCCGCCGGTGTTCCTACACTGGTACACACCTCTAGGGCCTGTGTCTCAAATTTCAGCTTTCTAGGTCACTCGGAAGGTTCCGAACTAACTAACTTTGTACTTTTTACGCACCATAGACTTTGCATTGGTGAGTGCGTGCACTTTAAACACTGCACCCGAGTCCCGCGGGCCTTTCCCGACTTAGTCACTGCTAGTCTCGAATAGCTCCAGCGATTCCCAAGGCCCTAGGCCTGTTTCCTTTCCGATTGGTATCTCTTATACCACTTTCTTAGTATATGGTTTAGGTGGCCCCTAGGGCTCATCCATATTGTGCAACTTTTGTGTATTTTAAACTGTCTTGTGTTTAACGCTTGTGCTTCTGTGCTCATAAAGAGTCCAGGGGATACTTTTAGTTAATAAATTAATATATATTTTCAATATATATCTGTGTGGTGTCCTTTCATTTGGTATTCAAGGGGGTTGTGTATGGTAATACAGCTGGCTTCACATGCCTTTCAGAGTTTAGCCTAAGACTGCTTTGTCCACGTTACCACTAGGATAACTGGTCTATAAGGTTGACTTACAACCAATCATCATAAGGGTTGCTTGGCATGGTACAAAGTGATCACTAGAATTAGTGAGCATTATATACCAGGCCAACTTCTCACATTGGTGAGCAGCGGATTGGGATCTGAGCTTGCTGTTGTTTTACCATTACAATCTTTGAGATTATCATTTGAAAGATCATACAGGTACCTGCTAGGTACATATAAAACAAGACTAGTATACTTAAGTTCTACTGAACTCAGTTGTTGTAGAGCAAAGGGAGTAGCACACCCTGACTACAACTACTAGATAGGTTTAGTAGGTAAACACCAGTGTAGGTAGATTGCAACACATTCACCCACACTAGAGCAATGTCTGGAGCAGAGGGTTCCACTGGAAATATCCCTGTTGAGAGTGACCCTCCAAGGGCACCATCCAAATTTGCTATTTTTTCCTTTAAGGAACTAAGACAGCTTTGTGTCTTATGGGGTCTGAGGACAGGGCCTTCCCCTACCACAGACCACCTTAGAGAGATCTTGGACCAGTCCTCTAAAGACCTCTAAGGCAGACCCCACAGGGAATGCTGAAGGAGGCCATCCTTCTGAGGATGACACTGTAGAAGCCCCTGTCCCTATAATCCTGGTAGATGAGGAAGCCCCCATCACTGGAGCTCCTCAGGTAGATGAGGAGGAGGAAGAGGAAGAAGAGACAGAAGGGGGGAGCAGTGAGTCAGATGATGACAGAAATAGTCAGGTACTGGTCAGTAGACTGAACCAGGCTAACTTAAGCCTATTTGGGACTAAATCTGGTAACAACCCATTCAGCCCATTCAGACCCCCAGGTGGACTTAACCAGAAGCCTGGGAGGAGAAGGACTCACTCAGGTGACTCTGACACCTCCCATGCTTCTAGAGGTTCTCATGGTCACTCCAGAAGGGAGATGACTAGCCCTCAGAGAAGGGAACATGAGGCCAAAATGAGAGAGGCTGAGCTTAGGATCCAGAGACAAGAATTAGAGGTTGCCCTGGCCAAAGAGAAACTTGCTAGAGCAAGACAGCCTAGAGAGAGTGGGGTAATAGAACCCACTGGTGGCAGCAATATCCACAAGGATAAAGACAGGTCTTTTGATACAAGAAACCTGAGTAAGATTGTGCCCCCCTACAAAGCTGGGGATGATATCCACAAATGGATGACTGCACTTGAGAGAGCCTGCATGGTACAGCAGATCCCTCAGGAGCAGTGGGCAGCAATCTTGTGTCTCTCCTTTGAAGGTAGAGGCCGAGACAGACTCCTCACAGTTAGTGATGGGGATTCTAGAAACTACCTGGTCCTGAAGAGTGCTCTGATTGATGGGTTGGGCTTAACCACTGAACAGTACAGGTTAATGTTCAGAGACACCCAGAAGACACAGACTCAGGACTGGTCTGAATTTGTTGAATGTGCCACTAAGGCTCTGGAGGGCTGGTTGCTGGGAAGTAAGGTTACTGACTATATAGGATTGTATAATTTAATTATGAGAGAGCAAATCTTAAGTAATTGTCAAAATCAGCTTCTACATCAGCACCTGGTTGACTCTGATCTGACCTCCCCACAAGAATTGGGTAGGAGGGCAGACAAATGGGTCAGAACCAGGATCAGGCTTAAGAACCAGGGTGGTGACTAAAAGAAAGAGACTACCAAGCCTCAAGAGAAGGGTGGGGATAAAAGCAAGGAAAAGACTTCCCCTGGAGAAGTGTGGCTCGAGTGATTGGAGCGGCAGACCCTGATGCAGAGGTCTGGCCCGGACCAGGGTTCAATTCCCCGCCTCGGCGGGTCTTGGGCTCAAATTTCTCCGGACCTGACAATTCTCGCCTCGGTGCCTATTCCAATCATGGAGTCCCACTCTGTAACTCTGGGCAATAGCTTGCTCAATCTCCACAACGGCCCCTCGCAGTGGGATGCCTGGCTATCTCGCAGGGGAATACCAGGACGGGTTCCCTAAGCAAGCGCTGGGACGCTTTCGGGCAGCCATGCGCTCCACAAATCCAATTTCATTTCATTTCATTTCATTCATTTCATTCATTCATTCATTTCATTCATTCATTTCATTCCAGGGCCCAAAACTACAGGACACTTCTTCAACCCAGAAAAAGCCTTATTGTCATGCCTGTAAACAGGTTGGGCATTACAAAACAGACAGCTGTTGTCCCAAGAATGGCAATAAGGAGAATATACCTCCAGGTAAGGCTCCAACACCTCCTGTCACTGTTAGCAGTGGTCCCCCAGGTGGTGGGAGCACCCCCAAGAATTTGGGTGGGTTTACGTTTGGAGGACAGGTGGACTCTGGCCTATCCAGGTCCCCTAACTCAGATGCTCTTGTCTATGAGACTGGCATGGGGTTTGCCAATTTCACAGCTTGCCCAAACATTTTGAGCAAGAATAGACAGGAGCCCCTCATCAATGGCTTGTAAGTTGAGGCCTTCAGAGACACAGGGGCTAGCATCACCATGGTGGCTGAATGTCTAGTCCCCTCAAGGCAACTTTTACCTGATGCCAGATATCAGGTGACAAACATTGATGGCATAGAAACCAATCATCCCATGGCAGTAGTCAATCTTAGCTGGGGAGGTGTCACTGGCCCAAAGAGAGTGGCAGTGGCAGCAAACTTTCCTGTAGATTGCCTACTGGGTAATGATTTGGAAATCTCAGCCTGGGCTAGGTTGAACAGCAAACCCATTCTAGAATGGTAAATCTCCATGGAAAGGTTAGTGGGGCTGTGATGGCTACAGCCCCAATCCAAGATGTCCTTCCTGAAAAGGTTGGGAGGGCTGAGCAAACCTCAGACCCATCTTTAACTAACTTCCCTCCTGAAAAGAGTAGCTGGGCTGTGATGGTAACAGCCCATACCCAAACTGAGTCTCCTCCTGAAAAGGTTGGTGGGGCTGTGATGGCCACAGCCCAAACTCAAACTGATACATGGGTAGTGAAGCCTGAAATGATGGATCACTCAACCCAAACAGAGAGCATTGAGGAGGAAGAGAAATCTCCCTCTCACCAGACTTTAGGAAAAGATCAGCCTCCTCAGGGAACTGATCTTACCCCCGATGAAGGAACTGTCCCAGAGGTTGTTAGGCCTGGTCTGACAGAGCCTCTGATGGCAGTGGACCCTTCTCAGGTGGGACCCAGTCTGGAGCAGGTAACCTGCCCCTCTTTACCTTGCCTTACTTAGCCCAGGACTGCAGAGCACAAGAAGAACAGTGAGACCCAAAGGGCCCCCTGTCAAATAAAGCACCCCCATCAACAGATTAGGGGCACCGAAACTAGTAGCCCTAGTGAGGTGCAAACTTTAAAAACTCCCGAGGGATCCCCCTTAAAAGTAGTTAGGGACCTCCCCAGATAGATATTGTTGGGCACAGCCAAACCTGGGACCCTAAGGGCCCAAACCTGAACTGTCCCTCCAGTAAGCCAAACAGAGGGACTCAGCCTCCAGCTTTAGGTAGCCAGAGGTTGACCCTGAGAGCACAGTGCAACTCAGTCAAAGAAAGAAAGGCACACATGGTGGAGAGTGATTGGAGGAAGCTGAGTCCTACAGAAGAATCTCACTTCAGTACTCCATCCCAACACCAGCCTTTAACTTTGCAAAGACACACCACAGGTAGAGATTCCCTATGGTGGAGACCCTCCGATACCCTTAGGGTGAGGGATTGCTTAGTGGACCATGAGACAGGGGTTAACCAAGCCAGAGCCGGTACTTCCTTATATGGCCACTTAAGCAATATAGGCTTACCTGGTCAAGGATAGCCTTATCTCCTTTCGTTTGGGGGAGGGGGGGGTTATGTAGGAAGGTGGATATCTGACTATGGTTACCCCCAAACTTTTTGCCTGGTGTTTAGCTGGTTTTAGACATAGTTGGCCTGGGATCCTGCTATTCAGGGCCCCAGGCTAATTGCTCTCTCCTTAAAATGGACTCCATGTACCTTAGGTGCATACACAATTGGAACTGGTTCACCTTATTGGCCCCTGTAACAGTGTACCCTTGGTACCCAGGGCATAGGTGCATCCAAGGCCTACCAGGGGCTGCAGCATGTATTATGCCACCCCTGGCCTGGCCTCCATATTTGACACAACTGGCTGATCACTCAGCTGGGGTAAGTTGGTGTAATCACCTCTTACTTAGATATAGCATCCCTATATCTCCCCTTAAACTGGACACATATGTTCCTATCAGCCACTCCTATGGAAGGCCTCTTCAATCCTGGAGGCAGAGTGCTTGGAAATATGTGAGATGGTGCTCTAGCATGAGCTGAGCCTGTCTGCAGCTGTCCGGAACCACTCCCTAAGCTGTTCCGGGATATTGCCATACCATATACTCTTAAGTGCATTATAATCCTCGTGGTTATATGCTATCTTTGGTTTGGCTTTATCAAAACATGTCGAGCAAGGTGTCATACGAATTGGAATACTATCCCCTTGACAGTTCTGTCGACGGGGATAGCATTCCACCCTTCTAGAAGGACACGACATGTGTGTAGCCTTAACTCCGGTTAAAGTTAACCAGAGCCTCAGCATCACAAAATGGATGCTGCCACCACAGACACGAGTCTGACATCCTGCTGCTGGGAGTCCTTCCAGCGAGGGAGGCTTGGAAAAAGGGTTTCCTGCCTTGCGAGGTGCGAGCACCACCCCAGACAGGGTTTTGTGTATTGGGTAGGACAGGGATGAATAGATTGAGACATGCCCGGGGCACACAAGGTGTCCCCGTGCATAAGCCAGTCCAAACCGGTCCTGGGACTTTCCAGACCCAGGCCTGGCAAGGGCTGGACAAAGGAAAGGGGGAGTAACTGCCCCCCTTCCTGGTCCCACCCAGAGGAGGGACCTAGTAGGTGATCCACCCCTCAGATTGGGAATAAGAGTGGGAGCAGTGCCATTGCACAGCAGATCATCCTGAATCAACTTTACACGAAGAAGAAGACTGGACTTCGACATTCTGCTGCACAGAAGACTGAAGAGAATCTCCCTTGTGGCTTAGAAGTGGCTACCCTGTGAACACAGGCACCAACCAGCAACTCGACGTCTGCTTTGCCGCCGCCTCCCGCCGGAGCCCGAGCCCAGAGCCTGACAAGACCCAGACTCCCAGACCTCGCACCGCCCGATCCACAGTCCCTCCAAAGAAGGGACCCGTGGAGGCACCGAGTGACGTGGGACCAGACCTCTTGGAAGACACCCGAAAAGCTGACTGAGCAGCATCAGAGGCATCCTCGACGTTGTGCTTGGGGGATTGAGAACCCCCACCACCGAGCAGCCCTTGCACCGAAGATCAGCCCCTCAGCATCTCCACGATCTGCGTGGGGCCTTTTTGCATTGTGCCACTCGACTCGCCATCCCGGCCACTAGCCACGTGGTTAGCTGCCATCTTGGCGACTACAACTACAAACTACACTGCGGGTCTGGTTGTTCCAGACTTGCCCTAGCTCCTATGAAAAGGAGCACCCGCTCTGACCTTGCTGGTCCGAGTGTTAAGCCTTTTTTGATTCCTGCGTGGCTTGCATTAGCCAAGGCCTGTTTGCTCCGATCAAGTTGCCGACACCGCCAACAGCGAGAAGCCTGCGTGGGACAGTTGGTGACCGACTCCTGGACGTCCTCAACCCCCGGTGTCCACGTGGCTGCAGAGAGAAGCTACACCTCAACGCCTGTTTGCACCCGACATCGCCTGGTTCCAATCTGGTTCCACGGTAGTCACTGGCTAGTGACTTTGAACATTTTCCCCTCTGCTTTCAGGTCTTCACAACTCCAGATCCACCCTTGGATCCACCGGAACTCTTTACATCGAGCCGTCTGCAGCATCTTCAGCTCCAAGCACCATCGACCAGCGTGACGAAACCCGACACTACTTCGACCCTATGCACCCGCTTCCTGTGGGTGAGGTAACTCAGCTCCGCCGGTGTTCCTACACTGGTACACACCTCTAGGGCCTGTGTCTCAAATTTCAGCTTTCTAGGTCACTCGGAAGGTTCCGAACTAACTAACTTTGTACTTTTTACGCACCTTAGACTTTGCATTGGTGAGTGCGTGCACTTTAAACACTGCACCCGAGTCCCGCGGGCCTTTCCTGACTTAGTCACTGCTAGTCTCGAATAGCTCCAGCAATTCCCAAGGCCCTAGGCCTGTTTCCTTTCCGATTGGTATCTCTTATACCACTTTCTTAGTATATGGTTTAGGTGGCCCCTAGGGCTCATCCATATTGTGCAACTTTTGTGTATTTTAAACTGTCTTGTGTTTAACGCTTGTGCTTCTGTGCTCATAAAGAGTCCAGGGGATACTTTTAGTTAATAAATCAATATATATTTTCAATATATATCTGTGTGGTGTCCTTTCATTTGGTATTCAAGGGGGTTGTGTACGGTGATACAGCTGGCTTCACATGCCTTTCAGAGTTTAGCCTAAGACTGCTTTGTCCACGTTACCACTAGGATAACTGGTCTATAAGGTTGACTTACAACCAATCATCATAAGGGTTGCTTGGCATGGTACAAAGTGATCACTAGAATTAGTGAGCATTATATACCAGGCCAACTTCTCACAGCATGAATCTGGTGGTTCAGTGAGCATGGGACTACGTGGCTAGTGGAGGAAACTGTCTTTTGTGATGTGTTGGTGTTCTCACACATACTCAGAACACTATCTTCTGCTGCAATCTCCATTTATGTTGAAGTGGTGGTGGGTATAGTGATTGTTTTGTTCATATTTTGGTATTTGACATGAATTGACTCTTGGATTTTTAAGCAGATGACACTATCTTTTGACATTACATCATCTTCCAGGGGACTGTATTTGTTTGTCTTCTTACCACGTGCACTGGATGATTTGTTACTTGTAATTTTGGAGGTAGGGGCTGAAGTTGCAGTTGTCTTTCTTGGTGAAAAGATCTTGTGGTGCCAGTTGTCATTGGAGCTGAGGATGGTGAACCTGTTGATATTTACCCCAAATCGTTTTTTAATCACCCTCACCTTCTGGGGACCAGTTTTCTGTAAAAAAGAAAAAAATGCTCCTAACACTTTTATACATCTGATGACTGATAGGGAATTAATAAAGCAATGCACCATTACATTCGTAATGAATGCTTGAAAGCACATGCAAGTGAAGTATTTTTATTTGCAAATTAATTAAAATTGTTGCAATTTTAAGCAATGCAAAATTTTAAGTAACATATTTTTTGTTAAGAAAGCCTATTGGGTTAAAAAGGAATTCATGGTTAAAATGTATTTACATTGCAAAGCAATAGTCTAAAAACAGTGATCCATTAAGTAGGTGCTCCCATGGGATTTGACGACGATTTTTTGGCGATAACGAAAATGAAGCGAAGAGTTCAACTGGCAATAGGCAAGATCTTTGCTTCAAAGTTTCGTGCCCCACAACGGACATTGTTCATCTAGGGTGACTGAGTAGACGTTAATAGGTTATTCACTTGTAGAAGAAACATAACAACCCTGTAAGAGATCTGAATTGATTTCTTGTCCATGATGTCAGCACTGCAATACGGTATGATCTTATATTGAGGGCCCAAAAGGCGGGGCAAAGAAATTTCTCTCTTATATAGTTTACAGCCGGGCAGATGCACAGAAGTGTAGTAAGCTTTCATCAAATTGGCCGCAGAGTCCGCAAAGCGAGTTCGGCCATCTTTGTACCCAGGGCGGCACCTTATCTTTTGAAGGAAAGGATCCCATTCATATTATGAAATAAAAATGATGGTTGGTTTGAGAGATGTGACATGTAAGGTATGGTTGGGGCCCCAGATGCTATAAGATTGTAAGACCGACCTGCTGTATTTTTTGCCTACCAATTCCGCTTGATCCATCAACCACGATTTTAATGTGGCAGTTTTGTTGGCGATTTTTTTTAATGCTGCTTGTCTAATATTTAGCTCCCAGGCCTCATGTAAGTTGAGGGATGTCAAGGGTTGGTGGAGCACAGTTAGCCAGCTATTTCTGATTGTGTGCTGGCTTTCCATTTTGACCTAACACAAAGTGGCCAAGGACTAGGTTAGGGCAGCTCTCAACGTCCAGCACAATTTGAGTAGTGCAGCCATTCTCACTAGGAGCCCAAATTCCAGGCGCACTTGAGCTTGGCAGATGTGTATTTGTATGTGGTAGATGCTTTTGAACAGGACAGACTGTAGAGGGCTGAGTATCGTTACGTCTTTGCCCGTAAGGAGTACCGAGCTATAGGTCAATGACTGTAAAAATTCGGCTCAGATAATTTGCAGAAAAATCACTAAAACGAACTCCCCATTTTCTATTTATTAAGTTAAGGGCAAATAATAATTTATTTGCTAAATGCTAAGGCTTTTCGTTGGGCAAGATGCTTTTTGAAGTTCCATTCCATCCATAGATATATATAGATGCTGACCTGGTCGATCTTATTCCCGGCAACTTTCCATTTGAATTTGAAATTTTGCTGTCTGTTTTTTGACAAGAAGCAGATAACTTTGGTTTTGCTGTTGTTTAGCTTCAGGTCTAAAGATTAAGTTACACTGTATAGGGTTGTTATTTGACGCTGCATGCAGATGGAAGTCTGGCTACATAAAATAATGTAATCTGCATATTGTAGACTATGCACTGGTCTTTGTGTGAGTTTTGGTGGATCCCTTGAGACTTCTGATAGCAGGGTATCCAGGTCCGCTGTATAAATATTGTGAAAATTGTATCATTGTGAAACGTTGTTGCTACCATACATATAGGGCTGATTTTATAACAGCACCATAATCATTGCAAATGGAAAGGGATAAGCGAAAATCTAAAAAGTGCATAGTACATAGACCACCGTTCATGATGTTGTTCTGAAATGCTGTACTGCAAGGGAGGGATTGAGAAGAGATTGCCCATATATAGTCAAATATGGTGTTACTGGTTCCATTTTTGAACCATACATTCTACAACAAATTTGTTGGTTGTACATTACACATTACAAACAAAATCTTACCCTGAGCAAATGTCGATCCCAAAGTAAATCTAGTAGTCTGCATTTATGGTAATTTCTTTGTTTTATTCCAAACGCCAGAATTCCAGGGATGTAATATCACAGCCAGTGTAAACAGAATGCAGCCAACGAGGGTTTCGTCTTATGGATCATTTCCACCAACTTCATCAGACCTACGAAAAATATGTAATATGTAAAATATATGAGCAACAACAGCCACTATTTCATTCGCCTACTCCCACTAAAGTTAGTGAAGTTGTGAAAAAGTGAAGAAAAGTCACGAAGGGTCATGATTTGTGGTTAATCATACATGAAGAGAGCGTAGGATTCCTCTTCTAAAGAATACAAAGGAATGAATAATCAATAAAAAAGAGGGTCTAAATTTATCTCCGGGTCTTAAGCCCCTAATACACCTTAAAATTGTTGTGCCAAGTCCGATTCACCACAAGAGAGTGTGCAGATGGGAACTGAACCTGTTCCATAAACAACCACAGCCACCAATTCATCCAGTTATGACTTACCTAAGAAGTCATAATCAAGTTCAGACCTTAGTAGTAGAACATAGATTTTGTAAGCACCTAAATAATAATAATTATTATATGACCATTTACAACCATAGTGTACAAAACAGACCTAGGTATTATTATAAAGTAATCCATACCTATATCTCAGTACTTAGTCCCTTAATTCCTTATTATCTTTCAATTCAACAGTCGGCAGTTCATGTATCTGTTAAACATAATCCACATCATACATTTCAGGGGGACAAGAGGAGGGTCCACTGTTTAACCCTTTCCCCCGCGCCCGTCGGCCAACGGCCGTCACAACCACTACCATCGTAGTGCTGCGCACGTCCGTTGGCCGATGCGGCCCCGCCCAATCAATGGAGCGCCCCGCACCGCAGTGGAATTTCCACTGTGGTTAAGGACTTAAGCAATTCAAACTATCCAGTATGATTTTCGTTTAAGGTTAGCTAAAATTAAATGGCGTAAAGGTCATATCCAACAATCTATAGCCTTTTATGAAAGACGATCCAACTTTCTACACACAGGAACCACGTTCCAAGTTTTAAGATTGAATATAAATAACTGCCATAAGCACATGCAGCAGTCAACTATGTTGTCCATAGACTAATATCAAGTAGGCAATGTAATCACAGTAAACAATGCAGTGTTGCATCTTCTAAATCTGATAGGGGGTATTCCACATGACTTCCAACTTTTCACCCTCAGTACATTACGCAAAGCTTTCGTTCAGATGTTGTAGTGGAGTGAATGACACTTTAAACATGATGGAGTTATTTTGGAGGCGGTGCTATATGTCATGCTACAAGTCCTACACATTCAAATTGTGGTCTAAGGACATGATACACATATTCCACATGATCAGCCAGTGTGTAATGATCTGCAAAATTGTATCTAAATTATCGAACAATTATTAATTGTACATCTTGAGTACACAATTACAATAGTACAAGGGTAATTTATGCAACTCAAACTTCACGCACACTTATTCCTACTGATTACTGCACCCTAAGTAACCATGGAAGTACTCTTGGATGCATTATGGTTGGTATTTTGCTTGTACATTCATACATGACTACAACTATACATTATTTTTTCACCAGATGATATGTTTGCACACCTGTAACTTCTTGATCGCCTCCAACCTTCAATCCGTCACTGATACTTTGGAAGCCAAATATCTCACTTGTACACAGCACTTTCCCCTCCCACGATTTGAGTGAATGCCGTGTGCAGGGTCCCTTACCAGTTCCGATGACATTTTTTTTCTATCACAACAATATTTCAAGTATCCGCTTCTTCTGGTCCTGTAATGTTACTTTACATCACATGGGAATTTCAAAACTGCATTTACAATGACATGTATGGACGTTGGGAGTTGTGTCAGATAGCCCAAAATTCTAACATGCTGCGTCACTACACCATCAGCAAGGTATTCAAGCTCCAGCTGTGAAAATGTACGTTTACATTGCCTGCTACTGTCCATCCTCTCCAGGTTTGTACTTTGTTTGCTTCACTGATGACTCCACTGGAAGGATGGTTGTGGATTGCACATCCTCTTGTTTTGTCATGCATTGGTGGATAAAATGGTTGCTTCCTTCCAATATTGTCTCTCCAGTCGGTTCTAAATTTTTCTGCTGTCTGTATACATCTAAGCATGGGCGATTTATTTTGTTGCCAATTATTCCTCAGGGAGAAGTGTCCTTAGAATCCTTGTCTCATAAATGGTTAGTTCCTGAAATTGAGCGCATGTGCACAACTTTCCACATGCAATATTTAGCATTTTGCGAATTAGGTAAATATCACACATACAATACCTATACCTGTGACGTGATATTTAGCACATGCAGTGATTAATGCACACAGTAAATAATGATATCCTAATGTACAGTAAAAACTCGTAATTAAATATTATTTACACCACGGTATTAATATTCTATTGATGCGATAATCCTCAGAGATTTTATGCACAAATCATGTCCTTAGTATTTAATCTTGAACAGTAGGTTGTCCATGTAGACGCACTTAGACAGGCATGCCCTAGAGTACTCATCCTTTGTGCTATATCCCTTCTTCTGGTGTGTTGCATAAGTATGTGCATAAGTTGGACTGCTGCTCTTCTCCCATGTTATATGCGTTTACATATTCTTTAGAGAGTGACTTTTTACTGTTGGTGATTGAAAATGATAACTGAAGCATTCCATAAATCTTCTCTCTGTTCAGGTGTCAAGATGTGTCTCGGACTACGTATTACTGTGCTGCGACTGCTATGTTGCAGGTGCTAGATCTTACATCTTTTTAGATGTGCTCATGTGTTAATCATATCTTTTTATACTTATTTTTTCGTATCCTATTATATTTGTGATGAATCTATTGTTTTACATTAAATGTATTTCTGATGTATGTTTTCTGCTTCATTATTATTTAGTCGAGCATTCAAGACCTCTTGTATATATTTCAGTATATACTTATATGTGTATGTACTTTGTGGGCTCTGGAGATCAGCCCTAGGACTTGTCTGCTTCCGCTTAGGGACTTATTTTTCTGTTCAACTGCCTCTATTTAACTGTCTTGATAGAAAATGACCAGCAGAGGTCAGTAAAGTACCAGAATTGCTTTCTGCTGAGAGACTTTATTTTTTTTATTTTTCTGGCAACTGCCTCTATTTAACTTTCTTGATAGAAAACGACCAGCAGAGGTAAGTAAAATACCAGAATCACTGTAGCCTTCTCTAAATTCCAGTCCATAGAAATTGTCATCCACAAGCACCCGTAGACAATAATATTTTTTTCAGATCTTGTATTTTGAGTGATATGACCACCGAAGGCCCTACTTTTATATTAAAAACAGAGCTTTGGACTATACCATTTCCTGCTGAAAGGCAATATTTCTCACCATGTGTTTCCATTCCTGGCGTGTCACGCAGTTTGGTGCTTACTTTCCATGTTAAGGAACAGTAGATGTTTCAGCACCCAGACTAATGTGCTGCATAGCAAAATACAAATAAGGTCCCAAAGGCGAGACAGAATGCAGTGCAAATGCTTGTTTTATTCTGTTGTGTGTGTCAGGTTGGGTGTGCTTGTAAACATTATTTTATCATGAACAACCCTTTTCCTGGGTAATTCTACAAAATTCTATGTGAACTAAGCTTTTTCATATATAATATTTACGGCATTGTCCACGATTCTGCATTTTACATACCTGTGCTGTTTATTCTCAATCTTTAAGTTCCATAACTTCAGCTGTTTGACTTCTTGGAAAGAACTGGCTGCATCTAATTTGCATTCTCTTGCTTTTGTTCTTGGCAACAGTCCTACTCTCTGCCTCAAAAACCATTATCAACATAACACGGCTGTACCTTAGCTCGTTTCTGTTTTAGTTCGACACTCGAGTCACAGATGCTGCTGACTCACTCATGGCTTCTGCAGTACTGTTTGATAGAATTAGGTCAACTCAGAAAAGACTTCCTGTAAGGGCGGTGCTGTTGCAGTTTGTTTTTCTTTTCCTTTTTGAAACCAAAAATAAGATAGCCTGTCAAAACTCACATGTTTTCACGTGTCATGAATAGAATTAGTACCAATAAAGAATTCTTTCGTGGTGTAAGTCGTATTTTAAATAATCTCTTTAAATATAGCAGGATTTTCACCCACCTGTCCACTAAAAACAATGTGAACCGGTAGCTCTCCTGTGCACAAGTGACGCAAAGACAGGTGACACAAAGCGATGCACTGGTATTTACATTAAAGCGCAAAATGTAATTTGTGCTTGAAAGGTGACTTTGTATGAGCATAAAAACGGTGCCTTGCTTGTATTTTGCATTATATATTTCGCTTGTTATTTTTGACTACTGCTTTACAGTTTTTCATGCTCATTGATGCTTCACTCATATGCCTCCTCGAATTATTGCTTGTATATTTTCCCTTAATCAATTAATTGCTGTATTTTACTCCGATGAATTTCAATGCTATATCCATTGCTCTGTTTTTTCTCCCCTCCCTCCTTCTTTCCTTTTCTTCAATAAAATTCAAACTTAAAAAAAACGGTTTTGCTCAGCTTTGCGTCATTTTGCATCAATTAGGTGTTACTGGAGCGATTGTGCAATCACCCATAGGCTTTGATGCAAAGTCCAACCAACTAAGATAGCCTGACTTGGCAAATGTCAACAAAACAACGTCATTTTACGAGGCTGTATGTTGCTCTGGACATCCTTATTAGAGCAACAGCGCTGTGGATGATGGGAGCAGTAAACCGATTCTAGTAAAACATTACTGTGCTTACACTTACACATTACAGTACAATGCATTTTGTTGCTGTGCGGCATTGGGAAAACAAGAATGAATAGGGCCCATGGATATATTAGGAGTTACCAAGGGCAGCAGACCATATTTCTGGTGTATTTTGTTGCACCACACAATCTTGCTGTCATGATATTGACCTACGGAAATCAGGCATCCAGTACATCCCCTACAATGACATAGTGAACATGTGTGCGAGGCACATCCATTCCAAAGTTTGCCTCCTTCTGTTATTCATACAAACACACATAGACAAAGATACATACATCTACATACACTGGTAGATTATAAATCACAGAGGAAGGCGAACCATGGTCAGGCGCTTTCCAGCAATGCACCTTGATGCTAATCTGTAAATAAATATACCTAACTATATCTTAGCTTTCGCCTTTGTTTTTTTCATTAAAGGTAAATGTTTTTTATTGTTTAATAAAAATGTGTTTCAAATCACAGTGTTGAGTGTCCTTGAGGTGGGTTTTGTTAAGACGAGTGTGGCAGGCTATAGGGGAGGATAGTGTCATAGAGTGTCGTGTGGTAAAGGCTTGTGCTACACAGAGTGTAGTGGAGTAGAGTTGAGTGGTGGAGAGTCTAGTATGGTATAGTGCAGTGTTGTACAGTGGTATATCGTAGAGTGGGGTGTTGTAGAGTTGAGCAGGGTAGAGTAAAGTGGGTTCAAACAAAAATAGAGACAGAGTGGGCTGTTTTACGGGGTCCAGGGTACGTGCCCTGACTGAAGTGTACCAAAAGAGAGTACACAGTTCCCCAGAATTAAAAAACTGTAGACAGTTGAAACCAAAGTGAGTGAAGGCACAAAATAGGGGAATCCTCCTTGTTGGAATTAGAGTCCTTAGCAAGGGGGTAGCATGTGTTCTACAGGGCAGTTTAAATATTAGCCTAGCTGCGTCATTCATGACCACCTGGAGTTTCCTCAAGAGAGTACCAGGAAGGCCAATGTAGACTGCATTGCCATAATCTAAACGAGATAGTATTAAAGCAGTCACCACCGCCTGCATAGTGGCTAAAGAGAGCAGGGCCAATAGTTTCCGGAGTTGGCGCAACAGCCCGATACAGCTTTCCACGACAGCGCAGACACCTGGGTCTTCATGGTCAATCTGGTGTCCAGTCTAATACCCAAACCTTTCACCGCTCGCACTGGCGTTGGAGTAGTGCCAAGCTCTTGGGGCCAAGAAAGGCTGGACCATAGGGAGGAGACTGGGGGAGAGTACCAGAACTTCAGTCTTATCAGGGTTCACCTTTAATGAATTGGAGGTAATCCAATTCATGGTGAACCAGAGAATGTTCTGGACGTTCCGCTGTCAGTCACAGGAGTTGTCGATGCGGACTATTAGCTGGGTATCGTCCGTGTAGTTAAACACCTGGTGGTCTGCCTTTGCCAGAGCCTCAATTAGAGGTTGGAGATAGATGTTGAAAAGCAGGGGTGATGATGCCGAGCCCTGCGAGACCCTCCAGCGAAGGTTGCGCTTCTTAGACATAAGGTCTCCTAATTGGACCTTCTGCCGGCGATCCTCCAAGAATGACATGAATCACTGAAGGGCTGTCCCAGTGACTCCTAGCCGCCACATACGAGCTAGTAGCTGCCCATGATTCACTGTATCAAAGGCGATTGAGAGATCAAGTCGGATTAATGCCGAGTGGGTATTCTTGTCTCTTGCCGGTCGTTGATCGTCCAAGACTGAAAGCATGACTAACTCTGTGCTGTTATGCGCACGGAACCCAGCTTGCCGATGATGCAGCAGGTGATGTTTTTCCGTATATAATGCAAGGGCTCTCAGGACATGCTGTTCAAGTACCTTGGCCAGGAACGGCAGTTGAGAGATGGGGGCGATAGTTTTTCAGATTCCTAGTGTCTGCCCCCACTTTCTTCAACAGTGAAAGTACTATATCTTCCTTAAATTTCTGAGGTACTGTTCCTGAAGTCAAAGATAGATTCAGGACAGACAGCACCTCAGCCTCAACCAAGAGAATGATCGTTTTGAGCACAGTTGGAGGACACAGATTCTCAGGTGACCCAGATTTCACTTTAGCCACTAGACGGGCTAGGTTGTATGATTCAAGCACAGGAAACTGAGACAGAGAGAAGCTCAGAGAGTTAGAGGGCTCCTCCTACGCCAAGAATCGGCAGGGGGTGATATGTGTATTTTTAATAGCTGTGACAATGTCTTCTACTTTAGTTAGAAATAAGCTCTGTATGTTATCACAGTCAACTTGGGTGGTGACTGGTTTTTGCTCCGTCCGCCTACTCAGCTCTACGGTGAATGTCTCTTTTTGCATATCACTTGCCTTAGTAATCCTAGCTTCATAGTGGGCAGACTTAGTTCTAATAAGTGGGGCCTTGTAAAGAGCCAGTTTAGCTTTAAAGCTCTCCTTGGCTTCTGGGTCAAGAGACTTCCGCCATGAACACTCGGCTTGATGGAGAGCTTGCTTTTCCCCTCTCAGCTCGTGCGTGTACCATGGGGCCCCTATAGTGCCATGCGTGATCCTAACCCTCCGAACGGGGTAACTTCGTCAATGGCGATCCGTAATCGATGTGAGAGTGCTTCAAGTTCTGAATCTCGGTCCATGGACACAGGTCTAGGGGAAAATGACCTGCTCAAAGCATCGCTCAAATTAGTAGCCTCTAATTTACGCCAGTTTCTGTAGTGCCTTCCACCTCGCCTTCTCCTGCTTGAGACGACTTTCAATCAGAAAGATGAGATGATCAATAAATGATCAGACCAGCTGCACAGCGTACAGTTGACCTGAAGAATAACTGTGGACGTGGTCCAGATAAGGTCCTACGTGTGACCCTTCTCATGAGTGGGAGACTCCACGATTTGACGTAGCCCTAGCGTGGTCATAACATCGTCGAATTTGCAGGATTCCCCCTCTCTCGGGGTCAGCTCCCAATGATAATTAAAGTCACCAAGGACCAAAATGTGTAGATATCTTGAGCGAAGATCGCCCATTACTTCAAAAAACAAATCATTGAATAGGGGGAGGGCCGGGGGGTACACCACTACACTATCAAACATGAGGCAGTGAGTCCAAATTTGATCCCCAGGACTTCTGCCCCACCTAGGCTTTCCTCCACTATTCTCTCTGAAGCCAGTGTCCTACGGCTGAAAAGCGCAACCCTCCGCCTCTTTTATTGCCTTGGCAAATGTAAGTCCAGGCGGTAAACTCAGGAGGGAGAGAGGCCACTAAGTCAGGCCTTGACGTCTCGTTAAGCCAGGTCTCTGACAGAGCTAAAATGTCCAACTCTGTCTCCTGCAAAAGAGTGAAGATTTCAAGGCTGTGCTTGGTAAGAGACCTTAGGGGTCCGATGTAGGTGGCCATTTACCGGCCGGTAACGGCCGAATTCGGCCGTTACCGACCGGTAAATGGGTTTTCAGTTGTAGGGGGCCTATATTTTACCGATTCTGTAAATTTACTGAATTGGTAAATTTACAGAATCGGTAAAATACCAAATCGGTATATTTACCGATTCGGTAAATCCACATGTAGGTGGCAATCCTAAGAGTGCCATAGGCCCTTTAGAATCGGTATTTTACCACCCAATCCTATTGGGTGGTAAAATACCGAATTCAGGTGTACATGCACATCTGTGCATGCACACCTGTGCAATGTGATACACAGACATGCCCTCAGGGCATGTCTGTGTGCCACATGGCACACAAGTCCGGAATTGGGGTGCTAGAGGGTGTCAAAGTGACACCCCCTGCACCCTTTCTGAAATCGGTATTTACCGATTCTGTAAATACCGAATCGATAATGCCCATTGATTCCAATGGGCATTGAAGCCCATAGGAATCAATGGACATTACAGAATCGGTAAAATATAGGCCCCCTACATCTGAAAACCCATTTACCGGTCGGTAATGGCCGAATTTGGCCGTTACCGGCCGGTAAATGGCCACCTACATCGGGCCCCTAGTATTTAATAAAGCGACCTTCAGTCCCAAAGCACGACTGTGGAGGGTCTGCCAAGATCAGATTCTCAGCAAGCAACAACTTACCAGCTGAGACAGGGAGGGCAGTTCTGAGGGACAGGTGTTTCAAATTGACCGAATCTTCCTTGGAGTAACGTGCTTTTCGGACAGGTGTCCGGCCCACTGGCCACGGTCGGGCGCAGACGATCTTGCCTTAGGCGCGTCCGCTGCACGTGTCCGCTGCACGTCCGTCGCAGCATTGATTTTATACTGTGAGGGGGAGCAGAGACTAGACCGCTGACTTTAAGTGGGCGGAAGTGAGCCAAAGCTTTGTCCACACAATCAGCACACGCTGTGGTGGACCGGAAAGCGGCTCAAAAAGGTGGGAAAAATGGCAAAGCAACAGCAGTGAGTGCAACACACAAAATCACAAAGGTATGGCACTTACGGATGTGAGCGTATTCAAAATCTCAAAAGCAATATTCGGCAGTGTTCACAATGTTCGCAGTGCAGAACATAAATATCTACAGGAAGACAGTGTGGGTCAGGTATTTATTAAAAACTAAAAAGACAAGCAAGATTTTGTGTGTGGAGTGGCATAGCGTAGATTCTACTGAAATTTCATTCAGTGCCAACTTAAGGTGAACAAAGCAAATGCATGGAAATGATGAAACAAACGCCAAAACCTTTCAGACACTCACCCCCAGTCAATATTAGATCTGGGTTGAATCCATCCTTGTTATTTAGCTCACTTTGCCACCCCAGGTCAGAACCAGCCATATGCAAATCAGTCTTGACCCTGTATCTCATGGGAACAGTCCAGGCCAAACTGCCAAGCCAGACCTTCCTGGGAAAGGAATCAAGCATCCTGGGACCGGTTTTGGGATTACACCCCTCATCAGTCAGGCTAGCTTGAATCCAGTGGCAAAGTGAGCCAGGGACCCACGTTCGGACATACCCTGCCAACTTAGAGGGAGAACAGAGCAAACACAAGGAGATGATGAACAGAACGCTGAAAGATTTTATACACTCACCCTCAGTCACTTTTAGATCTGGGCTAAATCCATCATCATTGTTCAGCTCACTTTGCCAACCAATATCAGAATCACCCATATGCAAATCAGTCTTGGCCCTGTTACTCATGGGAACAGAGTAGCCTGAAATGCCAAGCCAGGTCCTCCCTGGACCGGAAGCAAGGATACAGGGACCAGTTTTGGGGGTAACACCTGTTATCAGCCCGGCTAGCTTGAATCCAGTGGCAAAGTGAGAAAGAAATTTATGGCTGGGCATACCCTGCCAACCTATGGTGAACACAGCAAACCACAGGTTTCAGGGACATCATAGTTAGAAATTTGCATTTAAAAAACATTAGAAATTCACAGAAACAGCATAGGTTTCAGGGACATTATAGTTAGGAATTAGCACTAACATTTTTAGAAATTCACGGAAAAAACAAAGGTTACAGAGATGTTAAAGTTAGGCTGACATTTCACGCGTACAAAACCAGAGAAATTCAGCCTATATAGTTAGCTGAGCTGTGTGGCCCCCTTTCCCTTGGTGCTTTTGTGCCCCTCAGACCCCATTCCCCGGGCCTGACGCATTTTTTATTTTTTATAATATAACAGGAGGGGAGTGTGGGCCCCTCTCCAGAGGCCGATTTCTGCCCCAGGGATACCAATCGATCGGGGCTGTGCCTTTTGTTTTTTTAACAGGATGGGGGCCCTACGGCCCCCCTTCTTCAGGCCAATTTCGGCCCCAGACATCCCATCCCCAGAGCTCAGCCTTTTGTTCTTTTTTTTCTTTTTAAGGAAGAGGGGCCGTGTTGCCTCCCTTCCCAGGGCCAGTTTTGGCCCCGGGGCTCTCAACCAAGTTACAAGATGGCTGCCAACATTTCCTGGCTTCATATGTTGGCAGCCAATCAGAGCTCAGGCACAAGATTGGGAGGGTTTGCAGATCCTCAGCAGCCTTATTTGTATATCTGAGAAATGCTTACATTTCTCATGAACTACTGAAAGGATTTACACCATTTAACAGTGCACTCCGGACCCAGAGCTACCTTGTTGCCTAATTTGGTGTAATTCCATTCAGCAGTTCAGGTTGTAGCTGCATCAACAGTTTTCTATGGAAATTAACATTTCGGTAAACCACACTGCCGAAAGAGCCAATTGGATCCAACTATGCAAATATTTTGTATTTCTAAACTCTTTTTTCCATGTAAATATTTATTGGCTCAACTAAAAAAAATTGGGAGTTGAATACAAAAAAACCCATCTTGAGCTAAAATAGTTTGATTCATCAGTTTATGGTAAAGTCATATATTTGCTATGCATCAAGTAACCAAATCCATATCCAGTGGACCATTGTTTACTGTGCACTGTGTGGCACTCGTAGGTGGCACTTGGCATACAGTTAGCCCGTCCCCTAATAAATGGATTAAAATAAGGAACAGGTACTTCAACAAAGGCCTTACCTCAGTTGCTTGGGGAGAAAGTTATGCAAATATTGAGCTCTCCTAATACATCATTGTGCATATTACAGACACTGCCACATCTGCAGTCCTTTCTGTAACACTAAGGTGCCATGACAAAGTGAAAAAGGGGTATGACTGTCTACTGCATTCCATGACACTAATGTAATCCATGTTTTATATGTGCAAAAAGTAACATATTTCACTGGATAGTTACTTTCAACCTTGCATAACTTATGATCATAGAGTGGTTTTGTATTGTAATTGCATTGTAATTGTATTTATATAGTGCTTACTACCCCTGATGAGGCGTCAAAGCCCTTTCGGTAATTAGCATGCTACTTCTGAGCCCCAAATGGGTGAACAACCTTTACAACAAAACTTTTACAACGCACTACCATTACAACACGACCATTACAACGCAAACCATTACAACGCATTGCGCTGCGGGGCGCTCTAGGATAGGGAATACGTTTATTTACTATCCAACACCTTCCCTAGTGTCCACGGGGACTGGAGTTGGAATAGTAAATTAAACTTTTCACTATCCAGCACCCCAAAGCGCTATGCGTTGTAAAGGTTTGCGATGTAAAAACCGCGTTGGAAATGCATGCGTGGTAAAAGTATGCGTTGTAACGTCATACATCCCCCAAAATGGAATAGTGATGGATTAGTATAGTGAACATGTGAATCTGTTAGTTGGATTGAAAAGGATAATAGGATGATAGAAGAGGGAAGTGTCTAGAAAGTGTTTATCGGGCGAGCATAGTAGTATGTTGAGGTTTGGCATGAGTATAAGGAGAGATGGAGGAGGGAAGAATCTCTAGAAATGGATTAGGGAGATCAAAGTCGTAAAATGAGTTTTAGGATGAGTCAAAGGGGAGATAGGTGATGGAAAAATTTGGGAGGGTTGTTTGGGAGATCATAGTCTTAAAATGAAAAGAGGGGTAAAGGAGGGAAGAATCTAGAAAGGGTTACTTTGGAGACATAGTAGTAGAATTAAGTTTGGGATGAGCCAAAGAGTGGAGGTAGAAGATATCTTGAGAGAAGTATAGGGTGAAATATATGGTAGTGCATTGGAGAGTGTCAATGTTTTATTTTTACAGTAGGAGTAAAGTAATAAATATATAGATACATTATTAAATCTTACAATACATATTTAAATCAAGAAATACACATCTATAGGTACATACATATAATCATATTAAATGTTTATTAAATGTTTATATACACAGGGATATGCTGAACATTTGTGTTTTAGAGGTTATGTGGTAAAGAGCAAACTCTCGAGTAATCTTCTGGAGATAAGATAGTTATCTGTGTATCTTATGTTTGGGGGGTAATGAATTCCATCGTTTGGCAGAGAAAGATTTGCCACCTATGGTTTTTTTCTTGCATGGTGGGATTTTGAGGCGAGGTGCCAATCTTCAGTGGAGTTTCCTTTGTTGAATGTATTTGGTGATTTAAAAAAGCCCCTAACTTGCTTTACAATAATCAAAACACAGAAGGAGCGTGAAAAGTAAAACGCAAAATATTATGATTGCTATTTCCGTTTTACTTTTCATGCTCCTTCTGTATTTTGATTATTGTAAAGCAAGTTAGGGGCTTTTTGACGGTGTGTCTCTATGAGGTTGAGCGTGTAATCAGGATTACAGTTCTTTAGTTTGAATAGATAGCTACTCAGTGTATATATCAGTACCCTACATCATCTGGTCATTGAGAAATATGATTTTTAAAAAGCAGTCCTGTTCCATGTACTGCTTTGTGGGTGATACAAAGCAGCTTGAATGTGGATCTTCTGGCAATCTGTAACCAATGTAGGGCCCTCAAGGAAGGGGAGTGTGGTTTTGTGGCTTTGGATGTAGGAGTAGTCTGGCAGCAGAGTTCTGAATCTGTTGTAGTTTTTTCATGGTTGATAAAGATGATCCATGGCAGAGGCCATTGGTGTAATCAAGTTTAGACAGTACAAGAGAGATAGTGGCTTTGACTTTGTGTGGAACTCTTAGGTTTGTGAAGATGCATCGCAGAGTTTTCCTGGAATTAAGCTTATATCTCCACTAAAGGCACTGTGATGACAGACCTCATCTTCTACACTAACAGACTAGCCCAGTGGAGAAAGTCTCTATCCTCTGAGCTCCGTTCCAAACAATTAACCAAAATACCTCACAGCTTCTATTTAAGCACACTTCCCTCCCTTGCCCTTAAGGCAGATCTGACCATTTCCTTATATAATAATGGGAACATACTTATTCAAGCTTCAGACCTGAACCTCAAGAGCTTTGACTCTATATTAATGAGGATACTCTTCATAAATCTGCTCCTTACGCCTCTTCTTCCCCCAATTCTGCATCCCCATCTTTATCTACTCACTGCTCGGTTCCTTCCAACATCAAGGAGGATGTGTTTAGAAACCACACCTCTATCCCAGACAATTCTATCATTCCTCAATTGGGCAATAATATGCCCTACTTGAAGGCCCCCCCACCAAGATGTTGTCCCCAGTACTTCTCCTCTTTTCCCTCTCCTCCCGACAAATAGCATTGCACCCATGTCTTCCACTGTACCCTTTTTGAACCCCAACAGCGGATGGCCTGGGCACGACTCCAGCTAAAACAACCATGATAACCCTTTCCTAAGCCCTGGTTTTTACCACCTTGAGTGCCTTATACCTAGCTGCTATCTCCAGTACCCTGACCTGTAACCCACATACACCCTCCACTTCCTGCTGTGCATCCCCTTGCGCCTCGGTTCAATTCGCCTTGCCCGTTACAAATCCCAATTCAGGATCTGATCACCTCCCCCTGCTCCTATTCTTAAGTGCCGTCATGCTATTTCTCCCGCGTTGGTGGATGTTGAAACCATTCACAAGCTGGAGTCCATCTCCCACTGTAATTGTGGTAAGGGACTTACTCAACCCTCTATTGCCCTCTCACAGTGAGGTCAGACCTCTCTTTGCATGCTGGGTTAGCTGCGGAGGGCACTAACTCCCCTTACCTTGAAGAGAAGATCACAGACATCAAGCAGGATCTACCTGCTGCTAAAGAGATCATGAAGACCCTTCTACAGTTCTCCTTGAAGATGGAGAAGCTCTGGAATACAAACCCCTACCAGTGGAACAATCAACACATTCCAAGAAAAATGTCCCATGTTGGTCACGATCATGTCTCTATCCTATCCCTCCCTTAGAGCCAGCTGGAGCTCTAGGGCTCTCCCTAACCTCCATTCCAGGCCACACAGGCTCCACCCGCAGCTCTCGGAGAAGACACCCTCGCTCTTCTACTCTCGTACAGTGGCTGGACAATTCTCTCCTCTCCCGCTAATTCGATTTCCAGCATCCCGACTGTTACTTCAGACCCTGGTAGGGAACCTAGTGTCAATCATAGCTCAGTTAACAAGGGAAACCTACTTCAAATAGCTACCGCTCACCTTCAAGGGATCACTACCAACTATAACATCAAATTGATGCTACTCAACTGCCGATTGGCAGTGAAACATGCAGCGGATATCTCGGAACTCATCATCTCACAAGAATTGGACCTTCTGATTCTCACTGAAACCTGAAAGCTTTTCAATGACATGTCTTCCGCTGTCCTCGACATATTAATCCCCTCTGATTTTGCCAGTAGCAGGCACAATCAACCTGTTAAAGCGGGGGGGGGCGGGTTGTTGCTTTCATTCATCTCTCCAGCCTCACTTTTAAGCAATTGCAATGTGCTCTGCAGTCTTCTTGTGAGCATCTACTCATCGAAGTCCGGAATAAAGGCAAGATTGCCTTTGTGCTTCACTCGATCTATCATCCACAGGGTAACAATCTGATCTTCATAGTGCAAATCATGGAGGTTATTAGCTCGTGTTCTGAGCAACTCGCCATATATTCCTTGGAGACTTTAACCTACACTGGAATGGCACTAATGATCCCTTAAACTGCTGCTTTAAGGCTTTCCTCTCCGATCTTAACTTCTCACAGTTCTGTAAGTGACCTACTCACAACAAGGGAGCCACTCTTTACCTTATCATTGCCAAAGACAAGCATACAACTGGGTGAGATCCTACCTTGTGACTGGTCAGATCATCATCAAATTTCCTTCCACATCCTGGAAAGATCACATGTAGACAGGGCCAACCTCTTAAAGTTAAACAACTATCTCGCAATTTGGGAGACATGAACACCAATTTTCTAGCCTCCATCTCCAAAGATAGGCTTCAGCCCCCTCCTAACATGATCAACCTTGACGAGTTTTCTGATCACTACAATAACACTATGGCTAACATTTTTGATACTATGGCATCAAAGCACCTCAAAAGGATTCCAGTCAACTAATCCAAACCTTGGTTTAATGGTGCCCTAAATGATGAGAGACGCAATCTCAGACTCTCAGAGAGACTTTGGAGCAAGACACCTTCCACCACAAGACTCTATCAGCTAAGGAAGGCGAGAAGTATTGACAACAAAGACATTCGCATTGCTAAAACAGACCACTTCAGGGTTCAGCTGGATGGCACTATGAATAGACACAAGAAGCTCTTTGAAATCATCAAGCAACACGCGAACCACTCCAGCAACACTTTGGCCACTCCCTTGGCCTTGCTTTCTAGTGGAAAAGACCTCTCAGTGCACTTCTCTGAAAAATCAAGGAAAATCAAACTGGAGATGATTCCTGACTTGCCCTTGTTTCAGCCTCCTAATCTCACTGCCTCATCAGGTGAGTTGGCGAAACCATTGGAATTGTCCTTACCCATGGGTTGTTCCCTCAAAAACAACACCTCTTGGAATTCTTTTCTCTTCCCAGATGTCAAGTAGCTGCTCCACAACATGTCATCCCTTAAACCTTCCAACCATTTCTGCGAACCACTTCCTGCTAAGTTTTTCAAACATCTCAACTCGGCCATTCTCCCCCTGTGGTCGTGGATCATTCATGAATCTCTCTTACAGGGTTGGATACCTGATTGCCTCAAGACTGGGCAAGTCACTCCCACCCCGAAGAAGCCCCACTTGGATTTATTTGATCCTAACAACTTCCGTCCTATCACCAGCATCATGACTCTAGCTAAATTGCTTGGAAAATGCATCCACTCGCAGTTATGCAACCACATAGAGAAATTTCAACTCCTTGACCCATGCCAGTTGGGTTTCAGAGCAAGGCACAGTACTGAAACAGCATTAGCGCACATTGTTGATGACGCCCTGAGATCCCATGATCAAAATGCCCCTTGTCTCCTGATCCTTCTGGACCTATCCTCAGCATTTGATACCATCAAACATGAAAACTTGATTGCTCTTGTAAAACATAGGATGGGTCTCCCGAGACCTGGTCCTAAATTGATTTGCTTCCTTCTTGCATAACTGCAAAAAAGAATCAAAGTTAACCACTCCCTTGCAACCAGTACCCCTGTTTTTATTGGAGTTCCTCAAGGCTCCGCACTCTCACCCACTCTTTTCAACCTCTTTTTGGGACCACTGACCGTCATTCTATCACATGCATGCGGATGACACGCAACTGTACTTGACGATCTCCTCTCAAGAGGACATACAAACCCTAAACGATGCTCTCTCATGAACGCAAAAATGGTTAGCCCAGAACCATCTTTTGTTAAATACTATGAAAACGGAATTCCTTCTGATTACTCCACCCTAAAACGCTGCACCTACCCTGGACTGTAACTGTTTTTGGTTCTTGCTCCCCTGTCCAACCTGTCTATTATTCGTTTTCAGCAGCCCTCACTGTTAGTGGTTAAACCACTCACTGCTCTTAACCCCTTCCATGCTTATGACGAGCTCAGCTCGTCATGAGGCACTGTTGAGCTGTGCGGATGACGAGCTGAGCTCGTCATGTAAAATGATAATAAAAAAAGTCAGCACAGTAGGGTAAAACACCTAGCAGCCAAGGGGTTAATTGCACCCCTCCTGATGTTGACTCGGCTAAATCCTTAGGCATCGCCATGAATGAATACCTCAACATGCAAGTGCTCATCAGTGCAACTTCTAGGAGAGCCAACTTTCACCTCAACACCCTTAAAAAAATCAAGCCTTTCCTTCCTCCCAAAGACATCAGGCCTGCTGTACAATCCTTGGTTATCTCTTGAATGGAATATGGCTTCGTGACCCTTGTTGGTCTTCCCAAAGTTAGCTCGGCCCCTCTCAGAGCTACTCTAAAAGCATCGGCCAGGCTCTTCACTGGCTCCAGAAAACATGACCACATCCCCCCCGACCTGTTGCAACTAAATTTGCCATCTATCCAACCTAGGATACGCTTCAAGATAGTTTGCTTGAATCATAAAGCCTTTCATTACAACACCCCGGCTTACTTGGCAAATAAGCTTGAAACATCCTGCTCATCTTGGAACTTAAGAAGCACGTCTACCCTTCTTTTGAAGCCTCCCAAATTCAAAAAGAAACGATCTTACAATCGTGCTTTCACCGGACTTGCACCTAGAATTTTGAACGCTCTGCCTTCTGAGATCAGATCCAATCCTTCCACTACATCTTTCAAGAAACATGCCAAGTGGCTAGTCTTGAGTAAACATTAACAGCTCCAACTTGCTCCCATTCCCCGTCTAGAAGTTTGATTCCTATTTTGACAACGTTGTTTTGATGTATTTCATCTTTATCTTATTTTTGGTGCCTTGCTCTAGGGCAATTGATTCTTACTTTACTCTGTTGTTTCGACTTACTGTATTATGGCATGTTAATTGGTATCTGGCTCTAGGGCTATTATGATTAGTCACGGGTAGGGCCAACTCCCCAACTCCTGACCTTTTTTGTTCCCCCCTCTGTTTGACATTGCACCATGTATAAAATTGTGTTTTATTTGTGCTTTTGCCACATCTGTACAGCACTCTGATACCCGTAAGGGTCTTGTTCGCGCTTTATACAACTCTTCAAATAAATAAATAAGCTTGATCTTGCTAATGTGTCCACTTGGGCATTCATTAATAACTTGGTGTCCATGGTAGTTTCAAGGTTTCTTACTTCCTTAGACATTTTAGGTGGTAGTCTAGATTGTCAGGCCAGTCGCAAAGTGAGTCATAATTTTTCCAATTGCCACGTATGAGTATTTCCATTTTAGAAGCATTTCATTTGAGATGGCTCTATGTTGTCCACTGAGGCAACTGAAGATGTGTCAATTTCCAATGGCTTTGGGGTTTCTAGTTTAAAGAATATTTGTGTGTCATCTGGTTAGCTATAGCATGTGAGCAGAAATTAATTGATGATTGCTGGTAATGACTTCATGCAGATGCTGTAAAACATGGTTGAAAGATAGAGCATTGTGGGACCCCTGCTTTTGTGAAGTGCACTTTGGATGAGAAAGGTGGAGAATGGATGACTTCTGTTCTGTTTTGAAGGTAGGGTGTGATCCAGTCGAGGGGAGTCTGTAGGCATTGTAGAGTCTTTGGATTGGAGTATTATGATCAACTGTGTCAAAGGCATCTGAGAGGTCCAAGAGAAGTCGTGCAGCAACCCCATTGCGGCCTACTGTGTGTTTCAGTTCATCCCAGACGGCAAAGAGAGCAGATTCTTTGCCTCTTCCTGGACCCAATCTTGCTTGGAAGTCAGGAAGTATGAAGATATCTTCAATGAAATGTTGCTGTTTCCATGATTGTCGGGATCAAGTTGGCCCAGGCTAGTTTTCTTTTTAATAATGGGCATATGTATGCCTTTTTTAGGTCTTCTGGAAAAATGGCCATAGTTACGGAATCATTGATGATTCTTCTTACTGGTGTAGCAGCAGAGATAGTTAGAAGAATGTTCTCGAATATTTGTGGTGGACATGGGTCAGAAGGACTGTCGGCAGGCCTGCTTGCTTTGACCAGATCCATGAATTCAGATTGTGAAGTTTGTTTGAAGGAATGGAGAGGCTGGGTTAGCCTACTCTTGGATGGGATGAGTTCTTTCTATGCATTTAGGTTTCCGAAATTCTATGAGAATTTTGTAAAATTCTTTATTTGCACATTTAGCATTTTTTATTCTTTCTGAATAGCACCATTTTAGCTGTTTTTGATTGCTGACTTGTATAATGTGTTAAGTTTCTTTAGGTGAAGTTTGGCTTGATGGTTCTTTGCTTTGAGACAGGTGGGTTGCCGCTTTCTAATCTGCTGCTTTTATCTCTTTTAGTTCTGCATTTCTCCAAGGTGCCTGTTTTCGTTTCTCCTATTTTGTTGTTCTGAGTAGTATAAGGATATGAAAGGCTTCCTGTAGTCACTCATATAATTGTTGAATGGAAGTTATTGTATCTAGATCTGTGTTAGCTGTGTTTCCAAGTTTTCAAAATGAGTTTGTTCCAAGGTCGAAAGGTGGATGTGTTGCTTTATGATTTTTACTTTTGACAATTAGTAAATGGTGGTATCACCATGTGACTGGAATACTCGTTTCATAGGTAACTACTTCTGGATTTACAAAAGCGACATCTAGGATGTTTCCAGTGATGTGTGGGTTTGTGGATGATCTGATGCAGGTACAGTGTGTCAAGGCCAGTGATGGTGGTTTTGAAAGGGGCATATTGGGTTTGTCAAACCAAATGTTGAGGTCGCCCAGAATGCATTGTTTGAAGTGTAGTGTTATCAGCTTTGAAACTGCATCTAGAAATAAATGTGTCTATGAATATTGCATTGGTAGGTGGAGGTTTGTAAATGAGAAGGAAGTTATAGAAGGAAGTTGGAGTACAGTTGCATCTGGTTAAGTAGGCCTCACAGTCTGATATGGAAAAATCATCAGCGTTAGTGAGATGTATTGCTTCCTTGAATATAACAGAGAGTCCACCTCCTCTTTTGCCTATAAGATTTTGTGTGATAGTTTGATAGCCTAGTGAGGATTATTTCATGCAAAACTGGAGCCATGTCATCTCCCATCCATGATTCTGTAATGAAAAGAAAGTCAGGTTGTGTGCCAGTGAGTAAGTCATAGATGTGATGCTTGTTTTTAGAGAGGGATCACACATTATTAGTAGGCAGTTGAGAGATTGTGTTTTGGTGAATGTGTGACTTTGTTTTGTAGACAAGTGAGCAGTATTTTTTGTAACTTGCAGCAGGTGTGTCATTAGTGCTGGTATTAGCTGTATGAGGATAGCAATTGTGTTGCTTTTCTATGTTATATTCCTCATCCATCAGACATTGAAGGCATTTTGAAAGGTCTTTGTGTGTAGATGATAAAGATGGTGTTTGAGAGTGAGTTGGTGAGGTGTTCTGTTTTTGTAGAGCAGCCTTGTTGTATGGTAGACATAGAGATATAAAGTTGCGAAGAGTGGCATGTTGTTTCATGCATTGCGTTTGTGTGGGGTAGAATGTGTATGAGTTAGGGGTTTTGGCGCAGCATGTGTGTCATATTGTAAGGCTTGGAATTGTGCAATGGATGAAAGGAGTTTTAATGAGCATTGTTGTGTTTGGTGTATTAGGATGTGTATTATCTGTGTAGTCAGGAGGGTATGAGTGGGTGTGTGTTCTTGTTTGAAATGGAAAGTATTGTGCAATAGAGTGAGTGTGTTATTTTGTTGTGCTGGTGTGTGTCGTGACTTTTCTTGTGGAGTAGTGAGAGGAGAAGATGTAGTGGTTTTCTAAAAAGGATTTCTATTTGAAGAATTGTTGGTGAGTGAAAGTTGAAGTGTAAAGGGGGTGGTGATGTTTTTTGGAAAAGATTGCCTGTTATGTTTGTGTCAGATTTGATAGCTGGAACAGGTCAAATGTGTGGTGGAGTGGAGTGTGAGGATTGTTTCGTAGTGTGATTTTGGCAAAAACAGGAGTAGAATGTTGGTGAATAAAATAATGTAGGGCCAAGTGAAGGTTTGGTGGTGATAGAAAGTGTTCTGTTAGGAGCAAGTAGAAGGCAGAGCTGGTGTTTTATATGAACAGGGAGTGTATGACTGGATGGATTAAAGTTATGAATAATGTGGCTTAATAATGGAATCTAACATTCACCTACCCTAATGTAGTTTTATCTGTATAAAATGAGACTCATGTCATTCTGATACACACATGCATGAAAGACTCTAAGAGCTCTGAGTGAGACTGTCTGGCACCAGTATGGTCGTAACCGAGGAGCAGCCCAGAGGAAGTTGCATGCCACATAGTGTGGGCTAGGGCTTACGTGCTGTTTCACAAAATTCTACAACTATTGTGTTGAAAGATTAAACATTCAGCCACAGGGAATAGCGAAGTTACTCTCTCTGAGCTACAGGATACTGGCTAATTTATGATTTCACTTACGTAAGTCCAGTCCCCTGTCATGAGCAAGGCAGATTACCATAATAGTTTCTTGGTGGGTTTTCCACAACATGCCATTGAACCCTGGACAAAGCTACTGATTTTACAACCGGCACACTACTTAATCTCCTCAAAGAAAATCCCCCATGGTTTCTGACTCCCAGTGGGCCGGCACATAGCCAAAAGATTACTGTTTCTCATTTTCAAGGCCAATCATCATGGCACAACTCCCCCTTACCTCTCTAACACACTGCTTCCTGAAATGTATGCACAGCTGGATGTAATATGCTCACCACCTCTAAGGTTGTCTTTGCTTTAATTGAGATTCCAGAAATTCAACAGATTAGCCCATTAGAATAGAAATAAGTACTCACTTCAGTGACAACTCAGCATCACAATGCTTCTCATACTTTTCAAACATTACTTAAAGAACACCTCCTCTGAATGTAATAGCAATAATAAACAATGATGAGTCACATCTCAACTCACTGAACGTATTACAGATGCCCAGATGTAAATATTTTGTGAGCTGTTTTCTAGTCTACCTGAATAACTGAATGAATGCTACTATTGTATCGCACAAGGATTTTTCTGCATGCTGCTGTATGATATGTCTTTGCTGTGCTGGGGATGAAAAAAGTGATCCATGGGATTGCATTAATTTGGGGCCAGCAGCAAGGAGAAGGAGTGATTAAGATAGGAGTCCTGTGAGGAAGTGTCATGAGGCGTGAAGCCAAGGGGTGTGGCCAAGATGGCAGTGAGAACAGTCACACTGCCTTGAGCTCAGCAAAATCCTGTCCTAACCTTGCCTGGCTGATTATCTCCTGCAGAAAGGATGGCGGAAGGCATCCCACACCTTTTCCCGAGCACACCGGTGCTGTTGGGTGTCCTGCGGGGTTGCTCTGGGGCTCGAATCCTGTATGTTCCAGCTCTGTGCCCAAGAGGCCCAGCAACCCAGGATGGAGACGTGGCAACTCAGCGCAGGCAGTGATTAGGGAATCTGGCAGCTCCCTACTTCGCTACTGCAACACCGAGGACACGCAACCCTGCCTAAGAAACACACTGCAATGCTGGGGACATTGCTTCTGCAGGCATGTATATATTATAGATCCACAATAGACTGCCCCGAGGCGGGAGACCCTCTAAAGCGGCACAAGCCTGGTGGATTACTGAGACCCCTTCTGTGGGAACAGCGGGAGTGCAGCACGGACCTTGGCCCTTCTTCCTTTCGCACAGGGCAGAGCGACCTAGGTCTAGGCCTCCAACCTTCAACAGGCACACACGGGCGATCTGCCTGGACTCCACTTCTGCCAAAACAGCGATTGCCCCCCACACCCTTTTTAGAGCTGTTGGGGTGTAGGTGCGATGGAATCCTAGAACAACATTGGGGACCCACGCTTGGTGGGGAAGGGGAGCCAGCAAGAAATGCCCCTAAATCTTGTCAGTTCTTGGGCTTGTTGGCTCTGGGCCTGCCTGCCACCACCACCGGTGTCGACTGGGGGAGGGGTCCCCTAAAGAATCTCCACTACCACGGACCTCCAGTACCACGAACATTGAGGTGGCCAGGAGCGTGGGGCACCCCTTCAACAGTTTGCTGCGCACTCCCACCCAGGCTGACTGCAACATTTCAACCTCACATCCCTGCACCCCCATGTGAGTCAGTTGGGGCATGCTTGGGCTGATACTGTAGCCTGGTTTCTCCTGACGCACTGTCGGGGGCCCACGGATTTGACAAGCAGCTCCTCGCCCTGAAATCCTCCACCGCTGCTGGCCCACTAGATCTGGCTCTCGGCCTCCTGGGGACGACATGATGGCCAAGCCCAGAGCAGAGAAGTCCCAGGCACATCGCCCGGCAGTGGAACTGGCGCCCCTGGGCACGAAGAGTGCGGAACACCATGGGCCCTCCCCCTAGGACATCGCAAAGACCATTCGCACAGATTCGACGAGCTGCTGGCACCAATACTCGACATTAAAACCACCCGTGGCAGGAAGATTGACTCCCTGAGCATCGATATGGGATATCTCCGGGAGGACCACAAGAAGCTGAAGAGCCGGGTTGAAGAGTTCGAATCCACATTGAATCTCTACGCCCACGGTGATGAGATGGTCAGCCAGTTGTAATCCCTCCAATAGGAGGTGGACTTTCTGAGAGCGCACATGGAGGACCTGGAATGGCGCTCCTACTGGAACAACTTGCACATCATTTGTTTCACCAAAGAGCAGCTGGCCCCAATATGGAACACTACCTGGATGAATGGTTTTCTCAAGATGTCCTGCAGGGCAAGATCTCGAAGTTCCTTTCAATAGAACGTGCTCACAGGGTGCCGGGGGGCCCCCACCCCCGGGGGCCTCTCCCAAACCGGTGGTGGCAAGGCTGTTAAACTGCCGCTACAGGGACCACATATCGCAGGTCACTCGTGCTCGAGGTCCTTAGCAAGTTGACAACTCCACCGTCCATATTTACGGTAACTAGTCAAAATATTGAGTTTTTAATTTTGACTAGACAGAATTTCGAGTCAAAAATATAGAATAGACATAATATCGACTAGACATAATATAGACTACAAAAATATCGACTAGAAAAAAATAATATCGACTAGAATAGCAATAATATTGATTCAAAAATATAGAATGGACATAATATCGACTAGACAGAATATAGACAACAAAAATATCGAATTTAAGGTAAGTCAATATTAATGTTTAATTTTTATGTAATATAACTCTGTAGCGGGTTGTGGGTTTATAGGGGAATATAGTGGGAAGTCATTTAGTTATAATTAATTAAATATGTTATTTTATTTATTGGTATTTAGTTAGAATTAATTGTTAAATTATTATTAATTGGTAATTAATTAAAATATAATTGCTAATTCATTTTAATTGATTAATTGATTAATATTTTATTTTTTGTAATTTATTTTCTGTAGCGAGTTGTGGGTTTATAGGGGAGTAGGGTGGGAAGTAATTTAATTATAATAAATTAAATATGTTATTTTAGTTATTGGTATTTATTTAGAATTATTTGTTAATTAATTGAAAATTAGCAATTAATTAAAATATAATTGGTAATTAATTTTAAATGATTAATTGATAAATATGTTTATAGGGGAATAGGGTGGGAAGGAATTTTATTATAATTAATTAAATATGTAATTTAATTTTGGATTATTTATTTAGAAGTAATTGTTAATTAATTATTAATTGCAATTAATTAAAATATAATTGGTAATTACATTTATTTGATGAATTGATAAATATGTTAATTTTAGTAATTTATTTTCTGTAGCAGGCTGTGGGTTTATAGGGGAATAGGGTGAGAAGTAATTTAATTATAATTATTTAAATATGTTATTTTCATTATTGGTACTTATTTAGAATTAATTGTTAATTAATTAATAATTTGTAATTAATTAAAATATATTTTGTAATTTATTGTAATTGATTAATTGATAATTATGTTACTTTTATTAAATTAATTTCTGTAGTGGGTTGTGTGTTTTTGGGGGAATAGCTTGTGAAGTAATTTAATTGTAAGTACTTAAATTTTTTAGTAAAAAACTTATTGAGTTAATTTTTAAAAATACTTTTAAATTGTTAATTATTTTATTTTTAATAGGTAAATAATTACTATTAGTAGGTAATTTTTATTATTAAATAATTTTAGTTGTATTTTAAATTGATTATTTAATATATTTTACACAATTGTAAAATATTTTAATTAATTGGTAATTGGTGTTACTATTTATATTATTTATATTTAAATAAAAAGTATTTACTTTCCCTACTGTTGCACTCACTGGAGTGGTAATAGTAATTTTTACCCCTACGCTAGGGTGGCAGTGATGAACCAAATGGTGGCAGCGGTGAAGCAAAGGGTGGCAGTGGTGAACCAGAGAGTCGCAGTGGTGAACCAGAGGGTGGCAGTGCTGAACCAGAGGGTGACAGTGGTTAACCATTAGGGTGGCAGTGGTTAACCAGAGGTGCTGTGATGAACCAGAGGGTGGCAGTCGTGAACCAGAGGTTGGCAGTGGTGAACCAGAGGGTGACAGTGCTGTACAAGAAGGTTGCAGGGGTGAGCCAGAGGGTGCTGTGTTGAACCAGAGGGTGACAGTGGTAAACCAGAGGGTGGCAGGGGTGAACCAGAGGGTGGCAGTGGTGAACCAGAGGGTGGCAGTGCTGAACCAGAGGGTGACAGTGGTTAACCAGAGGGTGGCAGTGGTGAACCAGAGGTGCTGTGATGAACCAGAGGGTGGCAGTCGTGAACCAGATGGTGGCAGTGGTGAACCAGATGGTGACAGTGCTGTACCAGAGGGTGGCAGGGGTGAACCAGAGGTGCTGTGATGAACCAGAGGGTGGCAGTCGTGAACCAGAGGGTGGCAGTGGTGAACCAGAGGGTGACAGTGCTGTACCAGAGGGTGGCAGGGGTGAACCAGAGGGTGCTGTGATAAACCAGATGGCGGCAGTGGTGAACCAGAGGGTGGCATGGGTGAACCAGAGGGTGGCAGTGGTGAACCAGAGGGTGGCAGTGCTGAACCAGAGGGTGACAGTGGTTAACCAGAGGGTGGCAGTGGTGAACCAGAGGTGCTGTGATGAACCAGAGGGTGGCAGTGGTGAACCAGAGGGTGACAGTGCTGAACCAGAAGGTGGCAGGGGTGAACCAGAGAGTGGCAGTGCTGGACCAGAGGGTGGCAGTGGGGAACCTGAGGGTGGCAGGGGTGAACCAGAGGGTGGCAGTGGTGAACCAGAGGGTGCTGTACCCATACACGACCGCGTGGGTAACTTTGCCTTGCAAACGGCCCGTGAACTTGCAAAAAGCCCTGTGAACATGCAAAAAACCGGCGAACACGCAAAAACCTCGCAAACATGCAAAAAAACAAAAATCCGCAAATTCGCACGAATTCGAGCATTTTGCGGATTGCGAATTCGATTTCACGCGAATTCCCGGAACGCGAATTCGCAAATTTCGCCCATACTTAAAAAAAATCAAGCCTATCATTCTCAGCATGTTTAGGTCGGAGGGGCAATACGAACGCAACCACCCAACTGCACGTTTGTACAATGCGAAGCTGGCTAAAATTTTAGCGCTTGACCTCCTCCCTTTTTCTTTTGTGGAAGGGGTGGGTTTTCTTGAATTTGTGACAGCCATCTGCCCAAAATGGAAGGTTCTCAGCCGGTCCTATTTTGCCAGAGTTGCTATTCCAACACTACATAACGACGTGCTGGAATTGCTTGGATAAGCTTTGCATCTGAGTGCTGTTCACACTATCCACCTGACAACAGACATATGGACCAGTTGCCAAGCTACCTATTACATGTGCATCACTGCACACTAGATCTCTTTTTTTTGGGTTAGAGAAAAGATATCTGCAGCAGGTGATGTTGACACTGCAGAGATTTTTAATGCCATTCGGAAACATGCAACTGTAGCCGTGCTCACCATGGAGAAATCTCATACTGCTGCAAACATTTTGGAAGACTTTGACAGCAAGGTCTTTGAATGGCTGCACCCAAAAGGGCTTAACATTGGTTTTGTTGCCATGGACAATGACAGTAATGTAGTTAAGGCCATGTCCGATGGTGGATTTTTCAGGCTCCTGTGTTTGGTGCACTGCATTAACATCATTGTTCAAGACTTTCTGAAAACAGTAGACTGAGTCAGCAACTTACTGACCACCTGCAGACGAATCTGCATATATTTCAGTCATTCTTTTAAAGCCCGGAAGCAGCTGAGGATAATTCAACGTAAAAATAGAATGCCAGTTAAATCACTCATGCAGGAGGTGCCAACACATTGGAATTCAACTTACTACATGCTTGAACGTCTGTTTGAGCAATACAGACCAATCAATGAATATGTCATGCAAAGATGGGATGCTACTGTGAAAGGCATGATCATTGAGATGGACCAATGAGGCCTAGTTAAATGCCTGACTGAGATGATACTTCCTTTTGAGCTCTTCACACATGAAGTCAGCAAGGAGGACTGTACTATGGGCCAAGCTATCACATTGTTGCACCTCCTACAGGAACAGCTGAAGGGGGTGTTTGCAATGTACACAGGTGGGGAGGAAAAAAAAGAAGCATATCAGTTGGTGGAGAGTATAACCCTTCGCTTATCTGAAAATACAAGGGTGCAAAGAGGCATTGGGTTATCCAACCATTACATTTCTGCCACAATTCTGGATCCATGGTACAAACTAGTACTGAACACATTGATTCCTTTTTAGGTCTCACCTGACCCAGCGCATGGGCCTTTTGCAACAGTTCATGCAAATGTTTGGTAGTAAGAGAACAACTGAAGCCTCTTCCTGTGAGATCTCATTAGGTCTGGCTGGAGGGTGCAGCAGGATACATATTGTTACCAATACTTAAACATCTACATAATGGGCTTTTGCTAATTCTCAGATGAATATTACTCTCACCTCATGCTGTTGGCTCTTAATGGTATAATTTTGCCTCCAAGGAGGGCTTGCATTAAAGTGCATATGGGAATAGTGTACATTTCAACAGCACAGAATCCTCACACATCATATCTTTTATTTTATACTTGCATTGCATACACAAAGTGGAAAATTACTTTAATATATATATATATTTAGTCAGGACTTGGGTTTACACATGCATTTACCTTGCCCCTTTTGTTGTGTCCCTTTAGGCTGGACCAGCCGACCCAAGAGGGCCACTCAAATCTTGCATAGCTATGAAAACGTTTACAACAGATGCCGTTTTTTTATATTGCTATTATTATTCAGTGAATTTACATGTATTCAATGGCGCCTAATTGAAAAGATGTAGGGTTGTGCTGCACCCTCAGCTCTGAGCTGTGACAGGGCAGTACAGAAGATTTGAGACAGAGACTTGTGCTGGAGCTGAGCCCCTCCAACACACAGCGGCAAAAATGGAGTGGAAGAGTCAACAAGCATTGGCATAGCCAACAGGTCTCGCTTTTGGGACCTTATAAGTATTTAGTTATGCAGCACCATATCCTTGATGCAACAACATCAACTGTTGCATGGCTAAAAAAGCGAGACCTATTGGCTATGCCAATGCTTATTAGAAGGGGTTGTTGCCAAGTACAAAATTTGGATAGCTGCAGAAGCCAGTCGCTTAGAAAAAGAATAGCTGGGAATTAGAAGTCCGCTACTCCAGGTCACAACAAGTACTGCAGGGCAGATGGCATCATGTTCAACTTCAGAGCCAGAGCCTGAGGACAGAGCGGTTGCCTCACAGCAGTCAAAACCACCAACACCAAGAACAATATCAACAACAACAAAAACAGGAGCATCAGTCTCACGAAAATCAGTACAAGAATGGTTACTACAGTAAGGGCTTGTTAGGTCCAGTGCTAAGGCAAAGGCAAAAGAGGCTGAGCAAAGGCGAGCACCCCTGAGCATTGAGCAGATGGTCCAGGCCTATCTGGATGACCCAACAGAGGTCTTCAACCCATTGCTGTCTTGGTATGGGAAAAGGCACCAATGACCAGTGCTCACCAAGCTGGCAATAAAATATCTGGCTTGCCCTGTTGCAAGTGTCTCTTCCGAGCGTGTTTTCCGTGCTGCTGGTGCCATTCTGACATTGATAAGTACAGGGCTCTAGCCCCAAAATGTGGAGAGGTTAACCATGATCAAAATGAATCAGCACTTTATACCACAGGATTACACCATACCTAAAGTTGCACAGCAGGAAGATGATGACGGGTCATGGAAGCAGTGTGTTAGATGACCTACTTCTGGGTGAAGCACCAGAGTTTGAGGACGAGCTCTACTTCCCTGACAACTAGGATCTTTCCAATTCTAGTTACTTTCTTTCTTTCTTTGATGCCCCCAAATAAAGATATAGATAAGTAACATTATTTACTTTATTATTTGTGTGTCACTATCTTTCAGGTTCACAAATCCATCCCCAAGGTCTTACTCTTTTTGTTGCCGGATCAGAGTTGCAACTGTGTGTAGTAGGTGAAGAAGTAAGTCTACTCCTCCGAGTCCTGCTCCAGTCCTGACTCGCCCTAAATCCATTTCGCTCAAGCCAGACATTGGATAGAGAATAATACAAGAAATGTGAAATGTGTGCCTGCCTCGTCAAGTACCTCCAAAGAACCTGACTATAGCTATCCTCCTTTCCGAGCCTAGAGGGACTGCCCGTAAGAACAGGTAAATGATGGAATGCATTGGACGCTGACTCTGAGTGATTGGTGTTTGTGTTGTTGTTGTGTATAATGGCTACGAATATTCTATTATTCTACACACAAAAAAGTGACTCCAGTCAATGTTTCCCTTCTTTTTGTTCAATAACAATATTGTACTACTGCAGGCCGATCCGTTGCATTTTCGATTCTGGACTCACTCGGTACAGTACAGAATTGGAGACCATGATGACAATACCATACTCGCTGTCAGTCAGTAGGTTCGGAGATGATTGATGGAATAACTCAGTAGTGGTAGAGGCGAGTGTGGTTGTATGACTGACAGCGGTGCATTGATTTATTTACATAATTTGGAAAATGCTTGGTTGCTGTATATTTGTATGTACTCAGTGCTGTCTGGTTCAAAATCTAAGCTAAGTGGAGGTTGTTGTTGTACATGCTGGAAACAGAGTAGACATGATTTAGCCAAGCCGCTCTGAAAGTTTTCTAGTTGCACTCCTCATATTTGATTTTTCAATATCCATTTTGTTTTTCCATCTATACTTACAGGCCAGCTTTTACCTTCTGCTATACTGGGAAAAACAACTCAGACTTCCTTACCAATCTGCATCAGCCAGGCAGGCCCCCGAGATTGACTGAGAGAGAGTCCATGGAAAGAAGGACCAAGAAGAATGCCGACTGGCGAGATGAAACTCTCAATTTGACCATAGCATAGTTATAGTATCATATTCTTTTATTTTATTAATTTTTTAATCTTCAATCATTACGACTGTGTGTGTTGTTCTTATTTTGTTTGCTTATAATTGACTCCAACAGATATTTTTAATTTTTTTTTCTAGCTTTAAAGGGAATCCCGGTACAACAGACATAATTGTAACTTGGGTCTCTCTAGGGGGAGACAGGCAAGACAATTGCATAATAATAATACACACTGCTGCCCTGTACTACTCTAGTACAACTCATCATTATCAAGTAATCATCATGCATTCATTTCCTTTTTTTCTCTTAACAGATTCATGATGGTCATCTGCCAAGATTGTGTATTTTTGTCCATGTGCAGTGTTTGTCTTTGCCTAACCTTTCCCTGAAATACCCCTTCCCAACCATTCAGCAAACCCTAACCCTCTTCCCCCAAGCTGTGTAATTTATATTTTGGTGTTACAAAATTAAAAGTACACCAATAATTGATCACACACTTGCTGGGGCAGATGTGGTGAAAGCAACACTAATTCAAAGCAGGGCGAGGAGCTTTTTCTGCTTGCCCATCCATGCTCAGTAATCGCAAGTCATTTTTTTTCCAGAGGATCATAATCCATCATAGGTAATTGCCGGCATCGATTCATCATACTACTTTAGCAATACTTATCATCATTATGGTTTCTTGTTTGTCAATCTTCTTGTGTACTGCCCTTCTACTACTCATTCCAGTGTCTCCCTCAGATGACTGACTGTCTCATTTCCTTTTATTGCAAATGCTACTGTCAGTGTCTACTACTACTACCACCACCACCATGGCATCTTGGGAAACCAAACCATCATCACCATGCTGTTATCACTTTGCCTAAGTAACTATAAATAGACATCAATCACAGGTAAGAGAAGAAGTTTGGGGGAGGCATCATTAATAACATGGAAACTAATTAATTATTTCACACACCCACACCCTTCCAAGTCCAGTTGTAGACTGCATACACTAGGAGCAGAGACCACCAGTACTAGTAGGACAAGTCACAAGTGAGGGTGCAGCATCTATCTGTTGGTGTGTTACACTATTTGCAGATTATTATGTCAATCAAAACCTGGCTGCGCCCAGCAGCAAAGGAAACCGTGTGAAGTAAAAGAGTAATCCCCCACAAAACCTTTACATCGTATGTAAAGTAAGTATTAATAATTTATTCCCCTAACAAAATAAACTAATGGAAAACCCACAACACATGACGCACCCCTCTCCCCAACCCCAAGCAATGTTCAAAGATAAGTGTCCAATCCAATATCCACTCCAAAAGTCCATTGTACATAAATATATAAACCCCAACTTTTCCCCAATGCCCCATTACCATGCACCCCAAAAAAATAAAAAAAGGGGCCAGGTGACGGAGTTCTAGCAAAGGGCTTGCAGTCGCCGGTTAATCTCCAGGACCTCTTTTACCCACTCCTCTAGGCACGCATTCTGGAGGAGCATGCAGCGCTTGAATGCTCATCAATTGCATCCATAGTTAGGGCAGAAGTGCTCAATGAAGTGGAAGTGCGGCAGGCGGCTGCCAGACCGCAGCACCCTGCCACGGGGGTGGGGGCGGGCCTGGCTAATACCTGCAGAATTGGAGGAGGCTGCAACTGCTGCCGCCACCTCCTGCTCGCCTTCCAGAGACATCAGCCGCCGATATTTTGTGCAGATGGCCTCCCGCTTCCGGCTCTAGCCATGGCTGCTAACTCCCACCTGGTTGTTTGGGAAGGAGTAGGTATATCAAGGAAGAAAAAAGACAATTGTAACCAATACTCTTAGCAAAACAGTAATACAAAATTAATTACACACATAGTGGCACAGTAGCACTAGCAAGCACAGTACATAACATTTGTGGTACTATCCTCCACTTCCTCAGCCTCTAACATTTGTGCGAGTTTCAGGCATTACTACTACTAGACACTATGGAGTAGACAAGTCTTTTTCTTCTCTCGCTCTTGTTTAGATAAATTAACCTTTTAGGCAAGCCAGCTCAGTCAGCTTGCGCCCTAGACAGACATACCTGTGTCGCAGACTCACAATATTTTTTATTTACTACTGTCTGCAGGTGGGGCAGCTGTAGTCTACAACTACACAATTGTCTTATTTTTCTATTATGGTCATACACTGTTACATCAATGGCAACTGCTCAAATTCACTTTTACCCTGACTACTACTACAAAACAGATGATATCTGATCCAAATGATCATTGACTATATATGGGACGACGTGTAACCATGCAGCCGATAGGCCACCCATGGAAGGCTCACACAGTCGAAAATTACATAGGCAGGGACTGGGGAGTGGGTCTCGGAGTTGGAGGGATAAGCTTGATAATGGGTGGGTATGGGTACATACATACACAATATATATGCCTTGCTTTTAAACCACAGTGAGTCAAGGGAGTATTATGAAATACAACCTTGAATCAAAAACCTTGGATAAAAACAGTCATTGTTTCACTTACCAACGATTTTTCAATTTATCATTGCATTGCTCTTCTAGCATTATATTTTTTTATTCAAATCTCTTATTCTATTCTCCTTGGCTTTGCTAATCTGCCACGGTTTATTTTTCTTTTACATTGTCTTCATCCAGTGACAGTCTCCACCTATGCTATTATGATTGTACCATCTAGGCATCCGTCCATTTAAAGTAAACATGGCTATCATTTTTGTTAAATAATCTCTCAACAAACCTTTCACCTACAACATTCATTTGTAATTCTTTTTTAACCACCACCCATGTGTCATTCCTTGCTTGCCTTTGAGTTTGACCCATGAAACACCTATCACCCATACAGTTTCACCCAGGCAGGCATCCTTTCTTTCAACTTCCACTCATCCTTCAACCACCCATGCATTCGATTTCTATCGGCCATCTATGCATACCACACATTCTTCTCTGACAGTCATATATGACATGTCACATGTCCCTCCTTCCATCCTTCTTTCCCTTTTCATTCAACCCATCCATCAAGGTCTAATGACTCTTAGTCTTCTTCATAAAATTTTCCCAGCTGAGTTGGAGTCAGATAGAAGAGGCCATTAGTTACTCAACTCCCGCCTCTAATGCTAGTTCTAAGTAAAGGGTGTCTTCTTCAACCGTTGTTCACAACAACTTAGTCTCTCTCAACAGTACAGTGTGTACACCCTTGCAGCGACTGTGTAAATATTGTCAATAAGTAAGGAATATAAGTACAACTTACCTATGCCCGCCACTGCTGCTGGCTCACCCACCCCTGCAGCAGCCGCTGCATGTGCTCTGTCCTGGCTGGCGTTGCCTGCTTTGCCGCTGGCTCTGGCACTGGTGGTCGGCACGCCTAGAAAAAACATTATACATTTTAGATGCCATATACGCCTCCGCCTATTTATTTATTTTCACTAGCAGATTGAAAAAATACAATACATACACATACCACATACATCACAAGTACAAATCGGGTACTAGAGTAGAGTGGATAGTAGTATATCCCATCCTATCTAAAAGAGTAAAATATCTGGTTGGGCATTTTGTTGGTGGCAATTGTCGAAAAGCCTCTCAAGATTAAGAAGAGGTCAACCCAAAGGACCGGACTCAGTGGTTAGTCAATCAAACCGATGTTGTATAGATTTCACCTAAACAAGGAGTTCATGGAGAGATGGTTTTCTATCCTCAATAAATGTTGTCTGGACTTGATCCTTTTATTAATTGAAGAATTAGCTAAGGTCATCAACAAACTTTCTAATGAGATTGACTAAATTAAACATAACATGGAGTCTCGAATGGATAAAACAGATTGGGATAAATCACTTGAGGATATAAACTTAAAACTTGAGAAATATTCCAAGGAGTTACAAGAAGGCAAACTAAGAAAGTTCAAACGTGACACGTTGGATAATAAACTTAATGAAGTCTACACTTGGGCTGAAGTTTATGCCCAACGAAGAACATTTCCAAAGAAAAAAACAGCCACAACATCAGAAGAAAGTCTAGTCTCTGACAGTGATTTGAACACCAACAGGCCGGCAGCACAGACCCAAATAGTAGAAACATCTTCCAATCAAACTCCAATTGACTCGACAAAAACACCAGGCACTAGCCAGTCTTTTTTAGCCCAGGTCGGGGATGCAAGTCAACCACCAGGGAAACAACAACAAATAAAAAAAACATCTGCACAAAAACAAGGAGAGGAGGTAGAAGGAGCTCGAACAAGAAGCATGAGATAAACTTGGTATTGAATATATCTAAAACTGAACTCACCAATGAAGAACTTAGAGTGCTGAATAAAGGCTTAGGGTTTGTACCTACGTATGATAACAATAAGCTTGAGATTGAGGTTGCCTTTTACAAATTCATGCGTGTTCTGAAACTGAGACACTTTTTCACTAACGTGGATCCATCTCAGACGGATAAAGAGGAACCAGAATTTCTGGAATTTAAACCTAAATCCAAATTCCAAGCACCGGTATCTCATAAAATTTTGGATGCATTCGAAAACTCTGTCATTAATGACCTGGAAAGCCTTAATTTGAAGAGATCAAAAAGGAAGAATTTATCTGTTTATGACAGATCCATCGTGAAAGGACTCCAAGAAAACCAAAGTATTCTGATACAAAAAGCAGACAAAGGTGGAGCCATAATAGTGATGGATAGAACAATGTATAACCAAAAAGTGAATGAACATGTGGCAGACACTCTAACTTATTTTGAACTTGAAAAAGATCCTACTGGTGAATTACAAACCGCTCTCAACGAAATTCTGACTAAAGCCTTAGAACTAGGACATATATCGACCACAACTAAACAATTTCTCACTGTACAATATCCGAGAAGACCGTCCCTCTATATGCTCCCGAAGGTGCACAAAAACCTTCAAAATCCACCCATGCGTCCCATTGTGACCGGATGTGGAACTATTTTTGAACCACTCGGTCAATATATTGACGAATTCCTTCAGCCATTTGTCCAAAAATGGCCGTCGTACATAAAAGACACCAACGATTTTCTTTTGACACTCAAAAGCATCAGAATGACAAGCCCTACATTAGTGTGTACAATCGACGTCAAGTTGTTGTACACTTCTATTCCTCACCAATCTGGTTTGGAAGCCGTGGAGTGGGCCCTGCTACAACAATCATCGATTAAAGCAGAGAAAGTATTTATTTTGGAACTTTTACACTTTTGTTTGTACCATAGCTATTTTGAATGGTCATCAAGGTTTTTTCTTCAACAAAATGGGACATCCATGGGATTTGTCGGGGCCCCGGCATATGCCAATACCTTCATGGCAAAATTTGAGGCTGACCACATCTACAAGAACAAATTCTGGAATGATCATGCAACCTTATATCGGAGGTTCATCGATGATATTTTTGTACTGTGGTCTGCAACAAAGCAAAGTTTAGAATCTGAAATTGAAAAATTGAATCACTGTTCAGAGAACATCGAATTCACACATGCGATAAGTGACAAAGAACTACCATTTTTAGATGTCATGATCAACATTCAGGATGGACAGATCAAAACCACTGTACACAGGAAAAATACTGATGTGAACAATTCATTATTATTTCAAAGCTTTCATCCACAAAATCTCAAAAACAATTTACCCTTATCTCAATATATGCAGATCAAAAGAATTTGTTCACATGAGGGCGAGTTGAGGAAGAATCTGAACCTACAACAACAACGAAACAAAGAAAGAGGATACCCTGATGACATCTTGACCAAAGCTAAAAATCGGATAGAAGCCTACAGTAGGGATAACCTCTTGACTCAGAAACCAAAGAAATCACAGGACAGACATGTGTTTGTATCGAAATTTTCCACTGCATCTCAGAAACTGAAATCTATCATACATAAACATTGGGACCTTCTAAAAAATGAAGTCGATTTCAACGGGATTTTTGATAACAAACCGATCTTTGCCTACAAGAGATCAAAAAATTTGAAAGAGTTACTAATGACCCCCATAAGAGACACAGATGTAATTTACAGTGGTATGAGGAAATGCCATAATTGTGTTCAATGCTCAAATGTGATTGAAGGAAAGATGTTACACCATCCTCAAACTGGAAAAGAAGTGACATTACATTACAATGGGGATTGGAACTCCAAAAATTTAATCTACTACATAAAATGTCCCTGTAGGAAAATCTACACTGGAAAAACAGAGAGGAAACTAAAAACAAGGATATCCGAACATAAGAGTACAATAAGAAACAAAAATGTAAAGAGTAACTTAGCCAAACATTGGAATGAAAATAACCACAGCATAGCCCAAATCAGGTTTTCCATACTAGAGGTTGTAAAATCATACGAGGGGGTAGATCTAACCAGATCCCTCCTCCAAAGAGAGATTCACTGGATAAAATATCTTGTCACACAAGAACCAAAGGGTTTAAATGAGAAAATTGACTTATCATGTTTTTTATGAGACTTTTTTCACCCAGATACTGTATGAGAATGATGTCTGCACTCAGTAAAAAAAGCTTTTTGACCCATTGTTATTTTGATTTACATGGTACCATTTTCATCTCATTGGTTTTTGTTTCTTTAAGACTTTCTTTCTATGACTTCACTTTTGTGTTTCTCCTCTACACACTTTCTCCGCGTTGCGTTAACCTTTTCCCAGATGGCGCCCGCTTTTTTCTGCATACCCCTGTCCGTTATCAGTGTTGAGTATTTTCTTCATCATAGCAAACGGTCATGCGCGGTTGTTTCACGCACTCGGCTGTACACACTGTGCGAGTTACCCGAACACGCAGGAGATAGGAACCCGGCATCTGAACCCAGGTGTTACATGTGTGGTGAGCACCCGGTTAACTGTTAAGAGGTTGTTTGATTTGGTAGATCAGTGGCTTAGGGTCGCGGAACCCAATGTTGAGCGCTTGTGTTTTGATACATTCACAGGAGGAGGGTGAGGACCGGGTGTTCTGGAGTACCTTGTTTAAAGCAAAGTGAATAGACTGGTCAAGGTAAGAGAGAGTCCCCGAGAACTCTGATAACCAGCGGTGTCACGACACCATTGAAGCGTTTTTTTTCAGTTATAGTTTTTTGAGTCCGTTTATCATTTACTTCCTTACAGCATAGGACCCCCCTGTTTCATTGCGACTTCAGTGAGTTTGGTTTCTCTTTTCATTTTCACACACACTGTGGTGTAGGTGAAGGGTATTTTGAGTAGTGATGTTACCAGAACATTTTTGCAATGAATTGTACAATATTGAAGAGAGTGATGTTCTGTATAGTCTGATGAGTTTATTAATTGAGAATTATATTCAGTCACAGGCCCCCGACGAAGAGCTCATTTTAGCTCGAAATGCATTGGGCATAAAAGACAAGTCGCCAAAGTCCAGATTTGGATCATCTTATGTTTATATCTTGTGTTAAAATGGGAAAATATTTTTGATTATTATTGTAAAATGTGATGATTTATTTCTTGTTGAAACATATGGATAAATACATTTATTTTGAAACTTAAGAAGCGTTAAAGTATTTATAAAAGCGCAGCGGTGTTCCGCAAACAGCAATAGTGTGCAGAGGTTAAGTGTTGTATACACTTAAGATAAGGTTTACTGGTGGTCGGTACGCCTAGAAAAAACATTATACATTTTAGACGCCATATACGCCTCCGCCTATTTATTTATTTTCACTAGCAGATTGAGAAAATACAATACATACATATACCACATACATCACAAGTACAAATCGGGTACTAGAGTAGAGTGGATAGTAGTATATCCCATCCTATCTAAAATAGTAAAATATCTGGTTGGGCATTTTGTTGGTGGCAATTGTCGAAAAGCCTCTCAAGATTAAGAAGAGGTCAACCCAAAGGACCGGACTCAGTGGTTAGAGCTATTGGTAAATCTGAGTTTTACAATAAAGAGTGGCCAACTGGGCGAGCTACAGACAGACTAATTGTAGTAAAGAGTCAGAGGCAGTTAGATTGATGATCCACTAGAAAAAATATAACTAAGTAGGTAGGTAATGCAGGGATAACAAGAATTTAGAAACAGATCAAAGAAGATTTGTTAAAAAAAAGTATTAAAAAACGGAAAAAATTGTTCTGAAAAAATAAGGTAAATATAATTATTAATTTTAACAACAGGAGAACTTACTGGTGCCAGCAGCAGAGCCCTCTGTAGAGTGCAATCCTGGCCCTGGGAGTCATCTCCAACTCTGAGTCCTCTTCTTGCCCCTGGATGCTGATCATGTAAGATATAATAAAGAGGCAAAAATAGATTGGTGTGAAACAAAATATTTTTAAAAAACGATCTAAAAACATTTTTGGACAGGAAACAACAATTGAAATAAATTGACCTATCCAATCTGATCGACTAGTATTAGTATTGCAGACCGTTTAGTTATTATTTATTAATCCAGTGTTCCATTCCGGTACCAGAATCCTAAACCTGAAAGTAAGTACCACCTAGCCTAGCCCGCCTATTCCAGAGACATGTGAAATGATTTGCCATAAAATATATTTGCTTCTTCTAAGTTTCAAACTCATTCGAGATCATCAATGAAGCAACCCCCTTTGGCGGGCCAATTGTTCACTAAGTCTGCATTTCCATTTTTTTAGTCCTCAAAAATGCATAGATGGACGCATGCATATTGCATATACCAAATTGTTGGTTGGTTGCTAATGATGTGATGTGTTGCTATATTTCTCACTCACTGCCAAACTACAAAAGGTTCTACTAAGGACTGGAGTCAGCAGCACGTGACAGAGGATGCATCATGCCATGGACTGCTGAAAAATTACCAACTAATACTAAGTAACTAAGGGCCAGATGTAGGTCGGCAAATACCAGCCGGTAACGGCCGATTTCGGCCGTTACCGACCGGTATTTGCTAATGGAGATGTAGGGGCCTTAAAATATACAGAATCGGTATATTTACTGATTCGGTAAATTTACCGATTCTGTAAAATACTGAATCTGTAAATTTATCGAATCGGTAAATACAGATGTAGGTGGCACTGGAAACAGTGCCACAGGCCATTACCGATTCGTTATTTACCATGTAATACTATTACATGGTAAATAACGAATTCCAGTGTACATGCACATCTGTGCATGTACACCTGTGCCATGTGGCACACAGACATGCCCTAAGGGCATGTTTCTGTGTCACATGGCACACAAGCCCGTAACAGGGATGCAACAGGGTTTCAAAGTGACACCCTGTCCTCCTTGTAAAATCGGTAATTTTACCGATTCGGTAATTACCGAATCGGTATTTGCTATTGAATCCTATGGGCTTCAAGGCCCATAGTAATCAATGGCAAATACCGATTCGGTAATTACCGAATCGGTAATTACCGAATCTTACCGATTCGGTATTTTTACTGAATTATTTACCTACATAGCAATTACCGAATAGTAAATACCGAATCGGTAAAATTCGGTATTTACCATTCGGTAATTTGCTATTACCTTCATCTAGGCCTAAACTACCTACCTACCACCACTATTTTAATGACAGGACAAAGGAAAGGAGTCTCTCTAGCATTACCTAACTTAAGTTCTCCAAACTCTCTTACATTACCAGCTTAAGCAAGTGCAAAGTTACAAACAAGCACCTGTCTATTGTCAAGAAGAACAATAATCACATCATATAAGATTTTTAAACAAAACTTACCTGCATGTAAGCAGCAGCATTCTTGCTATTTGAGAAAAAAATATATTCATAATAACACAGAACACCACACACAATACTCCTATAATTAGCTACTCACCAAAACACACAACCTCAACACCTAGCAGGTCCTGCTCCCGGTCCAAGATGTCGGACCACCAGTGAGTCAGCTGTTTGTGGGTGCGCCGAACCTCAGAGCAGCGAAAAACTGCTCGGCGTACCCTCGCCCACCAGGGGAGACGTTCCTTGGTAGTGTAGCCGGAGCCAGCTCTGAGGATTGGGCCCAGGGCTGCACCCCTTCCAGGCGCCGTCTACCGCAAGTTAGGCGGCTCTTGGCCACACTAGCCTTGTCCTTCCCCTTCTTGCTAGCCTTAGCCAAGGTTCTGGGGGGACGGAGGGTGAAAAATGAAATATAGAAGTTAAAAATAAAGTCAGGAGAAGAAGTATGAAAGTAAAAAAATAATAAAAAGCAAGTAATAGAAAAACAGTACAAAAATGCCGTAAAAGTAGAAATAAAGCGCAAAATATACACTTAGGGAGAGAGAGGGATAGATAATAAACAAAAAGAAAGATCAGAAAAACAGTGTAAGAATCAAAGGATTAAAAAGATTGGAGAGGGATGAAAAACAGGCCGCAGAACCATGCAAAGAGTAGAAAAACAAGATGGCCGTGCCCATTGGCGACTGCTTGATGAAGTTTGTGCAATATTTCCCTCCGAACATGCAATCCGCATTGCTGAATGTCAGAAATGTTGCATGGGAATGTGCGAGCATGCGCAAGCATGAGGAACAAGCAAATACGCATGCACCTGGAACTACATGTAGCGTTGCAGAGATTTTTTTACCGCTTTGCGTAGGATCATGTGGCGCGGCTACGCAAACTCCACCCGGGCTAATGACCAGCAAAGAAATATATGCTTATACAAACCAAGCTACTATATACAGACTTGATTGTCACACAATTGGCCTCAATAGGCTTTGACTATTGGAAGGATACCATTTACAAGAAATAAGTTTGGGGTACCAAAACTTGGCAAGTTCAGGGTGCAGCCACCATATTTATAGCGTGCTTAATTCCAACACAAATGATTTGTTTGAATGATACAGTCAAACAGACTACTTGTCTAGGACTGGCAAAAATTGAAGACATGAATTCACCAAACATTCCATCCATTGCCCGATTTGACAATAGGCAACATTTAACAAATTAAACTTAAGAACAGCTTAATATTATGGTTCAGAATGGTGAATTTATCTACACACTTTCAGGTCCAAAGTGGTGGCTATTGTTGCCAGTGGACACACATGGTTGTTATGCTCATTTTTTTAATTCCACACCGGGGTTAAAGGCAAGCAGACCCGACCCTCATTATTTCAATTCCCAACACTAAAGGACAGTCACCACATATTCAGTAGGGAAATTGTGCCAACAATAGTTGGAACATTCCACACTGACTGCAATAAAACAACATCTTTTCCTCCTGTCGGAAGACATAGACCTATCTGATTTCTTGTTGGATCCTAAGTCTCCACATCCAAAAAGATGTATTTATGTCACTTGTAATGAAATTTGGTAACTATCACAATTGAAGCTTCAGTACATTTAAGACAAAGTTATCAAGATATTTTGGATAAACGCTTTGCTGTTGTTGCTAATAGTATTGATATGTTGTTGTCTCACATGTACAACTTGAATTACATTGTGTTGTCTGTTATGAAAATTAAGCATAGTGACATGTCTTCATTAAACCATGGGCAAAGTCATTTTAGATCTATCATGTAGGTTAAATGGACACTTCAGGTCCTCAAAAGTGGCTGTGTGCCATGGCGTTACCTAAATTGTATGCACCTATTCTTGTCCTTCAATCTGACATCTAAACAACGGCTCATGGCCAAAAATGACACCACTTACACAATGTTACATCTCAAGAAGTTAGAACAGCTCCCATTCACAGTAGCAGAGACACCCTGTTTTAATACATAGCAAATTATCTTAGCTAATTTTGACATTCCAGTTCCCAACTTGTATGAAAGACTTCCCAGTGGGTAGATATGAAACCTTAGGAGGGAACTTTATTTATGAGTTATGGTCGTCATGATTTACTTACCATTGTAAACGGCTGACAAGGAGATATTTCTTACTGGAAAGGAATGCAACTCCTCCGTTGGTCTCTCATTTGTTTGTAAACATGTTACCATTCATGAAGCATGTAATACTCTGGTAGCAAACTTGGCCTGCTTTGCAAAAAGGAATACAATTCTCCCCCTCATCACTATCCTAGCCAATAGAGGCCATTTAAATGTTAAGTGAGCAAGATTGTTGTGGAATGAAGACTAGGATTCCAAATATTCTTTCCGTTTCCCAGATAGTGAGCTGGTGCAATAATGTGCTTTTCCCACCCACTCATGTGGCTTCTGGTAGTTTGTTGTGGCCTTCAATTCCAACTTTGAAGGAAGACTTAAACAAGCTAAGCCAACTCAAAGCCTTTTTGTTTCAAAAAGATGGGGCATCAACAGCTGCCCAAGAAACCTTCAAACTGCAGGTTGCAAGGACAGCCACTGAATTACAGCCCTTGTTAAACGCAAATCTTCCTTTACATTTCTGTGAGCTTTTGCCCTGATTTTATAGCACACGTTTTTCAAATATTTGGGACTGTCTTATGGGTCGATTACGAATTTGGCAGTCAGACAGCTGTACCAACATGACAGTGGTCTCTAAAAGACTGCTGTGCTGGCAGTCTTCTCCCACCTTATTACGAGGCATGCAGCCTGAAACCCTGATCTCGTTGACTGCATGTTTTCTGCCAAGGCCATGGTGGTCTGCAATATTGGTGATGTGTACTCTGTTGCCATAAGGACTGCGGCTTCTTGCCAAGCCTCTTATGACAACAAATTTGTGCTGGCTGTCCCCTTGCGGTGGTTCCCTATCCGCGGTCGACCACTGTGGTAGACCTGCAGCAAAGCACAACAACAGTGACCATTGGATGGATTCCAAATTACACAGTTGATGTCCTTTGGCTAAGTTTAAATGCCTGCAAATCACATGATAAAACACACCTCTTTCCGGACCATAATCCTTTGCTTCTCAACTGAAGCCCACAGGAAAGACACCATTTTGTGTTTTTAAAGGTTTTCATCATCCCATTGTGCACTCTCCACACCCTCTTTATCTTAAGCTTTTTTCTCTAATATTCCTAAGTGCATTTCTTTATTGTCACTTACTTAGTTTTGTAGTAATGCCTTGGACCAAAAATACACATTTTATAGAGGCATTCTTTGTGGACTATTCCTCGACACATTCCCATTTCTGATGGGAGTAGTGTTTTGAACTTTGGACGGCACTATGGTTTCATCCACCATGACTGACTTATTCACTTTTGGTTTTCCCTGTTTGATTTGACACATTGATTATTTTCACCTTGTTCACTGCAATAAATACAATAGTCACAAACTCATTGCTCTGAACTATCTCTCACATCTAGCAAAGTATATGTACTCCCATGTGAACTTTACAATGCTAAAACAAAGGTACTTTTGTTAGCATCTATATGTTTAATATAAATGTTTAACTTTGGATCACAACCATGTCACACCAACAACATACATACAACTGTCTGGGCTTATAACATCTTTATTCGATTGTTCCAATCATAGGCCAACATGATGTCAGTAACATAGCACATCAGACATTACTCAAATATTCTGTCAGTGATATTTTCAGTTGCAGACCTTCTTAACAACATGGAAGGAGGGGACACATCAGACAATTTCCTATACAATAGGCAACAGAAAAGTAGGACTACATCCTCAGCTGGAGCCATATTGCCTTCCTCACAAAAGGAATTCCACATCATTTAAACCAATAAAGATACACATAGCAGTACAACAATGCCTGATCACATGGTCATTCCAATCCAACCTTGCTGCATTTAGTGGGATGCCACAAAGAAATGTCAGTGATGTGCCGCAAGCAGTTTGGCCTACAATGAGAAGAAACATCAACGGCTACATACAATTCATACACAATGAGGATTTTACCAATGTGAAAGCAGAATAGAATGATTTGGGCCCAACACATCATTGTGATGGAGCGCATGATGGCACACATATTACATTAGGACCACCTTACCACAATTAACAAGTCCATTTTAACCCTAGTAACTTCCATACTATAGCTGTGCAAGCTGTGTTGGTACAGGTTTTGTACTCCCAAAGTCTGCAACTGAAATTCCCAGGGAGAATCCATATGAATGAAGCAGCATTTGTTAAGCGCATGGCTACCCAGAGGAATCCCATTGCTGAGGACAATAACTGGGAAGGATCACAGCACCACGTAGGGGAAGAGCCAGGTTTGTAGATGTTTCCAAAAGGCAAAATGGTTGGGTTCCTTCCATAGGCGGAAGGGGAGGGAGTTCCAAAATCTCTAGGCATTATAGGAGAATAGATGTTTGCCACTTCTGGCTTTCTTAATCCTAAGAAAGATGGCCAAATGCAGGTCGTCTGAGCGTAGCTAACGATTGGCCAGATAGGGCTGGACCATGGAATGTATAATCGCCGGTCCATTCCCTGCTAGCATCTTGTGGACGATGCACATAGCTTTAAAGTTGACTCTCTTCCGAACCGGGAGCCAGTCAAGAGCCTTCAAGGCAGGCTTTGCAGATTGCGGGTTCGAGGTCCCCACAAGCATCCTTGCTGCACAGTTTTGCACTGTTTGGAGGTTTGCCAGGGTCAAACATGGAGCTCCTAGGTAGAGGGCATTCCCGTAATCCAAATGGGAGAGAATAAGTGCCTGAACCATGAGCTTTCTTGCCTGGAAAGGGAGAAGTGATAACACTTTGCAGAGCATCCTCAGGATGCCATAGCAGAAAACTGCAGCCCTTCGCACCTGGACCATGAAGCTGAGGTCTAGGTCCAGCCAAATACCAAGACTCTTCATCTGGGTCTTGGGAGCAGGTGTGGGTCCCATACAGGCTGGCCACATTACATCCGCTTTGATTGCCAAAGATGTCCATTTGGTAGGTCAGAACAGCTTCATCTACTTGCTAATGTCACAACTTTGAAATATCCAAACGAAGATGCCATGGTAAAGGAATCTAAAACATACCAAAACAAAGAGATTAGCTATGAAACCATACATATGACATAATTCGCATAGTCAATATCTAGAGAACACAGTCCAAGACAAAATCTGAATCTAAACAAAGCAGCACTAACAAAATAAACACCTTTCCTTAGCATTTGCCATAGCTTTATCTTCAGAGTATGTCACATTAAACCCTTCTGTGCTGCGCGAATTTTGCCCCGGTGCTGAACGTTCCATTGGGCCTATGGAACCATGACGGAACGGTTCCGTCATAAGCACAGGCCACCTTACGCTAATGACGGAACCGTTTCGTCATGAGCATGGAAGGGGTTAAGATCCTCCTCACATCAGCATAAAAAGAGTTGCTTTAATTGTCATGATACCTCACAACATACTTACACTCATGAGAAGAAGCTGCCTATGAGATCTTGATGCAAGTCAGCTCCTTCCTCTTCACCACTATCATCATCATTTGGCATTTCACGATCCTCACTCGGTGGCTCATCATGGTTTCCATCCTCTGCCAAATAAGGGATGTTCTATTACAGAGCAATGTTGTGGAGCATGCAGCAGGCCACAATGATTTGCCACACCTTCCCGGGTGAGTAGAGGATTGCTCTTTCAGTCTTGTCCAGACATCTGAATCTGGCCTTCAGGAGCCCAAATGCCAGCTCCATTGGCTGCCGTGTTCTTCCATGGGCCTCATTGAAGGAGACTGCCCCTGGAGCAGTTGGATTCCCCAGCGGTGCCAACAACCATGGATGGTTGGGATACTCTGAGTCTCCTAGCGAGAAGACATACAGAAGTGCAACAATATGTTACACACTTTCTGATCATACTAACTGACATTACCCATACAAAGTAAAGTCAGATAAAACTTACCAACAAGCCAGGCCCTCTCTGGTAGCAGTTGTGACATCAGCTGGGGCATGGTGAACCCAATTGTTCAAATGCTCTGTCCATCACCACCTCCTTTTGTACCGATTTGTTCGCCACAAGTTGGCAGGGTATGCTCAGACGTGAGTCCCTTGCTCACTTTGCCACTGGATTCAAGCAAGCCTGGCTGAAAACGGCTGTAATACCAGAAACCAGTCCTTGTAAGCTTGTTTCCGGTCCAGAGAAGGCATGGCTTGGCAGTTCGGGCTGGACTGTTCCCAAGAGGCACAGGGTCAGACTGATTTGCATGTGGCCATGTCTGAACTGGGGTGGCAGAGTGGGCTAAAGTACGGTGATGGATTAAACCCAGATCTGTTGACTGGGTGTGAGTGTTTGATTGGTTCAGATGCTCCGTCCATCACCACCCCCTTTTGTACCGCTTTGTTTGCCATAAGTTGGCAGGGTATGCTCAGAAGAGGCCCTTATTCACTTTACCACTGGATTTAAGCAAGCCTGGCTCAAGACAGCTGTAATGCCAGAAACCGGTCCTAGGAGGCTTGAATCCGGTCCAGGTAAGGCTTGGCTTGGCAGTTCGGGCTGGACTATTCCCATGAGGCACAGGGTCAGACTGATTTGCATATGGCCATGTCTGAACTGGGGCGGCAGAGTGGGCTAAAGAATGGTGATGGATTAAACCAAGATCTGTTGACTGGGTGTAAGTGTTTGATTGGTTCAAATGCTCTGTCCATCACTACCCCTTTTTGTACCGCTTTGTTTGCCATAAGTTGGCAGGGTATGCTCAGATGCGAGTCCCTTGCTCACTTTGCCACTGGATTCAAGCAAGCCTGGCTGAAGACGGCTGTAATGCCAGAAACCGGTCCTAGGAAGTTTGAATCCGGTCCAGGGAAGGCATGGCTTGGCAGATCGGGCTGGACTTTTCCCATGGGGCACAGGGTCAGACTTATTTGCATATGGCCATGTCTGAACTGGGGTGGCAGAGTGGGCTAAAGAACGGTGATGGATTAAACCCAGATCTGTTGACTGGGTGTGAGTGTTTGATTGGTTCAGATGCTCCGTCCGCCATAAGTTGGCAGGCTATGCTCAGACGTGAGTCCCTTGCTCACTTTGCCACTGTATTCAAGCAAGCTTGGTTGAAGACGGCTGTAATGCCAGAAACCGGTCCTAGAAAGCTTGTTTCCAGTCCAGGGAAGGCAAGTCTTGGCAGTTCGGGCTGGACTGTTCCCATGATGCACAGGGTCAGACTGATTTGCATGTGGCCATGTCTGAACTGGGGTGGCAGAGTGGGCTAAAGAACGGTGATGGATTAAACCCAGATCTGTTGACTGGGTGTGAGTGTTTGATTGGTTCAGATGCTCCGTCCGCCATAAGTTGGCAGGCTATGCTCAGACGTGAGTCCCTTGCTCACTTTGCCACTGTATTCAAGCAAGCTTGGTTGAAGACGGCTGTAATGCCAGAAACCGGTCCTAGAAAGCTTGTTTCCAGTCCAGGGAAGGCAAGTCTTGGCAGTTCGGGCTGGACTGTTCCCATGATGCACAGGGTCAGACTGATTTGCATGTGGCCATGTCTGAACTGGGGTGGCAGAGTGGGCTAATGAACTGTGATGGATTAAACCCAGATCTGTTGACTGGGTGTGAGTGTTTGATTGGTTCAGATGCTCCGTCCATCACCACCCCCTTTTGTACTGCTTTGTTTTTAATGGAAATCACAAAGATACATAAAAATGTCAAAGTGCGTTTGATAAAAATCTTAAATTCACGAAAGTTCTTCACTGATTGATTTGAAATTTTGACACAACGTTGCATTCGAATACACAAGTGTTTTTATATACACAATGTTGGATTTGAATATACGCGTGTCGAATACGCGCGTTTCAAATACGCGTGTGTTTTTAATCTAAAGCACAGACACATAAAAATTTCAATGTGCGTTTGATAAAAATCTTAAATCTACGAAAGTTCTTCACCGATTGATTTGAAATTTTGACACAACATTGAATTCGAATAAGCGCGTGTTTATATATACACAACGTTGGATTAGAATACGCGTGTGTCAAATACGTGTGTGTTTTTAATCTAAAGGATGAACAGACCCTACGATTGGGTTGCTGCCAACAACTACAATAGACGCATAGAGACAATAGTGTACATATATTAGGATGGACAGTTGGTGTCTGGATGGCAGACCTGGAAATGGGTGGAGGAGGAGGGGGGAGTTGGTTTACTTGGCAACATTAAGAAAGGACACATAGAGACAATAGTCTTCATATATTAGGATGGACAGTTGGTGTCAGGATGGCAGACCGGGAAGTGGGTGGAGGGAGTGGGGAGGAGTTGGTTCACTTTGCAACATTAGAACGTGTTTATATATACACAATCTTGGTTTCGAATACGTGCGTGCCCAATACGCGCATGTTTTTAATCGAAAGGCCGAATAGACCCTATCGATTTGGTAGCTGTGCAACAAATACAAGGGACGCATATAGACAATAGTCTACATATATTAGGATGGACAGTTGGTGTCAGGATGACAGACTGGGAAGTGGGTGGAGGGAGGGGGGACGAGTTGGTTCACTTCGCAACCCTAACCGACCCTATTGATTTGGTTGTTGCGCAACAAATACAAGGGACGCATATAGACAATAGTCTTCATATATTATGATGGACAGTTGGTGTCAGGATGGCAGACCGGGAAGTGGGTGGAGGGATGGGGGAGGAGTTGGTTCACTTTGCAACATTAGTGTGTGTTTATATATAAGTGTGTGTTTATATATAATGTTGGATTCAAATGCGCGAGTGTCCAATACACGCGTGTTTTTAATCGAATGACCGAACATACCCTATTGATTTGGTTGCTGCGCAACTACTACAAGGGACGCATATAGACAATAGTCTACATATATTAGGATGGACAGTTGGTGTCAGGATGGCATACCGGGAAGTGGGTGGAGGGAGGGGGGAGGAGTTGGTTCACTTTGCAACCCGAACAGACCCTATTGATTTGGTTGCTGCGCAACAAATACAGGGGACACATATAGACAATAGTCTACTATAATAGGATGGAAAAAAACATATTGTATACCCATAAGCATTGTAAAATTAAACATATTAGAAATGTGTGCTTACTCTTTTCTTTCTCTTCCATTTAACCAGACTGAGCCACAGCAATGTGTGGCAGGGTACAGCTAGTATTTTGATAAATTTACAATCACAATGTTATCCAATTTTTCATTACAAACATCATTATCATCAGTACACATGTCCCTCAAAATATCCTCCATTCTTACTTTTTCTGTGTCTTGGACCTGGTCAAGTCCATTCTTACTTTTTCTGTGTCTTGGACCGGGTCAAGTAACCTTCCTTTTCTGTGCGATCTATTATACCCCCACCTGAGTTTCTAACAAAAGGGTCAGATCAGTTTACACAATTTCCTTGGGTTGTCAAGGTTGTCATGCTCTGAGGTTGCACATGCCATCTGGTACCTTGTAAGGTTAGAGGTCCAGATGGTGCACTATGGGCTAGCCAGGACTTAGGTTAATATGTTATGATGATATGCACAGACTTAGTCCCACATAGCTTTGATGCGCTGCCCAAAAGCCAGTTTTAAAGTTTTACTGAAATATTGGAACCATACGACAAAGGCTATCAAGGAGCATACCTAGATAATTCATCAAAGAGGTAAAGTTCAAATTGATGTCTCCTTGTTGCTAATTTTTTTGAAGATATGTCTCAGACCCATTATTTGGCATCTATAATCTATGCACCTCATTCCTAAAACTATGTCAGAGGTTTTCATCCCAGATAACTTTTAGAATTTAAGGACCACCACTCAACCCGCCTCAGGTAGAGAGGTCGTTGATCCCAGATTATCCAGTGAGATACCGTCCAAAGACAATCTTGGGTATTACCAGCATTTAGAGAAGCTGATGCATTCTACTTGAATCTGATAAGAGCAGAGTACTCGAGGAGAGGTACTAGCACAGCGTGTGTTTACCTATTGCAGGGAACACTTCCTTTGTGGCTCTTCTGTTAACTACAGCTCAAGCTGGCAACTAGGTATACAGTGCGCCGCTTCTCCCCAAAAGCTCGAGTTTGCAAGTTGCTTTACTATATGCTATCGTAGGGTAGCACATAGAAGTGGGTTTCGTGTATTAGGATTTTATATGAACCTTTTCACCATGTTAGAAATTTACATTTTGCACTAGTTGTTTGCAACATTTTTTCTTGCTGTTTTTATTTCTCCTGTATGATTATTTTAGATGTAGTAAGACATGGGGTCACCCTGTTGTAATAAATACTTTTATTTAAAAGTGTCTTTTCTTCTTTGTATTCTGTGTGAAACTATGTTGAACAAAATACGTTTACTGTTACTACGATCTAAGGGGCACATTAGGACCCGCCCGCCACCATAGCGGAAATCGGGACCGGCCGCCTAAAGGGCGTGGGTCCCGACACAGTGCCATTAGGATGCGCCCGCCACAGTGGTGGGCGCATTCCTCAATGTAACATTGCTCACTGCACCACCCGCCACAATGTTAGGAAACAAAAGGTCGTCTTTCCACAATCGAAGCGGCAGGCACCCCCCGTGTGCCACCCCCCTTTGGCATTCACTCTGGGGGCCCACCGGGGGCCCCTAGAGTGAACACCGCATGCCGTTCCGTAGCGGCATTGCCGCCACGGAAAGCATTGAACAAAGGCCATGGTAATATTGCGGGCGGTGTCTAACAGACACCGCCTCCATGTCTAACAGACACCGCCCCGGTCGCAAGGCGACCGGGGCGGAAAACAGGCGGGCGGTATTTTTCACCCCCACCTTCCCCTCCGCCATCCTAATATGGCGGGGGGATTTGGGCTTGCGATGTCGGGCGGTTTGCCTCCGCCAGGCCGGAAGGGACGAAGTCATCAGAGTAGCCTTCTCTCCGATAGTACCTAAAGATACCAGGGAAATGTACACCAGTGAATGGGCTGTAAAACAAACCCCAGCCGTATACAGAAACCAAATGGAATGGAATAAAGAAGCAGTTCCACACACTACTCCTTTAAATAGTGAGCCACAAGCACATGCTCAATACCCTTGAAGCTAGAATGGTATTAAAATAATCTTAGCTCAACTACAGTATTAAGGTATGCTAACACCCAGCCTATCATCCATGACCACACCCCTTTTTTCCATCTCTAAACCTGACGGTCCCTTTAGGGTAGTCTTAGACTATAGGACTTTGAATTTGCATACACAAACATACGCAGTACAGAATGTGCATTGCACATAGCGGTAAAATTACAAAATCACCTTGGATACTTCCAATGGGTTTTAGTGGAAATAAAGTGCCTGAAAGTGAATATCTAAACACATTTTGTTACAACGGGGTACAATTTTCATTTCGATGTTTGCATATAGGCTATAAGAACAGTCCTGGCATGTTCTCAGTGCGCATTATGGAGATCTTACAACTAGATCTCAGGTTATGTTATGTTATGTTAATTTATTTTTATAATGCACACAGCTACCCAAAAAGGGTTTCCCAGCGCAAACCTAGAAAGAGACTCTGAAAAGGTAAAAATCATTGATTGAAAAATTATTGATTGAACAGCCAGGTTTTTAGTTGTTTACGAAAATTAGAGTACAATGTTTCTTTGCGCATCAAAGAGGGAAGAGAGTTCCACAAAATTGGGCCAAGGTAGGAGAAGGAGCGACCATCCATTTTCATAAGTTTGATCTTAGGAATCTCATATTTTTCTTCAGTAGAAGAACGTAGCAAACGAGAAGGTTGGTAGGGGCGTACCAAGTTTTGCAGGTATTTAGGTGCAGTGCCATTCTTGATTTTAAACATACAGCTCAGGGCTTTGAATTTTGTTCGATTTTCCACCCTGAGCCAATGCAAATCTCCTAAGGCATTAGAGGCAGAAGACATTCTTGGATTCTACAAAGCAATCTTGCTGCAGAATTCTTTCCAACCTGGAGCTTCCACAGCCAAAGAGAGGATGTTTCCATAATCCAGGCGAGATGTTACACGTGCCTGGACTACGGTCTTTTGGGTAGCAGCAGGGAGCATCCAAATGATTTTCTTTAACCATTTGAGAATGATAAAACAGGTGGAGGCAGTTTTTACTGCATGTTGTTTCATTGACAATTCATTGTCAATGATAAAACCCAGGTTGCGCACCTGAGCAGAGGGCAAAGGTAGAGGCCCCATTTCATCGGGTCAATGTTGTGGGCCCCAAAGATCTGTATTTTTCCCAAGAATGAGGGCTTCCGTTTTTTCACCATTGAGCTTGAGCAAGTTAGATTGCATCCAAGATGCAATATTACGCAAGCCCAATTGCAGGGTAGAAGGACCAGATATCTTGTAAGCCGATAAGGACAAAATTATCTGAGTATCATCGGCATAAGAAAAGAGCGACAGCCCCGCTTCTTCAGCAATCACTGCCAAAGGCTGTACATAGATGTTGAAGAGAAGAGGACTTAAAATTGATACTTGTGGCACCCCATATGAAGAGGAATAGACCTTTGAGGACGCCCTAGAAGAAAAAACCTGGAATGTCCGCTTAGAAAAAAAAAGAGGACAACCAACCAAGTGTCAATCTAGAAATGTCCAGAGAACGTAAAGACTTAATTAATACGGTATGAGAAACCGTATCAAATGCGGCACTTAGGTCTAGCAATATAAGGGCCAATGTGTTGCCTGCATCCAAACGCTGGCGTAACATTTCGGTAACGCCAAGCAGGGCTGTCTCAGTTGAGAACCCTGCTCTAAAGCCCGACTGAGAAGAATGCAAAAAATTAGAGGATTCAATAAGCATAGACAATTGTGAGCTTACATGTTTTTCCAAAACTTTAGAAAACACAGGAAGTAAAGAAATAGGCCTAACATTTTTGGGCTGGGTAGGATATCATATATTGATGATATATATTTCACAGATGATAATCTAGACTTACACCTGACCCAAGTGAACAGGTTGGTAACTTCCCACGGTTATAACATTAATTTAGAGAAATCAAAGATCACCTACATGATGGTGACCTTGCTAGGATATAAGTTATCCGATGAAAGCAAGAGTCCTGATTTTTTACAGATTTGTGCTGCCCTGCAGTCTCCAAATATACTGAAGAAAATGAAATTCCTGCTGGGATTTCTCAACTTTGGGCATACTTACTTACCTCACTGTGCTGAGCGAGTGAAACCCTTGTATGACTTGATTTCTCCCACCTTTTCAGCAAAACAATAGACAGATGAGCACACTGCTTTCTTGCATGCTCTGCAAGAAGATATTCTTGAGAATAAAAACCAACCAAATTATAAGATTCCTACCCAGTCACCATGGTTATACCTATGTGATTTAGAATGAGGGACAACATGTTCCCATAGCCTACAAGTCCCACTTATATTCATCTAGCTATCTTGAAGAAGCACATGTAACATTCCAGTACGATCCTACTCTTCATACTCAAGCTTTTCTCCAATATTAAGAACTACTGCACCTATTCTATCTATTTCACCAATTGAGTCTGACCATAGTGTATTCTGATGGTTCTGATTAATCTGTGGTAGAAATTAAATGTAAGTATTCTGCAGCCTGCTCAGCAGCGGAAGGTGTCATACAAGATGGTGAGTTCTATCCTCAGCGCATCAACACTAAAATATGACGGAATAGCACAGCACAATACGGAGAACTTCATGCCCTGTAACTAGCATTACAGAAGGGTGATTCATCAGTTCCCACAATAATAATCTCCAACTCATCCTTATGTGTGCAAGGTTACAATGTTGACGTACAACAATGGTGTTTGAATGATTCAAAGGGAAAGCCTATTTAGAACAAGCATTTACAATGCAATGTTTTCACCTTTGGAAAAGTTAGAGCTATTGGCATTGTAAATGACAACATTTTTATTTATGTGTTGGTTTTGAAAGCAGATAAATAAATGGCATTGTCATTTACAATGCCAATAGCTTAATCTCTCGCAAATGCGAGACATATTGCATTTCTACTGTCCTAGTTATGGGGGTACAACACAGCCCAAGTGATACGGGGCGCCCGCGCGGGCCATTACTCTGCAGCTAGAACAGCTCAAAGGATGCACATGGCCTCATCTGCCCTCCTTGCTTATTAACGTGTTATTTGTCAAAGGTTTGTTTCTATGCTGGGGGCAGAGGTGAGAGAGGTAACTGCTGCCTGTGCTTATTTTATTGCGCCAGTGGCTCTCGGCTGTGCAGCAGGTCAGTACAGGCTGCGGCCAGCGCCTGAGCTGGTAACATAGCGCTACATTTAGATTGTGAGCTGCGAAAGTGAAACATTATGCAAATTTCCTAATGAACGGCTGATTTTCCCGTTTTGAAAAAAAAAACAGTATTGCACTTTAGAGTGACAGTCTACCATATAAATAGTGATATGCAAACTGAAATACATAGATTTGTGGTGGCCTTGCTTAGTTCCCGGAACTTTTTTTTAGATCCTTGTGCGCTTTAAGAGTACCCAGGTTTTCTGCTTTAAAAGGGTTTGTTCACGTGTGTTTTAAATGGATGTACACATTGGTTTTTAACCAGTTACAGCATTATGAAACGGTGTGCTTTGTTTTTTCTCTTGCAGTGCGGGTTATTTAAACGAGAATGCCGCTGCACTTCCATTGATTGTACTCGTAGCATGCCTCGAATGACCCATTTTCATCTCTTCGGGTTTTGTCATAGAGAGCCACCGTGTCACCAGGCTCTCTGTCAGGCCACAAGCAAGCTTTCTAGAGAATGATGGACGGGTGGGAGATCCGACTAGGCTTTGGGCAGAGGGGGTGTTGTTTCGGACCCGCCTGACCGTGGGATGAAAGAAATAGAAACGAGAGCGGACAGCGGGAGGGGGGACGGGCACAAGGATAGCGGGAGGGGGGACGGGCTCATGGACAGCAGGAGGGGGGACGGGCTCACGGACAGCGGGAGGGGGGACCGGCACACAGACAGCGGGAGGGGGATGGGCACACGGACAGCGGGAGGGGGGACGGGAACGGGAGTAAAATATGCCGCTTACCTGCTAGCAACTCAATCGCGCAACCCACCCCTGCAAGGCACACGTTGGAAATAAAACCAACATGCCGATACAAAAAAAAATATAACATCCGCCCACCGCCGGAATGACGTCACAAAGGGGCTGGATGAGAAAAAATCTCAGGAACGCCCACGAGTCGCCTAACCGAATGACGGACGCCTCGGTCTTCCAATGGCTAGCCTCCATTTATGGAGCTAGCCAATGGAAGACTGAGGCGAGACAAAGCCCACATACTGCAAAACAAAAAATTTCGCCTGCGCGAAACGCTGCTTGCGCAGCTTTCGACAGGCGAAACCTAATAAACAGCTCTGGGGAAGGTAGCTGTCCCACAAGATAAGCTGCAATTGGTCAATGTGGGTCACACTTTGGGCCATCAGAGTGATTACATTTACACTAAAGGGAACTGTGTGGCTGACTTAGCTACATTGGCTGTAATTCAAACTGTTTGAATAGCAGTTTTAACAAGGTCTCAGAAGATTGATCCAGATATCTTAACAGCCATAAACATAACTCGATTAGGATTGCGGTGAATCCGCATCCTCCGGGCGGGCGGAAGCCAACGCCGGCCCGGAGGATGCGGATTCACCGCTGCAGTGAATGAAAAGACCCCCCGCCACATTAGGATTTTGCTAGGCGGTGCTCCATTTGTCAACAAATTAAGCCTTACCCTGTCAAACAACCCTCAGCCCCTCTCATAGTATCTAAAGTCCCCGTCTGGGTGATTTAATTCGACCATATTGATCCAATTCATTCCGTCAAATGATATTGATACATACTGTTATGTTATGTTACATTAGGTGAATTTATAGAGAGTGCTTATCACCTGAGGGGTAGCCAGGCACTGGAGTGGATGCGTAGGCCGATTGGGCTCCTAGTTGAATAGTCAGGTCTTTATTTTCTTGCGGTACTCAAATAGAGATCGGTGGGTCCTCATGTGGAAGGTCATGTGGGAGAAAGAGGTAGACAGTCAAAATATCGAGTTGGAAATATCGACCTACCATAATATCGAGTCTGAAATATCGAAGGAGCATAATATCGAAGGCAAGAATATCGTAGGACAGAATATCGACCCAAGGTAAGTAATATCGATATACTTAATATCGATGTAAGTAATATCGAAGTTAGTAATATCGATAGCATATATATCGATGTTAATAATTTCGATGACACTAATATCGATATTTGTATTATTTTATAGTTTTTTATTATGTATGTGTTATATGTTTAATTTAAGTATTTAAAATAATTACTATTATATGTGTATACATTTTCTATAATAATATATAAATTTATAAGGAAATTTGATGTTTTAGTACCGGAGCGGGTTGTGGGTTTATAGGGGAATAGGGTGGGAAGTAATTTAATTATGGTAAGTGGATTAATAATTAGTAGGATTAATTAATTAATTATAATTATTTGCTAATTAATATTGATTAATTGGGAAATAATTAATTGATTAATTGATATATATTTTCTGTAGCGGGATGTGGGTTTATAGGGGAATAGGGCGGGGAGTAATTTAATATTAATTAATTAATTAATATATGTTTTTAAATATTTATAACTAATTAATTGGCAAATAATTAATATTAATTAGTTAATTAATTAATATAATTTTGAACATATTTTAAATTAGTAATTAATTGGTAATTAAATAATATTAATTAGTTAATTACATTAATTAGAGTAATTTATTTATATATATAATTTTTAGTTACTGTTAATTAATTATTTGGGGAAATATGATATTAATTATTAAATTATATTAATTACAGCTTATGTGCTAATATATTTACTTTATTGTTATTGTTAATTATTAATTGCTAATTAAATAATATTATTTAACTTTGGGTTAAGGAGTATTTTTAGGGTTCATGGTCATTTTTGGGTTTTTGGGTAAAGGGGTATTTTTAGTGTACAGGGTCAGTTTTCAGTTTTTGGGTAGAGGGGTATTTTTAGGGTTCAGGGTCAGTTTTCAGTTTTTGGGTAAAGGGGTATTTTTAGGGTTCAGGGTCAGTTTTCAGTTCATGGGTAAAGGGGTATTTTTAGGGTTCAGGGTCATTTTTCAGTTCATGGGTAAAGGGGTATTTTTAGGGTTCAGGGTCAGTTTTCAGTTCTTGGGTAAACGGGTATTTTTAGGGTTAAGGGTCAGTTTTCAGTTCATGGGTAAAGGGGTATTTTTAGGGTTCAGGGTCAGTTTTCAGTTCTTGGGTAAAGGGGTATTTTTACGGTTCAGGGTCAGTTTTCAGTTTTTGGGTAAAGGGGTATTTTTAGTGTTCAGGGTCAGTTTTCAGTTGTTGGGTAGAGGGGTATTTTTAGGGTTCAGGGTCAGTTTTCAGTTTTTGGGTAAAGGGGTATTTTTAGTGTTCAGGGTCAGTTTTCAGTTCGTGGGTAAAGGGGTGTTTTTTGGGTTCAGGGTCAGTTTTCTCGACTGTTGCACTCTCTGGAGTGGGAATAGTAATTTTATCCCTACGCTATCAAACGCTTTCCCTACTGTTCCACTCTCTGCAGTAGGAATAGTAATTTTTACCCTTACGCTATCCAACGTTTTATATAATTAATTGTTAAAATATCACATGTTTATTTTATTTTTTATATTACTTACATTTTATTTATGTTATTGTTTTATGTTTGTAAATGTATTAGTAAATTATAATATATTTCATTAATTTATAAATTAGTAAATTAATTATTAATACTTATTGTTCAGTACATATATATTATATCTTTACTGTATATATTTAATTAATGTATTATTAATATATATGTATTATTTATTAATTTTAAACATTATTAGATACTTTTAAATATGTATATTTTATTTATTAGTGTTATATACTTACTTTTACATTTATATATATAAAAAAAATAACGATATTTTTAACATCGATATTTTTTACATCGATATTATTTTTTCGATATTTTTGTACTTACCATGTTGTAGATAGGATGTCGATATTTTTGCCCTCGATATTGTTGACTCGATATTCTTGTAGGTCGATATTTCTGAGGTCGAAATTCTGTCAGTGATCCGGGAGAAAGAATGTCCTCCTGATTTGCATCTGCAGGTGCCCTATATCTATGCCAGGTAGAGTGTGGCTGAGCACAGTTACAGGGTGGGTTTGTGGAAGTTAAGGCGGTGGTTGAGGTAGGCAGGTTTAGTATTGTGGCAAATTTTGTATGCATGGGTGAACAGTTTGAATTGGCAGTGCTTTTTAGTTGGTAGCCAGTTTAGTTCTTTGAAGTGGGGCGTGAAGTGTGCGTGGAGGGGGTTGTTGAGGATGAGTTTGATTGCGGTGTTTCAGGTGATTTGGAGTCTTTGTATGAATTGATTTGTGATGCCGGTGTAGAGTGTATTGCTGTAGTCTAGTCTGCTGTTGATGAGTGTCTGGGTGACCGTGCATCTTGTGTAAGTGGGAAGCCATTTGAATATCTTCCAGAGCATACGTAGGATGAAGACCCAGGATGGGGTGACAGCGTTTACCTGTTTCACTATTGTGAGCAAGATGATGTTGAGGTTTTTAGCATGGTCAGTGAGGACAGTTGTGAATCCCAGGTCAGTTGACCACCAGGAGGATTCCCATGTAAAGCTGTTGTTCCCAAAGATCATGACTCCTTTTTTATCATTGCTGAATTTTGTGGCAGTTCTGTGTCATCCTGTTTGCTATGTTTGACATGCAGGTGTTGAATGTGGTCATTGTGGAATGGTGGTTGTCTGTGAGGATGCGGATAAGCTGAATGTTGTTGCATAGGAGAAAATATTGATCCTATGGGAGCTTATGATGTGAGCAAGAGGTACCATTTAAACGTTGAAGAGGGTGGGATTTAGCAGTGATCTTTGAGGGACTCCACAGCTTATGGTCTTATGTTCGGAACTGTAGGGAAGGAGCCTGGGTCTTGTTGGAGAGGAAGGAGACAAGCCATCTGAGGGCAGGTCCTTGTACTCCGGTGCTGTGGAGTCTTGTGAAGAGGGTACTGTGAGAGACAGTGATGAGGGTATGGTGGGAGTATCGAAGGCCGCACAGAGGTCAAGTTGTATGAGAGCTGCAGTGTCTCCTTTTTCCATGATGGCTTAGATGTTGTAAACTGCTGCAATGAGGGTGGTTTCCATGCTGTGGTTGCATTGGAGGCCAGATGGTGAGACATTTCTAGGAGGTGGTGTTGTTCAAGATGATTGGAGAACTGTTTGTTGATAGCTTTCTCTGTGACTTTGGATGGGTAGGGCAGGAGCAAGATGGGTCTGCAGTTGCTGAGCCCTTCTGGGTCTGCAGTAACTGTGATTTCTGTGTGTTTCCAGTTATCCAGGAAGGTTACGCTTTGGATGGAGAAATTATGATGGTGGTGAGGTGGGAGGTGATAAGACTGCCTCCTAGGTTGTAGTTATGGTTGGGGCCCCAGAGTGAATTGTTCTGATGATTTGTGTGGTGTCTTCTGGGATGAAGGGTTTCCAGTAAGTGATCTGGGAGTCAGATTGGGTTGCTGTGGGCAGCTGGTTGATGAGGTCCTATACAAAAACACCTAATGGACTCCTGGGTCTGGTAGAAGAAAGAGTGTTGGGATATCCCTTTTATAGGACAGTTTCCCTCACCCACCTAAATGTGGCTTGCTTCATCATAGGGCAATCTCCTCACTTCACAAACTTCCCATTTTTGTTTTTTTATTTTCAACATCGGAAAGGGCCGGTTATTTTTTATAATGGATTTAATATATCCGTTAACTTCTCTTAGTTGTCCGTTATTGGGGTTTCTTTTTCCTTTAAAAATGTGCAGATCAAATTATATGCAGAGCTCCATTCCTGGGCACGAATAAATAACTTTCTACATTTTTGAAGATGCTTTTGAACATAACGCAGTGTCAAATTATCACTGACATCAACCAGTTTCTTCTGTATTTCCTCTACGTATATTGAGGTGTTTGGTCACTTAGCATTCACCTACAAGGGACACACAGTTAGTTTTTCAATCATAGGGTACAAGGTTGCTCCACCATCATTTTAATAGCCCTTTTTGATTGGGAATTTCAAAATAACATTTCATTTGTTGTAGTGTTTCACTTAAGCACATTTATGCTCACATTTTACATTTTTTTTAACTTTGAAGGTCCTCTCTTTACAATTTGTGTGTGTTGTACTATGATGGATATTGCCATCAAGTTATTAATGTCCCATTTGTTCTTCATAATAGGACCTGGTTGCCACTTTGAGTTTTGTGCCGAGGTCAACGTGCCCCATGGTTACTTGTAATTACGGGTAAGTCATTTCACTGTTGGTTTCAACAACATGATGCTACGTCTGATTTCTTATGGACTCTGATATGGATACTAATTGATTCAGAATCTTGAGTACAATCTGTTTAGAGTGCTTTGTGATGACTGTGTGTGCTAATTAAACACATTGTCTCTTTTCAGGTGACACATTGACCTGTGGATCTGAAATTACGAAGTGTCAAATCACTCCATCCACTGGTGCTGTTGTGTAGTTCCTAAAAACCTATATAGGATCTGAGCCTTTAGACAACATATACTGTAGGATTGGAGTCAGACTGATTCTAGACACCCCTACTGAATATGTTAGCCTGTATACCAGCTAGTTCACATTGCCACTAGAAACCCCTCTTACCAAGGTGGGAATAGTTCTGGCAACTATCGAACATGACAACCCTGATCCCTCAGAATCGTGTAAACAGTGCTACTAGTGGCTCAGTCACTTGTCCTCACTTTGTCTCAGAGAGATACACTTAATAAATGGAGGGAGCAATTTTCAATAAGCATTTTTTGAACCCACGTCATTCTAGTGTAACATAGGTGTGCTGAAACAACCATTAGACAGTAAAAGATATAAATGATAATAAGCACTAACAGAGTAAAAAAATTGTTAATTTCTCACATTGTGCTAAAACAATGAATACAGGCAAGTATATAAAATACATGACAGTAGAACGCGTACTCCTACGAGGCGTCCCTAACTAGATGTAGCTGAATGTACCAAGCATGTATGTGGGTGTTAAGCCAAGAATCCCTCTAGGATAAAGTCAACCCCATTACCTGAAGTGAGAGACTGTGAGACCTTGTCTTGGTCTCAAGATGGACACCCCGCAAGGGATGTCAGGTTAGAGTGTCTGCGTGCAGGAGCCTTAGTGTCTCGCGTCAGTGTGTCGGCATGGAAGTCTTTTCCCGTCTCCTTATCTCAGCAACGGGTGATGTATATATACCCAAAGTGGTGCCTCCGGGGATATACCTTGCTGGGTCATGTCGGACTGGGATGACGAAAGGAATGACCCTTATACATAGTTATTATGCAGGGGATGGTAGGCCTGCTGTCCTGCTGTGATTCCAAGAATCCTCATGCATAATGAATGAGGCTTAAGCTTTTCGAAGAAAACCCCATGTCAACTCTGGACATTACTGTAACTAGGTAAAAGGTCAGTACTAAGAACGCTATTCAGTGTAATGGTAGGGAGAATATAGGTGAAGGGTTAGGTGACTACCTGAGCCTATATTAGTGTACCTATATGTAACATAACACCCACTCATATCTGACTGGACGACATACCAAAAATTCTACGTACTGCTAAAACGTGGTACGCAACTATTTATAAATCCAAAAAATAGTACTTAAAAATGTAACATTTTCTAAAAACAATGCTAAAAAAGGAAAAATAGTCTGTACTAAATGTGTTTGTATATATAGTCCGAACAATGAGAGATTGAATGTCATGCAGTTTAGACAAAGTGTCTTGTTTAAAATTCCAAATTTGGCTGTTTTTGACAAAAGGCAGAATTTTCCCAGCACACGATGAGCCAAATGTTTACGTGTCCTGGCTGGGAGACATAACAATACTGTTGCCTGCAATCGCAGACGACGTTCCCTGCAACACCTCGCAGATCAGGTCAATCAAGCACAGATGTTCCTCCGCATTTACCACAGCCTTTGCTGGAGATGTACTAGTGTCATCCGAGGCCTGAGTATTTGTTGAGGAGCCGGTATCCTTCCCAACAGGAGCTGAAGCATCCTGTGGTGGCTCTAAGAATGCAGACATCAACATTGGAATACGCTGCGGACACTGCAGAACATGGGCTGTTATCAGGTCCAATAAAGCATCAACATCCAGTGGCATAACTGTTGGAAGTGTAAGACAGAGATCCAACACGCATTCTTATCCGCAGAACAGGCATCGGAGGACAGGAAGAATACAGTTGATCCAGACTGGCCTAAATGGCAAGAACCAAGAGTCGCTCAAGTTCTCGAAGATGAGGTGTGCCCGAATGGATTCCCATGCGATCACAGAATCGGCACTCCAAGAGCATGCGTCCCAACTCCTTGGTGACTGGGATATCCATTGCGTAGCAGAAAAAGTACAATCAGGATATCTGCTATGAGAAACAGCATCAGCGGAAACCCTCCAAAAATGCTTCTGAGTACGGAGTGTATAAAGTTGAGAACAACGCCGAGTATTGCCTGAAAGGTGCTTTACAGTCCAGAACCTATGGTCTTAAATAGGTGGACAATACCTGTCATATCAGGCATATTAAAGATACGTTGTACCATTTCTGTGAAATGTAAAGGGCAGTTTGTTCGTATCAGTGCCTTTATCTCAGCCGAGGACCAAGCAACCTGATGATCATACGTTTCTTGGGCAGAGGTTAAGGGCATGGTTTGCTGTAAAAGCATGACTTTCATTCGGCTCAGAGTATCCCTCCCTGATTGTTTGGGTTGGTGGAAGCACTACTTGCATACAGCAAGTAACCCTGGAGTCTACAGTGACAAGATATGTGACAGACACAGGAAAGAGAGGGGGAGGCCCGCCACCCCAAAACACGTTCTGGTCAGGGCAGACCACTCATCCCTACCCCCCTTCCTTGCTCAGCCAATCAGCAATGCATTCCAGAAGGTCAAGCTGATGCATCTACCATTTTCCATACCTAAATTGTTTGGGCATCAGTTGAAAGACCTTTTGAAATGGTTTCTGGAAGATAGAAACACCCCCATTACAAAAAAAAAACTTAGACATACTTAACACCACAACTACAGACCAATTTCAAATGGACCTTCCCTGGGTAAACTGATAGAAAGAGCAGCCTTCCCCCAGATGTCACAATTTGTTTAAGATAATTCCATAAATCCAGACTTCCAAACAGGATTCCGTCCAGGAAGAGGCACAGAATCTGCCCTCGTTGCCATCTGGGATGACCTTAAGAACACAGTTGAATGGAACGGAGTTGCTGCACTACTTCTCTTGAACCTCTCAGCTGCCTTTGACACAGTTGACCATGACACTCTGATAGAAAGCCTCTATGAAGCCGGCATAGAGGGGACTGCTCTCAACTGCATCACATTCAACCTTCACAACAGAACTTATGTCATCCATACCCCCTTTGCTTATTCAAACCGTACTTCACAAGTCTCTATCATCTCTCCCACGCTTTTCTATTATACTATTTTCCTATACTATTCTATGTTTAACATCTATATAGGTGACTGTGTATATAAATATCATATATATTTATCTACAATTGCTTCACTATTGAATTACAAAAAAATAAATAAAAATCAACTTTAAATACAGCAACACTTGAAAGTCTGAGTTTATTAAATACAACTTAAATATTCATATATAACCTTCCTTATACATATATACCTTCCATGGACTTGTGTATCTTTATATATTTATTATATTCTATTTAGTACTTTGTTTCTAATTCATCATCTTCAATGCACAACCCTGTATCTCACCTTACGCCTCTCTCAATATATCCTCAACCTCCACCCTCTCACTCATCCCAAACCCTATTCTACCACTATGATACCAAGAATAACCTGTTGCAGACTCTCACCTATTTCTCACACCATACCTCTCTCAATATATCCTTTACCTCCACTCTCTCACTCATCCCAAACCCCGTTTGACAACTACGATCCCCAAAATAACCCTTTCTAAACTACTCCCTACCCCTCGTTGCATCTTCTCATCCCTCTTTTACCATTCAGATCTCCCAAACAAGCCTATCTAAACCCTTCCCTCTGACCCTTCCCCCTCCACCTCCCCTTTACTCATCCCAAACCTCCTCCTACTGCTGTGACCTCCCAAAAAATAATAATTAAAAATCCTCTCCTCCTCTATCCCTCCACTATCCTTTTCAATCCAAGTAACAGCCTAACATGGCCACCACTCAAATTAATTTCATATTTTCCTATACTAATTCCCCTCTAATCCTATCTAAGTTCCGGAGTAGCGTGCTACCCGCTGAAAAGCGCTGCAACACTTCATCATGGGTAGCAAGTGCTATATAAATGCAAACCCTTACCTCTTCTATCCCTTCTCTCTTTTTTTGCAATCCAAATAACAGACTATATCCGCCGCTCAAAATAATTCCATTTTCCCCTACACTAATTTCTCCACTAATTCTGTTTGGGTTCCGGAGTAGCGAAAAAAGCCTAAAAGTGCTTCAAGATCTCATCAGGGGTAACAAGCATTATATAAATGCAAACACTTCTCTCTTCCATCTTTCCACTATCCTTCTCAATCCAAATAACAGACTAATACCATGTTGACTGCTCAAAATTAATTTCATATTTCCCTATACCAATTCACCACTAATCATTTTTGTGTTCCGGAGTAGCTCGCTACTCGACAAAAAAGTGCTCGTCAGGGGTAGTAAGCGCTATATAAGTGCAATTACCATTACAATTACAATCTCTATTACAATCAGAATGAGTTCTGAACAAACATTACTGGACACTGAGATGGAATATATTAAAGTAATTTTTCAATATCTTTATACCTCCATTAGAGATAAAAATAAAATTGCCCATAGATATATTTGGTTAAAGGAACATAAAATGTAATTGCCAGTTGTACATTTGGTTAAAGGGACATAGTATAGCACCTGAAGAATTCCTATAAAGATAATAATAATAATAATCATTTCTGAAGCATGTAATTTTTAGTATTTGATAGATATACTATAGTCCCGGAAAGTTTAGATAAAGAAATAGAAACATACCCAGTCTCAGCCAAACGTACCAAAATGACTCAATTGGAACATGGCTTTTCATGATCTTGTTCTGGTACTATTTATTTATTTATGCAATTTATTTAGCGCACAAATACCCTAAGGTGTCTCGGCGCAGTACTAAATATCTAAAACAAATGATAGATCCAGAAGTTTTGATTCCTTCACATTAGCAATGTTACTCGGTTTTATTAGAAATACCCAAGATGGCCTAAAATAAGCTAACTCAAAATGTAAGTTCATAAGCAGCATGTTTTTAGCTCGATCATAAATCACTGTTACTTTCAACTGAAAATAATCCATCTACTGTGGTATCATATTAGTAATTCAGCTATGAACACATTTGGGATGTCTGTAACAATATTACTATGTATGATGGGCAAATGTATTTTTTACAAATGGACGTTTTTGGATTAAAAAGACTTTTAAGAAGAGGGATAGTGGGAAAATGGGACTCATATATAATATGTTTTATAATACTGTTGTAAATATTTTCTTTCTTTTTGTATGACTGCAAAATATCCAGAAGTAAACCTAGAATTATTTTAGAGTTCTTCAAAACCGAGTAAATTATTTCAAATTAAGGCATTATATTACAAGAGCCCTCTCTGGCTTTTTCTTTCAGTATTTTGTGAATTGTGATATCTCTTGCACTTCAAATAGATTCATAAGTGTTTTCCCTGTCGGCATGCACAAATATATTTTATGCTATTGAAATGAAAAAGCAATGGTAAAGCGTTCTCCAACTTCAAAAACATTGCACCCAATTTTCAAGAAATGAGTGGGTTGGTCACTGTGAAATGCAGACCAAAGCAGCCACTTCTTGGAACTTTAAAGCTGTTTCCTGTCATCAGCATGATAAATTGAGACCAACTAAAGTCACAATCATAAGCAAGACTACGGCCTAGCGTTGAATTGCTACCACTATCCTTCTGCTTGAAACCATGCATACAGTATCGTCCTGCAGCCTTATGTCTTCCAATACAGGGTCTTCAGGTCATCATGGTCAAAGGTCACGCTGCCTCTTGCATATCTTCAAAAGTTGCCTCCACCTCCACCAGCAGATTCAGATAATTCTCTTTTTCCTTCTTAGACAGACAGGCTGCAATCCCAGTGGCAGTGGAGCTGCCCCCAAAACCAGTTTTAAGTGACTACAGGGTTGTTATAATTTCCTGGCCACATCTCTATGGTGGGCACAGGAGCTTAACATAGGGGAAGGAAGGTTCTGCTATAATGAATTTAAGTAGAGAAGGGCACGTTGGGATTGTCTGCAGCAGGGCACACAGGAACTGCTGCAAAAGTGGATATGGTTACCCCTGGGAATTCTTTCACTGTTTAGGGAGAAGCCAGGAGTCACCCCCACTCACAGGCTAGTGTCAAACATAAAATGTGACACCCCTGTCATCCCTTTTCAGAACACTACTGGACCTGTTTTAGGTTTGTGAAGAGAACCCTAAGGTTGGGACCCGCTCCCACTTGTACCCAGGACAAAGAAGTGGACTGAAGAGCCCAGCTGACCAGTATCAACTGGACCTGCCCTGAACCCTGCTGGTAGCTTCTGTTGGATTGAGACCTACCTCTCAAATAGAACCCACAAGTCCTGGACCCGTGGCTCGTATTAGAGAATAATCCCTCTGCACCTAAATTGTGAGACATGGGACTAAGAAACGTTTTACCAACTTTCTGCCTAGAGAACCGAAGGAGATCAGGTCTTAGCCATCAATGTCGAAAGGCCAGTGGGCCTCAAATTACCAGCTTACCCCACTGAAGGAGATCTGACTTCACCAGGATCAATACTGAGCAGCATCCGATTCATATCAATGCCTTCCCAGGCATGGACTTTGCCATCATTGAGTTTCCCCGCCTTTGTCAATGACCACACCAAGACCCTGGTCCTGGAAGATCAAGTAATTCCCTGATTCCAGGAGAAAGCAAAGATAAAATGTAATTTTGACTATGGTGGCAAATCCATTTCAGTCATACCAGTATGATGTTATTCTTAGGCTTTACTTGAAATTTCTGAATCTAAATATTTGGCAGTCTTCAGTGAGAAGCTTAACACCAAGATCTGAGCCTCTTCTGAGCTTGGTCAGACCGATATATAGATATTATTGATATTTATTCCACTTATATTACTTTTACACATTTACCACTCATATTACTATTGAGATATATGATTTGCCCCCCTCTTGCTTCATTTCCCATAAAGCATGTACATTTCATTAGACTGAACAGGGCAAAATCAAAGTGCACTAATTATAATACACTGATTTTTCACGACGGAATCAATATGTTTTTCAAGGGACATAGCAGCATTCATTAAAAAAACACAGTGTGCCTGATTTGCTCTTTGATGGATAGTAGTGTCCATTGAGAGTGTGCATTGAGCTGGCAATTGACATTACATCCACCATCCCAATGGTATACCATGCGTGAAATTTAGAGTTGTCTGCATGCCTAGTGGTCATCTACCATCTAGCAGTTCTTTCTGCCCAATAAGTACAGAAAATGACAACACTGGATTTAATAAACTCCATATGCACATGTAGTTACATCACTGGACTTCTCATCATCCATCTGCACAGGAAGTGACACTACGGTTTTCCCACCCTCAGTACCCTGAGTTTCTCCCTCCTCCCAGAACCTATTTAATGGCAGCATGGATGCTTGCAGTGGGCAAGCCGCTGGCATGCCAAAGGCAAGCCTGTCTGCACCTATCTGAGCCTGGACCACGCCCAGCACCTGGGACCCTGGTTCACTCCTTACCCACCGATACCATGCTGTGGTCCTTCATGCTCTTAATTTCTGCTGTGGCTCCCTACACTGCTCCTACACCCTACACCAACCACTGCCAGAGCAATGCCTCCCCACTATCTCACACAAACCAGCCACCCCCTTACGCAGAACAATCACCACTCAAACAACCCACCAAACTCGCATGCATGCTCCTCAACAACTGCTCAATCACAAACATGCCACAGGGATATAGGATCTATTTCACAACCACACTCTGGACCTACTCTTCCTCACGGAAATGTGGCTAAACCCAACCTTGGCACTGGACATTGCTACAGCTATGCTTGCTGGCTACAAGATCATTAGGCAAGACAATCAGCCCAAGCCTAGAATTGGAGTTGCCATCATATTCAAAGATATCCTCAGCTGCACCAACTACACAGACACCCCCACTAGCTCCATGGAACACCTCATGTTCAAGATACACATCACAGCCAACTACTTCCTGGGCAGAACCCTTGTACACAGACTGCCATGACCCCACTCCAATTGTGCCAGTGACATCACAGACTTCATCACAACCCTTGTCACGCCAGAAGCTACATCTTCCTCTGTACCTTAACTTTAACCTGGAATACTACACCAATCCAAACTCTACGAGCTGCCTATAAAATCTCAGAAACCTTGGCCTCATTCAGCACATTACAAAATCCACTCACACCACCAGACACAAATTGAACCTGATGTTCTCCTTAGTCACAACATCACAGTAGACAAACCAACACCCATAACCTGGACAGACCAGTCTCTTGTTAGTTGCACCATACCCATACATACTGCACCACCATAGCCCTACTATCACAAGAACCACCCACTGCAGCTGGAAAAGCATCTCAGGACAGGAATGGAATTTTGCATTCTCTGTCCACCACCTGGAGCACACCTTGCTAAAATCTATCAAAAACCTAAACAGCTAGATCACCACACACACTCGCACCCTGGCTTCCCTCAATTGCATCCCAAAGGCAAGAACCCAATCACATGTCAGTAGGGACACACTGGGTCAGTAGGTTCACAGAGGAACTCAGGCTGATGAAACACCACTGAAGCAACTGGAACGCATAAGGAGAGAAAGTCAAGACACCGTAGATAAAGTCATCATGAAATCAGCCCTAAGATACTGCAACCAGCAGATGCAGAGCACCACATGCACAGCACTTGCAGATCACATCAATGCCAGCACTAACAGCAGCAAGGAAATCTTCACCATCACCAAAGAGTTCCCTGCGTCTCCAGCTGCCTCTAGAAAAATCACAAACTCACAAGACATTTGCAACAACCTCTAAAAATTATTCTATAACAAATTACCTCCATATACAATAACTTAGATCCTCAACCAGACCATGTCACTACTGCAACTCAACCTCCAATCATAACTGATGAGCAAACCCTGACCTCTTGGCCTGTTGTTCCCACCTCGAAATCGCTGATACTAAGATGACCATTCCCTCAGGTGCTCCATCTGAACCTTGCCCTCACTACACCCATCCCAAAGGGCTCCTACCAATCAACCAAGTCACATTCCCGGACACCTGGATTCCTGCCACCATTATGTTCTGCTCATGAAACCATTCACTAACCCAGCCACGCTGTCCAACTACAGATCTTTGTCCCTTCCAGCCTCACCCGGAAAAGGTCTTAGAAAGACTAATGAACCAACACCTCACCAACCACCAGCTACTTGATGCTACTCATGCCAGATTCAAGCCCAACTACAGTACAGAAACAGCACTCATCGCTACCACAGATGACACCCACATGATCATGACAGAGGAGACACGACTGCCATCCTTCTCCAGGACCTCTCTGCAGTATTCAATACAGTCTCATACCCCATCCTCATCAGGTGCCTGTGTATGATTGGCATCCAGGGGACTGCTGGATCTCCCATAGTGTGAGTTTGTTCCTGAAAAACAAAAAAATGAATAACCTCTCATTCTGAGGAGCATTATTTGTTTTTTCTATCCCTCACTGCCAGATTTTTCCTGGGGGTGATTGACAGAAAAAAAACACCATCCACTTTAAATAGGGAGGGATATGTAATGCCTTTCATCTATGGTTCCTAGTCCTTGGGCTGGTTGAAGTGAAATCCCTGTCTGCTTATCATGGTCTTCCAAATATGGCTGCCTTTCTCCACCAGGAAAGGAGGTCATAGCTTCTGCTGACCTGGCAGGCCAATAGGCATGCACCATACTCATACCCTTAGGGTGTTGAAAAGAAAGTGGCAGTGACTTTGTTGTTAGGGAAATGAGAAATAGCAGGGGTAAATAATATTTTTACTGAGATAGCCGATGCAATTTGAAAAATTGTGGAGGAAGTAGATAGTGAAGGATTCCATTTGGTAATGCCATATCAGAAGAGGATCTCCCCATGGTATTTTATTCTGCAAGAAGTTATGTAATAATAATAATAAACTTTATTCGGATTTTAAAGATCCATAAAAGCAGTACAGATAAAAAATCTTCAGTGAAATATAATTACAGATTACTTAAAAACAGCAAAAAGGAGTTTCGGTAATTTATACAGTACTATTATAATTAAAGGTTTTTCCTGTGTCCATATATACATTTCAGAAAGTTAAGAACATGGTAACATGTGGCTTCGGTATCCAAAAGCTGCAAGCTCAACATGGCTACTCGGCATTGTCTAAGACCCCAAGATTTTAAAAGAGTTAGTAACCAAAGTTTGCGGTGTTCCTGATAAAATTTGCAGAACAGAACAGTATGAAGGGTGGTTTGACCTGATATCCCATCGCATGGACATGGAAGTGGATTTGGGTCCCAAACGTTTGGCGTTGGGAAAGCTACCAGTTTGTGAAATATGTTCAGTCTGAATCTTATCAGGAGAAATCGTTCGAAGGTACCAATGTCAAGGTTTAAATAGGGCTGCATTAAAAGGGTAGATTGAACCATTATTGCGTGCTGCACCGACTGTTTCCCAGCTTCTATTTGTAGTCTTAGATTACCCAGATGGTCCAAGGCTCGTTTTTTTAAATTATTTTTTGAGAGTTCTCCAATTTTTTCGGGGTTTGAATAATATTTTTCTATTCCAAGGTCAGAGAGAAAGGTCCGGATATAGGCCAGCCATTTAATTTTTAAAACGTAGTCCAGAGACATTGCATCCGCCAGTATTGTTTTTGTAATGTCGTTTTTATCTGACGCCCAGATACGTCGCCAAAGGAGGAGTGGTTGAATTTTGGCAAGATCTTCGATATATGGTGCCCCCAATTCTAAGTGGCAGGCGTAAGTCGAGGAACTTTTGGGGGCGGATAAGAGGAATCTGAAAAACTTGTTTTCTGCAATTTGCAGAGAGGTGACATCCGTATGGCCCCATAGTCCTGCTCCATATAAAGCTGTAGATTGACATTTAGCTTTGTATATGGTTATCAATTCCCTGGGCGGACGTTTTCCTAGTTTTTGTGTAAACGACACCAATGCGGCTAATGCTCTTTTAAAACAATGTTTTCTGGCTTCTACTGCTGGTTTCCAGGAGAGTTTATTATCTATCATGACTCCCAGATAGCAGTATTCATTTGTAGAGTCTATTTTTTGGCTGCCAAGGTAGATGGAGTTTTGCTGTTTCCTCCCAACCCCAGCCTTCATTACGAAAGTCTTTTTTACGTTTATATGAAGGTCAAGGGTTCTCATGAACTGCGAATATCTATTAAGGGACCTTTGGAGTTCACGGGGGGTTTGTGCAAGGAGGACGGCGTCGTCCGCGTAGAGTAGAGCGGGGATCGGGCGATGTTTGGCCAGTGGAAGATCACGGGCACCCTTCAGGAGCTCGACCTCCAAGTTGTTGGTATAGAGGGAGAAAAGGAAGGGTGCCAGGACACATCCTTGTCTGACCCCACGCTCTACTCTAAAAGACGCCGTCAGTTCCCCCTTTGTCCCGTAGCGGACTCTTGCGGATGGGTTGGAATAGAGTTCCCTTAAAAAGTTCAGGAGTGATGGATCTACCCCCATCTGTGCTAAAAGGGACCACAATTTTGTGTGGGAGACGCAGTCGAAAGCCGCGGACAAATCTACGTAGGTCATGTAAAGTTTTGCTTTCTTTGCATGCACATATTTTCCAAAGATTATCGATAAATTTAGGGCTTGTTCCACAGTACCTAGTCCTTTTCTAAATCCAAATTGAAGGTCGGATAGGATGCCTCTCTCTTCCGCCCAGTCCTGAAGTCTTTCTAAAATCACTCTTCCTGCTATTTTTCCCAGTGAGTCCAGCAAAGAAATTGGGCGATAGCAGGCAGGGTCCATACGGTTACCTTTTTTAAATATCGGCACCATGATGGACCTTGTCCATGACTCCAGAATTCCTAATTTTGCCGTAGCGGTGCAGACCCTTGTTAAAATCGGTGCCCAAAGTTCTGTTTGGTGTTTAAAAAAGTCTGCCGGGACTCCGTCCGGCCCTGGAGCTTTTCCTTTTTTGGTTGAGTTCAATGCCACGAGAATCTCAGAGATTTCAAAATTTATGTCTATAGGGTATGGTAGGAATGTTTTTTCCTCCTCTTCCGTCTCTTGATCAGAGGTTGGTTTTTGGAAGATGCTAGTAAAGTGTGATACCCAAGTTGCAGCGTCTATAGCAGCTTCGATTTTTGGGCAAGTGTCGTCTGCCAAGAAAGGAGTTCTTATAATTCTCCAGAAGGCTTGAGAGTTTTTTTCTTGGGCACTGGTGTGGAGTTCATGCCACAGCGCTTGCTTCAGTTCCTCTTTCCTCTTTTTCCTAATTTTGTGATATTCACTTCTGAGGGTGGCTATTGTGCGGGGATCCCTTTCGTTTTTGTTTAAGGCTAGCTTCAATTTTGTATGAGCCTTAGTGCACTCTTGGTTGAACCAGCCTTTGGGCCGGGATGGACCGGATTTTTGTGTTTTTGTGAGTAAAACCTTTAGTTTGTCCATAATTTGGGCAAAGTTATTTAGAAGCTCCACGTCCTTAGTTGCTATGTCCAAACAAATTTTGATTTGGGGATAGACTGATCTTATTAACTCTTTGGTGAGTTCCTCTGGGTTTATCCTTCCCCATTTTATTGAGTACCCGTTTACTTTATCCATATTGATATTTTCCTGGGTCAATGCATTGGCTATTATTACTGGAGAACATTGTTGATAGTTTAGTGAGACTTCCAAGGTTAATATTGCATGGTCACTTTGAGGATTCGGTTTGACTTCAAAGTTTTTTATTCTTAGTTGTAAGGATGTTGATATAATTATGAAGTCTACCGTGGTTTTGTAGCCTCTTCCTATATAAGTAGGTGCAAGTGAGTTATCCCCATAGTCCAGAGTGTTTACTATCTGGAGATCCAGGTCGGATAGGAGATCATTCATTTGTCTACCCATTTTGTTATGCAAGAAATGGGTGAGTGAGAGGCCATCTTCTGTCACCATGCCAGGACATTTTCTTTTTGGTTGGGTACAGGCGTGAAGATTGAAGTCGCCTGCCCATATTATTGCGGCCGGGCCTCTTTCTCCTTGTTTCATTCTGAAAGTAGTTAATTTTTCGTGGAGGTGGGCCAGGACTCCCTCAAAGTCCAGTTCATCCAGGTTGTTATAAAAATTAATGATAACCATTGACTCTTTTTTCTGGAGGAAAAGACCAAGGATCTGCAAATTAGATGCCAGTTCTATAACCTTTATTTTAGCGTTTTGGATAGTGTTGGCTACATAGATGCACAGACCTCCCTTTGGTCTACCTGTGTGTCCCGACTGCGCGAGAGAGGAGTACGTTTTGTACCCCTGCAGGTGATGTTCTTGTAATGACCATGTCTCCTGTATGCATATTATTTGGTGATTATGCATGTGGTGCATGATTGTCCCATCCTCTATTTTTGTCCTTAGTCCAGCGATGTTCCACGAGATCAGGCTCAGGATTGTTGGACTGTCCCTTGAGCTTTTTACTCTTTTTGATTCGTTAAAGATCTCTGGGGCTGGAGGAATCTCTGGGTCTGGAGGGACTAATGGGGAGACCGTGGGTTCCGATAGGTCTGTGTGGATTTGGGAGTGTTCTTGTGGTTGTGGTAGTCAGTCGACGCACTCCAAGGCGCTATACCTGTTTGCTAATTGTATGCCATTCCAGCTATCCCAACGTGTGGGGTCACTGTACTTTCTCCAGTGTTCCTGTCCACTCCATTCGTCCCTATCTCTGCCTTGGTGATTAAGGCCTAGTGGGTTGAATGGGGGAAACCGTCCTTGCCGCGGCTGCTGCCATAGGTGAGTGTTGTGTTGCGTGGATTGCTGGGGTTGCCACCACTGTTGGGTGGTATGATATGGGTATTGAGGAGGATGAGCAGGTGGTTGGGTAGCAAGGTGTATAGGTTGAGGAAGTTGGGCGGGTGGTTGCCACTGGAAAACTGATTGTTGTGGAATTTGTGGGAATCGTGGCAAGTGTGGGTGCTGCTGGTATTGATACATATTGTATTCAGAGGAATTTATAGGCCCAGTGTTTAATGGGAGTACGGGAGAGGGAAAATTTTGCCTTGAAGATGGGGGTAGGAAATAGGACAAGGGAAGGGGATTTATTTGGGTGGCTGGTCCTCTGTTGGGTGAATTGCAGATATAATTTGATGCCCCTATCTCCCTAAATTTGATGCTGATGACATCTCCCGCTATTGCCTTCGTGCTTCTGCCAACCCAATCTCCTCTGCGTGCGGAGAAGATATCACCCCTGATGTGAGCGGGTAAGGGTTTGTGGAGTTGGAGCCACTGGGCGCATTTGTTCCTCAGCTCCGCGAAAGTTTCTCTTACACCCTCCTTCAGTGGGGGAACAGCTGTTAACACCACCACGAAGGGAGAAGCTTCCGGGGGTAAATTGATTATTTTGGGCCGAGACTGCTTGGTCTTCAGTTCTGGTGGTTTTTCTAGGGAGGGGGTCTCTGCTGGAATGGTGGTATTTCCTTTTGTTTGTCGGTTGTTTGTTTTAGTTTGACCTGCTGGACCTATTTGTGTGGCAGGGGGGAGATCTACCGCGACCGGAATGTCTTGGGGGGCATCTAGATTACTCCCTTTTTTAGCTAGGGGTTGTGTTACTGCCGCTTTTCTGGTTGGTGAAGTGTGAGGCTTGTTTGTTATACCTGTTATTTGTTTGAGACTAGATGGTTTTTTTGGGAGTATTTCCTTTGCCCCGTGCGTTGGAGCGGGACCATTCCCGCTTGCCTTACAACTGCATTTCGTATTGATTAGTGACGTAAGTCTGTCCAACTTTGATATTAGGGGTTTGATCTGTGCTGTAATATTAGCTTCGAGGTCTGATTTTAGGTCCATGACCATGTTTTCCACCCAACAGGGGATACCTGCCGAGGAGTTTGGGGTGGGCGTGATCAGATTATGATTCTTTGTTTTTGTTTTAGGTTTTTCCTTGATAATTGGCATAGCCTTAGGGAGGGTGGAGGTGTTTTTCCTTGTTTTTGTTGGTTCTAAGGTCGTTACTGGATCAGGTAGTAAGGGATTACTAATGGCACTCTGGTCTAATTTTTCAGTCGGTGATTGGCAGGCTTCTAAGTCTGGGGTTGCTTCAAGGTCGACATATGATTGATCAGAGTCTGTTTGGGTTACGGATAAATCTACAGAATTTGGAACAGTCATCGTAGGAACGATAGTTAGTGGCAGTGGTAAAGAGCAATTATTAGCAACCTGGTGAGCAGGGGAATTTGCGGTGGCAAGTGAGCCGAGCGAGGATCGTTTGGCCTGCATGAGGTCCAAGGAGACTCTTTTCTCCAGTAGGATAATACTCTTATCAATGGTGTCGTTTACCCTGGATATGAAAAGGTCTATAGGACCGGTCACTTGTGTCACCAGTGTAGCTTTCTTAGACGTGCTTCTAGTTTTGGGACGCATCGTGATTCTCAGTGATGTACGTCAGAAGTCGTGGGGGCCTGCGGGAACGAAGTAAAGTACAGGGTGACAGGGCCGGGGCCGTCCTCTGCCGTCCTCGAACGGCCTCAAACGGCCCTGTCTTTGCCCAGTCTTCGCCCGTGCTGCGTCCCGCGCTGCGGGAGTAAGATGTTATTAAGTAGGGGGCGTAAAGGGCAGGGGGCTGGCCAGCAGGGAGAGCGGACCGGAAGCTCTTCCTTGGTCTTGCAGGGACTTCTGGGAAATGAAGTCCCCGCACACTCGCAGCCCCGCTGGTTCCTCGCGCCCCTTACCGCCTTGCCGCCGGCGTCCTGCGTTGGTCCTTGAAGATGTTGCCTCTACCAGCGCCCACCAGCGAAGCGGCACCCGCGAAGCGGGTGCGGCGAGAGGTGGGCTGGGAGGCCGGTGCGCTGCTGGGCTGATAGGCTACAGCGTGAGTGATGCCTTCCGCTTCAAAAGTAAGTAAGTAGGTGTCCCACAGGGTAGAGGAAGAGGAGGGCTTTTAACTGGCTTTGATGGGCGGGGGGCGGGCCAGCAGGGAGAGCGGACCGGAAGCTCTTCCTTGGTCTTGCAGGGACTTCTGGGAAATGAAGTCCCCGCACACTCGCAGCCCCGCTGGTTCCTCGCGCCCCTTACCGCCTTGCCGCCGGCGTCCTGCGTTGGTCCTTGAAGATGTTGCCTCTACCAGCGCCCACCAGCGAAGCGGCACCCGCGAAGCGGGTGCGGCGAGAGGTGGGCTGGGAGGCCGGTGCGCTGCTGGGCTGATAGGCTACAGCGTGAGTGATGCCTTCCGCTTCAAAAGTAAGTAAGTAGGTGTCCCACAGGGTAGAGGAAGAGGAGGGCTTTTAACTGGCTTTGATGGGCGGGGGGCGGGCCAGCAGGGAGAGCGGACCGGAAGCTCTTCCTTGGTCTTGCAGGGACTTCTGGGAAATGAAGTCCCCGCACACTCGCAGCCCCGCTGGTTCCTCGCGCCCCTTACCGCCTTGCCGCCGGCGTCCTGCGTTGGTCCTTGAAGATGTTGCCTCTACCAGCGCCCACCAGCGAAGCGGCACCCGCGAAGCGGGTGCGGCGAGAGGTGGGCTGGGAGGCCGGTGCGCTGCTGGGCTGATAGGCTACAGCGTGAGTGATGCCTTCCGCTTCAAAAGTAAGTAAGTAGGTGTCCCACAGGGTAGAGGAAGAGGAGGGCTTTTAACTGGCTTTGATGGGCGGGGGGCGGGCCAGCAGGGAGAGCGGACCGGAAGCTCTTCCTTGGTCTTGCAGGGACTTCTGGGAAATGAAGTCCCCGCACACTCGCAGCCCCGCTGGTTCCTCGCGCCCCTTACCGCCTTGCCGCCGGCGTCCTGCGTTGGTCCTTGAAGATGTTGCCTCTACCAGCGCCCACCAGCGAAGCGGCACCCGCGAAGCGGGTGCGGCGAGAGGTGGGCTGGGAGGCCGGTGCGCTGCTGGGCTGATAGGCTACAGCGTGAGTGATGCCTTCCGCTTCAAAAGTAAGTAAGTAGGTGTCCCCAGGACATAGCCAAGGCACTGACAGAAGGGGATGGATGGTCATTTCACAAATTGTTAAATATTTTAAGGGCATGGGTGAGTTGTATGCATTTTTAACAAGGCCCAGGATCTTGAATATAATGCCAATATAGAGCATTCCAGGTAGGGAAATGTGTTCATGAATGAAAACTGTAGAATTCTGAACTTGGTGAACTTGCCACAGTTGGTAATGCGTATGTCGGTGCTGCTCCTGTCGTGCATTCTGTTTTCCCCAGTCATCATCTTGGAAAGCATCAGGCAGGTTGTGATGGATACTTTCGGGGCACAAAATGAAAACTATGTCGCCAAAAATGGCCTGCACTCTAGTGTTAACAAAAATGTTTTTTTTTTTAATGAGAGAAATGACTAAACAGGATGTTAGACCCAGCATGCAAGGAAATACCCCGTTTACTGCAAACTCCCATTGCTTCTCAGCCATCTGTCGTACCTCGCCGTCTGCTTGGATGTACAGCAGATGAGGTTTTTAGGGAGTTTTGAAAGAATACAAGAAACCAGCATCTGATGACTACTTTAACTCTAAAAAGTAAATACAAAATAAAGGTCGTATTGTTTAATTTGAACATTGTTAAATGAATCTGAATTAGGCAATTTAAATGTTTGCAAAAAGCTCTTGCAGCAAATATTGTTTTTATATTATGTCTTTAAGTAGGTGATAAAAACAAGGCAAAACAAAATGTTTTTGTTGGGTTTTTTTTGGATTTAAGGGTGATTAGAATGTTCTTATCAAAACCAGAGCGATAATTTATGTGAAAACCCGATCAAGTAATACACACTTCTCAAGGTCGCAGGACTGCAGCGGAATTTATGTTCGGGAAAAAGATTAAGAGATGAACATCGCACATTATTACTCATCAACTCTCACCAATAGTCTGTATAATAATACAAAATATATATAAACAATTCAAAATTGAACTAAAACATGTAGAACTAATATTTTTGAAACATATTGGGAAAAGTCGGGATGTTTTAGGGATAAAAAGATATTTGATTTCATTTTTGATGCACCAGGTTGAGCTGATGGTCCACATATAAAAAAATGTTCTAAAATGTAACCACACATTTTGATTATGTTATATATTAAAGCAATAGTGTTTGCCTTCTAGTTACATTTTCATACCACTTTGGGGACAGTCACTATTGACCCAGGGCTTGTCATAACCAGAAAAGTAATGAAATGTGACAGTGTGAATACAAATGACTTGTAACAAGTGAACCACATGGAAGTGGGTTCATAATGCAGATGAATCGGTGTACAGCTGATGTAGTCGGACCGCTCTCAGAGGCACACTGCTGTTTGTGAAAATCTAAATACACATGTAGCTCAATTTATGCAAATGGTTGTATGATATTACAATGCATGCATTTATAATGCATGCCTTTACCAAGTATCCAATTCCAATTCCAAAAATTCTTTATTTCGGCCACATAGGCCATAAAAGATGCAATAAAATACAGTACATATATTTAACACAATATTTACATATAAAAAGTTCTACTGGGCCCGCATGGGGTAGGGAATACATGGTAGTACCAGTTCAGGGGGACATTTTCTTCCTTATTATCCATGCTGCCATTAGGAATTTTGAAACAGCAAAGACAATATGGCCCAGGGTATTGGTTTTCATGACCCTGTAGGCCTGTAAGTATTTCCTGAAGCCCAGGTTCCGACACAACGGTGCTATCCAGCGCTTCCTGGGACTCTGGTAAGCGTGGCAAACAAACATTATGTGTAGGTCATCTTCATCCTGAGTTTTACAGCAGGGGCAAAGTTTGTCACCCCCTGTGGACCATTTGTGAGTGAATACTTTAGTGGGGAGTGTACCAAACCTCCATTGCAGGAACAATTTCCTCGCCAAAAGAGGAAAAATAAAATAAAATCCATAAAAGGTTCAAAAACATAAGAATTTTTGGATTCCATAAAACGTCCCGTCAAGGTGCCACTATTATGAGCATTATCCATGTCGGCAAGATTTTTGTTTTTATAGAGCTGGGCGAGAGTTTTGCGCGTAATCCTTTGGCAGCCCTGAGCTGGATCATCCCATAAGTCTGGCAAGTTCAAACTAAACAGTTCCGACTTGATAAAAGCCAGCCAGGGAATTGTGCTGCTAGCATTCAGCCTCAATACATGAATAAGGTCCTGTCTGTAATGATACAGTTCCTCGGTGGTCCATATCCGGTGCCAGAACTTCACGGGTTTCGACAGGAGATCTTCAGCAATGGAGGGAAAGCCCAAGTCTAGTCTTAAGGGGAGGAGTGGCGTACCTTGCGGGAGAGCAAGTAAGCGTCTCAAAAAACTATTTTCCACAGCTGCCAGAACCTTCCCTGCTTTGTGTCCCCACAACTCACTACCATAAATGGCTGCTGCCTTCGCTTGGGATCTGTATGTTTCCAGGGCCGGGCTTACAGGCTTAAAGGTGGACTTATTAGCCACCTTCAGGAGTGCGCCCGATAGCTGGGATAGTTTCAGCCTGGATCTCGCTATCTGGCAGTCCCATGCTAAGTTTTCTTGTAGTGTTACCCCCAGATATATAAAGGTCGAGACCCTCTCAAGACTAACTTCCCCCAGTTTAGGATTGGGTCTAGTTTTGGTAGGGGGGTTGAAGATCATGAACTTAGTTTTTTCCGTGTTCACCTCCAGCCCATGTTAACGACAGAAAAGACCAAAACCATTCACAATCCTCTGAATCCCCATGGGGGATTTGGAAAGCAGGAGGGTATCGTCAGCAAACATAATTGCCGGGACCCTCCTGCCTGCCAAAAGCGGGGCATCATTGTCCTTGACAGTGTCAAGGTGTTGAATGACACTGTTAATGAAAAGACAGAACAGGGTCGGCGCCAGGACACAGCCCTGTCTGACTCCTCGACGGACCGGGAATTTGCCCGAGAGCTTACCATCCCTCCCACACCTCACTTGTGCATAGTTGTTCTCATGCAACCTGATGATAATACTAAGGAGGTGGGGGGGTACTCCTAGCTTTTGCAGAACCTCCCATAGTTTCCCTCTAGGGACTAGATCAAAGGCTGACCTCAGATCCACGAAGACCATGTACAGTCTTCCTCCCTCTAACGTTACCGTCTTCCAATATAGAAGAAGAAGGCGGAAGATCTGGTCCATGGTCGACGTATTCTTTCTGAAGCCAGCCTGGAGGGGGCTCATGATGTCATTGTCCTCCACCCAGTCCAGGAGATGGTTAAGGATAAGGCGCACAAAAAGCTTTTGGGGTACATCTATTAGGCTAATAGGCCTGTAGTTGGCGGGGAGCAGAGTGGATCCCTTCTTGTGGATTGGAACAATCTCTGCCCCCAGCCACGACCCGGGGATTGCCATACCTCCTAGAATGGCATTGAAAAGGATGAGAAGGTATGGACCCCAGATGTCCGGGTGATGCCTGAACAAATCCCCGGGTAACCTATCCAGACCTGGCGCCTTCCCCAATGATAAATGCTTCAGGGCTGTCTCCACTTCCCCCAGGGTTAGTTCCATGTCAGGGTCCTGTGGGCCTAAGGGCGCTAGCAGGGCTGTATCAGGGCAGGAGTTAGTATCTTGGTAAAGTGCCCCAAAAGTATCTTGGTAAAGTGCCCCAAAAGTATCTTGGTAAAGTGCCCCAAGTATCCTTTACCACGCAATGCCTTTACCAGACATTGTCTTTATCACGCAAGCCCTCATCGCGCTATACCATTACCACACATGAGTTTACAACCCTTACCCACCCCTAAACCCTAAAAACACCATTACCACCCATAGCTCCTTCCCATCCCTAAACCCTAAAAACACTCTTACAAACCAATACCCTTACACAGCCCTAAACCCTAAAAACACCCTTACCATGCTATACCCTTAGCCACCTCATAATCCGAAAAACACCATTGCTACCTAACCTTTATACCCACCACTAAACTCTAAAAGCAACCTTATCACCCAATTCCCTTATCCACCCCTAAATCCTAAAATACCCTTAACACCCTATACCCTTACCCACCCTAAACCCTAAAAAAAACCTTACCACCTTATATCCCTTACTAAACCCTAAACACTTAAAAACACTCTTACCACCCAATACTCTTACACATCACCAACCCTAAAAACACCCTTAGCATCCAATAACCTTACCCCATAACCCTAAAAACACGCACACCACCCTATATCCTAACCCACCCCATAACCAAAAAAGCACCTTTACCAACCTATACCTCGACCCAGCTTTAAACCCTACATTTGATATAGATAGATGCATATATATAAAACAAAGTTTAAATTGATGTTATATTTAGGTAAACAGGTCAGTGACAACATTAACCTTTTGTACCAAACAAAACTCACAGAAATTCTCCAGTTAGCAGAGCGCACCATGCACTGCTTATGACCTCACATATTGCATCACTCATGACATGGCTCAAGGGAAAAAAACGTCCTTGGCCAATCAGTACACAAATTGGGTTCGAGGGATTATACCAAGAGTCCTTCGAACCCAACTATTTAAATATACAAATTATTTGAACATTAATTTATCAAAAACTGTAGAATGAAAATACACCAAATCACAAATAGCACAATCGGCAGACCAAGATCAATCAATCAATAAATCAATCAGGGGGTTTATATAGCGCGCTATTCACCTGTGAGGGCCTCGAGGCGCTGGGGGTAGTGGCTCCGGATCCGTCAAAGAGCCAGTTCTTGAAGTCCTTCCTGAAAGTGTGCAGGGTCGGGGAGCATCTGATGTTCAGGTGGAGCTCGTTCCAGGTCTTGGCTTTGATGTAGGAGAATGCTCTCCTGCCAGTTTTGGTTCTGCGGATGCGGGGGACCTCTGCCAGGGCGAGGTAGGTGGAGCGTTGTTCCTCTTGGGTACGTGGAAGGAAACTCTCTTGTTGAAGTCTTTGGGTCCGATGTTATTGAGGCATTTGTGGGCGTGGGTGAGGAGTTTGAAGGTGACGCTCTTCTCGATGGGTAGCCAGTGGTGGGCTCGTAGGTGTTGGGTCATGTGTTTGTGACGCAGCATACTGAGGACGAGTCTAGCTGCGGCGTTCTGGATGATTTGGAGTTTGTGTAGAACAGTTCTGTTGATTCCGGTGTAGAGGGCGTTGCTGTAGTCCAGTCTGCTGGTTATGAGTGCGTGGGTGACGGTCCTTCTGCAGTCGGGGGGATCCATTTGAAGGTCTTACGGAGGATGCGAAGGCAGTTGAAACTAGTAGAGGCAACAGCGTTGATCTGGCGGTTCATGGAGAGGGAAGAGTCAAGGATGATGCTGAGGTTCCGAGTGTGATCTGTAGGGGTGGGAGGGTTCCCTAGGGCGAAGGGCCACAAGGTGTTGTCCCAGGCATAGGTGCAGGGTACTAGGATGAGGACCTCGGTCTTCTCTGAGTTTAGCTTCAAACAGCTGTCTTTCATCCATGCTGCTACGTTCTGCATTCCTTCCTGGAAGCGGAGTCTGGTATCTTTGGGATTCTTCATGAGTGAGAGGATGAGCTGGGTGTCGTCAGTGTAGGATACGATGCTGAGCCCATGCTGTCTGACGATGGCGGTGAGTTGGGCCATGTAGACGTTGAAGAGTGTGGGGCTGAGTGAGGATCCCTGGGGTACTCGGCAGTTGATTTCCGTGGGTTCGGAGAGGAAGGGAGGGAGTCGAATCCTCTGGGTTCTTCCGGAGAGGAAGGATTGGATCCAGTCGAGGGCGGCTCCCTGTATCCCCACGTCGTGAAGTCTGGCTGCGAGCCTGTGATGTGAAACGGTGTCGAAGGCTGCGGAGAGGTCTAGAAGGATGAGGGCCGCAGTGTGTCCATGGTCGAGTAGTATGTGGAGGTCGTCGGTGGCAGCGTGGAGGGCGGTCTCGGAGCTGTGGTTGCTGCGGAATTTAGTCTGGGAGTGTCTAGACGGAGTTCTCTTCGATGAAGGTGGACAGCTGGGCGTTTATGAGTCTTTCTGTGACTTTGGCCACAAAGGGGAGGTGAGAGATGGGCCTCTAGTTTTTCAGGTCTGTTGGGTCCGTCGTTGGTTTCTTGAGGCGGGGTTTCACCTCTGCCCATTTCCAGTCATCTGGACAGATGCTGGAACTAAGAGAGGCGTTGATGGTCCATCTGAGTTTGGGTGTGATGGCGGCGGCAGCCCTGTGGAATATGTGCGGTGTGCAGGGGTCCATCAGGGCTCCTGAGTGGGTTTTCTTCATGGTCGCGGTGATGAGTTTGATGGTAGCGGGAGTCCCAGGTCGTGATGGTCGGCTTATCGGCGGTGGTGGGTAGGGGCGTGGTGTCTGGCGCTGGTTCTCTGAAGTTGTCATAGAGGACCTTGATCTTCAGGTGGAAGTAGGAGCTGAGCTTGTTGCAGAGTTCCTGGGAGGGTGTGATGTCCGTGGCTTTGCTGGCGGGTTTTGCGAACTGCTCTATGAAGTCGAACAGTTCCTTAGCGTTGGTTGCATTGGTCTGGACTTTGTCTCTTATGAAGGTCTGCTTGGTGTCTCTTATTCGCTTGTTGTATTTCTTCAGGGCACTCCTGTTGTTGCTCTGTGCTAACGAGATTTTCTGGTTTGGCCAGATCTTCTCTAGGCATCTGCAGGAGCGCCTGGCTTCTTGAAGTTCTGTGATGAACCAGGCAGCCTTCAGAGGGCGTTGTTTGGCGGGGTAGCGGAGGGGTGTAAGCTTGTCGGCGCAGCAGGAAATTCAGCACTTGAATTCCCTGGCTGAGGAGTTGGTGTTCATCGTGGCACTGGGGGAGTTTTGATGGAGGGTGGCGTTGAGGTTTTCCTCTGTGACCTTGGTCCAGTTCCGTTGTGGCAGGCGCAGGCAGGCTTGGGTGCGGTGGTGGTGTTGAAGGGGAAGTGGATGCAGTGGTGGTCTTTCCAGATGGGCTGAGTGGTGTGGCTATCGCTATCGTCCATAAGAAATCAATCCGCATCTCAAACAGCTCTGACGCCAACCTCGCCTACTCCGAACACCTTCACTTCCAGATCCACATCGACCCCAAAACAACACTCAGAGGCACTCTCCTCTACAGACCACCAGGACCCCGCGCAAAATTCAGTGAAGACATCACGGACTTCATCTCTCCACACGCGCTCCCCTCCAAAGACTATATTCTTCTGGGAGACCTCAACTTTCACCTTGAAAAGATAAACGACCACAACACCGCCACCCTCGTGGACAACCTCGCCAACCTCGGACTTAAACAACTAGTCACTTCCACCACCCACATCGCAGGTCACACACTCGACCCCATCTTCACATCCAGCAATCATGTCTCCTTCAGCCACACTACGGATCTCCTATGGACCGACCACAGCTGCGTTCACTTCACCTACAACAAGCCGAAACCCATCAACCACTCCCAACCTACCCTGCAAAGAAACTGGAACAAAATCACCACGGACCAAATCTCCGCATCGCTCCTTCGAAACTCCCCAGCCCTCTCTTCTAACGCCAACGAAGCCGCCGCCAACCTCATCCTATGGTTATCCAACACCGCCGACACCTTAGCTCCACTGAAAAAACGTCAAAGCAAACCTGGCAGCAAGAAAGCCTCATGGTTCAACGATGATCTCAAGAAGTCCAAGAAACTCTGCCGCTCCCTTGAAAAGGCCTGGAAAAAAGACCCAACCACCAGCACCAAGGACGCCTTCAAAAGCGCCACCCGCACTCACCACCAACTGATCCGAAAAGCCAAGAAAACAGCATTCAAGGATCGACTTGACAACAACGCCCACAACAGCAAGGAACTTTTCAACATCATCAAGGAGTTTTCCAATCCCTCGGCCAACTCCAACAACATCACCCCCTCTCAAACCCTCTGCGACTCCCTAGCCTCTTTTTTCCACAACAAGATTGCAGACATCCACAACAGCTTTGACAACCAACCCGGAAACCAACCCACCCTACCATCTGCTGACCATCTTCCCCCCGTGAACACCCTTAACGCCTGGAACCCAATCTCCACTGAGAACACCATCCGCCTGATGAATTCCATCCACTCAGGATCCCCCACAGACCCATGCCCTCACCACATCTTCAACAAAGCAGACTCCGTCATAGCACCGCACCTCCGAGACGTCATCAACTGCTCCTTCAACTCCGCTACCTTCCCAGAAGACTGGAAACACGCTGAACTCACCGCCCTTCTGAAAAAACCAACAGCGGACCCCACCGAACTCAAAAATTACCGCCCCATCTCGCTTCTTCCATTCCCGGCCAAAGTCATCGAGAAAGCCGTCAACAACCAGCTCGCCGCCTTCCTCGAAGCCAACAAATCCCTCGACCCCTCACAATCTGGCTTCCGAGCAAAACACAGCACTGAGACCGCCCTCATCGCAGCAACAGACGACATTCGAACTCTACTGGACAATGGAGACACAGTCGCCCTCATCCTCCTCGACCTCTCTGCAGCATTCGATACAGTCTGCCACAGCACCCTTCTACAACGCCTCAATAACATCGGAATCCAAGGAAAAGCACTTGAATGGATCACCTCGTTCCTCACCGGAAGAACCCAGAGAGTCCGCCTTCCTCCATTCAAGTCCGAGGCCTCTGAAGTCATCTGCGGCGTACCTCAAGGATCCTCACTCAGTCCCACCCTCTTCAACGTATACATGAGCCCCCTCGCGGCCATCGCACGCCAACACAACCTCAACATCATCTCTTACGCGGACGACACTCAACTGATCCTTTCTCTCACCAATGACCCCAGCACCGCCAAAACTAACCTACACGAAGGAATGAAAGAAGTTGCCGAATGGATGAAACAAAGCCGTCTGAAACTGAACTCAGACAAAACAGAAGTCCTCATCTTAGGCACATCCCCCTCTGCTTGGGACGACTCCTGGTGGCCGGAAGCCCTCGGAAAAGCACCCATCCCGACAGACCACGCACGGAACCTTGGCGTCATCCTGGATTCTTCACTCTCAATGAACAGACAAGTCAGCGCCGTATCCTCTTCCTGCTTCAACATTCTTCGCATGCTCAGAAAAACATTTCGCTGGATCCCCTCCGAAACAAGGAAAACAGTCACCCACGCTCTGGTCACGAGCCGACTGGACTACGGAAACACCCTCTACGCAGGCACCACCGCTAAACTCCAGAAGAAACTCCAACGAATCCAAAACGCCTCAGCCAGGCTCATATTAGACATCCCACGCAACGAACACATCTCTGGTTACCTTAAAGACCTCCACTGGCTACCCGTCAATAAGAGGATCACTTTCCGAATGCTCACCCACGCACACAAATCACTCTACGACATCGGACCAGATTGCCTCAACTCTCGACTGTCCTTCTACACCCCCTCCCGCCAACTACGTTCTTCCAACCAAGCCCTCGCCACTGTACCTCGCATCAACAAGACCACCATGGGAGGCAGATCCTTTTCATACCTGGCTGCTAAAACATGGAACTCACTCCCCGCTTACCTTCGCCTCACCCAGAACCACCTAGCGTTCAGAAAGCAGCTTAAAACGTGGATATTTGACAAATAATCCTCCTCCCCTTCCTAAGCGCCTTGAAACCCTCTGGGAATGTAGTGCGCTATACAAATTTTATGACTTGACTTGACTTGACTTGGCTGAATCAGATGTTTGTTCCTCCGGCGAAGATGGGGTCGAGGGTGTGACCTGCTCTATACATGCTCGTGTTGGCAAGCTGCTTCAGTCCCAGGTTGGTGAGGTTGCCGAGGAGAGGGGTGCAGTCTGGGTAGTTGTGGTTGTTGAGGTGGAAGTTCAGGTCTCTGAGAAGAATGTAGTCCATGGAGGTGATGCCATGGGGTACGGTGAGCCCGGTGATGGTGGTTGCGGACTGTGTGCGAGGTCCTGGTAGTCTGTAGATGAGGGTGCCGCATAGCATTGTCCAGGGGCTGGTCTGGATCTGGAAGTGGAGGTGTTCTGTGTTGGCATGTGGATCACTTATGCTGTATGTGGAGAGTCAGAGGGGGGTCCTGTATGCGATGGCGAGTCCTCCTCCTGGGCGGTGCGGGCAGTCCTTCATCTGGATCTTGTAGCCGTCGGGGATGGCAGTGGCGATGTCGGGGCCGGAAGTGGCATTGATCTAGGTTTCCATGAAGAAGGCTACGTCGGGCGAGAGTGTGTCGATCAGGTCCCAGATTTCTACAGTGCGTCGGTGCAGGGAGCGCACGTTGGAGAGGATGCATGCGTTTTGGGACTCACCTCTTTTTACAACCCCCGCTTGATGTAATGCCCCAAAACGTCCCATGCACAAATGAGTAAAAAAGCACACTTTAGCATTTTTTGGGAAACTTTTGTGGAGATACATCAAACATGGCCAAAGTTATTAGCAACACAGTAAACACATTTCCTATAGAAACGCTGACCTAACTATAACTACTCAGGGGCGATTTGTGCCTCCGCCAGGCACTGCTTATTGTCTCACATATGACATCACTCATGACATGTTCTATGCCATCATTTGTGATATTACTGATGACATCTCAAATGACATAATTGATGACATCACTGTTGACATCATGCAATGAGTGTACTCATTAGTTTTAATCTAATTTTGGGCAGTTTGGGTCCAACTAATGGGTGTAAGTATTTAGAAAATGCAGGTCCTCCTAATACATCATAGCTGAGCAGAGTTATTGAACATGTTATAAATCTTTGTATTCTTTTTTTTAAATGTTTTTTATTTTTGCATTTCAAAATACTGCATAACATAACGTGCAAACAAATGCCATGATAACATTGACAATATCTTATCACAAGCACATAGACTGTACATAGACTGATACATAGACTAATTATACATAGACTGATACATATACATGGACTGATACATAGACTTATACATATACATAGACTGAAACATCCTACAGGTGTACATGATAAATGGGGATCCTTGCATTTCTTGGGGTGAGTCATATAACTTTCAACTTCTAGCCAGTCTGTTGACACTGTAGATATGTGGAGAGGGGCTCCCAAATGTCCTTTGGTCTCGATGCCATAAGAAGTTCATCGACATAGCATAACAACTGATCTCGACAATATACCAGGTCAAGCAGACAGTTTTCATGTTTGGGGCTTCCTTTACCCTCCCGTGGATCAATGCCCTCCTTTTTGCCAGCAAGATAGCTAGTGCTGTCAGCTTGCGGTTGGCAGGTGTAGTGCCCTTGGTGAGACCCAGAAGACACATTGCCGGCGATATTTTTAGTACTTCTCCTGTTATTTCTGAGATTGTATGGGTAATTTGTAGTTAGTATTGGTTCACCTTCATGCAGCCCCATTCTAAGTGAATAAAATCTGCGTGTAATGAATTGCATCTAGTACAGTTTGCATTTTCCCTTAGGCCATATCTGTGCAGTCGGAGTGGGGTGTAATACACTTGGTACAAAAATTTGAAGTGTATAATCCGTAGATTACAGTTTGACATAGGTCGTCCTGTGAGTGTACAGCAAGCACTCCAGTACTCCAGTGTAAGCGGTGTGGAAAGTTTTAGTTCCACTTTCTGAATGAGGTATCTTGCATAATGGGAGTGTCTGTCTGGAATACATTATATAGTCGTGTGACTAAGGGCCATATGTATGAACACATTTTCCCATAGACACAGAATGGGTAAACCCCTTTGATACATATGGCCCTAAGGGTTTTCATGTGTCAGTCGCGAGCTGCAGCTGGAGCACTCCGAGCATTTGCCATTCTGTCAGAAATTGCGGGAAAAAGGTGGAGAATGCAGCACTAAATCTGCAATATATAAAGGCGAGCATAGGAGGTCGGTCACCCTCATCATGTATACCAGTTAACTTTATGAACTTTCCGTCCCTGCGCATATCTCCTAGTGTGTGAATCCCTACTGCTTCTAATACAGCCATTGATCCTGTGTCTGATGATACTGAGATCTTCGGATGGTGTGTGAGTGGCAGCGCAGGTGCATATAATGATGATATTTGTTCTCTGCGTCCTCAAGCTTGACAGGCCATTATGGAGCAGTGTACAGTGTTAATTTCGTTTTCTGACACTTCCATATGGTCATGTGGGATCAGCGCCTTCAGTGGCACAGTATGTGCTGCGTCTGTTTGGATCACTATGTATGGTAGGTATATAGGGGCTTGTAGCCAATAATGTGTGATTTGCACATGCATAGGTAATATAGTTAAAGGTCTCGTACAGTAAAAACGCCCTCTGCAAATGGTAGTGTTAACGTGTCCCATTTTAATCAAGGTTTGTTTACCTGCCCATGTTAGTCTAATCAGATGTGTGCGCGGTGTTGCGAAAATGGTTCTGGGTAGGTATATTGGAATGTTTCGGAAGTATTATCATTTTTATTATCGCTATTCTATCTGCCAGTGACAGGGGTAGACATATCCAGCACCATATCTAATCTTTCAAGTCTGGTTATCAACCTGCCACAGTTGTATTGAATGACCAGACTTGGGTTCTTGTGGATCCAACTACTGAGATAATTTATTGACTCATCACTCCACTATATGGGAAACTCCAGTGGTCGCAGTGTCGTGCAGTCAGTTAAGGGGAGTATAATTGATTTGGCCCAGTTTAACCCCAGCCCTGAGTGTCTTTCGCATCGGATATATTCCCTGATGAATCTTTCTAGATTAAGCCTAGGGTCCCTTACATATAAAACCATACCATCCGCATACACCGAGATCACCAAGGGGCGTTGGCAAAATCACAGAGTAGTGTCTGCATGTTGCTGTCTCGTTATACACACTAGAGGTTCCAGTGCAATAGGAAACGGGAGTGCTTCCCTGTCTTGTTCCCCTGCATATTGCGAAGGCTTCCTATGTGTGCCCATTAAGTCAGACTCTGCCTGCTGGCTTGGTGTATAATAATTTTATCCAGCTCGTAAATACCCTAGGGACTCCCATTATATGGAGTATTGTGAATAAGATGTATAATAGGATGGAATCAAACGCCTTGGCGGAGTCAAGTAGAACCACCACCGAGGACATCTTCTGATATAAGTAGTGAAGAATCACAAATAGGGTTTGTAAGTTATGTGCAGTGGAGTGGTCTGTCAGTAAGCCTGATTGGTCTGGAAGAATCATGACCGGCAGGAGGAGTTTAAGTCTCGCCACCAAAGCACTCGCAAGAATTTTAGCGTCTGTATTTATAAGAGAGAATGGCCGACAGGAGTCACACCGCTGAGATGGCTTGTCAGGCTTCAATAACATGACCACTATGGTTTCAGGTAGTGACTGCGGTAAGATCTGCTTTTGATACGCTTCTTCATATTGTGCATGAAGTTACAGGGCTAGTTCCTGAACGTATTCTTTATTGAATTTTCCCTGTAAGCTGTCACTTTCAGAGACCTTGCCGTTTGGGAGTTTAGTTATTGCTTCTTTGATTTCATCTATGGTAAGTGGTTGTGACAGGAATTCCCACTACCCTTGAGAGAGCCACACCAGTGCATTGTCTTCTAGATAGCTTTGCGTTTCTTTGTCCATGGCGGAGGGTTGATCTGCATACATATCCTCTTAGTACCTAATCAAAGTGTTCAGTATGTTCTGCGTGTCATAATGGTTAACCCCTTTGTCTGTTACTATCTCAACCACATGGTTCCTCGCCCAGGTTTCGGCTTTTTTTTCTTACTTATGCGCAACCCAGCCTACCTCCCTCTCCATAACTTCTTGCTGTCCACCTACATGACATATGCCTCACTTCCTGTTCTGCCGCCTCGTATTCAGTCACCCCGGAGGGTATTTGAGCCAGTATACTAGGATCAGAAGAACTTTGATACAGTCTCTCCAAGCTTGAGAGTTTTGATTCTAGAGATTTCATGTGATTATGAAGGGATTTAAGTACCCCAGTCTGGAGTCCCATACACTCCCAATGTATTGTTGCATTAAATGCCTCCCATAGCATAGTTACACTGTCCAATGAACCCACATTAACCTCAAAGTATCACACCATAGCGTCACGTATCCCCTCATGGAACACCTGATCCAGTAAGGCAGACACATGCAGCCTCCCCTGGAATTGTGGTCGCTCTAGCCCTGGGATATCCATTAACAGTTGGACCGGTGCGGGATCTCAGAGTGACTTTGGAAGATTTTTGACACTTCAGAAAAATCCATTTACGGCGCACAGTGAACAATGGTGCAAGTTATGTACAGTGGGTGGCTCAAGTATTGTGACAAGGTGACATCACTGAATACAGTATTTTTATAATTTGTATTGAGCCACGTTGAGAGGTACGCCTATTAATGCTCTGTTGAGTCGACGGCGTTTCGATCCTCTTAACTCGGGATCGTCATCAGGACTAGGTTGTCTGATTAGGGGAGTGCTGTTGGGACAGCGCGATCATTCGTGGAGAGCTGAAGTCATCCGCGAATGGTGGGGGCCATGTCCGCACGGGGGCAGAGAATTAGGCACAGGGAGGCCGTCTGCGATCAGCCGGGGGCCAAGCAAGGGTCCTTAGTAGATCGACATGCCGGCGAGGGAATCAATCCGGGTGCAATACAAATGATAAATTATAAAAATACTGTATTCAGTGATGTCACCTTGTCACAACTGTACATACCTTGCACCATTGTTCACTGTGCGCCGTCTATGCTGTTCAGTGTTCACCCTTTCACTTGCGTCGCCACATTCTCCACAGACACGTTTTTGAGCACCAAGTGCAATATGGTTGTCACAAAATGTGTTTTATGCAGTGCTGCCTTAACTGTATATGCCTGACCATGAACTTTTGATTCACAATATAAGGTGATTTACAATCTTTTATCAACTAAACGAGTCTTCTCCTTATTTCCGTCATTGTAATGCTTTTTGCATACATGCTTATTTGACTAATATTATTACCTTTTGGGACATTGTTCTTTTGTTCTATCACCCCATATCAGCCAGGCTAGCTATAAATATAAAGTTAACTCTTCAGTTGAACTTTCTTCAATTTTAAAGTGTCACATTTAAACATAGGCATCATGCTCCCAGTGGTTGGTAGATATGCTGCTAGATTCAAGGTGCAGAAAAGTGTTCCATTAAGTGCAGAAACCTGTTCCTTATGAAAATTTATGCAGAACATTTTTCTGCACTTTACATTTTTCCTGTTTAAAAATGAAGTGGCTGAATGTTTGTGTTTTACATCTAACGGTATAACCACACTATCCCCAGGAGCTCCTGGGGGAAGGAACGAGAGGCGCTAGGAGCAGGCCAGCCTCCAACATACAATGTTCAACACAAAATGGGGCTGCTCCCAGGGTAGTGACCTAGATAAAGCTTAAATTGTGTGATGGCATCTCACAAACAGTGATGGACTAGTGTCACACATCACCTAGTGTCATGTTTCATTATTGACCAATCCTCGCCCTCCAGAAACTCAGTTGGTGGAGGGCGGGCATACACCTGACAACATGGATGAACTTCTAAACTAAGTGGGGGCCCGTTACAAGTGAGTGAAATTTAAAAATCATTACAGTTATCAAATGAATTTTAATGTGGCAGGTAACTATATAGTATTAAAAATATGTGAACGGTGCAATGGGGAAATTACTGTCCCCTCACCATTGTAAGTGCGGTTGACATGTTTCTGCCTTATGGCCCGATCGGGTCTGTGGCATTCATCAGGACCTAAAATTAATGAAGGGCTCCGTTCTTACCAGCCTTGTGGTGATAAGATGCCACTGAGTGGGGTAACTATATCAAACTCCACAGGGAAAATGACTCATTTCAAAGTCTGGAAAACAAATGAATCATTATAATACAATGAAAAGCCTTTATGGTCACTTTATCAATATTCCACTCAACCACATGCACAATTCATCAATAGTGGGTGTCTATATGTGTAACACGTGATGTTCTTATGTGTGCATTTTTGAGACATAATACATGAGAGAGGGTCCTTCTTACCCTGGAGTAGAGATCAAAATGCCCCATGGGAGGAGGGCAAAAGAAGGGAAGACCCCTGTAGTCAAACTCTGGAGGTGGAAGAGATTTTAAGAACAGACAATTATATAAGTTCAGCTTAAACATGTCATAGGCAGGAAGTTACAAAAGAGCTCAAAAGCACCCCCTTTCTAAGTGATTCTATCAGTCACCCACTTACTGCATCAAGGTGCGTCTCCCTTAAATGCACCTATGTGTGTACTCCTCTCCTCCCCGACAGTAAATGGATGTGGGGAGAGTGGCTTTTTATAGTGCTCTTAATTGGGCAAGTCGGTATAATTTGCAATATAATTGGATAAGTGTCCACAATGGTGTAAGGTACGGTGTCCCAAAATGCACCAATACAAGTATGTAAAAGAGGGCCTGACCTGCACTCAGCTGAGTGGTAAAGGGGTTGCACACTAAAGTGTTACAAGTATCCGTCTTTGATCGAGCCTAGCATTGAAGACGCAGAGTGGGAGCCTGGGTGTAGGTGCAACCCCCAACCACCAATCATGGCGTGACCTTCGGCGGGGGCGGACTTGTCCCTACGTGCGTTTAATAAAAACCGAATGAAGCCTCATACACAAATCGGACTGTGGCTGTCCCAACTGGGTGTTCCCGGCGTGGCTGTGACCACATGTGTGAACCTGGATAGGTCCGCGTCATTTACTGAGACTGGGGGGGGGGGCCGACCAATCAGCTCAGGACGTCTCCCGTCACGTGAGCGCAACTCGCTGTGTGTGTATAAAGGAGAACTTTTCATATGGGATCTTGGAAATTTAAAGCTTGATAACTTTAATTCTTCCGGAGGAGTATTTTTATTAACAGGAAATAATCAACCCCTATGGTATCTTAAAGTGAATACAGGTTATTTAAGTGTCAAGCCTAATGCAAATGGCCATTTGTGCATCGAGCCTGGCTGAAACCACGTTATGCAAGCCTAGATAGGTCCGCCTCACGAGTGACATTGGGTGGATGGGCCAATCGACTGAGGCCATCTCCAGTCACGTGCGTGAAACTTGCTCCGTGTGTTAAAGCCTATTTCTTTTGATTTTAGGCATGGTAAACCAGGGAGAATTAAAACATTTTTATTTTTCAGAAAAAAAACACTTTTGTTGCCAAAGACTGATCAAGCCTTATGGGGTCTCAAAGGGAATACTTGTTTGTAAGGTGTCAAACATTAAGCCTATGGTCATTATACACAGAACGAGGCTCTTGGAGATCTTCAAAGTCAAGAAGGCTCATAGGTAGTTTGTTGAGATGAGACTGGCTGTACCTTTGTCTATGGGTACTGATAGTACCATATGTGGATGATGAGGTCACCCTAGACATAGATTGAGTTTTTAGGTGACGTCATACTGAACTATAAAAGGTGCACCAGTTGAGCTATGTATAAAAAGGACATGATAGAAGGGTACAGATGGTGTCAGCCTCTCGGTGGTCAGATTTTTGAAGGGCCATATTAGTAACAGGGTTCTACGGTGCCATCTGTAACCATGGGATCGTTGAGACCTCTTTCCCAGGAGCGGAGTCGGTACACCCATAGTTGTTCCCTAATGTGTAAGGGTTTTGCCGTGTCGGTTTTATGCTACTTCATGACCTCAAGATACACCACATTTTCCGTGTTGTAGTTGCTGAAACTCCAGAGTTCCCATGGGTTTCCAGTGCCTATGTCCACCTCCTTGGTAGTGTTAGTTAGTGGGCATGAGACACAACTGCCACGTGGGTAGTGTTCCATAGGTCTCTGATGATTCCAGAGAGTAAGTTGGTCTTCTCTCTCCTGGGGTGGTTTTTTTTGCATGTACTAATTCATCCCGCAGACTTTTGTTTCTTTTGAATGCGAACAAGGGTGGTTCCCACTGTTTTTTTTCACCGTTCAGGATGTGCCCGTTTTTTCGGATGATGTTTTGAATGATGTTAGATTTTAGCGTATATGTTGTCACACAAACAATCCTGTCAGTTTTCTTTTTCAGAACATCTTCCAGAAGTGCCTTCCGGTTGTTATTTTTGGCCCTTTTCTTAGCTTTCCTCGCCATTTTTCTGGGATAATGTCGGTGAATAAGCTTTTTCTCAAGCAATTCTGCCTGTTAGTGGTATGTTTCTGTATCTGAACAGTTCCTTCGCACCCAGAGAAATTGCCCCACAGGGAGATTCTGCCATAGAGTCCTGGGGTGAAAACATTCATACAGATGCAGGCTATTTCTGTCTTTTGTTTTATTGTGAACCCTGGTGCTTACTCCTTCAGTTGTCATGGTAATGTCCATGTCCAAGAAAACAACATAGTTCTAGTTGTTGGTGTGCGTGAACGTTAAATGTTCATCCTTGCTGTTGACCCATTGCACAAATGTTGTTGCTTCTGCTTGATTCCCATGCCATACAATGAAAACATAATCTATATATTGCAAACAGGTCTTTATGTGCTCTGCATATGGATTACTTTGATTAAGGATGCAGTCCTCCTCGAATTGTTGTACATAAAGGCACGCCATGCTGGGGCAATGGTGCTGCTCATGGACGTGCCTTTGATTTGATGGTAAATCACATCCTCAAATTCAAAAAAGTTTTCTGTCAATGCCAATTCAGCGCATTCCATGAGAAGCTGTGGAAGGGAAGTGAATTGCCAAACCATGTCAAGTAAAATCTGTTTCACTACTGCCAGCGTACATCTGTGAGGAATGCTGGTCTTCAGGTACGTTGATCTCTAGATCATGCAGGAGGCATAGGACATCCTTTGTGTCCCTAAGGTAGGAAGGAGATTTCTGCACAATCGGTCTCAGGATCCAATCGCAAAATTGCGATAATGGTTCCAAAATGGATCCAACGCCTGACACTATCGGCCTTCCAGGACGGGGCATTCTGTCCTTATGGATTTTTGAGAGAGTGTAGAACCTCGGGTCTTTGTAGTCTCACTCACAAGGAATTCTAAATGTAACAGTCCAACATATGGTGAAAAGTATGGATTGTGCCATAAGTACATACGACACAGGCTCTCAGTCACTCCATCACATACATCCTATTCATTCACAAACATGTTCATACACCGCAACATACAATCCACTCACTGACGCACTTGGCAGCCCAATCATAGTACCCTAGTTACAGTATTTAGTTGAAACCATAGTATGAGGCTTCATAGACATTAGGTTTAAAGTCAAGGAAAACGGATGAGGGGGTGTCTGGTAACAATGCATGAGTTACTTGGCCTTCAGTAGCTCACAACAATTTTTCTCATCAGAAGTATCTCTCATTATGGAAAAGTTGGAGACCCCTGTACTTAGTATTGTAAGCAGTTATTGAAGAGAATCATCTCAGCATGACATATTCTACTTAACATAGAAGATGTTGTGCACCAGGTACTAACCTATATGGGTGTGATTGGTGTGCTTCAGAAGAAGGGCTATCTGTAAAGTTTTGGCCATGGTATGAACGATGCAGGTAGTAGGATGTTTAGCACCTTCAGATCTTCTTGGTTATTTTTACGAAATAGTGTCTTTTTTGACAGCTGTCACATAGAGTGCGAACAGTTCTTAGTAGATATCTTTTAATAGTCAGTGGTGTAAATCTTAATAAAGTTTCAGTGTTTGCAAACAGTGTGGTATAAAGTAAAGTCTCTGTACAGAGTGATGGCGTGGGACTACCGGCTCAGTTTATCTTATTCACCTGGGCCCACAAACATTCACTCTTTGAACCGGTAATCCACTTTCTCCTACCTGCCTATCAGAAATGTATTCACCTTTAGGACTCATACCTGTACACCATGACTTACCAAATGCTTGTCACTTTTGCCCTAAGCCCTAAATCTAATGAATCAAAGGAGTTAGAATAATAGGTAGAAAATAACATTTACTTATGAAAATAACCACAGACTCGGGAAAATGTTAAACACTTTATCTATGCAAATTTTTTAGGAGTCATGTGCCATAACAGTGAGATTAAGGATTTTGCAAGTAAGAAAATACATTTTTAAGCATAAATCTTGTGAGTCCCGACTAATCAGGTTCCCACAGGACTGGACAGGTGCAGGACAGGACAGGCAACCTCTGCTAAGTGCAATGCCAGTGTCACACCCCTCTCTGCGACTACTCTTGAAATCCCTCCAGGGTGACAGAGTCTTCTCCTTCAGCAATTTCCTGATTCTTCTTTCACAGGGTTCAACCAGCCCTCTGAGGTCTGCGGCATCCATGATTCTTCTCCAGCATACGTTGGGTCAGTGACAGGTCTGTGACAAGTCGGACAATCTAACTAACTGAACCTATCTTAGTTATACCATTTTCCAGGGTATGAACCACCCCCCAGTGTTGCAAATTTGTGTATTCCCTTCATTTGAATGGTCAGAAAGGTGAGGAGAGGTCATCACACCATACCAATATGAGGTCATTTCGATTCGATGTAATTGATCAATGTTCGCGCCCATAATTTCTTTTCCCATGATTTTAATCCATTCAGCAATATTCGCTTCAAATCATATACAATGTATTAAATACAGTCCGTATTTTCTTCCTCTCCTGGGGTCACACGGTCAGGTTTCCAGGAACATTGCGAGTAAGTCAGGACTATGGCTGCAATTCAATGACAGTGCTTCAAGGATTTCTGTGTTCATCTGCGCAGACGAAGTCTTTTCAAAATGGAGTTTGCAACACTCTTCAGGCCCAAATACGAGTTAATAATAAAATCAAAGAGATTCATGTTAAAATACAAAAATAAATGAATGCACTGTATACGACTTATTTCTATTCTAGCCCCATTACTTTATTTTAGCTATAGCATTAATAGTTAAGCAGAACAAAGTTTAGTTTGAGCAGGAGCATGTGCATTAGTATATGAAGCATAAAGCGGCCATCTTTGGCACTAGTACGCAGCTGCAAGAATTCCCAACAAAGCATACATACTTCACATTAAGTAGAAGTAGCAGACGCATGCGCAGAAAGGTTCCCGCGTTTTTGCCGGCCATATTAGGACACTCAGGTTACTGTTAGTAAAAGCACATAGGTAATCTTCCCCTAGATACTAAAATGTTGTGAAATGCGATGATTAGTAATCACAAGACATGTTGGTTAATAAATTACATGTTATTTCGAGAGGGTTGAATACAAGCAAGTTTCTTTACGTATGAAATCTTGCTCCATCAATCCCCTCTTTGATGGTATTCTATACCATCACTAATTACTGAAATCAGATGCCAACTTTAGCAGTTTACCAATTTAATTTCTTCTATTATTTTAGAATTTCCTCTTACCCTTTTATTTTGGAAACCTTTCATTCTTTTGTAAATATCCCCTTTCATTTCTTCAAGTTGAATTTCATCATATTTTCGCTTCTTCCTTTTCTCATTTACTATATACCACTTTCTGTTTCTGCAGCATTTGCACCAAATCATTATCCCTAATATCAGTAGGGCTATTCCCAATATTGGCAGTGGCGGCTCCTCTATAGGGGCGTTTGGGCGCTGCCCCCGGCTTTTTCGCAGTGCGAGAAGGCAGAAACATAAATGGTAATACCTACCATTTGTTTCTGCCTTCTCGCACGGCGAGAAAGCTGAAGTTCCTGGTTGGGAGTGGGCGGTGTTTCTCGAGGGCAGGGGGGAGTGGCTTGCCCACTGTTCTTCATACTGACTGTTTGGGCAGCCTGAGGCTGCCCAAACAATCAGTATGAACAACTGTGGGAAAGCCACCCCCCCTGCCCTCGAGAAACACCGCCCACTCTCCATGTTCTCTCTGTATGCTACAGCATACAGAGAGAAAATGACCCGGGTGGGGCAGCGGCCTCACCAATCACAACGCTGCCATTGCAGCGTTGTGATTGGTGAAGGGGAGGGAGGGAGCCTTCCTGATGACGAGCGCTGCACAAATCAATCAAAAAGCAGGACGGCGGGAGTCGGAAGTCTCGGGACTTGAGAAAAAGCGGGACGGTAAGTTTAACTTTTATTTTATATATATATTTTCCCTTAAATCCCCCATCCCCTCCGCGGCATGACGACCCCATTTCCGCCCCCCCCCCCACCCACCCGTAATGCCAGCCGCGACTGGGTTTAACGCTATTTAACACTCGTGAGAGCACTGCGAGCAAAATAACTTCTGAAAAAACATGCTCTCCGCAATATAGACTGAAGGCCCACCTTGTATTAATATCATAATCTCACTACAACAATTTGCACGTTCATGCAGCCAAAGTCACTCCCCACATAGTTTAGGGCTGCTATAGTTCGTGTTTTAACTGTAGCAACTGGTAACACGTCATGGTTTAATTGCGGAAGTAAGTGCAGGTAGGACTTTGTCCAGAGAGATAGTTATTTAAGCCCCAGTCTTTATTTTGCACCCCTACTTCTCTCCTCCCCGGTTCTGCAAAAATGACGATGCGGGTCTAGCTGTGCCTTCGCATGTCCTACAATTTCAGCCACTGCTTCCCTCCCATGTTTCACCGCCACCAAAAAACGTGTACTGGGCGCAGGTATGTCGATGCATGCATGCCCTATAGGTCGCATGGCCTTCGCTCTAATGAATGTTTATGTTAGGCCTCCATTCTCAATCCTAGTACGGCCTTTATGATGCCCTGCCCCCTATATCATGCTCCCCTATGCCCAAGGATGTTCCTGGGTCTCCATGTCAAGTTGGTAATCTGCAACTCACACGAACGAAAAGGCCTGGTGCCTGGTGCTCCCCACAGGCCTGCGCCGCTACCCCCACCCTGGTAACGCGTGCCAAAGGTCACCCGCACCTCCTCCCGAGCTCCTTTCTCTCTGTGTCTTTTGTCCTCGCAGGAGCTGCTGCCGCTGATGTTTTGACTTCTGCAGTTCCTGTAAATAGCATTAGACAGCCAGGAATTAGACAGCGCACCGGGGAGGGCGAAGTCCAGAGTTCCCATCGTATGAGACAAGAAGACGCACTTGAGGGAAGAATCGGGTGATATGAAACAGTTTTATTCCGGAAAGAAGGTTACTCTAAGTGAAAATGTAATTATGTATGTGAATTAGTGCTGTGTGCTTTGCATGGGTGTGTGCATGGGTATGTGCTAGCGAATGATGGGTGTATGTGTGAGCGCTTGTAGATTGATGGGTGTGAGTGCACATGTAGATGGGTGGGAGTGAGTATGTGTGTGTGGGTGCTTGTGAGGAAGGGAGTGTGCTTGTGTGTGCCCGCCCTACTACTCGTCGACATTACGAGCCGCCACTGATTATTGACATCAGTATTCGACCTACAATACTTTTTCCTACATTAGAAAACTAACTACCTACAGGGGAGAGAACATCAGTTAGTCTCTTCCATGCACTATCAACCTCCAGTGGTTTCAATTCTTCTTCCAAATGTGTAATATTTTTGACATTCCTCCCAATTTCGACACTTTTGTCAGGTATGTAAGTGCAAGAACATTGCGCTTTACAAATTCTACAGACTCCGCCCTCTTTTGCCAATAATATATCAAGAGCAAGTTGATTTTGCAAAACCATTGATCTTATTGCAACTAATTCTGTATTGATCAATAAGAATCCTCCAGCAGTGTCAGGCGATAGGCGCTCCACCAATGTAGACAATTTAAAAAAATTTTGTGTATTCAGAATTACTCCCACTGAAGGTATCAATGCACTAAATATGTCACGTACAATTTCCGAAAAACTAGCTCTTTTAATTCGTGTTAGTCCATTATTTTCTTTATTGCTTCCTTCCAGTGATTCTTTTTACATGGTATATCTTTGGGAATACTATTCCGAAATAGCAACTCCCATACCAATGATCAGGCAGCTTAAAATAAGTTTAGTTTCCACAAATATAATAGACTCCAGGAAATACTGGATCAGTTCCCCCTTTTAGTCCTCAACTCCCAATTATCAGGAAATTGTGTTCACATTCACTGGATCCGCTCAATATATTGTTATACACTGTTTTTAACCTATGGAGACAGATTTTCCCTTTCTTTTCAAAGTCCAGGGACATAGCAGCATGAGTCTTGCCAGTTGCAAATGATTCTTCCCACTCAGCCCATTTAGGTATCTGGGGTTTCGGTTCGGTAGCCCTTCTATGGAAATCCTGTCTCCTTTTCTCTACTAAATTCAAAAATACTCTTTTTTCTTCATGTAACCTACATGTTAAATTAGCCTCATGTGCTTCTGCTATATCTATTGTTTTCATTGTTAGGAAAAATTCACCCATAAACTGCGAGCCCTCACTACTAAGGACAGGGTTCATGTTTCTACGAATAGGCATCTTAGAAAAAATCTATGTTAGAATATTAATATTGTACCTTTCCAGTTCTGTAAAATAAACTAGCTAAAACACTACATAAAATACCATATGTCATTGGTAAATGATGATATGTTACCCCTTCTGCTACTGATGTCGGTAACTTCATGCACACATAGCAGTCACTAACTTCCATTGTTTCTACATAATGTACTAACAGGTTAGCAAACACATTTAAATTTGTCTAATTTTATTTATACTGTAGTATATTTCTGTCTCATCAGGTGCTTCAAATTCTACTCTGCCCTGCTTAAGGTTAGATACCTTTCCATGTGCACTAGTATCACTCTGTCTACTCTCACTCATTAAGTAAGGTATTGCTATTGTCAGTCCTAACCCTGCTTTGAATACTATCAATATACTAACCATGCATATTCTACGGCATTTCTTTATACAATTTCTTTTCAGTTTTCCAGCAGTTCTATTATCAGCCATTTTTGACTAAGGAGTTAACCCCGCTTTGTAACTTTTACGCAGAATATAACTGTGAATTTATCTTTCAAGTTGGTCTCACTTCTTCGTCAAATTGATCAGCAATTAATTCTTCATCACTGTCTCCACTGATTTCCAAATTCTCAAAATCCTCGAGAATTATATATGTCCACTCAAGACCCTTGAATTTATTATTCAGTCTTTTCAAACGTGGGTTTCTCCTGGGGTTCTCTGTGGATGGTCCAGACTGACTTATTATTTCATCTACTTTGTACTGGTCTTCACTTATTTTTTTCAAGCGATATTTCAGTTTCTTGACAATACTAGGCCAAGTATCACCCTTTCTGAGGGGCATATTAGCAAGGGTCATATCGCCGCTTTAGCAGCACTTTTTGCCGCTAAAGCTGCAATATTTTTATCGCCCTATCAGCAAGCTGTCGCTAACAGCAGTTAGGGACAGCTTTTAGGCGATGGCGACCGGTTTGGGTCCCGCTTTACATGTCAGCGATATTTATCGCTAATGACATGCAAAGTGGGTGTACCCAAACTGTTAGTGATTGAAAGCAGTCGCTAACACAGCTATCGCCTATTAGCAAGGCAGGCAAAGCGATAAAATAATTACGCTAAGCGCGATTATTGGTATTATCTAATGCCTGCTAAAAACATGACTTACCTGGTTATCCAATAGGAGGTGAATTTTCAGGTTAAGTCCCCATTGGCGATAATGTGTGAATATTGCTGCGTTTCGAAGCTATTGCTTGATATTTCAGCACAATGGAGAAAAACGTTGCTAATAGCATGTTTTCTCCGCTAACATATCCAGCGATAGGCACGGATAAAAAAAATGTGCTAAGCGCATTTTGCGATAAATATTGCTTTTCCTTGCTAATCTGCCCCTGAGTCTTTTACCTGGCACTGTGCTTTTATTTTCTTCAAGTGTCATTTTTTTCATTAACTTGTGGCATACTTTGATTTTTCTTGTCTTCAGATTCCCTCTCTATCTGACCTTCTCCAGGGCGTATTGTCTTTGCCGTTTCTGCCTGGATGGGTTCTTCTACCCTAATCTGACCCTGTTCAGGAGTTGGATCAATCAATCAATCAATCCACTTGTAAAGCGCGCTACATACCCGTGAGGGTCTCAAGGCGCTAAGGAGAGGGGGCTGCTACTGATCGAAGAGCCAGGTCTTGAGAAGTTTTCTGAAGGCCAGAATGTCCTGGGTTTGTCGTCGGTTGGTAGGGAGAGTGTTCCAGTTCTTGGCGGCGAGGTAGGAGAAGGATCTTCCACCGGTGGTGGTTTTCCAGATGCGAGGAACTGTGGCGAGGGCAAGGTTGGCAGAGCCGAGGCTGCGGGGGGGGGTGTAGAAGCTGAGTCGGTCTTTAAGGTATGCTGGTCCGGCATTGTGTAGGGCTTTGTGTGCGTGGATGCGGAGTTTGAAGGTGATCCTCTTGTTGACGGGGAGCCAGTGCAGGCCTCTCAGGTGGGTTGTGATGTGGCTGCGTCGGGGGGCGTCGAGGATCATTCGTGCCGCGGCGTTCTGGATGCGTTGCAGCCGTCTCAGGAGCTTGGTTGTTGTTCCGGCATAGAGGGCGTTCCCGTACTCCAGTTTGTTGATGACGAGGGCCTGGGTGACAGTTCTGCTTGTGTCGGAGGGGATCCATTTGAAGATCCTGAGGAGCATTCGGAGGGTGTTGAAGCAGGACGCGGAGATGGCGTTGACTTGCTTGGTCATGGAGAGGGCGGAGTCAAGGATGATCCCCAGGTTGCATGCGTGGTCGGTGGGTTCTGGGGCTACTCCTAGTGATGTTGGCCACCAGGAGTGGTCGCAGGCTGATGGGATGTGGCCTAGGATGAGGACCTCCGTCTTGTCTGAATTCAGCTTCAGCCGGCTGTTCATCCATTCTGCGACGGCCTTCATTCCTCTGTGGAGGTTGACTTTGGCGATGTGGGGGTCTTCGGTGAGGGATATGATCAGCTGGGTGTCGTCAGCGTAGGAGATGATGTTGAGGTTATGTTGTCGTGCGACGTGGGCGAGTGGTGCTATGTAGATATTGAACAGCTTTGGGCTGAGAGAGGAACCCTGTGGGATGCCGCAGATGATTTCGGTGGTCTTGGAGCGGAAGGGTGGGAGGCGTATGCTCTGGGTTCTGCCGGAGAGGAAGGATGTGGTCCAGGCCAGGGCCTTCTCTTGGATTCCAGTGTCATGGAGGCGTGCTGTTAGGGTGTGGTGGCAGACCATGTCGAAGGCTGCTGATAGGTCCAAAAGGATCAGGGCGGCTGTTTCTCCTTTGTCCATCAGGATCCTGATGTTGCCTGTGGCGGCGATGAGGGTGGTCTCGGTGCTGTGGTTGCTGCATGAGCCGGACTGGGATGGGTCCAGGATGTTGTTGTCTTCGAGGTAGCGGGTCAACTGTCCGTTGACAATCTTCTCCGTAACTTTCGCCAGGAAGGGGAGCAGGGAGATGGGCCGGAAGTTCTTGAGGTCCTTGGGGTTTGCCTTGGGTTTCTTCAGTAGGGCGTTGATCTCGGCGTGCTTCCAGCTCTCCGGGAAGGTTTCTGTCTCGAAGGAGGTGTTGATTGTTTTCCGGAGATGGGGTGCGATGGTTGTGCTGGCTTTTCTGAAGACATGGTGAGGGCATGGGTCAGATGGAGATCCGGAGTGGATGGAGTTCATGGTCCTGATGGTTTCTTCGTCGTTGACGTTGGACAAGGCGGTCTGGTGACTGGTGCTGGTGGAGGTCGCAGGGATGGTGGTCTCGGTGGTGGGTGTGGGGGTGTCGGAGTTGAAGCTGTCGTGGATGTCGGTGATATTGCAGTAAAAGAAGGTGGCCAGTGAGTCGCACATGTCTTGTGATGGTGGGATGTCGTTGGTGTTGGAGCTGGGGTTGGAGAGTTCTTTCACGATGCTGAAGAGCTCTTTGGTGTTGTGTGCGTTGTTGTCTAGGCGGCCCTTGAAGGCGGTCCTGTTGGGGATCCTGAAGAGTTGGTGGTGTATGCGGGTGGTGTTTTTGTGGGCTGTGTGGCTGTCTGGAGTTCGGTCGCACAGCCATTTCTTCTCTAGATTCCGACAGGTGCACTTGGAGGTCCATAGGTCCTCGGTGAACCATGCGGCTTTCTTGTTGGTATGGACGGTGTGGGGAGGTCTTGAGTGGGGCGGGGGTGTCGGCGCAGTTGTTGATCCACTGTTTGAGGTTGATGGCGGCGGTGTCAGGGTCGGTGGGGTCGGCGGGTGGTCTCAGGGCCGAGGGTGGTGGTCAGTTGGTCATCGGTGACCTTGCCCCAGCAGCGGCGTGGCAACTGTTGGTTGCGGTGGTGCGTGGTGGATTTCTTGAAGGAGAAGTGGACGCATCTGTGGTCGGCCCAGTGGGGTTCGGTGGTGTGGTTGAAGGAGACGTTGGGGCTTGCGGAGAAGATGGGGTCCAGTGTGTGTCCAGCGGCGTGGGTGGGTGTTGTCACAAGCTGTTTGAGTCCGAGGTTGGCGAGGTTGTCGATCAGGGCGGTGGAGTTGGCGTTGTTGTTGTTCTCGAGGTGGAAGTTCAGGTCCCCGAGGGGGATGTAGTCCATGGAGGCGAGTGCGTGAGTGCTGATGAGGTCGGCGATAGAGTCGCTGAACTGTAGTTGGGGTCCGGGTGGTCTGTAGACGAGAGTTCCTCTGAGGTTGGTGTTGGGCTAGGTGTGGATCTGGAAGTGCTTGTGCTCGGCGGAGGTTAGGGTGTCGTCGGTGTTGGTCAAGACTCTGAGGGTGTCCTTGTGGATGATGGCGATTCCCCCTCCCACTCTGTTGGTGCGGTCTCTACTGGAGATCTTGTAGCCCTCAGGGATGGCTATGGCGATGTCTGGTGCTGAGGTGTCATTCAGCCAGGTCTCCGTCAGGAAGGCAACGTCAGGGGTGGGTGAGTCTTGGAGGTCCCAGAGTTCGATGGCGTGCTTGCCAGCGGTGCGGGTGTTGAGGAGGATGCATCGGAGGTGGTTGGGTTCTCTGGTTGATGGCTTGGCGGGCCAGATGCTGGTGAAGCAGCAGTTCCGGCAGGTGAAGGGCCCTTGGGTATGCTTTGGTATGGCCCGGTAGCAGGAGTGGTTTCGCCCGGCGTTGAGTGCGTGGAGGGTGCTGGAGTCCTAGTGCAGTCTGGTGTTGTGGCGGCTTCGGGGTCCAGGGGTTCTGGCGCTGGGCGCGGTCCAGGCACGGACGGGCGCAGACAGGCTTGCCTTTGGAGCGCCTTCGGCGCACAATCGGCACGCCATCTGCACGCGTCTGCTGCACGTCCGGGTGGCGGTAGCCATTTAAGGCGGAGGAGGAGGGAGGAGCAGCTGGGAGGCAGGAGTGGGCGGTGAGGGGGCATGGCCGCGAGGGACGCGGCGGAAAGCCTGCAATGGGGGAAGCAGCGATAAAAGCGAGAGCAGAGTATGGACACGGAAAATACAGCAGTGGGCAGAGTATGAATACCAGCAATCACAATCACAATTACCAATCACAAAAAACAAACCCTAGGCAGAGTGCTGTGCAGGGCACAGGAGGCTCGAACACTACTGGCGGCAGCAGCAGGGGTGAGCACGAACAGGAGAAACTGTTGGCGGCAGGGGGAGCGATCCGGCCCTTGGCCAAGGTCGAGGTCCCCCTGACTGACCGGCAGTGGCCTCTTATAAGGCGGGAGCGTGCGGCAAGGGGGCGTGGCAAAGAGGTAAGTGGCGGGAAACCTATAACGGGGGAAGCAGCGAGAAAAGCGAGGCAATCAAAATACAACAGTGAGCAGAGTATGGACACGGAAAATACAGCAGTTGGCAGAGTATGAATACCAACAATCACAATCACAATTCCCAATCACAAAAAACAAACCGCAGGCAGAGTGCTGTGCAGGGCACAGGAGGCTCAAACACTACTGGAGGTAGCAGCAGGGGTGAGCGCGAACAGGAGGAACGATCCGGCCCATGGACAAGGTTGATGTCACCTCGACCTGGATTTGGCTTTGACTTTGGCTTTGTTCTCCTTCTTCTACCTGAACTTGTTTTTCTATACCTGTCTGGTCCTGCTCAGGTATTTCTTTTTCTTGATTGTCTTCTGCCTGAGCATATCTGTCCCTCCTCAGACACATTGATATTATTGATATTCGTCTGTCTGAGTAATTTTCTCTTTCCTTATCTGATCCTCCTCAGATTTGATTTTGACTTTGTTTTCTGTAATCTGAATGCGTTCTTCTATTCCTGACTCATCCTCACTATCACTCTGTCTGTCTACATATGTTTGACATCTTGTTCAAACTGTTATCTCAGATATATCGACTATGGGGATCCACTCATCCTGACTGGTGCTAGGTTGTTCCTCATCAGCTACTTCAGGATCAATTTCTTGGGATCCTTCATCTGTACAACCTTCAGCCTCTGCTTCATCAGGTTCAGTCACTCTTGTGGTATGGTTTGCATGAATCCAGTTCGGTATTCCTGCACACTTTACAGCTGTGGTGATAACCAATATGACTTGATGCGGTTTTCCCCACCTTGGTGCTAGGCACGATTCTCGTTTGTGATATTTTATCATTACCCAATCACCTGGATTCAAGTCATGTGCTTGAGTCGACTGTCTGGCCACAGCATCTTCCCCAACCTGGTGAGAGATAGAATGCACTTGATCAGCCAACTCTCTGCAGTATTCCAGTACCAATTCATCAGCTGTATTCAACAGCGTGTGTCCTGGTACACATGCTTGTCTCATTGCCCTTCTCTTGAGTATCTCATGGGGACGTAAGCCTGTATTTTTGTCTGGGATGCTTCTGAGTCCCATCAGTACAAGAGGTAAAGCGTCAGGCCACTCCAATGGGGTGGCTTCACACACTTTTTTCAATCTTGATTTGATTATGCCATTAAGTTGTTCTACCACTCCAGAAGCCTCTGGGCGGTACGCACAGTGCAGCTTTTGCTCAATTTTTAATGTTTCACAAATTAACCAAATAATTTCATTATTAAAATGAGACCCTCAGTCTGATTCAATCGCTACTGGAAAACCTAACCTAGGAATGAGTTCTCTCAAAAGGAGTTTGACTACAGTTATGCTGGTCGGGTAAGCCTCCACCCATTTGGAGAATAAACACACAATGACAAGGACATATTTTAACACTCGACAAGCAGGTAACTGAATTAAATCAATTTGGAGTCTGATGAATGGACTTTCTGCCTTTCCAATTTTCCCATGGCAAACTACAGTTTTCCTACCTGGATTCATTTGTTGAAAAATTAAGCATCACTGGCAAAGAATCTCTGCTACGCTCCTGAACCGTGTATTAAACCAATCCTGTCTAAACAGTCTGATCATAGCATCTCTGCCTATGTGTGTGTCCCCGTGTTATATTCTATCCATGGGTGCAAGCATACAGTCTGGTAAGACAGCTAATTATCACATCATCTTCAGTCCTTCTCTGACAATCTATTTTCTCCCATTCTTCCTTTTCTTTGGGTTCTGCTTCATTTTGTAAATCTCACACTTCCTCCCATGTTCCTACGCCCCCTAACAGCATAAGTTGGCAGCTGATTCCACATGCATCGATTTTCTTGCTTACTGCCATTTTGTATTTGGCACAATGTGGGGCCACCTGATGTCAGGACTAGCTATTCCACCTTGCTCTTTCCTCCTCCTTAGTTTGCTCCATGCTATTCTCGTGCTTTTTGCTGCCCAGATAAAGCTAGCTATTTCCCCCTGGATCTTCTTCAGAGTCTCTTTTTTGAATTCCAATGGGATTGTGTTAAAGAGATATGTGAACTTTGGAACAATTGTCATTTTTATTGCGTTAGATCTTCCCAAGAAGGTAAGTGGTTCCATAACTGCCCTGTACTTGGTCCGTACTGGTATGAGATCGGTAAGATTTTGACAAAGGTATTGGGAGTCCAGATTACTGTAAGTACACCTCTTATTATTTTTGGGATATATAACAGTAATGAGGCGGGGATGGGCATGTTGACCAAAAAGCAAGAAAACCTTTTATTTGTACTGACACTACTGGCGAGGAGAGAGATCTGTATAAATTGGGTTAAACAATCAGCACCCACGCACATAAACTGGGTAAACTCTGTAGTAAAACATAACAAACTTGATAGGAAAGGGAAAAGCACAAGGAGAGTTAACTTCTGGGAAATCTGGGAACAACATCTCCAGATAATCACCTAATACCTTCTGGGCTACCGGATCTTTCCAATGATTAAAGCGATGACAATAATTTCAGGCAAGAAATCATTTTTTTGCTGAGTAGCCCGGTGGGCTAGCTCCTCCCGACCACCGAAATTATTGACCACGATAGAGGACATGGAGAGAATCTGGCAGGCGATAACCTACAAAGGGATACTCCCCAAACAACGGGGCAGGGAAGGCATAGAATGTGGAACCATCAGACTCCCAAGCCTCCTTATCCGTACAATCGCAATATGAGAAAAAAAAAATGTGGGGCCACCTGGTCAGCATAACGGTTACCGGCTGTCACTTTGTCATTTCCAGATTGGAGAGCAGCACACTTGACCAGGGCCACTTCTTTTGGTAATTGAATTGCTTCAAGTAGTTCTTTTACAAATTTTCCATTTTTAATAGGGATTCCTGAAGAAGTCATGAACTCCCTTCTGCATCCAAAGCTGGCCAAAGTCATGCACAACCCCGTAACCATTCTGACTATCAGTGTAAATGGTTACTTTCCAATTTTTCCCAATTTTGCAAGCTTTTATTAAAGCAATCAATTTGGCTACTTGTGCAGACTTGACTCCTGGTAAACAGGATGCTTCGCCTATACCAGCCAATGTGCACATAGCATAAGCAGCACTCAATCCTCCTTCCTCATGATGCATGCATGAGCCATCTACAAATAGCTCATGTTCTGGATCTTTTAGTGGCTCTTCCTGTATGTCTGGACGTGGTTTAGTACTGTATTCAGTGAGGTCAATACAATCATGTTCAACTTCCTCCTTTACCTCTTCAAAATGTGAATTAGGTAGCAGGGTTGCTGGATTCAGAACACTACATCTGGCTATTGTCACATTTTCTGCACCTAGAATGACTCACTCATACTTAATCAACCGACTAGGTGTTAGGTACTGAGTACGGATTCTTGTCAATAGAATCACGACTGAATGGGAAACATACAATGTCACAGGATGTCCCATTATGATGGATTCACTTTGTTCTAGACTTGTGCAAGTTGCAGCTACAGATTTTAAGCATCCTGATAATGCTGATGCTACCGGGTCCAGTGTGGCAGAAAAGTATGCCACGGGACGTCGCCTTAAGCCATGTGTCTGGATTAGAACTGAAAGAGCACAATTATCTATTGCATCACAGAATAGTACCTTCTACACAAGGGCCTGACTAATTTACCAGTAAGGATGCGCCCCTCTCAGACACCGTCAGTATGACTTGTCTTCAAAAAAAGTGTCCTGCAAAAGAAACTGGTGTTACCGTATTTTTCTTATGACTTCCCTCCTGGAATCTGATGTCGACACTTCTTTGGGTTGCCTCACAAAATCTGGCATAGGGGCAGCTGGTAACTGATTCTGTATTACCTGTTGCGGTTGCCTCATTGACACCTCATTCTGCGTCTGCGGATTTAAATTTTGAGTTTGGATATTATTATTCTGTATTAGTTTACACTCGTTTTTCCAATCCCCCAATTTTCCGCACCCGTGACAGGGAAACTTTTATTTGCCTCTTCTTTACTTATTCTCCCTCTAGGCTTGCCTCCACTCCTTCACCTTGACTTTCCCCTCTTCCTTGATTATTTGCCTGTTGGCTTAACTGGAGTTCCTGCTGTTCTGCTAATTTAACTGGTGCCCACATTACCTTTTCTTCTAATTTATTTTGCCTATTATCAATTTCATCCCCACAGCATGTTGCATACTTTAGAATTTCATTAATAGGCTTTGCCTGCCAACATAATTTAAGCTCTTTACTCATTTGTGATATTTCTTGCTTTAGTCCGGACACAAAACGATATATAAAATGTGTCATGACCTTATTATCAATATTTTCGAACCTACTATATTGTTTGAACACGTGTAAAAGATGCTCATAATATGCATGTACTGATTCATCCTTTTCTTGGGTTGTTCTGTCTATTCCGGTCCAATCTGTCTCTTTTGGGGGTACCTTTCCTTTCAAGTAAGTTATCACCTGATTATATTTTTTCATTACATCATTTGACGAAGCTCCTGTCTTTTGATCTCTAGGGTATATATCATTCGGCCAATCTACTGTTATTTTGCATTCTGTCCATAAATCTGCAGGAACAACTATATCAAACAAACCATCTAAATCTTTTAGCAGCACCTTTGAAACCTTCACAAACATTTTGACTTGTCTATACCATTCTACGGGTTTTTGCTCTAAGTTTTGGGAAAATCATTTGTGAATGATAAAAAATCCTGTCGGAACCATGATACATGTACATAACCTCCTCTTGGAACATCTCTCATTGGACATAATCTTTCAACCTTTTCTGTTTATTTCATTAGATACTCAGATACTTAGATACTCAGATGAAGCTCGATTTGCCTGTGCTTCCTCTTTTTTCTTTGTCCATCTAGCTTTCCATCTGTCTAAGTCTCCCCATTTTTGTAACAATTGCAATAATTCTTTTATCTGCAATTTTTGTCCTGACACATTCATGTTTTCTAAATCCTTGTCAGAAAATTCTGCTCTGTAAGGTTTCTGCAACACTTTAGATTTACCTGTGTCAATTCCCATATCAGAGGCCAAATTCATTAATTTCTCGTGAAATGTTTCTGTATTTCGGGTGATACTTCTGCATATGTATAACAATTCTTCTTCATTGAAGGAATTTAACCTCTCTAGCCCTACATTTCCAGCTATCATTTCTTCTAGTTCTACTCTTAATTGAAAAATGCCCAATACCTTTGGCTATGTTTTTGGCTCTTCTATCTCTCGTGTCCATCTTTCTATCTCTTCTGGGGTTACTACAGTGGCATTTCTTGTTCCTGTTGATGTTTCGATCGGTACTTCTCTAGAGCTTCCGGAAGTAATCTTCCTAATCGAATCACCCATTGGTTCTCTTATAGGCAAATAAATCAGGGAAATTTCTGAGTCGCACTCACTTGCCTGGTGATCAATTATTATATTTTCTTTTCTGGGTTGTACTACAGGTCTAGTCAGAACAGGAGTTTTAGAACTAGGTTGCCTATCTCCATATAAAGGAACAACGGGACCTATAGTTACTGGTATCGTTAGGGCTTCAGGACTTGTATTCAATTGTGTGATTTTCTGAATTAATTCACTTCTCTGTTTATTTAATGGTTTTCTTTCTTTTTCTTGTAATACCTTTTCTATAATAGTCTCATGTACAATCTGCAGAACCAAAGATGGTTTTAAGAATGGAGCACTAGGGGTAACTCTATTGGTTTCTTCCTGATAAAGTGGTGGGGTTTTCATTAGTAAATCCTCAAAGTAATCATCTTCTGAATCTCCACTACTAGTCATTAAATGTTTTGTTTTCTCTGTACTTTTACTTCCTGACATAGACTGTATCCATTGTTTCATCTGCTTATCTCTTGTCTCTCAGGGAAATCTGGGATAAAATTTACTTAAGTTCCTGTCACCTCTAGGTCTGTCTCGCTCAAAAGCCTCAGTCTCCCACTCTTCTAACGCTTCATACTGCGTTAATCTTGGTCTGGGGTCTAATTCATTCATGCGAGTTCGCCAGTTGTGCAAAATTCTCCCACTAAAGGTACCATATTCTGGAAATGCCAATATACCATCATCTTTTGTGCACTCTATCCAATTTTCTAACCATACACAAGTGTGGTAGCCTCTTTCTATCATCATGTTTGATGCAGGCATTTTTGGTGGTGGAATAATAATTCCTTCTCTCGTTTTAATGATTTTAACCTTTTTGAAATAATTCTTAGTTATCTGCAAAAATGTCATGTTTTTCTTTTCTCCGTACATGATATACGGTCTTCCTCTAATATGCTATTCTTGAGCAAAACCTAGGTATCTTCTATCAGGGCAATTTCCAATAAATGCTGGATCTAGATGCCACATATAATTACCGCTGTCTATTAAAACTGGAATTTCAATAATGGCAGTTTAATCAATTGGTTACTTCACTTAAATGCTTCTCCAAAATCAGCATGTCTTCTATTTCAATGACCAATCAACATTGGTTTTACAAAACCTGTTAACCAATGTTTGCACTGCTTTTCTGTAACGTCAGTTTCACTCTCGGCACTCACCCCTTATTTACAAATTTACCTCAACTGTACACCTGCTGTCATAACCAATCCCAGCGTGGCTCTCTGTGACGTCAGTGCAGCACCCGCCACTGACCCCCTCCTTTGCAAGGTAATACGACAACTCAAATTCTTTCAAAATTTAAATGCACATTTCATTAATTAACAACATAGAAACATTTGCTACTCTGCCTGATTGACTAATTTCAAAATAAAGACATTTTTTCTTTCACTTCAACTAAAACCATTCAGTTTACCCTTCATAACTACAAGTAAAACCTCTTCCACTTACTCTTCACTCAAGCATCAAAGAACCTGTTACTCCTTCAGACTTACCCTTTCTAGGTGATATAAGACCATAGTTTCACCAGCGAACTCCTTTGCTATCAATTACTCTCACTTTTATACAAGAAATAATCTCTAATCAGTGCTTCAAGTTCTACCTAACTATCTGCACTCACTTCATCAGACCAGTTACCTCACTGCAGTGTGGCTTTCATTTACCACCAGCTATTCAATATTTCCGGGGATTTCCAGACAACATATAACAATACAAACAGGTGTTGGTTAATACATCAATCAATATAAAATCAATACACAACTAACTACCTATCTTAAGTAATCCCTAACCATAACTCTGCTACCAAACAAATACTGATGGTTTGTCTGAGAAGCACGATGGCGTCCGCGTAGAAGGTCGCGAATAGCATTGTGGAACTGGGTCAGGTTCTCATGATTAACATCTTGGCTGCTCTTGAGGATCCTCTGCTGTGCTGGGCCATAATGTTGATGGGTGTGGTCATGACGAGCTCAGCTCGTCATGAGCACCCTAGAGGTATACCTCATGACAAGCTGAGCTCGTCATGAGCATTGAAGGGGTTAAAGACCCACATCGGACTTTATGAATTAAAATAAAATAAATTTGGAGAAACGGAGGCACCTGTGGAATCCCGGCGGACGCGAGTCCTAGATCTGGTGAGGAGAGGCAAGGGCGGAAATCCTGGGAAAAATCAGGTGAACGACCAGTCGGTTGTGGACATGCTGAGGCGGGGTAAATATCAGCAGACTGGGATAGCGAGAGCCGCTGATGGTGAGGAGGCAGTGTCTAGCTCAGCAAAAGGTCGAGAAGAAAATCAAACCTCAGAACTGAGCCCTGATGTGGAGCAAGAACCCCCGCAAGGTAAAAAAGAAACGGTCTCTGTGATTTTGGACTCTGTATCTGCAGCTGGCCCCCTATCTTCTAGCACCAAACCAGCTGAAGAAAGCAATCCCCTAGTGAAAATCAATATTGGGGAGCACGGGCCCAAAACACTATCGAAGGGGGAAGGACACCTTCCCAGCAAACTCAGAACGGGGAAAGAGGTATGGAAAATACTGGTAGCGAAAAGGTCCTGATATAGTTGTAGCCGTGGAGGTGGGGGTGCTTCAGATGTCAGATAAGGCAGAGGCTTCCGATTCGTTGGTTGACTTGGATCTCCCAGTCGGGGATATGGAAAGTCTAGAATTGGATAAAGATAAATAAAATGAACCTAGCGATTGTTTCTTCTCGGTCTCAGAGGGGGCAGATTGGTCGGAGGACTTGAGCTCATTTCAAGGTGGCAGTGAATCGGACTCAGACCTAGAAGGGAGCGACGTGGATCCTCCTAATACCACCAAGAAATCTGACCACCTGTCAAATCAACAGATCCGCAATAGGATGAATTTAAAATGGGATTATTCCTCGGCCACACCGCTAGTTGGTAAAACTCCATCAGAATCTACCACCCCAACCACAACACTAGATGTAATACATCAGGCCATCCTCTCCCATAGGGAGGAAACACGCCAGGACAGTCGTAAGGCACAGGCTGCAATGAGGAAGATGCAGGGGGTGGTGAGGAAATTATCTAAGGCCTGTACAAATATCGTAGAGAAGGTGACCAATTTGGAGGAAACGATAGTCTCAACAGAAGCGGAGGCGTCTAATGCTTCTATCCAAGCAGAGGCCCAAAGTGCACAAATTAAGGATATCCAGTGGAAGTTGGAAGAGTTTGAAAACAGGCAGAGAAGGAACAATCTCAGAGTACTGGGGATCCTGGAAGGGTCAGAGGGATCAGACACCAGGATGTTTATAATGGAACTGTTTAGATCTGCCTTCCCTGAGATACCTGATTGGAACTGGGCTTTTGAAATACAAAGGGCACACCGTACCCAGATCAAGATTCGAGACGTTGCAAGAGGAGATGGAAAACTTCGGGCGATCCTCGTGTTCTTAGGAAATTTCTTACAGAGACAGGCGATCGCAGAAAAGAGGTCAAGTGAGTCAAAGAGGTCAAGCGAGGGGGTCACATTTTTTGTCCGCCGCGACTTTTGCCATGCAACGGTGGAGATGCGCTGGAGATTAGGCAGCTAATCAAGCCGCGACTTTTGCCATGCAACGGTGGAGATCCGCTGGAGATTAGGCAGCTACTCAAGCCACTCCAGGAGAAGAATGTCCAGGTCTATCTCATTAACCCGGCACAATTAAAAGTGATGCATGATGGACATACCCAATATTTTTCATCTGAGATAAAAGCCAAAGATTTTTAGGGGACTATAGGAACTTAAGAGAACTTTATTTATTCATCTAACTTTTCTCTTTTTACTGACGAAAGCAGTTATCGGCTTTAGCTAGTTCCTGGTTAGGTTGGGTGTTGGGTGTTTGGTGTCGGGGGGGACAGGTGAATATCGGATCAGCTCTGATCTATCTCTATGTTTTTTTTAAATCATCAAGATCAGGAACAGGGGAAAAAATGGTTGTCTATTGTGTTATGACCCGGTTTATTACTGCTACATCCATCATATGCACAGACCTAGGTCTGAGCGCTTCCTGAGGGTGGTGGGAGCAAGGGGGGAGGGGGATCAGGTGGATGGGTAGGGGTTGGGAGGTGAAGGGAGGGTTAGGGGGGAGCGGAGAGGGGGAGGAAAGAAATATTTGAAAAAAATAAGTACCTGGTGCTATGGAATGTTTTGTGATACAATGATAGATATATCTTCTTTATTTCGGAATAGATGGTGCTATAAAGGCTATGGTTGGAAGGGCACACATGGGGAAACTTAATATCTGCTCAGTAAATATTGGGGGTCTCAATGACTGGAGAAAAAGACAAAGGCTGGGGCACTTTGTTCGTTCAAATAATATAGATGCATTATGCTTGCAGGAGACCCACTTATCATGGGAGAAAAGAAATTTGTTCAACATCAGGGGTTTCGATCTGCTGACCTGCTCTTCACAAACGTCGACAGTCACGGGGGTGGCAGTACTAGCCAAAACCACGCAGGGAGGTGTTAAAAGAGTAGAGGCAGACACCTTGGGGAGATGGGCATTGGTTGAGCTAGGGTTGGGTTATACAATCTGTGTGATATAAGGTTCTAACCAGGATGACCCGGAGGTTTATGACTTTCTTGAGATAGAATTGTTGTGTGTGGGGATTTAAATATTTCTGCTGATTTTACCAACAATTCTCTGTACACAGGGCGGAAGCCAAGGGTATACCGGGCTATTAGCTCTAATTAAGTCGCACATGCTAGTTGACGTGTGGGGTGCTAGAGAACCTAATGACCCTGGGTATACTTACATTTCATGCCCATTCCAAAAATATACCAAGCTGGACTATTTTTCGATATCCGGCATGGAGCTGGAGAAAGTTTATTTATTTATTTATAGGCTTGTATAGCGCTAGATTTGACTCCCAAAGGAGTATCTCTGCACTCAATTCACCCTACAGGTAAAAAACAGAGCTCTTAAGATCTAGGAAGGCGCTATATTTGAAATAGAAAAGTCTTCAACAGTTTCTTGAAGGCTAAATGAGTAGTACAGAGCCTAAGGGTAGCAAGCAGTTTGTTCCAGAGGCAGGGACCCAAGAACGAAAGAGCCCTTTCGCCCAGTCTCGCCCTTCTGATAGGGGGAATTTGTAGTAGAGATTGGTTACTGGAGCGGAGGGCACGTATGGGATTGTAGGAGACAAACTTCTCCACCAGATACGGGGGGCCCAAGCCATGTATACCCTTGTGGATGATACAGCAAGTTTTGAATTTAACCCGTTGTCGAATCGGTAGCCAATGAAGCTTTTCAAGTAGGGGGCGTGAGGGGGTTCTAGGCGGGGCATTTAGAACTAGCCTTGCGGCAGTATTTTGAATCACCTGGAGTCTACTTAGCAAACTGTCGTTTGCTAAAATTAATAACCCATTACAGTAGTCCAGGCGACTAAGCACTAGGGCCTGAACAAGGGTCTTTCTGGAAGAGTCTGGCAGTAGCGGAAACACTCTTCTGAGTAATCCAATTACATGAAAACAAGACCCAGCTGTTTGATTAACATGCTCCTTGAGAGACAGCCCTTGGTCCAACCGGACACCCAGGTTTTTTACTACCTGCTTAGGGCTGGGAACGGGGCCAAGATCTAATGGCCACCAGTCCGGAGACCACAACAAAAGGGCCTCCCCAAAGAGCATTACCTCTGTTTTCCCTACATTGCTTTGCAGGAAATTCGAGGCCATCCATTGAGAAACAGCCCTCATACCCTCTGAGAAAGACTGTTTAACTGCCGTAGTCAATGTCTGGAAAGGGAAGAGCAGCTGAGTGTCGTCAGCGTACGACACAGGAATAAATGCATATGATCTCAAGAGGTCAGCCAGGGGGGCCACATAAAAGTTATCAAAAAGCTCCCAAAAATGATGTCCTACCATAGTCCACTAGTTCTTCAATATGAATTAGACACTGTCAATGCCAACAATGCCAACAAAAAGCGATCCTAGTGGACTTTCGAGAGGAGGCTATTGGCAGATTCTAGATACATAGAACATATAAGGAGATGGGTGCAAGATTACTTTAATATGAATCATTTTAGTGCAAGCAGAAATTGCGTCTGGGATGCATTTTAGGCGGCCCTGAGGGGCAAGACAATTAGCTTCGCTACCAGGCTCATAAAAGAGGCAAGATTAGAAAGCGAAAAACTTTATGGCCCAATTAGCATTAGCAGAAGAGCGACATATGAGCGACATTAGGCAAGGGAAGAAGGGAGAGGAGAGTCAGCAAAGGATTCTTATAATTAAAACAGAGATGCATAAATGGATAGCTCAGAGGGCTGCCGGGAATTATCAGACCCATAGGAGCAAATTATACAAAACAGGGGAGCAGGCGAGTAATTTGCTGATTTTCTGGAGCCAGGGCTGGGAAGAAAGGGCCTGTGTGCACTTCAAAGACCTTCTTTGAAGTGACTCCCCCACTCCCAAGGCATAATTGAGTACGAATACTGGGGCTCTGACCCTACCAAGTCAGTACATTACTGGACCTGTGAAGACCTCTTCCAGAAAAAAAGACTGCTGTGCTGCTACAACACTGCTACTCTGTGCGAACTGCTTTTCTGCTGTGTTACCTGTTGCCATCTGCTTCTGCTGCTACCCATTGCCGTGCTGATGAAATGCACTGGACCCATCTCACTTGAACCTAGAGTGACTCCACGGGCTTGCTGGTTTGCCCGTGTTCTGAAGTCTCAGGGCCATCAAATACTTCTGCAACAGCACCTGGACTTTGCCATCAGTTTCTCCTCTCTTGCCAAGAGGTGCAAAACAAAGTTCTTGGCCCTCAGCAGTGCCTGCTTCTGTGCTGATCCAGCAGGACCCATGCATCGACGACTTTGTGCCATTCGGAACCTACCCATTTTCCTTCTATGCTGACGCAGCAGCTGTCTGAAGACATTGCCTCAACGGACTGAGTGGCTCGACAATGATGGACTGCATGGCTCGATTTCGACGCATTGCTTTCATTGCCAAAAGAGTTCATCAAAGAAGTCTTGCTGAATGCACAGATCTGAACCGATGCATCACTTCCATCCACGGGATCGATGACGATGCGGCGCCTCCTAGATACCTTCCATCGAAGTCTTCAAAGTATATGCTTCCCCCATCCAAGGTATTAATTCAGTGGGACCTACATTAATTATGTATCTGGCCTGCCATGCACCATGGTCTGCCTGAACTTTGAACTTACCAGATGTCCCTGGTTGGCTCTTTATGACTCTAAGCACTGTAATTTGATTTATTCTTTAAAAATTCATAACTCTTTTTCTACTTATTGAATTTTTGTTGTTTTTGTCTTGATTAACTCATAACATTATTCTCTATTTTTCTAAACCTGTGTGGAGCCTTTTAGTGATGTATTCCTTGTGTTACTGTATGTGTGTGTGTGTGTGTGTGTGTGCATATGTAGCACAAATACTTTACATATTGCCTCCATAGATAAGCCTTTCTCCTCTGTGCCATGCTACCAGGGGGTGAGCACAGGTTATCTTTTAGTGTGTATCTATCTTACCCTGAGTACAGTGGTGGTTTCTACTTGGGCAATGTGCATGCCTCTGCCAACCAGAGACCTAATTTCTAACACCTTAATTTCAACTTCTGTCAGGAACAAATCTTTGATTATAACTGCAGACAAATCTACATATGTGTGTTTAGGAGACATACTGACAGCATCAATTCGGCCATCTACAATTTGTCCGTCAGGTAAGTGAGCAAAGTTTTGTATTTCACTAAAACTTAGCATATTTTACACATTGATTAACTCTTGGAGAAATTATTTCACAGTGAATGCATATGTTTCAAATAATGTTATGGTGGTGTGCAATTTCCAGTAATACTTTGTGTTATGTCTCTGCTTTTGTTTTCATGATGATTTATTAATAAATCAGAAAATTATAAACCTTCAACCTAATTTTCAAGCTGCTTGATCAAGGAAGACTTTGTCCATTCCAACCCCAAGGACCCACGATCAGCAACTGACCTCACAAGGGATAGCCAAAGCACACAGATCTGTGCCTGGAGTTTGCGAGTTTTCATTTCACATGCTTATTATTGCATCCCTCCTAATCTTTGAGCTATTATAGTTGGGGTTCGCAAACCTCATGTTAAATTTAACTTCAGACACAACTGAAGATATATTCCATTAATCTTTTGTGTTTCACCGTTTAAACTTGTATGTGATATACTTTTTTTGTTGCACACTTCATCTTTCAGGTACTGAGGACACTGAGTCATCTAATGATGTGGAACCATTTACAAGTGGAGGGTGGCGTGCAATATAAGAGAGAATCTGATCCTCCTCCAAGCAGCAATATCTGTGGCCAGCACTGCTCAGGAAGAAGAGGATGAGGACGATGAAGATGAAGATGAACAGGAGCAGGCCGAAGAGAAGGACATGGATGAAGAAGAGGTCATTGTTGACTTAATTCTTAAAAGATTGAGGGCCACCTCACTTACAGCAGCATTGCTCCTCCTACTTCACTTCTGATGACTGTCAGTCCCCAGCATTTATCCAAGCAGCTACAGAGGCTACTGAGCACTTCACAACCATCCCTTCCTCATAGCCCTCACACCTAAGGTCAATGTGCAGATTCACCTAGTAACTCCTTCCATGAAGGTGCATCTCACATCTACTCTCAAACATCTGAATGAGAAAACACCCCTGGTGAGGTACAGGTATCCCCTATACAAGAATCTTCTCCCCATGACCTCTCACATACCAACCCTCTCCATGCTGGTCGACATGCTTGCCATGTCAGAGGGCATCCTATGTGAGGTGACGGTGGCATGGGATCATTGTGGCCACTGGCAAGATGTGTTTTTCCAACTGCAAACCTATGTGCTGCAGGATAGTCATGAACTACAGGCTACTCTTTCTGACATGTCGGACTCACTTCAAGCACTCCCTCAAATGACTGACATGCAGACCCGTGCCTTGAATAATGTTGTGAAATGTTGGCAAGACATGATGAGAATGTTCCAAAAGCGGGATGTGGCCTACACAGGTAAGAGTGTGGCCCCGCTATAGCCGAGCTCCGCTCCATAACCGCTTTATCCTGAGCTTATACTGTACCCCATGCACCATCACTATGACATCTGGCACTGCCACGATCTGCAAGAAATCTGTGACCTGCGCAGGCTGTTTTTTGAAGGCTACAAACTTATTGGTCACCACCCACAGGAATAATGGCCTGAGAAACCGACCACGTGCTGCACTATGGGCAGATGGACCTGACCCCGGAATTGCTGTAGAGGCCCTGTCACATGAGGTGAGCTCTCTGGGATGATGCTCCCTTGTACTAAACCCCCCCCCTCCTTGCCAGGAGTGGGGCTGCCGAAAGACGGATGTTGTGGGCCACAGGATCCTGCCGCAGGGACCCCACACCCAGCAATATCGATCGGCCCAGGTCGGCCCTTGGCTGCACTGGAGGCCTTGAACTACGTTGCTAGAGGCTTCCTGAGATGCTACCTCTGGAGTGTGGATCAAAGACACTGGTGCACGAGGTGAGCCCTCCACAGCGGTTCTCCATCGCTCCCCTCCCTCTCCCCCTTTTCCCCCTGGCTGGAAGTAGGGCTTCCTGGCAATAGTTCAAGAGCTGCAGTGGTCTCCCGAATGCTGTCTCACCTGCTGACATTGAAAAGCTTGTGTCGGCCCACAACTGCACTATGGGTCCTAGACCGTAGCACCACAATCTCCCTGTAAATACTGCCTGGGGAGGACCTTGAGACCTCGCCTGTATTTGAAGCCTGTACCTGTCGAAGATCCATACTGGGATAAGATAGGGGGAAGCTACACCACTCATGACTCTGGCTGGGCCCTGTCCTAATCAAAGCAATGTCTCACTGAGGTATAGGCTGCATGCTTTGACTCCCCTCCTTCCCTACACTACGAGTGGTGTCCCACCTCCCCTCAGCACAACCTGCTATTCAGCTAAAGTCTGCTATACTTTTCCGCCACATGCTGGTATTGTGCACACTGACCACTGGCCCATCGTTATGCTGCTCTACTATCTGGGATTATCAAGCTAGCAAAGTCAGGGGTTCACTGCGCTGATCACCAGCACCCTTTGACAGGGACCGCCAGGCTGCTCGTGCTGCACATTATCATGGAGCTCTGATGTTCAACCAGGCCCCATTCACTGTTTCTTCTTCCCCTTCACTGACTGTGGGCGGTCTCCTTGGAACCTATTTAAGGCATAACTCATATTGCTTATTAAACCGCAACTGCTCACTGGTGCCACGGACTGGCTGCTCATGCTGTGTTGCCCCACCTACCCTAACTGCCATTTGCAAGCTGACCCAGCTCCCTCCAGTGCTTGGGTACCCGCCACTTGTTCAGAACCTATTGCTCACCATGGGACGCCTACCCTTTTGTACCCAAAGTGTCTCTGCACATTCCATGAACTCGTTCTCACTGGCGGCTGAGGGTATCAACCCTCTGGACCGAGACACACACTGTCTCTGTCTATAAAAAGCAAACTGGATGCTGCTCTGGTGGTGATTGAGAACTCCAGTACCTCACTAGAACAGAAGATAGACACTGTTCCAGGGGGTCTTAACATCCTACTTGGGACCATTGGACCTTGGCAAGACAAAGTCCAAAACTCTGAACAAGCAATGTAAATGATACAACCGCAGGTCTGTTAGACCAAGAAGGGAATGCATGCCCTACAGGAGCGAGTTTACATTTTGGAGAAGAGAGCTGAGGATGCTGAAGGACATTCCTGCAGGAACAACATCCGCATTGTGGGCTAACGTGATAACGTTGATGGGCAGGACTTGGTCTTCTATGCAGAACGTTGGCTCTGCAGTATTATCTCTCCAACTGATCTGTCACCCTTCTTTTTGATTGACTGGGCTCACTGAGTTCTGGTGAGGCTTTCTACACCTGGAGCGAACTCCGAACCTATTATGATCTACCCACTACAAGCTCCCAAAACTAACATTTGACAATGCACAGATCATGATATTCCCAGATTATAACCTAGTGTTTGCAGCAGAACTCCTTCCTGGCAATTAAATTACATCTCTGGGCCCTGGAAATCAGATACTCTCTCCTCTTTCCGGCACGACGTGTAATACGTGATGGCCAGATATCTTCTTTAATGGACCCTAAGGATGTTTGGGACTGGATGATAACTCGGGGATGGCCACCACTCGCTTGGGTCAACAGGTGTCTGTGACCGCTCCTAGAAACCACGCAACACTCTGAACCTTAAACAGATGATTTACTAGAGAAGTATGGCCTTACATGCAGCTGCGGCGATCCATGATCCAACACCCTTATCTGACCAGGATGAAAAAATGTCTAAATCCTCCAGGGATGATTGCTCCTGGACGACTTGGCCTTCCAAGTTAGACTCTGTTACACCACCATAAGTAACGCCACAAACTGCTGAAGACCTGGGTTGAGTTTTGCTGTAAACTGTATGATACACTTGTTACTATATGTGGTGCATCTTATAACAGCTTGTTGTGTTTATGGCAGGCAACATGATCAATGCTTTTATTTCCCCCCTCCCTCCTTCCCTTACCCCCTCTCCTCTCCTTTCCCTCCCTACACGCACCTCTGCCACCTTCCCCCATCTCTTTCCACCTTTCCTCTTTCTCTTTCATCCAACAACATGTATTCTACTTGTATGGATGTTTATTGTGTTGCCACAAGCATGTTGCTTTGCTTTGCTGTTTGTTGTGCCCCTCCCTCTCACATGCCTAGCCTACCCCCTTTGGACAGTGGCTACCTTTGGCACACATGTTTATACAATTTAAGCGGATATATGTTGACCCTCTACCCTTATGGTATTTCTTGTTTGTTGTTTAACTGTTATGTTGATTTCAGTTCAGGTGAATATTATTGTCTGCACCCACTCCAGCTGGGCACTGCAGAGGGAATGGCACATATTCTTGTAGCGGCGCCCATTACCCCTCCATGAAGTACCCGGAGTCATGGCTAACGTAAGCATACTTGCCTGGAATGTCTGGAGAATGCTCCCTTGCACAGATATGCCATCTGCTCATATTTTCTCTGCCGCTCCACACATGTTGCACTACTAGAAGATCCTCCTTTGATGCTAAATGAGACTGCAAGATTACAGAGGTGCTGGCATCGTCAAGTATTCTCCACAAGCTAATCTACCTATGCTAGAGGCACTCTGGTGTGGATCAAAGTGAGCATTCCCTTTACAGTGTATGCAACCGTTGTTGATCCAGAGGGCCACTATGTTTTAATAGACAGGCACCTGGAAGGACACCACATGCTTACTGGCTCTATTTACACTCCTAACTCTGACCAGACAAGGGTTCCTGGGCAAACTGATGGGGGCAGTCATGCGCTGGAACGGGATACCGTGGTTCCTTGGTGGGGACTTTAACAGTGTATTTGATGTCGACATAGAGTACTCCTTTTCTCCTCTTCCCCCCGCAGTTGCCACATCTTATGCCCAGGCACTGAGGGTGGACAGAGTTGCACTACGCGGAATTCCGCAGAGTTGCATTAAAAACCCAGTGGAGTTCCGCTCCACCCTATGGGGGACTGAAATCAAGGTCTACTCATGATCGGGGAGGGGGTAATCAAAGAGGCATCTAAGCATAACCCATTTAATGAGTAGACTCCATAATATATTGCACTGAAAATATACCCAACTGTACAGTGAATTGTCTCAAGCATGCTGCACAGTGAAGCATCAACACATATTCAAGTATGAAGGGAACTCCATGCATTCTACTGTCATGCCCCCAAAATGTACTGCAGGGCACCGAGACACAAACATATATGACCCACATGAATATGTCATGTCCTTAAAATGTACACAATACGCTGACATACACTAAAATATGCCATAATGAATGAGATCAAACTCAACATGCACCCACTTCAATTGACAGGGAGTCTGAAATTAATTAACCTAGTTTTAACGAAGGAGATGTCGCCCAAAATATACTCCATTGGAAGAAGGCATTCTAGCCCGGAATCAGGCTGGCATGAAAATGTCACTATAATCAAAAACGTGCTCTGCCATCCCTATACAGAATTGTGTACCCAAATATATCACCCAAAAACTCCCATATAACAAAAAATTCCCTATAATGTACTGCACAAATCAAATAGCGCACCACAAAACATGCTTCCCCAGACCCCAGCCTCACCTGGCCACCAGCGGGTGGAGCATAAACTGCTCCAGCACCAAGGCGAAGATCTTGCTCTCTGATTTCTGTGCTGTCCTGCTGTAGGCGGCCGGGGAGGGAAGGAATGGCTGGGGCTTGTGCGCTGGGCACAGGAAGCAGCTACACGTGCATCCAGTGCACTGTGTGGGGAGGGTGCGAGGACCCTCTCTTAGGTGTATTCAGCGCCATTCCTCCTTCCCAGGATGTTTCGTGCTGCAGCAGCATTAGCAGAGATTGATCACTGATTGGCTGCGATAGGGGTGTATGGGAGAAGAAGGGCAGTCAGTGGGGCGTCCTCTGTAGGGGTGGGCGGTGGGGACAAACTCCGCTATGCAACAGAATTGGAGTTTCTGTTTTTACCAAAGTTCTGCTCTCCCAGTGGAGTACTGAGTTAGCAAAACTTTGCAAACTCCGTTAGCAAAGCGTAGCCCACTGCCCACACTTACCAGGTACTAGCTGCTCGACTTGAATGCTGGCGGCTGTCCGACATATTGCACCTACGTTATGCATACTCTAGGGTCTACTCCACAATAGGGGACCTTCACCTTGACTGCTCTTTCTTACACTTTGATACATTAGTTGCAGATGAAGGACTCCCTCCTGGTTATTTTGATGGTTACATCAGTGAAATAGTCAGTAGCTTTAAAGACAGCCTGCATGTTGATTGAGTGCCAGTGCTGTCTGTTGTGTAAAGGGTGTGCTGTGTGGTGAGGTGGCTGGAGTGTCAAATGAGTGCAATCATTAGCACCTAGCTAACTTAGGAAGTAAGACATTATATAAAATCCTCCAGCTACCCTTTACCTTCCCACCAGTGACTGTGGCATTCCTGTGTAGAGATGCACTCTTCAGTTGATGCATCTCAGGAACTCAATCAAGACTCAGGAGAGACTTGATGTGAGATGCCTAGAATGTAAGTGGACACCCTCCGAAAAAATCCCATAGCATGAAAATGTAGACCAGCTTGTATCTTCACATGGGCTGGAATAGCCTGGAAGCTGCGTGAACCTAAATCAAGTTTCTGCCCCCACTCAGAAACCATGTCCAAGATTACATCATTTGGGAAGCAGAATCTGGATATCACATCTTGGCTGCACAACCCAAAGACATTAATCCTTTGCCTGAAAATCCTCTGTGTTCTCTTCCTAATCATCCTCGGATCATTCCTATACAAAACAATGGGAAAACCCACAAACACATTCAGTGACATGGGGAAAGCTCAGAACGAGATTGTTTGTGTTTGCTCCTCTTTAGTGTATTCAGCCTAACTATGGTTTGTTGTTGGGCTAAAGAGACTCTCATAGGGATGGATCAGGGAATTTTAGAAAAAGTACTTATTTCTTTTCCAAGTGAATGGGAAGGGTTTGAAACAATGTTAGATATGATTTTAGAATTGAGGTTTTAACTTATGACCTACATTTGAACAAATTGTAAAGGAAAATACAGAAAAGGTAACTCATTATTAATTTTAAGCAGATAGTTGAAATGTTGTTACAACATACATAGCAATTTACTTTGCTGCTGATATATGTAGAATACCATTACAAACATAATATGTATTTCATTTCATTATATTTATCAACACCTCGAAGCACAATCCAAAAACAAAGAAAAAAAGCAAATCCAACAATTTTAAATAACATTTGTATGTAAAATAAAGATGAAAAACCAAAGTCCCATAGGTAAGGTTTTTGGATTACCAACGAACCACCATGTAAGGGCTTTGCCTTCATACAATTTTTGATTTAGCCTAATACTAACTATATAACTAGAGTCTGTTAATGACTCCAACATAGCAGCCCTATCATGCTCACTTTCTGATTTATGTCTGCACTTTTACTAGGTTCCGAACCACTCGTATGTTTACAATCGTTTTTCAAACTTATCTACCTTGGAGCTACGACTTCCCTTATAATTCTTTGCTAGGTAAGATGTACTATGTTAATACACACTACCGGCATGTTATGGTATGGAGAATGGCACTTTATATTTGTATGTTGATCACAGTGTTGGTGGTGGATTCTCTGTGGGTTATGGATTCCTATGGATTTGATATGCAATAGTAGGCACATATGCACTTAATCCTTTTCACATCTCTAGTGGAGACACGCCTACACTGGGAATACAGCACTTGTTCTGGAGAACACAGTCTTAGGGTACTTGCAACAGCATTTTTCTGACTTGTTGTTGCAAGATATTCTTTATCTCCACATTTTTGGTGCTAGTTTGGGTTGTTTGGTAGCTAATGGACAAAAGTCTTATACTGTGGGCCTTTGTGCCAATGCTAGATTTTAACTTTTAGAATTGTTGTATTCATATTATATTGGTTTTAATGTATATCCGTAATTATTTGCAGCCTTGAGAAAGTCCTTTTGGGCGAAACACATGTCGGCTGCCTGTTGCTTATGTAATGAATTCTGGCAAGAAATAAAGGACACATAGAAGGAAATAAATATCACTGTGTGGACTTCCTTTTTTTCATGATGATGGTTAATGCCTACTCTACAGACTTGGACTGACTTTGAAAGTGCCTTGGCATTAGTGTAACACGCCTATAAGGTTGGAAATACATTACATAAATTAAAATCAGATTTAAAGCGTGGACACAACACTCTAGTAAGGCACTATAATAAGGAAATGGGTTTAGAGAACTATGAGTCTAGCAACCAAGAAGACCAATAGACATAAAGCTGTGCCAGTGAATCAATCCTATAGACACGCATCTAAGGAAATACAATTATGTTGCATTAATTATAAATTAGGATACAGTAGCAAAGCTCAAAATATATTGGATAAATAAACGTGCTAAAGAGGATAAGCCCCAAAGAATTGAGGCCCAACAGTCAAAGGGACCATAGAGTGTTGAAATAAGCAGAAGTATCTGAGAAATGGGGGTCCAACAGTTAAGGGGACCATCCAACATTGTAGATAAACTGTGAAAAAGGCAAAAGAACCTAATTGACCAAATCCTCAAGTATCCTGTTAAGAGACAAAGTGAAACATAAACACAACCCAGAGTGTCTTGAGTGCACTTAAGATTACAGGAGCTAAAAAAAGGCCGTATTATGCAGCAAAAGACAACACAACTTACTTAAAGCAAGCTCAAACTAGGAAAAGCATTGCGTCAATGACAAACGTTAAGACCAAAGAAATGGAATCCAACCAGTGTGCGCTTGCAAACACGATTTATAAAGAGGCAACAGGCATAGTTGGAGCAGGCTAATTATCTAATCAGGCGATCCCCACATAAGACGCCAAGAATTATGGGAGACAAATTCCCACCTCATAACACTGTCAAAATATAGAAAATATAGAGCTATCATATGAGCTGTGCAAGCATAATAAAACTAAAAAATCGAACTTGAGTGATTCAGTGAAGGCTATTTAGGCCCTAAAGCAAAGCATTAGAACTGAAACATTAAAAATTAAAGCTAACCTACTTGGGGGAAGCCAATTGTCAAGGTAAGCAGTCCACTCAAAGTATGCCTGAAATTGGGGAACATGGAGTACCAAAGTGTATTATTGCCAACAAACAACAGCACAAAGATGAACCCCATCTGCTGAGGGGGCACCAGAGGATTTTGGTATTCCCAGACACCAGGTATTCCTGTATAGAATGAACCAAGCTGCTATGGGAGTGAACACATGGGGAAGGAGAGACAGGGAGTCTAGGGTAAAATGGGGAGCGCTAGTACATGAAAAGTGTTAGGAAATAGTTTTAAAAAGAAGAAAGCAGCTGCCAGTCTTCTTGGAAGGTGGCATGTGAGCATGGGGGGGTGCCTTACCAGTAGCATGTGGTAGACAGCACTGCTGAACCGGGATATACACCACATCCTGGTGAACCTCTAGGGGCACCCTGTCCCCTCAAAACCTAAAAGCATCATCTAACACAAGAGGGGGAGCAGTGCCCTGCGCTCTATGCCGGATGCCAGGGTTTCACCGGATGCAGTCGACAGAGCCCTTCCATGGCCAAGACAGGGGCAGGTTGGCTGCACCATGTGGGCAGGCGAGGGCCTGCTTGTCTGCTCTGTCCTTTAAAAAGATGCTATGAAAGTGAGGATATGGGGAAGGAGAGACAAGGAGTCTGGGAAAACGGAAAACTGTCGGCAGCATTAGAGCAACTAAAAATTAAAAACAACAACAACAGCAGCCTTTTTTAGGACGTGGCCAGACAAAAGCACGAGCCAAAACCAGATTTGTCGAACAATCATGGGAGATGTCCACCAGGAGACACAACTACAAGAATTAAATTAGTCTCCAGTGTATAATCTATCAGATAAAATTTTGACAAAAATGGAGATAAGTGTCCTAGAGAAAGGACTATCATTTGTGCCGACTAGACCAACAGATTTTGTTAGATTAAAATCAGAATTAATTGAGTTTTGTAGAAAACTGCAACTAGCCACCTTCTTCACAGACCAAATTCAGCAAAATAGTCCAGAAACAACTGGACTGAGAAGGAAATCAAAGTTCTGTCCTCCAGCAAGCAAAGTACCAAAAGAGGTCATCATTTTTGAAAAAACAGTCCTCTCAGCTATTGCTACACAGGAAAGGAAGAAATCAGTTTTCACAAAATCGAATCTATCGAAAGCACAAAAGGATGCATTACAGACCCTAAAAAATGATAATAACGTGGTAATCAAACAAGCCGACAAAGCGGTTCAATAGTAGTATGGGGATTCACACAATATACTGCGGAAGTGAACAAACAACTATTGGATAATGAGTGTTATAGAAGGATAGATAAAGATCCCACTTCTGAACTACAATACTAAATCAGGTTTTGAACAAGGCTTCCTAGGTTAAAAAGAAATGGACTTTCTACAGAACAAATATCCAAGAACACCCCTGTTTTATGTACCTCTGAAAGTACATAAGGATGAGAAACAACCCCCTGGAAGACCAATAGTCTCTCGCTGCAAATCTCTATTCGAACCAGTTTCTAAATTTGTGGACTATTTCTTAAAACCAAAGATGACTGAAGTAAAATCATTTTTACAGGACACAATGGATTTAATCAACAAATTGAATGATCTGCCATTTATTGAAGACAAAGACTTTCTAGTAAGTATGGACCTGGTATCACTTTACACACAAATACCACAAGATGAAGGCCTAGAAGTTCTAAGAATATTCTTAAACACCAGGGAAAGACCAATGAAAATACCAACTGAGTTCATCCTTGACCTGGCAAAGATGGCTCTGAAAAGAAACTACTTTAAATTCAAGGACGACTTTTTTTATTAAATAAAGGGAGTCGCGATGGGCTGCCCCTTCGCTCCTGAGTTAGCGGTTCATTTCATGAGTAAATTTAAAGACAAATTTGTATACGAGAACAATCCATATAAACAGTGGATTGGCGAATGGGCCAGCTATATAGATGATGTTTTCCTGACTTGGACAGGCGAAGAAGAATAGCGATTTTCATTCTATCAGTGGCTCAACAACCGCACAAAAGACATGAAATTTAGCCTTCAACATTCTAAACACAAAATGCCTTTCTTAGATGTTGAAGTATACTGCTCTGAAGGGAAGCTAGAAACCACGCTTTTTAAGAAGAGATCAGACCGAAATAAAGCTTTGCATTTTATCAGCAATCATCCGCTGAGTTTTAAAGAGATTTTACCGCTAGGACAATTCCTAAGGATTCGTAGAAATTGTTCATTCAAAGACGAATATACGGTCCATGTGAACACTCTGAGAGAAAGATTATTATCACTTGGCTACCCCTCCAAGCTTTTGAAATGCGCAATAAAACGAGCGTGGTGGACACCACGAGAAACTTTGCTTTCCAAAAAGAGAAAAGTAATCAAAATTGCATAGTATGCATTTCAACATTCTGTCCAACATAGAATTGGTTAAAAAAATGGATCCACCAAAATTGGCATTTAGTCAAGGACCTGGACACCAAAGTAGAAGAAGTCCCTCTATTTGCTTTTAAAAAAGACAAAAGTGTACCAAATCAAATTGTGAGAGCAGCACTTCCAAAAATGAAGAATCCCACTCTGATGAATATGTCAACTTACCACCAATTTCTGGACACCACAAATGTGGGACATGTGTCTGTTGTCCTCTTACTATTGAAGGAGATTTGTTTCAACACAATGGAATTTCTTGGAAACACGAAAAATTCACAAACTGTAAAACCAAATATGTGATTTATTGCATCATATGCCCTTGCCAAAAATTATATATAGGCAAGACCAACCAGGAAATCAGACATCGGATCAATCAGGACAAATCCAGGATTCGTAAAAATATTGAAACGGCACCACTGGTACAACATTAGAACGAATGTGCCCATACTGAAAACGACGTAAAATGGACGGTCATCTCAAAGATCGAGCCAGACCCAAGAGGATGTGACCTGGAAGCAAAATTGTCAAAAAGAGAAGCAACATTAATTTTGAAATACAACTCGGCAGTCAGCGGGTTAAACGAAATGTCAGAACTATACCATCTCTAAACATCATTGATCAGCACAAGGCACTCTATACGGGCAGTCCCATGAACCAAATGCCATATTTTATCGAGATGGGAGAACTGGAACAACTCATGTAACATATTGGAAGTATCCGAGGTAATATCCTGTGAATAAGAATGGAACATTTCCAACTTATAATTCATAAGAGTAAGAGATAGGGTTTAATCATAAGACATTGGTTCACCTTTCAGAGTAACCTTTAAAGAGAAAAAGATTCTGTATGTATATACCTAAGGACAACTACATGTAGGCAATCCCAAATGGGTAATTAGGTCCTGAGAATTAAACTCTCATCTTTGCCAAAAAGCTTTTTCACTGGACGCCATTACCGTGAGACATGACATCATAAATACATTTATGTGAGAAACAATTCCTAGGCAATCATAAACGAATACATATAGATATGCAGAGGGTATGACAAAAACAATACACTAAAGTATCTAAAACATATGTTGTGACTTTTATTCAATAAATAAAATACATGAAAAATTAAAAACAATTACATGAAGTCATCTCCTAGCTCAAACATTCATACTATTTATGATTCTTATTTCAATGACAATAGACAATACATAAAAAAAATTCCATCTATACATAAGTATAATAAATATAATAGGCAAATTGTCGTTCAAGGAGTAATTTTTATCGACGCACATTTTTGCGTGTCAAACGCCTTCTTCAGGAAATTACCACAATACCTACAAGAACATTTATTTATAGAATATTAAAAACGCTTATATAATACATTTTTTAATATAAAAAACATTTTGTGGTTGATTATCTTAATCCATGATAATCCACTGTAAGACTCCATACATTTATAGCCTGAATACAATTTCCACAGTAGCACAACATATATATTTGTTTTAACATTATATTAATCTATACTAAGTACTGTTATCAAACCCCTCCATTGATCTGAAAAAACACAATGCTTGGATAGATTTTCGTGGCTTGTGTCTAATTCAACAGTGGTGGCATCTACCAGGCAGCCCTCGATTATATTCCATCGTATGCAGGTATGTGAAGCAATCGCGCTTTTAGTGAGACATCTCATCCATGCAGGTTTAGCAGTTTTACATCGCTGGTCAGTCAAGACCGTTCAGTTACGATCTTCCTGTTTCTCTTTACTGTGCTGTCTATCACCAACACGGGGAGCAACTAGAGTGGCTATATCAAGCTTGACACAGAAAGACGTCGCTAATTATGTTATTTGCAAACTAAATAGGTACGTGTCACCGGTTTATTAGAACTCCACAGATTTAAGGGGTGACTGTGTTTTGCGATACAGCTAGTTGGATATCAGTCGCTATTCATGATTTTCTGTTTCATTTGTATCCATAGCTTTTTTTATAAAGACACCTCAAGTTTGGCTATCGCCAGCATCGAGTTTGATATTTTTGCAACCCTGTAACCTTTGATATCAGTCTTTATAAATAGGTATGTACCATCGATATATTTATGTTCTCAATATAAATCTAGGGACTATGATATATCAACTTTTGCAGTACTTAGACACCATGATTAAAATATTCTGTATGCATCTTATGTCTTTGTAGCTTTGCCTTCCCTGCTCTGATATCGCGTTTAGAGAAACATTACCGGTCTGCCTCAGTAATCACCGCTATCTGTAGGTGTCAGTTAATTCTATACAGGTATGAAGTTTCCTGTACTAGATATAGGTTTTTTATTAAGTAAGAGCTAGTTACCAAGTCAGGTTACATTTGTCCTAAGCTCAATGATGCCACTTTATCATTTTGTCAACCTTGAATATAGACTAAGACAGCCAAACACTCTCAAAGAGAATTAAATTAGTATGTGCCATATGCCGACTAAATACAGGGTGGAATCATTAGCTTTAATATATTTATTATTTTATAAAACAAAATGCTGGAAGTAAAACGTACATAGGAAGACTAAGTTAGTCAACTTATTATCAGTGATAACCATATTTATAAATAATAACTACAATATGACTATTATATAAAGTCAGAAACTATCAAGACAATCATTAAATACTAATACGATATTATAAATTTGCAGCCGACTTGTTAGGTTGTAAGGTTATTAGTTTCATTACTTTTCATATAAATTTATGTTTACAGATAAAGAGGAGGCTTCTAAGAGGAAAACGTAATAATCATTGAAAACAGAAATTGAATTCATAATCCTCATATCATATAGATGGATTTTTAAGTAAGTGGTGCTCATTTATCATATTGGGTGCACAAATTAATGAGTGTATGTCATCAAATTATAAAATTACCTGGATATCAATGTCCACATGTTTTTTCATTACAGGAATAACTCTATTTAGCAATTATAGAAACTAACAGAGAGAACCAAAGTCATTTTTTAACTTTTCTATGAGATACTGAGTAAGTATCTCTATTTTCCCTAATCTATATAAACAATATAGGACATATTGATTACGTCAACATTATTAATTGTAAGCTTGGGCTTTTCTCTCTATATCATCCAATGTCATTTTATAAATACAAATAAAAAATGTGAGGGCTCTAGAATTAGACACAAGCCACGAAAATCTATCCATGCATTATCTTTTTTCAGATCAATGGAGGGGTTTGATAAAAGTACTTAGTATAGGTTAATATAATGTTAAAACAAATATATATGTTGTGCTACTGTGGAAATCGTATTCAGGCTATAAATGTATGGAGTCTTACAGTGGATTATCATAGACTAAGATAATCAACCACAAAATGTTTCTTATATTTCATTTTTTTTTATATAAGTGTTTTTAATATTCTATAAATAAATGTTCTTGTAGGTATTGTGGTAATTTCCAGAAGAAGGCGTTTGATACGCCGAAACGGGCGTCAATAAAATTACTCCTTGAACGACAATTTGCCTACTATATTTATTATACTTATGTATAGATGGAATTTGTTTTTTTATGTATTGTCTATTGTCATTGAAATAAGAATCATAAATAGTATGAATGTTTGAGCTAGGAGATGACTTCATGTAATTGTTTTTAATTTTTCATGTATTTTATTTATTGAATAAAAGTCACAACATATGTTTTAGATACTTTAGTGTATTGTTTTTGTCATTCCCTCTGCATATCTATATGTATTCCTTTATGATTCCCTAGGAATTGCTTCTCACATATATTTATCCCTGTCCTAGGAATCGAACTAACATAGTTCAGGGCGCCTTTGTTTATCTCAAATATCGTAACCACATTTACCAGGCTTCTGTTCGAACAACACGCGTTTATTCAGATGTGACGCGTACTCCTTTGAACACACGAACGATTACTGGAGAAAGTCGTTACAACACAGAAAGCACTTCCGAGAAAAAAGAGAGAAGGAATAGCTTTTACATGCATGGTGAAGCATATTAAGGTATAATAAAGCTCCTCAAACATAAAATACTCCACCAACTCAGAAATAGACAACGATGAGGTACAATAGCCTTTCAGGACTATTGGACAAGTCACAGTTTTGCATATTTGAGTAGCGCAAGAATAAACCCTCTAAAATGCAACAAACTGAAGATCTTTTGAAATAAAGTTTAAAAACGCAGGCACAACGAAACTACAGTTCCCATGTTTCAGAGCGAGCATCACTCGTCCAATTAAACGCGGCTTCAACTGGAGACAAACATTCGAACGAGCGCGTTGGAAGAAGTCGAATACTGACACCCAGAGAGCCCTGCCAAAGCTATTAAGGTATGAAGCAGCCTGGAAAACCTGTTCTTTCCCTTTCAGTTTGGTCTAAGGAATACGATTTGAAGATGTTAGTCCTAGCAAATGCCAAATCTGCATGTTAACCAAAGCTGTTCGTCATCATTTAAAGAGGCTAACTTATAGTCGGAACGCATAGTCAAAGCTTTATGTGTTAGCACATAAACCGCAAATCCTGTCTGTTGATCAAATCCGTTCGTTAGCATTCAAAGAGGCTTACTTATGGTCAGAACGTCCAGCGTAAATATTTTGCGTTAGTACATTAACCGCCATATTTTAAACAGAGAGAGGTCCAATGCAATTAGGTCTCTCATACGGAGACTGTTGAAAAATGTCTGTGGCACGCAACAGAAACAAATGAGCGCTGACTTCATAATTTTTTCTATATAGGCTGACAAAAATTAAAGAACAGATTAGTACGACCTGAAGAATGAACAACAATTTATCAAAGGCGTCCTCTAGTTAAAGTAACCATCTATCAGAATCTATGAAAAAGTTTTGCCATTGATGTCCACTCGATTCTAATGGTATTTCCATGTGTTCATGACACCCAGAGAAATTTCATAGATAAGACACCAAAAGAACCACCCCGGCCGCAAAGCCAAAGACCTTGCGCCAAGTAAGATTTTTTCCTTAGTCTAAAATAAAGGCCACTTTGAAACTTGAGACACAGGACGTGAACATTAATACCCGTTTATGTCATTTCCAGAACCTGATTGCATTGATTCAACCAAGCATTAAGAGGTAAAATATGAGTGCTGTATGTCTGTTCATAAGTTGCTCATCTAGAATGGACAGTAAGAATGGCTGTTGCTTTATGTTTTTCAAGATGTTTCATCTTGGTCCTGAGGAGAACCCCCACAACTAAGGGGTTTCGAAACGCGCCGATCTTTTGTTTTTTTAGGCCAATCTGTCATTTCACTTTTCTGGTACACAAGAGTAAAATATAAAAAAAGCCGGATGGCCTGTATTTTGTGATTTAGGTTGTTTTGTGTAAAATAGGCCTTAACCAGTACCCCCCCCCCCCCCAAATAATATAGAACTAAAACTTCTAGGTGAGGTACTCTTTTCATTTCTACTTTTCTTCTATTTTCTTTTGAGTGTGAGTGGATGATTATAGTATGTGTATGATAGTATCCCGGAAGGATTGAGTTTGTTTATGGTATAAATGACTTCCCTGTTCTCTTTAAGAAGTTCTAACTTTTCCTTCCTAAAAATCCACTGTAGATACTCCCCCTTTTTAAAAAAATAAGGGTTCACTTTGTAAATAGGCTATTTGTCTAACTTGTTCTAAGGTAAAAACTTTTTCAAAATACGTATACATTTCTGAAAAATTAAAAGCAATTTGATTGAAAGATTTATTCAGACTGAACTAGTGGTCTATACAGATCAATTGTTTTGTTCATTGTTTTGTGAAATTCATGAAATCATTGTGCAGTACTGGCATATTGTTTTGTTGATTCTTACAGTGGCGTGGCCTTGTTGCGCTTTAGCCAAACCGTTGTTGTTTTTTCACAAAGAAGTTCGGCAGATGATAAGTAGAACTTGGGCTTTGGGACGTTGATAAAAACAAACGCAAGCAGAACAACAGGAAATTGTGTGCAACACCCAATAGAAATGGAGGAAAAGTAAGTGGCAAGCACATAAACCAATAAAAAGTAAGGGTGGGATGTAAGCCCCTTTTAAGATTTATGTTAAACATAATAGATATTTACAAGCACAGTACAAGCTATGTAAGGGTAAAACCTAAAAATGATACCTGAAGAGACTGAAGGGGTGATTTTAGGATTATCTGGGGGAGTCGATGAACAGAAAAGGATCCCCTGAGGAAGATACTGATGTGGGTTCTGGGGAATACAACACCAAGAGTACATGGGAATAGCTAGCTGTCAGTGGACAAGAGAAGAATAAGGGTGGGCATTATTTGATGGAGAGAAGTACGAGAGGCAATGCAGAAGAATAGATAGTACTCAAAATATGGATAAAGGTGCATGCACTCATGACATACGTGCCCCCATAGGTAAATAAACAAGTGCAGGCAATCAGTTTACATGTTTATGCAGCCACAAACTGTGTATAATAAGTTATGCTCCATCAACATAATCAGACAGTATTTACTGGTATGAAGACACAACCTTTGCGCACACATTGCCAACTGTTCAGAATAGTGGAAGTGCAGTACTCTGATATATACCCCTGTGATGCAGAAGTTTCTTTATTTCTCAATAAGTCACAATAATAAACAATAGAAGCATGGCAAGCCGTCGCCTTGATGTCTAAGGTAGTTTATTTGCACACACAAATACTGACTCCAACGTTTAATCTCATCACATTTGCTTTAAATGTACAACGCATTTACCGCTGTTGTTGCTGCAGCTCTGTGTTTACTCAACTGGTTGGACATGGGAAGCATAGTTTCTTATTGAAACTTGTCAAAAACACACTTGCTATATGAATTTTCTCATCTTCCTAAATTTCCCAGAAAACAAATTGGCCATTAAATAGTGACTGTGACTCTGGTGTCATTAATAAATAAAATATGAAAATAGATTTGTTCACAGCATGAATGAATGTCGTGCCCTGACAGGAATGCAAAGGTTGAACGAACTTGGAGAGCGGGTGATTTCAATGCGCTTGGCCTTTGGAATTTAGTAGATTGTTAGTTATTTGGCATGGATAAAGAACTCGGGAATTTACTTCAGTGGACCATAGGACATAGTGAACAGTGTGGCTATCACTGGAAACCATGCTGGACGTTTAGTGAATGATCATAGAAAGGGTGAACAGACTTTTTGCGCTGGTACAGTGTGGCATGTTGATATATCCAAGAAAAATAATGTGCTAAACGTTGAATTGCCTCTACCTTCAGAAATTTAGTCTAAGGTTCGCAATAAATGTAAAAATGACAGTGATATATTTCAGATACACAGTAAAGCAAACATTAAATATAAAGGCTTTTAAGTGAGGCAGACCAAAATTAATATCCATTGGGTTACATGACAGGATCATACTTACACAGCCATTTAAAGACAAAAACACCATTATTATGTTATACATTTTAACTCACAAACTCTGCAGAGTGCATTCGTTCAAGTTGCATGTGCATAATAATGCAGCAAAGAGACGTATCCAAAGTTAATGATTGAAATGCTTGCAAAAGCTTTAGTCATTGGTAGTTACATGTATAGCAGTCCTGTCCAAGGGTTTTCGCCCACTAGGTCATCTCAATCATCTAATGTAGCCTACTGTAGTGGCATGAATATGCACACCAGTCGTTCATTCTCAGTCACAAACAGTCAATGATCAAGAGTAACACTGAGAGGTACAAAACGTTTTGAGAAGGAAAAAAAAGTAGGGTCCCAGTGGCAGTCCTATTGTTATTTTGTAACTGCAACGAATGATGGACAGATTGCTGAATGATTCAAACTTTCTCCCCCAGTCAAGAGATCTGGTTCAAATCCATAGTTCTTTGCCCACTATGCCACCCCAGTTTTGAACCAGCCACATGTAAATCAGTCTTGACTATGTGCCTCATGGGAACAGTCCAGACCGAACTGCAAAGCTACCTTCTCCCTGGACCGGAAACAAGCATCCTAGGACCTGTTTCAGGGTATGTCACCCTTCATCAGTCAGTCTAGTTTAAATCCAGAGGCACAGTGAGCAGGGGACCCATGTCTGGACATACCCATCGCACTTAGGGGGAAAAGTGTAACTGCACGGAATGCTGAATGATTCCAACATTCTCCCCCAGTTAAAAGATCTTGGTTAAATCCATTGTTCTTTTGCCCACTACGCCACCCCAGTTTGGACCCAGCCATATGTAAATCAGTCTTCACCCTGTGCCTCATGGGAACAGTCCAGACAGAACTGCCAAGCCAGGTCCTCCCTGGACCGGAAATAAGCATCCTAGGACCGGTTTCATGGAATGTCACCCTTCATCAGCCAGGCTAGCTATCTTGGCTGTGTTGTTTTTCGATTTAGATACCCATACATAGGTTTCCAAAATCATGCCCTTATATAGGCACACCTCATATTGCCCTTATTTAGGCATAGAATCCCAGTCCTTATTTAGACATCAGCCATGCTATCCAAATACAGGCATGGTCACCTACATCTGTCCATCCTACGTCACAACGAGTTCTTAGAAGCCAGACCCTTAAGCCAATGGTTTGGTAAGGCACTAATCAAACTCTAGATACTGAAGTAACTCAGTCGTGCTTTTCTCAGAGACCCCTACTCATAATACTCCATAAGACGTCTGGAGTGGGTAGGGATAATATCCGCAATAGCTGAGTAGGACAGAAATCCTATGTATTAGCTGTTTGGTTTGTTCAAAGTTGAAGGATACAGTGTTCCAAAAATATTGTGCACCTTATTTTTGTTTCCTTGAAACTTGCTCTGCATGTTTTCAAATTACGTGGATAATGCTGAGGCTGCTCCATTCGACGAAGCATTACATCTTGCTGTAAATTCTACCGGTTTTAATGAAACCGATGAGGATGTGATACACATCCCTCCAAATTTAAGGAAATCCATCACTCTAAAACTCATAAAACATGGCCTAACACCAAGTGGTGGTAGAGCAGTTTTTGTGATAGAGGCACATCAATATTTTCAGACAGAGGTATTCTATTCATAGATAGTATTCCCAAAATCAAATCCAGTAACACATATGTTTCACTTCTACAGAGAAGATGAACCACATGAGGAATATATTCCTTTCAAGGATGTTGAAATTCCACCCACATACCAGGAGCATAATCTCTGGTTTAAAGGCGCCCTAAAACATTTCAATCACATTACCAGGCTCAGTCCACTAGGTAGACCAGGAGCAATATGGCCGATTTTAGCCGGCTACACACCTCATCCTGACATTGAAGAAATGTCAAACAAGAAATTACTCACTCAACTCAAAGAGTTAATACAAATTTACAGACAATTAGTCCTTTATGTAATGCGGACTTTCACAGTCCAACCATCATTAACCATTCATAAACCAACCTCTCACAAGATAATACAGTAAAAATTACACGCAGTCATGGGTAAAATGCCCACAAAACATGAAATAATTCCATTCTAGATAGCTCAAAAAATTATTCAAATCGAAGCAGTATTTCCTAATACTAGCCCTTGTGTGAAACACAGGATCCTAACAAGCTGTTTACCGATGGGTATCACACCACATCTGGAAGACTGTACCACTTGGGGCACAGTCTTTGCTGCTATCTATACTAAAACACATAGTGTTCCGTCTATTGCGGTAATACCTGATGTCCTGAAACAAATTCAAAATGAATACGGGGCAGAGCCTGCTCTAAATTTAGGTATGAAATTACTGAAAAACTTTGACCAGGTCTCAACAATAATATTATCTAAAATTAAATGGGAGGCAGCATCAGTGGCGATCCGCCAACGCTTAAGGGAATTTGATGTAACAGAACATCAACAAGAACTACCCAGAATAATTGAAAAATCCTAGGAGAATTAGGCGGAGACAGTTTGGGGGGGAACCAGTTAAACCACAACTGTCTGAAGGTCCTAGGTTTTGTCACCACTTACCTGATCTCTGAGCCCCATCTGGAAGAGATCGCCACCTTTGGCGCTGTGTGCTCGGGAGCTGATCAAACTCTCACACAGTTTCGCTGCACTTCTACCGGAGCTTGTTGACCTTCCGAGCTCTCGCCTGTGTGATGTTCCGGAGTTCTGGAGGCCTGCCCCTGGATTGAGGATTAGGAGGCTTGCTGCTCGTGATTCACCCCTGCCCCTCTCGCCGAGCCTGGCGTGGGGCTTCCTGTTCATCTTCCTGCGATTGCGATGATATGCGGAGATCTACGAGCTTAGTGCGAGGCTCCCTGCTCGTTTTTCCGGCGGCCGCTGCCAGTCTCGATACGTGAGGACGAGGCAGCTGTGTCTCTTCGTTACGGAAGGTGGGACAAGATGACGAGAAGAGCCTCCTGCCTGAACTGGTTGCTTGCCCTGGATTGTCGAGGAGGCACCGGAGGTTCGTGGGAGCGGTACTGAGCTTACAGACGGCGCGATGCACCGGAGACAGCGGAGGTTCTTGAATCTCCACCGCATCGCTGCATCTCCTTCCCTCAGCGGTGGCAAGCACTGGAGATCCTGGTGAGTGGCGACGGGTGTTCTTGGGGGCTGAGGGGACTACCACACGCGCTGGAGCGCCAGTCCCTGGTTGTGTTGCACAGATGTCTGCTCTCTGAGTCGACGGCGACTCGGGTGCTGGCTGGGACGTCGACTGGCACAACAACATCGCTGCCTCATATCTATACCTTTGTTTTTTTTCCTTTTTGGTGTGCCTCTTTATTAACAACCTTCTTGAAACAGGACTCCTCTGGGTCTCACACGATCTATGGAAATAGTAAAAGGACTGCCTACAATAAGACTGAGCTGCTGAGCTGTGCATCTTTGGACGACCCCGATCTCAGGTCTCAAAAGAAAAGGGTTTTTGCATTGGCCCATTTATTCCCGGATTTTTCATTTTCTTTCTCCATTGCCCAAAATGTCTGAGGCCATAAACTGGAGTAATAAAATGCCTCCACTGCCCCAGATGACCACGAGGCTGTAAAACAACGGGGTCAGGGGCCACCTAAAACAGAGATAAGACTATCTCCTCCCCACCAAACAACCCAGAAGCTGGACCAACTCGACCTGCCTCAGATTAGAAAGAGAATCCAAACTCTCCAAACTTTCATCACAACAGACAGAGGACTACATTTCTCGTTCATGCTCTCCTATTTGGTGGCCATCTTGACTAGTCTTCCACAGTGGCGGCCATCTTAGACTAGTCATCCTCATCACAGATCACACTGATGGTTAGTCCCAATTTTATTTTATTCCATCTCATTTATGTCTGTTCACATAACCCTGTATTTACACCTACCTTCACACACCCCTCCTCATCAATTTTTATTCTATTCTTATCGTACATCATTCTTATCTCAGTTATTCCTATTCATATAACCCTACAACTACACCTACCTCACACACCCCCCTCATCGACCCACCCCACCTCCCCCAACATGGAACACACGGGCAAGCACACATAAGAAAATTAACTACCCACCCAAGCTCACCCAAAAAAATGCCAAACGCTTCAAACACAACGTACTGAAGGCCCACCCTGAAACCCCTTTCGTGGATTCCTACTTCTCACTGATCAATGGAGCCACGAGAACCGATATCATCTTCTATACTACACGTAGAGCACAATGGAGGAAAGCGTTCCTCTCCCTCCTCACTATCCCCCCCACCAGGAAATCCGCTCATGGCCTAACACTCTCATGCACACCATCCCAACTCTTCATAGGCAGAGCTACCATCACTATTTACAACAATGGGATCATCCTATTCCAATCCACTGATAAGAACCTTGACCTACTCGACAACTTGTTCCCCACCTTCAAAGAACATATCTCCAATAGGCAGACCTCCAATCCAAGCACATCGGACTACACAACACCCCCTACCTTGAATCGCCTATCTGACCCTCCTAACCGTGCACAGCATAAGAATCACATGCACCCCCACCCCCAGCCTCCCATTGTAGCTACCTCACACCCCACAATCACAGACGTAGATCACTCCCCCTCTCACATCCCCACACCCCCACCATTGTAGCTACCTCTCACCCCACAATCACAGACGCAGATCACTCCCCCTCTCACATCGCCAAAACACCCCCACCCCCTCTACCCCCCACCTCGCACCTCCTACTTTCCCCACAGAATTCCCCACCCCCCCTTAACTCATCTCCCCCTCCTCACAACATGACCTTCTCCCATCCTATTCCTCCCCCCACTCTTAGCCCCTACTACACCACTCTCCCAACTAGTCTCTCAGAACACACCACCCACCTTACCATAACTCCTCCCCCTCTCTCTCCCCCATTCTTAGCCCCCAACCTCCTTACCTGCACCCCAACCTTCCCTAGCCTACACTCATCCCCCAACTCACCCTCGCCGCCTCCCACCAATGCCCTCACTTATATCCCAATCCCCCCCCTTACTCCTCTCACTCCCATCACCCAGTTACTCGCTCACTGGCCGAATACCATCCGACTTACCAATACCGCAAAGCCCTGCACTAACCCTAGTACATCCCTCCCCCCACACTCCAGTTCCAGTTACAATCATCCACCATTGGCTCTCATCCCCAATACCACCTCCAATCCTACACTGGACATGAATATGTCCACCCTCCTCCAAGTCAAAGAAGAACTTTGCACCATCAAAGAACTCCTCCTCATACACCCCCCTACAAACACCACTTCTTCGTCCAACAAGGCCCACAGCGTCCACACTGCCCCTCTCACTCAACACTCCCCACATTGGCCCGTTATCCCCGCATGCAACCACACCAACCGCCCTCTCCGCTCCCGCAATCCTCTTTCGGTCCTCGACATCCACACACTCCTCCGCTCATATTGCCCAGTTCCCTTTAACCACACCTCCACCATACACCTCTACATACCCAGGATTCTCTCAAATCCCCTTAGACCCCCCACTCAAAACAACAGAAGCTCCATCCCAGATAACCTTAGAAAAGTCCCCCTGTCTCTAGAACCCTATACCACCCTTTTCACCCCCAGACTCAAATGTATCCTACTCAACTGCAGATCAGCCCCTAGACACTCCTCCGACATCGCAGATCTCATCATAACAATGGACCTTGACCTAGCCATTCTAACAGAAACCTGGCTATCTGAATCTTCCACGCCCATAATGGACATTCTTGTCCCCCCCAACTACCACATCATTAGACTCGACAGGTCCGGCAAGACGGGCGGGGGAATCGCATGCATTTTTAGGAAGAACCTTTCGGTTGCTCAAGGCACCTACCCTTCCCTCACCTCTTGTGAACTCATCTGCCTCAACGTCAACAGTGAGGGCAAACCTGTATGCTCTCTACACGTCATTTACCACCCGCCTGGGGACAACCGCACCTTCACCCAACACCTCATGGACACGATCTCAGCCAATTCCGGACGGCAGAACACACAAATCTACCTGGGTGACTTCAATCTCCACTGGAAAGACGAGAAAGATGCAGTGGTGAATAGTCTTAAAACTTTCCCTAATGCGCTTGACCTCACCCAAATCTGCAACAGCCCGACACATGACAAAGGCTCTATCCTTGACCTCATCATCGCCAAAGAGGACTCTACCCAACTGGGGTCAATCCAACCCTGCGATTGGTCAGACCACCACATTATCACATTCTACATCAACGAAAAAGTCAAACTTAACCCGGCTCAACCTCTCAAATCCAAGATCTGGAAAAGGGACCTCAAGAAACTTAACCCCAACTCCTTGCCTTCACACAGCTGCAGTCTCCTCCTTCCCCCCACCGGCGCATCAGACGTCCAATCTCTGACCGACCTCTACCTCAACTCTATGACTTCAATTATCAACGAAGTCACCCCCCTGCAACTGAAGAGAGTTTCCACCAAGAACTCAAACCCATGGTATGATGGCAGACTCAATGAAGACAGGCGTGCCATGCGAATGGCTGAGCGCACCTGGAGATCTGACCCATCAGCACTGCACCTTAAAATTCTTAAGAAGAAGAGAAATGCCTATTTTAGGGAAATAAAGCAATCAAAATCAGCTTTCTTCAGCCTCTAGCTCGATCAGGCAAAAAATAGACCAAGAAAATTGTTTGATCTAGTCAAAACTCAAAAAAGGGAACAACCTCTATATTCAAACATCACATCAAGCGATATACCAACCTGTGAAGAATTCTCTGCTTTCTTTAAGACAAAGACCGATACTATAAGAAGCAATCTCCTCAATGATGTTTGCCGTTACTCCAACCCCATCGGCATAACATCCACTCAACCTAAAAACAATGCGACATGGTCATCCTTCGACACCTACTCAGAAGAAACAATTAACAAACTGCTGGGCACCTTGAAACCCTCGAATCACCTCACTGACCCCTTACCTGCGAATGCTGTAAAAGACTTCACCCCCTGCTCCTCCCACTCTGGACTAAAATCATTAACTGTTCCCTCCAACAAGGTCTCATCCCTATTCTCTCAAGGTGGGGCAAGTGAAGCCTATACTCAAGAAACCTACAGCTGACCCTGCTGACCTTAACAATTACCGCCCTATCACCAATATCCCCACCCTGGCCAAACTGCTGGAAAAATGCGTTCAACTACAACTGACTAAACACATCAATCAGTTTGACCTCCTCAACCCACATCAATCAGGTTTCCGAGCAAGACACAGTACGGAAATGGCCATGACACACCTAATTGACGACGCCCTCCAAATCCTAGACCGCAATGACTCCTGCCTCCTCATCCTACTTGATCTCTCCTCAGCATTTGACACCGTCAAACATGAGAACCTACTTGAGCTGCTAAACACCGGAATGGGTCTATCTGGAACTGTCCTCAAATGGTTCACTTCCTTCCTACATCACCGTTCTCAGAAGTTCAAGATCAACAACGTGCTGTCCCCAGCTGTGCCTGTTTCTTTAGGCGTCCCTAACCTAGTCATGGAACCACTCACCACCTTGCTCCAAGCATCTAATGTACACTTTCATATGTACGCCGATGACACTCAACTCTACCTCAAACTACAATCCCCGGAAGACATCAAACTTCTGAACTCCACGCTCAAAAACACCCAATCATGGTTGGCCGATAATCATCTCAAACTAAATGCTCTGAAAACTGAGTTCCTTCTAATCTCACCTCCGGCGAAAATCTCCACCACTCAAACCTGGCTTAAGCACCTAACTGCATTCAATGTCCAACCCACCATCATGGACTCCGTGAAATCATTAGGCATCACTCTTGACCCCAACCTCAACATGCAGCAGCATATCAACAAAGCAACTAAGGGAGCTAACTTCCAAATCAACACTCTGAGGAAACTTAAACCCTTCCTCCCAGCTAAGGACTTCCAAACTGCAGTTCAAGCCCTAGTCATTCCACGCATAGACTACGGAATCGTGGCTCTCAGCGGACTCCCCCTATCAACAACAGCACCCCTAAGAGCCTCCTTGAAGGCTGCAGCGAGACTTATCACTGGTTCTAGAAAACACTCGCATATTTCCCCTGACTTAAAATCCCTGAACTGGCTCCCTTTTGAAGCCAGAATACAGTTGAAAATTGCCTGTATGACACACATGGCTGTACACCACAAGTCTCCCAGCTACCTCACTCAAAAGCTGCCTTTATCAGGAGGCTCGAGAAACAACAGAAGCACAAAGAATCTCCTCCTGAAACCTCAAAGATTCCGGAAGGAAAAAACTTACAAGCGCTCCTTCTCAGGAATGGCACCCAGGATCTGGAATGCCCTCCCTCCCGAAACCAGGCTTTTCTCCTCCACTGCACTCTTTAAGAAAGAAGCAAAAGCCATCCTTATGGCTAGTCGCACTTGAACCCTTTTTTGGTTGTACCGAAGACTGTGCACAGACTTTGTATTATTGCTTATTCTGATTGTCTATTGTACTAAGTTGTTTATCAGATTATTACTCTAGTTTGTTACACACCTACTACCCACTACTATCTTGTACCTAAAAGTTTGCTTTTGCCAGCCTTTCTTATTGTCTATTCGTTCAAAAGTTGTTTATCTGGTTACTATCCTAGTTTGCTTCCCACCTTCTACCCATTACTATATTGTACCCACAAGTTTGCTTAATCTCCAGTTTGTTTCCCTTACCCCGTATTTACTGTAAAGCGCTCTGATATCTGCAAAGATCTTGTCTGCGCTATATAAAACTTTGAAATAATAACATACAAAAGAGAAACATCCTCAATCCTGAGGTAGGGCTCCTCAAAAGGAGCCCTCTGAAAGGAGGTATAACCTCAGCAATGGGGATAATTTGAAAAAACATGACAGGTATCAAGATACTGATACAGGTTTCTCTTGTACCCTTCAGATATCGTCTCAGACATCCTAAAGAAGAGGACAGTCAGATCAAAAAGAAGAATGTGTGAGATCCAAAGATGATAAACACGTTCAGAATAACAAATCCAAAAAGAAGGTGGCAGATCTGAAGATTAGACATGCCGAGAATTCTGAGAACACAACTCAAGAACGGAGAATGGGCTCAGACAATGCTGGACAGTGCAGCAGAAGTATCAATAGTGTAACATTTAACAAAATTGATTGGTGACTCCTTGTGTTGCTGCATACAGATGTGGATTTATTCTTAGTAATCAAGAATTACTGTACAGGATACAAGCAAGAATGTAATTCAGTAAAGTCCCCACCGGGAGCAGCTGCCAAGCTGCTCAGCCTCAGATATAACTGACAATAGACTTAAACAAAAACAAAAAGAACTCTAGGGGACATCACAGATACAGGCTGAGCAGCAGAGAACAAGACACTAAAGAAGGACAGAGATGGAGGAAAAGCAGGATGTAACAAATAGCTTGCCAGAACCTGAAGGAACTTCTGGAGACAGTGGACTTGAATGAGTACATACAAGTAGAGACTGTAGACACTAGAGTTAGTTCTCCGCAAAGGTTATATGAAATAACACTCTGGATGGAGGGAGACATACCATGAAAAGTGAAAGCACTCATTTGGGAGAGATTTTCAAAGTGTTGTGATATACTTCTAGCAGAACAGGACTGGCCACCAGAATTTGTCAGGGAGTGCCCACATGGCGAAGACATCACTATGCCAGCCTTCTCCAACCATGTTTTAGTACATTTAAAATATACTTATGCCAGGAAATGGGCAGTTGCCCAGGCCCCAGCATTATACAAAAATCATGTAGGATGGGATGAGGACTCACCTCATCACAAGATCCAGTTGAAAAATCAACCTACCGCACAAAGGCAGTATCCAATTAAGCAAGAAGCTAAAAAAACAGGTCAGGGAGATCTTAGATCAACTTGAATACCAAGGGGTGATTGAAACATGCACCTCATCAATGAACAATTCTTTGTTTCCTGTTTCCAAACCAGACAATACAAATCGTATAGTTTTGGATTACAGACAGTTGAACTCTTGTTCGAAGACATTTGCAGTGCAAAATGAACACAATACAGCATTAACGAATAACATTGTGCGTAAAAAATATAAAACCACATTAGACATTTCTAACGGTTTCTTTTGTCAAAACATAGCACATGAAAGTAGGTATTTGACAGCTTTCTGAATAATGGGGACCCAGCGGCACTTTTGTCGACTCCCACAAGCCTGGGGTTATTCTCAGAAAGAGTAACAGAGTTACTACAAATTTATGATGACGAAGCATTGTCATATGTCGATGACATCTATCTGACAGACGATGACCTGGATAGGCACTTGAACAGGGCGAATGCCATTATACTGGGCTTCGCCTCTGAGGGTTGCAAATTCAATTCTTAAAAATCAAGAACTGCCCACCTCAATGTCCTTTTCTTAGGATATGAGCTTTCAAGTGAAGGGAAAAGCCTGGAAGCTAACTTTTTACAAAAGTGTTCGCTGCTCAAACCTCCAAAAATGCTGAAAAACTTACAGTTGATTCTAGGTTTCCTAAATTTTGGAAAAACATTCTAAATTATGCAGAAAGGGTTAAACCTCTCTACAAATTCATCAAATCCAATTTCAAAATCAAAGAAAAAATTGGGCACAGGAACACACAGATATCCTGCGTTCACTTCAAGCTGATATGTTAGCAACAAATCACTTACTAACATGTGTAAACGTATGCAATTTAGTGATCCCAATCATTCCGGGTCAATGCAGATTCACCTACTTAACTTTTAACGAAGGTGAAAAAGTGCCAATTGCATACAAATCAAATTTGTATACACAAGTGGAAATGCGCTTCACTTCAACAGAAAAAATTCTGACAGCAGTTCAAACCGCTGTAGCAAAAGAAAGAGCTCTAGCTCAGTGGAAACTCATTATTGTCGTAACTCCTTAGAGGCAGTTACAAAAGCGAGCATCCAAATGCAAATGTTTTGCATCCAAGATGGATACAATGGGTTAATTCTCTTGCTGCAACAGATGTTGAATATGTTTTTGATCCTTATTTAAAAACACAAGCATTCCTGCAATGCGAACACGAATATCCTCCGCCTTTTGAGATTCTCCCTCTTGGCCAGTATGATTTTATAATTTATACTGACAGATCTGCACAACCCGCTGCGAGGAGTAAACAAGCTTATAGTGCACCATGCGTGATCGTTAAGGGTCATATGCGCAATGGTAAATTTTGACCGATGGTCACAAAAACACAATCTCTAGGAGATTGTACAGCTCAGCGAGCTGAACTACAAGCATTCAAATTGGTACTTGAAAATACGGATCGCGAATTCCCCACACTCATAGTGTGCGAATCTTTTTACTGTGTTCAATCATATAATGCATATTTACAGAATTGGCTTCAAAATGGTTTCAAAGATGCAAAAGGTGGCACACTCAAGCATAAAACGCTTTGGGAACAAACAGTTTAGTTGCGAGATGGACTACAAAACGCTCATGTGATACACACGCTGAGTTATCAACGTGATGGCATTTACATTGCATGGAATTCATTGGCTGACGAAGCTGAAAAGTGGGCTGTGCACACGGCTTCCGTATCTGCGATCACTCGTTCAAAAACGAGAATAGACAGTGAGATATTATTGGCTATCAATGCTTCAAGGAAAGGCAGCTGTGCAGCATTACCTAAAAAGTTTCCACTCATATACTCGTATATAATTGATGCGAACAACGTTCCATTTGCTAGAATCCCTGGAGTGGGGCATAGGGTAATTCCAAACATGGAATATAGATTAGAACTAATCCTAGCAGCACATGAAAGGATAGCCTCTGCCCATGCAGGTGTTTCCGCCACAGTATCATTATTAAAACAGAGATATAGGTGGCCTGGCATTAGGAAACAGACCAAAAGCTATGTTTTGGAATGTGAAATATGCCAGAAGATGAAAGTCTCTACAGTGAAACGTCCTGCGCAGACGCCCCTGTTAATTTCAGATAAACCATTAGCGTGTGTACACCTGGAACACTAGAGTCCCTTGCAAAGAAATTGTAACTATAAATATATCTTGGTCGCAGTGGATTCAGGTTCAAGGTTTCTATGGATGTGGCCTCAAAGCTCGGCTGATGCTCGAACTGTTATAAAAGATTTGCGAGTCTTTATCGGCACATACACAATAGGCATACTGCACTCTGACCAGGGACCTGCGTTTAGCTCTCGAGCTTACAAAGAAGCCATGGCCAGTATGGGCGTAGCATTGAGGTACTCCTCTTCATTCCATCCTGAGGGAAATTCGGTTTGTGGAAAGGAAAAACCAAGACATAAAGCGGTCTATAACAGCTAGAGTATTAGGTTTGGGTGATAGATATGTCAAACATCTTTATGGGGTCCAACGCTCATTAAACAATTTGCCAAGAAGTTCTCTAGGGGGGTCACTCCATATGAGGTACTATTTGGGACAAGAATGTTGGTCACAGATCTCGATTACAAAGGCACAGTGGTGGAAAATAAACCTTTTGACATCAAAGATCATTTAGCTGTTTTACAGGACTTAAATGAAATAAGATCGAAACAAAGCAACGTGTTCCTGAAGCCAACCACCACTGAGGAAAATCCAGCCATCCCAGCAAGGCCTTTCTGGATCCAAATGCTTGGGAATCTAGTCAGAGAGAAGATTAAGGATAAGAAGGAATTTGGGCCTTCTTACAACCAGTACCTGTCCTAGCCATCCACGGATCAAGAACATTACTTCTGCCGCCCCTTGCTGGTAAAGAGGAGAAAAGCTTTGTGTCCATCAAACCACACTATGTGGCCAATACTAGCAGTAGGCCATGTGTACTCCGACCAAGTAGCAGACACACTCCTCTAGCTACTATCCAAGAGGTTCAAACTGAAAGACTCATCACCTTCAAAGAGTCAGAAGTGAGAAACGAAGGACTAAGTAACAATGCTATGGAACGTATTCCTCATGAAACCCAAATACCAGTTTGTCCTGATACACCTATCTACACCAACATAATACGTGATCAACTGGTCCAAGCTATTTCAAAGAATCCTGATGCAATTCCTACCATTGACAAAACTGCCTCTGGCTATTTCATTAACTTTGATACGCTTTCTGAGGATCCCAGCGTACCTGAAACAACGCCAGCAAAAAGAACTTTCAAAGAACAAGCAATAGACTTTTTTCAACTCCTGGAAAAGACTTATCTGGTTTCACCATGGATTGAACTATGAATTGTTTCTGGAATATTTTTCTTTCTGCTTAGGCTAGCTTTAGTAATGCCTATGAGTATGCTGATAAATGGAGGATATATTCAAATGGACACAGCAAGTAAAAGAGTGAACTTACTTCTGAAACCGCACAAATCATCCCATCATGAAGCAAGAGACTTGTCAGCAGTGAGTTTGAAATGAATTTTGAATTTAAAAACATTTATTGAGCGCGCTTATACCCAGCGGTTTCATGGCGCTTTGAGGACTACGACCAGCAGCAGCAGCAAAAAAAACAGGCTAGGCGGCAAAAGCTCTGGAAAAAAGGAAGGTTTTCAGGTTCTTCCCAACTCCAAATAGGAGGTTGAGGATCTAAGTGTCATAGGGAGGGAGTTCCAGAAGACAGGTGCAAGGGCCGCGAAATTCGCCCCGCCTGCTTTCTTTTTTTTAAAGCGGGTGTGGCCAGGAGTGCCATGTGGGTAGAGCGGAGTTCTCTGCCCGGCGGTAAGGTTTGATGGCTGAGCATATGAACTCAGGGGCAGTGCCCATCCTGGCCTGGAAGGTGAGGCAGCCGAATTTAAATAAGGCCCACTCCCTCACAGGCAGCCAGTGCAATGATTTCAGCAATGGGGTGACTCGATGGAATTTGGGCAACCCATGGATCAGGCGGGCAGCCTGATTTTGCACTAGCTGCAAGCGGTGTATGGCATAGGCCGGTGCGCCGTTATAGATTATGTTCCCATAATCGAGGCGTGAGAGCACCATTGCCATCACAATTATTTTCAGTGCCGGAACGGAGAAGAAGCGGGATATCTTCCTAATTGTCCGGAGGGAGAAAAAACAAGAAGAAACCACCAAACTGACCTGGGGGTTTACAGAGAGTTGAGAGTTAAGGAAAATCCTGAGGGTTTTAACTTTAGGGACCGGGAGGGGGGGGACACCAAGTGAAAGGGGCCAAAACGAGGAGGACCAGGGACTGCAACCACCTCCTGTGAAGACCAACATCACAGCTGTTCCTATACAAGGTGGTATAGTTTGGGACAAAACTGAATATGACATATTCGGCCCGTCGGAACTTTTGAAGATTCCACACTTGCTTAAAATTTCATTAAGTGACTTTATTACCTATAGTACATATTCTGATGATTGGGACTTTGAGACTTTTAATAATAGGATGTCTGATCTAGAAAAATCAGCTGCATTCTCTAGTCTTGATTATTTTGAGGGTTCATCAGACTATTTTTGTTACAACCACTATGGTCATCATTTCTTGCATAAATCTGCATCACCTAGAAATGTATATATGTATAACCAGTGGGAACATTGTCCTACACCACCAAACGGTAGCTCAAAAATGTTTGCAATGAAGTTTCCATATTTTTCAGGGTTCAACATATCCAATCCCGAAATGTTTTATTTAAAAAATGTGAACAAAACAGGAATGAAAAATATGTTAACCATCCAACAGATTTATTCTGCAGCCTTTATTACCCACCTGTCTAGACAGGGTTTCGACTTTTGGAAAGACACAATTGACACAAAATCTGTCTGTGGTACAAAAGAAGATTGGTAAGTGCAGGGGATACAAGCTTTGTTTAGAGCCTGTACCATCCCACAGCAAATAATGTTTTATGAATGACACTGTCCAACAAACGTCTTGACTTCGGTTAGCCAAGATCAAAGACATCAACAATCCGTCCATACCTGCACCTGCAAGTAATAGCACTACAAAGGGGTAGGTCCACATACATACTATGTTACATCACAACAGATCAGATCCTGAATGGAAACAATGGTTGTTCTGGCCACAGACAAAAAGATCTGTCAAGAATGATTCCTGAACAAAATACAGGGTTTTACTTTCAATAGGCCAGACCCATGCTATGTTCAAAGACAGCATCCAGGGGTAGTCACAACATACAGTGTAGGAAAATTGTACCTTGATTGGCTCCAGAAATCTACACTAGAGGATATGAAACAACACTTATCTTTACTTAAGAAAGGAGCAGACCTTAGGGATTTCTGGCTATATCCAAGAAAACAGCGTCAAAAACATTTTAAATATGCCGGTACCTATGCTGCTTATAATGAAATATGGAAAGTTACCCAAGCAGACGCTGCAAAAAGAATATGAGAAATTGATCGTATTAATTTAGAGAAATATCTCGCTGTAGTCGACAATGGGTTAACGACTCTGTCATCCAGGATACATTCATTGCGCTACATTGTATCCTCTGCCATAGACGTTATGGAACAAGATTTGGTCATGATGCGTCAAGGCCAGTCTCAATTACGTTCTATTTTTCTATTAGGCCAGACGCTACAAAACTTGCATGCAGGCTATGTGCCTTGGCATTTCATCAACATATCATCTCTGTTTTCTGAATTCAATCTCACTGATAAGCAGATCGAACTGGCACAAAGAGGAGCAAAGTATGTAGCGCTGAGCATTGAAAAACTGGAAAAATTGTCATTTACGGTATTAGAAAAACCAGCTACTGAGTGGATCATTCATGGCAAAATAACTCTGCCTGTTACAACTTTCCATTTTCAGTATTGCCTCAAAAATATACCAGCAGGCAAATATGAAAGGTTGGGTAAAGAATATATCAAGACATCCTGGCATTTATTTTACACACACAGATGTTGGAGACGGGGCGTGAAATGTTTCTTAGTGGTACACACTGTGAAAATGCAGTAAGCGGTTCTCTCCTATGTCAGGGTATTAATTTACATGGGGCTTGTAACGGTTCCAATGCAAATTTGTCCTGTCATCTGCAAGGTTCACCAGCTGCAGTGATTAATCCAATTTTTGGACAACTTTACAGAGTTACATTATGTTGAATGATCACAGCTGTTGTGGCATGTTGCCAGGAATCCCATATATGCTAACAGTTACTTCCAGGGTCGCTTGCTGTATGCAAGTCTTGTTCCCCAAATAGACACAGTCAGGGAGTCGCCTTTATGGCCTTCACTGAACATCTCTTCTATACGAATTGATACTTTAAGCAGAATGAAAGCCATTCTTTTGCAACAAACCATGCCTTTGACCTCGGCCGAAGAAACCTATGACCTACAAATTGCAAGGACTTCGGCTGAAATACAGGCTCTGTTAAGTACAAACTACTCTACACATGTCACAGAAATGTTGGGACGTATCTTAAACATGTCAGATACGAGCGGTATTGTGCATGTATTTAACAACGTATGTTCAGGACTGTTAACACCTTTTCAAGCAGTCCTTGGAATCATTCCAAACTTCGTGCACTCTGTGTTTGGTGATCTCCTACAAATTCGGGCACTCGTTGCAGGAATCCTATTTTTATTCCTACTGCTACGCTATGGCAAGCCAATCCACCGGCGTCACTCCCGGAATCTTCGAGAATGCTCTCCTGGAAAGGAAGTCTCGTAAGTGCATAGAACAGCTTTTGGGTTACCTCGTCTATGAGAATTAAATACCACTTAATTTCTGTCATTCAGACCAATCTGGCAAGATTGCATCTTACCTGTTCTACACTTCCTGCTTTGTGGTGAAGAATTCGTTCTAGACATCTGTCTAACACTCCCGTCAGTCATGCCAACGGATATCGATACTGTAGTGGACCCGGTCACGGCCCATGCTCTGTGTTGTCCCCAGAGGTTATCAATCCTGATGACGGTATTCATTGAGATCTCACAGACGCAAATTGCTACTGCTGAGGTACGAGAGGAAACAAAGGGCACCCAGGTAACATCGGAAACAAACATTGCTGATGCTTCCAATGCTGAAGGCGATGCTTTACATATATGTGAGGTTAATCTTCTAAACGAGGTATTCCAAATATCACCTACAACGGTAGATAATTTTTTGTCTACAGGAAACGAGAATTTCATGTTTTCTCCATGCCCATACAATGACTTTTGATTCAGCACACGGTGTTCCGGGAAGACTCTGAATTTGTCCTTCATTTTTTCAAAACAAAGCCAAAACTTGGAACTTTTTCCTATGAGTAATTTTCTAACAGTAGAACTATTCATAGAGAACAGAATTCTTTGAGCACTTCCAGAGACAAATTGTCACCTTGTCAAACAATTTCATTTATGTAACCTGACATTAAATGGTTTCGAACTTTTTCTTCTGTATTCACGAGCTATTTCATCACGTGTATATATTTATGTTCATTCATTTAGCATTCACTGTACGCATACGCTTAGAATAGAACATTGCTTTAACATGTACAGCACCATTGCATTTCATGCATAGCAACAGTTTTAATGCATTTTAAAAATATGTTTTAGACATGTTTTTAGCAGCTCATGTGTAACTATATTAGTATGTTTAGCATGTTTAGCACTTAGTAATGTCGATCATTCGAAACTGGAGTGGGTGTTGTGTTTCGATTTAGATACCTGTACATAGATTTCCCGAATCATGCCCTTATATAGGCACTCCTCATATTGCCCTTATTTAGGTATAGAATCCCAGTGCTTATTTAGGCATCATCCATGCTATCCAAATACAGGCATGGTCACCTACATCGTCCATCCCACGTCACAACGAGTTCTTAGAAACCAGACCCTTAAGCCACTGGAACTTTTCCTGCTTGGATTATTGATTTCTCCAAGAACTCATTTATTATGCATGAACAACTGTTCCTTAGGGGTTTATTCATGACGTCTTCCTCTGCCTGACTTTACGTCAATGCTAGCATTCCTAGGCTACTTACAGGTATAAATAAATCTTCACTTACCATGGCAAACCACGGCTTGGTTGGGCTACACAGCTTGATATGGCTCGCCACGGCAAGATCGGAAGGAAGGAAATCGAGTCCCCGCCTGATGCACTGACCCGACGCTGTCATCCTGCTCGCAGAGAATGCAGCTTCCAGTATCCTGACTCCCTTTGCGGTGTGTTAGGGATTGAGATCCGGAAAGAGATTCCCACCTTTCTCATTCAAAGGTATGGAGCACATTAGAACCTAGAGGGACTCTTGGCATACAAACGGCAATACAAACTATAGCTTACCATACTATAGAAAACAGCCCCAACTTCTTACCTCGTACTACATTTAGGTTAGGTACACTGGGGTAGAACTATTTAGAAGCACCAGACGAGTATTCACATTTAAGCCTGTATTATTTTCGTATGTTTATATGAATATATGTCATGGCTAAAAGACCATGCTGTTGCAGTATTATTTCTTCTTACTGCTCACGCTGTATATATTATATTTTGCATACTGTCTTGCAATTGTAACAGTTCATATCTCTTGAAATAAGACTGTTCAACAAATCCTTTTATTGAAACGCCTGTCTATCTATTTCAGTGTCACTCTGAAGAAACTAAGCATGCACGATTGACTGAGTGAAACTGTTATCTATTGTTTCCACGATTCTGAGAACTGTTGTAAGGGAAATAAAGTTGTCATGTTTATGCGGTTGTCAGAAACTACTCCCTTCTTGTTTATTTGAGAAGTTTCTAGTGACCTTTGAGTTAGCTGGCACACAAAGTAATTAAGTTGAATATACTCAATAGAGGCATACTGACCTCAGTCCTATGCAAAAACTATAGTGTATATTATTCCACTGCACCCAGCCTATAAGGGAAATAGGAACTATACTACAGCTGATGAGGGCTGAAAGCCCGAACCCGGTCCTAGATGCTTGTTTCTAGTCCAGGGAGGACCTGGCCTGGCGGTTCGGGCTGGACTGTTCCCATTGGGCACAGGGTCAAGACTGATTTGCATATGACTGGGTACAAACTGGAATGGCATGGTGAGTAAAAAAATCTATGGATTTAGGCCCAGATCTCTGTACTGGGGTGAATGTATGACATTGTTCTGCATTCTGTCCATCAATTGTTCTTTTTGCAATTGTCACCCCGAGTGGGACGGGTATGCCCAGATGTAGGTCCCGTGCTCTCCATGCCACTGAAGTCAATCTATCCTGGCTGATGAGGGCTGAAAGCCCGCAACCGGTCCTAGGATGCTTGTTTCTAGTCCAGGGCAGGACCTGGCCTGGTAGTTCGGACTGGACTGTTTCCATTGGGCGCAGGGTCAAGACTGATTTGCATATGGCTCGGTCCAAATTGGAATTTGATGGTCAGCAAACAAACGATCGAATTAGGCACAGGGTGAATGTATGATATTGTTCTGCATTCTGTCCATCAATTGTTCTTTTTGCATTTGTCATCCAGAGTGGGACGGTTATGCCCAGACGTGGGTCCCGTGCTCTCCATGCCACTAGAGTCAAACTATCCTGGCTGCTGAGGGCTGAAAGCCTGAAACTGGTCCTAGGAGGCTTGTTTCCAGTCCAGGGAGGACCTGGCCTGGCAGTTCGGGCTGGACTGTTCCCATTGGGTGCACGGTCAAGACTGATTTGCATATGGCTGGGTCCAACCTGGGATGGCATGGTGAGCAAAAAAACAATGGATTTAAGCCCAGATCTCTGTTCTGGGGTGAATATATGACATTGTTCTGCATTCTGTCCATCAAATGCTCTTTTTGCATATAGACCCAAAGTGGAACGGGAATGCCCAGACGTGGGTCTCATGCTCTCCATGCCACTGGAGTCAAGCTATCCTGGCTGATAAGGGCTGAAAGCCCAAAACCTGTCCTAGGATGCTTGTTTCTAGTCCAGATAGGACCTTGATTGGCAGTTCGGGCTAGACTGTTCCCATTGGGCATAGGGTCAAGACTGATTTGCAAGTTGGTGGGTCAAAATTGGAATGGCATGGTGTGCAAAAAAACAATGGATTTAGGCCCGATCTCTGTACTGGGGTGAATGTATAACATTGTTCTGCATTCTGTCCATCAATTGTTCTTTTTGCATTTGTCACCCCGAGTGGGACAGGTATGCCCAGACGAGGGTCCCATGATCTCTATGCCTCTGGAGTCAAGCTATCTTGGCTGATAAGGGCTGAAAGCCCAAAACGGGTCCTAGGATGCTTGTTTTCAGTCCTAGGAGGACCTGGCCTGGCAGTTCGGGCTGGACTGTTCCCATTGAGCGCAGGGTCAAGACGGATTTGCATATGGCTGGGTCCAAACTGGAATGGCATGGTGAGCAAAAAAATGATGGATTTAGGCCTCGATCTCTCTACTTGGGTGATTGTATGACATTGTTCTGCATTCTGTCCATCAATTGTTCTTTTTGCTATAGTTATTTTGAGCAACTTTATAGCACTTGTGCTTTCCTTATGCCGCTAGAGAGAGATAATGAAGAGACAAGAGTCTTTGCATGTCCACTCTTGTCAGGCCAGTATGACAGATGGCAGACCATCAGCCAGAACCCCAGATATGGTGGACAGTTAACCAGTAGCCTGACCAACTAAAAAGTTCCATCATGATGGAGGAACAAGGTCTGTCTGGCAAATTCTAGATCTTGGCAGGTATCGTCAGTTCAAAAGTAACCTTTTGCCTTCTTTTCTTTTAATTGACAAATTGCAAGAAGCTTGTTGGCAAAGATACACTGTCTAAAGGTTGTTGCCTGGCATCATTTTGCTAACTCATCCAGACGTAGATGAAGCAAAGTTTTTAAAAACATCAATTGCTATGAGTGTTGAACTTGGCCCTCCCTACAGGGCCACCTCCAAACTTTTTGCCTTCACACCTCTTATTTTTTTGTATTTGTTTTTGCTGGTACTCTGTGCACTTTACGACTGCTAACAAGTGTCAATGAGCCGGTGCACACTCCCTAAAACATGGAAAACTTGACTTACACCTGATTGACATTTTTAATGTTCCTTGTCATCCCTGGTAAAGTGGTATACCAGATACCCAAGGTTGGTAAATTAAATTCTATTTGTGGGCCTGCGGCACTTATTGTGTCACCCACTTAAGTAGCCTTTAAAACAACTCCCAGGTCTGTCATTGCAGCCTGTTGGATGTTTTACAAAGCCGATTTGACTTGCCGAATAACAACCTTGGCAAGCCTTAAACTCTTTTTTTCTACATATAAATAACTCCTCAAACAGGCCCTGAATGCCCATAGGGCAGGGTGCATTGCAATGAAAAATGTGGACACACACTTAAGTTTTACATGCCCTGGTAGTGAAAAATTCACAAAAATAATTTTTCACTACAGTGAGTCCCAGCGGACCCATAGTATAACATTGGATTACACTATTACATTTTATAAGTGATGACTTTTGATTGAAAGCAGGTTGGAAAGTCATGCTTGGTGTCTGAAGAATTGAAATTTCAACAACTCTTTAATGATAAAGTCAGATTTAGCCTGCTCCTATGTCACTGTGTGTAGTCAGCAGTTGGCCGTTATGTATTTATACCAGATGGCCACAGAATAGAGGGGCTAGGGGTGCTGGGATGGGGATGGACCATTTCAGGCAGGATGGGAGGGGGGCAGAGCAGTGCACAGCCCCACTTGTACTTCAAATGACTATGCCTTGCTCTCACACAAAGAACCTCACAGTAGACTATTGTGCCTGCAGACAGACAGACTGGGGCTGGGGAGTCAGGAAATTCCAGGGACGTCTGTGAGGAGACACCCCTAGGTGTTTCTCCCATTTCAAAGGAGGCACTTAAAATAGGACCCTCCAGCCCACTCTTAAGATCTTTTCTGGGCCTGCGGAAGACTCAGTAGAAGGACTGCTTTACTGCCCTGCTGCTTTGCTGCAAGAAACCCTGTGCTGCTGCCCTTCTGCTCTGCTGCAGGAAGGACTGTTCGTCTGCCTTGCTGCTCTGTTGCAAGTAGATCTTCTCTGCTGCCCTGCTGCCTCAGGAAGAATGACTGGGCCTGCACCTTAAACCCAGAACCACCGGAGTGACACCAAGGTCTATGTGGCTGGCCTCCTCTTCTGAAATACAGGGACACAACAAGCTTCAACACTCATGAACCCTGCACTTGGCACTGGAATATTACCCTCCCACCCCCCAGTGACACCTTCCCCTCCTGAACCTTTGGCAGTAGAGATAAAGATGCTCTGCCAGCCCAAGGAAGTCCCCACAAGACTGATGCAGCACAAACAACCTGATGCAGCTTTCGCAGCTCCTTGTCGAAGTGGATATCATCTTGCAGCTCCTCATTGGAACTGATGCTGCAGAACTCAACCCCATATCACTCCATTGAACCTGCGCTGTGCAGAACAACATCCAATGTCAAGTACATAAGGTACGATTCTCAGTGGGCCCAACCGGGTCTCGGTATACGCCCCCTTTTTCATTGCAGTCTGCCTGAAATTGTGAATTTGTACCGATCCAGTGGGACCAGATAACCACAGTTGACACTTTGTGCTTTTAAGCACTATTGCATATCTACTAATTAGATTTTTGTCGTTTTAGTGTCGAGGATTTTATTAAATTTCACTCTATTTTTCTTAATTGATGTGGGTTTTTTCTTCTGCTATGTTTTCACTTTATTAATACTTTACACATTGCCTCTAAATTTTGACTGCTTTTGTGCAAAGCTATCAGAGGGTTAAACACAGGGTAATTTAGTGACTTCTTGTGGTTCACCCTGACAGGGATTGTGGCTGTGCCTTGAGTAAGGTTTCCCTCCGCCTCAACTAACAACCAATTTCTCACAATGAGTATTTAGAATAGTGCATTTCTAGCACCAACACGTGTTTATGTGCTTAAAAAGCTACGAAAAAAAGTATTAATGCCTGTGAGGCTTTACTGGAAACTTTAGACTAGAGGCGGCCATTTACCGTATATCAGTATTCTCATGCCAGCAGCAGACCACAGACCCCAAATACACAGTCCCCCCCTTTTTTGTTGTGGCAGGAAACAACCATGTAGGTTCAAGTATGCCACAATAATGCCACAGTGCTGATAATATCTGCACTGTAATATATTGTAGTGTAAACTAGATGCCTTAGTTTTAATGCAAAGATCTTGTCCGGTACCAAGCATAGGGCAAATGACATTGTAACTATTTTGTTAAATGAGAAGGTCATTAAAACAATGTATTAATTTAAAAGCATTTTTAATTTTCACATGCCAACAATCGCAGCTTCCAAGCCCTTTAATGTCCCAATGTAACAGTTCACCAGAGTACAATTTTGTGAATGGTAACACCAGAAAGTGACCCTATGACTGCAGGTGGGGAAGGGCACCAATGATGCTTTGCCATCCCCCTGCCCCCTGTAAGACCGCCATAGATTTTCTGTATTCCATACTTTCTCCTCCTTATTGTCTGACCCCAGTCCTTTCAAAAGTATAAACTAAATAGAGTAGGACAAATGCATTTTATATTGCATGTATGAGACCAGGTCCCAGCAGGTGATCTATCCATTGACAATGCAAAACTACAGTCCAATAACAATTAGGTAGGATGTGGGTAAAGCATGGAAGATCCCAATACCAAGGGGTGAATACCACCAGTTCTGAGTTTTTCATTTGCACACAGAAGTCATCTTGCTCCCAGTAGCCTGTAGACAAAGTGTCACATATATAACAGAAAAATACAGCCATTTGTTTAAATGGAAGTAATTTAAACTGAAGAAACATGCTTCATAAAACATAAAGAAGTAATTGACTTGATTGAAATGGGAGAACATTAAAATGAAGAGTCAACTTAATCATTAAGGCAACTTTTCGTTTGAATTTTCTACCATTTTAAAGCATTCAGAAATGTGTGTGGATCTCACACTCCAATATTATGTTTAAAGGACTTATTTAAGAGTTAAATATGCTTCAGTTCTTCACCTCTGTGCCCTGGGCCAAAAACCTGGCACTGCTCATTATCAGGCTCTGCTATCTACAGCCTGAAAAAAATAATGTAAAAACAAAACAGGGACATCCCTTAATTTTAAAAGAAAACTGTGACCTTGTGCTTTTTTTAAATTACCTTAACGCTGTGAGCTACTTTGAAGGTGTCAATGAGCAACTGTGATGGATTGGTTGACAACACCTGGTCTCAATCATAAATGACATCCATCACATGTTTGGGAAGAGGAAGATTGTTTTACTAAAGATTGACATTGATCATCAGGGGTGTATCAAGACTTTCAAAAATTGCATGTGTTTCACAGATTATGTACATAAATGGCTTTCTTCTTACCTAAAAAAAGAACAAAATAGTAAAATGGAAAATGTAACTCTGAAACCCTCCCAGTCCCTCAAAGAGTACCAAAATGTTCAATTCTGCTTCCTTTACTCTTCGGCCTGTACATGGACGCGCTTGTATCCTTGATCAAAGACCCTGAGGAATTTATCTCTTAACTCAACTCTGACAAAACCGAAGCCCTCGTCCTGGGCTCTACTTCCTCCACGCAGCACTTAGACCCCCTCCACCCACTGACCACGCACGCAAACTCAGCATTATCCTTGACTCTTTGCTCTCTATGGACTGGCAAATCAATACCGTATCATCCTCCTGCTTCCACATGCTCTGTGTACTCTGGAAGATCTTCAAATGTGTCCCCCCCCCCAGAGTCCAGAAGAACTGTCACCCAGCCACTTGTTAGCAGCAAGCTCGACCACTGCAACAAACTCTACGCTGGCATGACCAAAAAAGCCAAAAGAAATAGCAGCACATCCAGAACGCCTCCGCCAGATTTATCATGGACATCCCCCACCAAAACCACATTTCCGATCACCTGAGTGACCTCTACTGGCTCTCGATCAAAGAAATATTCACCTTCAAGCTTCTCACACGCACCTACAAAGCCCTGCACAACACCGGACGCGAATAGCTTAACCACCATCTCTCCTTCTACACACCGACCAGACACCTCTGCTCTGCCCATCTGGCCCTGTCCACTATTGCACAGATCCACAAGACATCAGCTGGAGGAAGATCCTTCTCCTACCTCGCTGTGAAGACCTGAAACTTCCTACCTCTTCACCTCAGGCAATCACCATCACTGCCTCAGTTCAAGAAGGACCTCAAGACATGTCTCTTTGAAGGAATTGTAGAATCTCCCCGTGCCTTAAGACCCTTATGGGTTAGTTGTTGTACTCTACAAGAACCCTGATTGATTGATTGATTGATTGATTGATTGATTGATTGATTGATACGTCAAAATGGGGATGACACAAACCTTTACATCAAAGTGTCAGACTTCAACAATGTCAGCACCATTAAAAGTGCCCTGTTGCATCTTATAAAATTGAGAGTAGCTAATTGTCTGCAGTTACATTTAGAGAAAACAGAATTCATCTTGCTCAGCAGAGACTTAACCCCCTAAAATTACACAAAGCGGCTAACTGAACTCAAAGTTGAAGGATTGCAAATGTATTTAAAGCTAGAGGTTAAATCCTTGGGACTCTAAATTAACTCTAATATATCCTTGAATTCTCATATCAATCACCCATTCAAATCAGCTTGAGCACCTTCTACCTCTCTCAAACATTCTAGATCTATTCTCACATAAACAGACAGTGGTTACATTGTACAAGCTGTTGTCCTCTTAACAATAGACTATGGAAACTCTCTTTAGAGGAGCGACAAAAAGCTCCCTGGCCACACTAAAGGTCCTCCTTCATGCAGCTACTTGGCTTACAATAAACCATGAAATGTAATCACGTCTCCTGCATGCTGAAACATATACAATGGCTCTCTTTGAAGGCAAGGATTAAAGTAAAACGTGCTTGTCTATACTGTAAAACCCTTAAACCAGGCCAGCTATCCTAGCTTCACTCCTTACTCCATATAACTAGTTAGGAAAGGAAACTAAGGAGCAAAGCATCACTCTGTCGGAATGCAAGAAATGTAATGTCCATATAGCCACTCACAGACCCTTTACCCCTCCCCCTCTCTAGAATTGTCTCCCAGTAAATGTCAAATATGAACAATATTTAGTGTGTTTCAGGAAAACCTAAAAACAATCCTTTTTAAACCGTGTTTTAGTGTTTGAAAGTCAACTGCTAAAATGGACTAAATGAACATCAACTACCGATCCTGTATTGCCCTTCCACCTCCTTCCTTGTCTCTCCATCCTCACCCACATTAACCTCTGTCCTTACATCCTTGTTGATCAGTTTTGAACCTGGCCCTTTCTGCAGGGTCACCCTAGATTTTTACCTTCCTTTCAGGAACCCATTTTTGTTTACATTTCGGACATTGTTTTTGGTATAGTGCTCGCCCTTCTAAACAAGGCAACATTACTTATACATGGTACTCCATGTACCCAGGACACAGTAAGTTGCAGCACTCATTGTACCACCCACTAAAGTAGCATTGTAAAACATATCTCAGGCATGATACTTCAGCCTGTAGTTTCAAACCCCCATTTCGACCTGGCACAATAAACCTTGTGCCAGGCCTATACCTTCCTTTGTATTACCATACATCACCAATGGGGTAGGCCCTAAAAAACTCATAAGGCAGAGTGCCTGGTATTTAAAAGGTCGGACATGTCTGCCCGAGTTATACATGTCCTTTTAAAACACTCACAGTCACTGGATGATGTCATCAGTGATGTCATTTGAGATGTCATCAGTGATGTCACCAACCATGTCATGAGAGATGTAATATGAGAGGTCATAAGCAGAGCATTGCGGTGGCGCAAGTTATGGTTAGCTCAGCTAACAATAACTGCTGAATTTCACTGATTTTGTATGAGTGAAACTTGAGCCTAACTATAATGTCTCTGTAATCTTTGTTTTTTTTCAGTGAATTTCTAAGATTTTTTAATTATAATTCCTAACTGTAACATCCCTGTAAACTTTCTTTTTTTCTGTGAATTTCTATGGTATTTTAAATTGTATTTCCTAACAGTAACCTGTAAACTTGGAGAGTGAGTGTGTGAGTGGCTTTATAGGTTGGTGACGGAGTGTGTGAGTGGCTGTATGAATCTGTGAGTGAGTGTGTAATGTCTGAGTAATTACGTAAGTGCATGAGTAGTACCTGAATAATTGTGTGGTTGCATAGGTTATATCTGCGTGAGTCTATGAGTGCAATTTCCAAGGATACACTGCGAATACTGGGTGTTTTTGACAGAGGGCTAAACACATATATAGACATCAAGTTTCAGTGTAGCTATTTAGTTAGATGCTAATTTAACTTTCCCCTTTGTATTCATTTGTCGAAAGAACTATATCAAAAATGCATTTTCCCTTGAAACAATGAGACCCCTAGGGTATGCTCTGAGAAGGCCTTGGGCTCTCCGCTAGTCCATATGCCAGGACAAAACCACCTCATGTTTATTCTTTTTTTCTTTCTCAATACAGTCTACTCACCACGGGGAAGGGGGGGGGGTTGTTTTGGGGGGGTGGAGGGGATGGGTGTTCAGAGGTCTGGTTTTTAGGTTGCTGAACCTCCTTGAGTTATGTTCTCTTTAAAATAGCATCACTCATTTCGAGAGGGGGGTGGGGTAGGACCTGGGGTCATGTGAAGCTGAACTCACCATAGCTGAATGTCTTGCAACCCTGGAGCCTGCGTGCCCTTGGGTAGCTTTCATGTCATCGACCTTTGTTATGCTCTGTTTTATGCTCAATAAAAATAATTTTTGAAAGAAAAAAAGGCATTTTCCTTCTTCATAGCAACACTTGAGGTCGTAATGATGTCAGTAGTCACAAATACAAATGACAGATATATAGACATAGTTTACATAAAGTTTGAGTCTAGCTTTGTAGTAACATAATGGCTTAACTTTATTTTAACCCTTTGAGTGCTCATGACAAGCTCAGCTCGTCATGAGCCACGGCGCTCCTGTGCTCATGACGAGCTGAGCTCGTCATGACCGTGCCCGTTAAATGGAACGCTCGCATGCTGGGCTAATTCCCCTGCTGTGATGAGCGTTCCATTGGAACGGGCGTGGTCATGACGAGCTCAGCTCGTCATGAGCACCGGAGTGCCGTGCGCGCCCCCCGCCCCCTGCACAGCGGGTGGAAACAGCCCCGCAGGGAAGGGGTTAACAACACATTTGTAAAAAAAACACAGTTGCAAATAATAACTTTCAACTCACGAATAGAACATAGCTACCAAACAAAGAAATGTCATTGGTTTACACAGTTTAAAGCTAAATTAGTGAAGTGTAGCATATGTGACAAGACATTATCGTGGGGCACAGGAAAAAAATATTCATGGTACAAAAAGTATGTTTTTGGTGAAGTGTATAACACATTTTTATACATCTTACATTGTATGATCCACATTTGGGGTTTAATATCAGTTGATCAACACTTATGTTTGAGTACCAATTTTCCAATAAAATGTCATTCTGTTCAATTTCTAGTCTTTGCTAACATGCCAATCGTTGTGGAGATCATGTGCCCAGGAAATAAAGGAATATGATTGGATGATACACTTTTCAACTATAAGAATAGGAAGAACTTGCCCATTTATTTATCTTGAACATTCTTTCAGGGGAATTCATTTTGAGCAGCTTACTAGCATTTGTTGGAGTGTTTTTTTGCATCTTTTTGCAACTCAGCCAGAAGAGGGGGATCAGATGAAACAGCTGGTGGGGCAGGAAGTCCAAGAGATGGATTCTGATGACTCTGGAGATGAGGGTCCTCCCCAGAAGAAATCAAACATTGCCTGGGATTTCCTCAGGATTCCCCTGGGAGAAATACAAACAGTTGTCAAATGTGTGCAGTGCACAAGACATTGTCATGGGGTACAAATAAAAAAAATTCTTGCAGGACTACATCCCTGCTTTACCATCTAAAAACATGCCATGGCAATCGTCTAAAAGCTGCATGAAGGCACAGCGGGGATAAAGGACCCTCAACTTCAATAGCAGCTGCAACAACACTGGAGCAGTGAGCGCCTTCATAGGTCCTATCTCAACTTCAAGATTAGGCTCCAGAGTTTTCCCGGATGGCATCATACTGCATGGATTGTCGAGTTGTAGTGAGTGCTAGAGAGCAGCCCTTAGCAACTCTTCGCAATGTTGATGTATTTATATTTGGCCCTTCATAGCTTTTCTACATTAGCAGTAATTGTTATTATCTTCTTATTAATTGTAACAGTACTTACATATAACTTGCCTTATGGACATGTCAAAGCGTTCCTCTACAAATAAATACATAGCTAACTTTTGCCAGTTATCATTGTTTTCTTTTTGACTTTTCAAATACAAGTCAACACTCCGTGTTTAATTCTTGTAGTGAGTGGGTGGACGACATATACAAACTAATTCTAGTTTTTCAGATCTCACTGTGTTACATTTTTTAATCTTGTCTTAAAAACCATCAACTGTAATATCTCTGTCTTGTTCTGCAACTCCTCCTCTTAGCAACTCTTCAGTCACACAGCTTTATTCGATCTTTTGTAAATAGACCATAAAAGCACAACAGCTCATATAAAATAATTTCAAGTTATTAAATACATATTTACATTCATTAAAATAAATATTAAACAAGTTTGCTGTGATCAGAAATAAAATCCTTTGTATGAAAGGAGAGAACGGTTCATGATTAAAAATTACCCAATACTATCAAAAGTGGTCCTACCTTTTTCCTCTTCCTAAGACAGGCCCATAGAAACATACAAATGGGTCTGGTAAAGCCTTTAGAAAATATATGGCGACCCGGCACTGCCTGAATTTATGTTGCCTAAGGATTGGAAGTATAAATATTTTCCTTTCCTTAAAGTAATTTTTACAAAATAGTAAAATATGCAGGGCCGACTGGACAGCATGGTTGTTACAAGGGCAGGGAGCGAGATCTGCTAATCTATATTTATTTTGTGGGTAGCCCAAGAGTATCAGGATCATATTCAGTTTGAAGTGTAATAATATGAATCTGTGCTGCGAATTGTTTATGCGAGATAAATAATGAAAACCCTCTCCTGATAATGGGGGAACCAGGTCATATGCAATAGAAGTCTACAGGCGTGTTCTGCTCTTTGGGAATATAGATCCGTTAACCATTTCTTCTTGACTTCTTTGCAAGTATTGGGGTCCTGAAAAGGTCTTACCATCCCTAGGGCTTTCGGTACTATTTCTACATAATTTAACCACCAGATACTTTTGTAATGATCTAGATTACAGCATTCTCTTATAATGGTTTGTGTCAGGTCGACCGTGGTTCTCTGACATATTGACAGCCTCAGGAGGACCAGGGCCATCCTTGTGGAGTCACTCAAGTAAGGAAGCCCCAGCTCAAGATGTAAAATGTAGTTTGGGGCTGATTGTGGTAAAGACACACTATTTTTAAAAAAGGAGTCTTCCATTTGCTGTAACAGACCATCGTTAACAATCCCCCAAACACCTGCTCCATATATAATGGCTGATTTACTTATAAATATATGTCCAATGGGCTTCCGCCCAGCTTTTTTGCGAATCTCTTAACAGCTCTTCATTTTCCCCTGAATCCTGCTCAGGACCAACAAAAGAAACTGTGCATCATCACAAACCTTTCCTACATTTGCCACAGTACCCTGCAAAAGTGCTCTATTCATTTCTCATAAAAATAAAACACGAGTTTTCACATAGTACAGCCTCCTAACTTTGTTGAGTGATGTGCAGTTAACATTCTGAAATGATGATACGTGCGTTGGCACACTTTCCTTGATAAAGAAGCTAGTGAGCCTTCCTGCACATTTGTATGCTTTCTAATATTGCAAGGACCTAATGCTTGTAAAGTACTTATTTTATGCTTTAAACTTCGCCATGGAAAGATATGTAGACATTTCAATGGATTGCAGTTGAATATTAAAAAAACTACTATAATTCAGTTTATATACAGGTGCCTGACTCCGCCTTCCTTGTACCTCTTCTCCAATAACTTGTCCTACATTTCTAGGTACCATCACCTCTTTAGTTATAGGAGTGCCATTCTTCATTTCATAACATCATCCTCTGTAATCAACAGCATGAACAATTTTATTATCCTGGAGATAGCTTTCTTCATTAAAGAAAGGCTCTGTACTAGAAGTATGTATCCATTCTCCACTAAAAATGGTACAAACGTTACTTGTATTCACTAATCTTTTTTTCTGGTTTTGTCTCCTCATGCACAACGCCATTTTGCCAAGAGTCTTCATTCTATTTGTAATCAAAATGAAAAGCTTCCTCTTCAAAGCAAAGACCTTATCAACTACTCTCTCAACTCGTTCTTTCTGTTGCAATGCCTCTCTCCTTCTTCTATACTTTTTAATACTTCTCAGGCGATTTATAACTACTCTACTAAAAAACATCCTGGCTCTGATTTCCTTAAACTCCTTTTGTCTCCTGGTTAAGGTGTTCATCTTTGTTACATTATTTCCTGTTCTTGCTTATATAGATTTTGCCCACTGTTATTCTTTCTCATAGTTTTAACTTTATTGTCATTATTTTGTAATCTTTGGAAATATCTTTATCACTATTCCTTCATTTTGTCCCTTTTGGGTCTTAGTTCTACATAGATACTTTATTTACTTCTGTTACTTTTTCCTCTGAGCTTCTGTAGGAATTCTGTCTGTAGTTATGCAGATATTGTTCGGTAAAAAAACAATAAGTATATTTACATTTTTATTCTAGCCAATGTACCAACTACTTTATTACTGGCTTACACATAATACAAAACATTTTGTATTTTATGTTGCGGTTTTAAATCTACAAATGAACTTAGCTACATAACCACAGGCACTGACTTCAATGTACCAAACCCAAACCAAAACACAAAACTTAATTTATTTGTAAACTTTTAATATTATAGCATCCTCTCCTACAACACAGCGGCACCATATCTCAGTTCTCCCTTATACATGCTAAAAGACCACTATATCCTTTGTAGTAAATTTCAAAATAAACATCAACCAAACTGTAAAAGTACATACAGCGTCTCAACACTAAAAATCTGAAAACACAACATAAGAGCTATTTCTGTGCCTCTCTGCCACTATGTCATTTGTAGATTTAGTATTTCAGTACTTTTCCACTTAGATGTGTTAGATTTACATTTTGAGAAACACTGCATACAAAAATCTGCACAGTAATCAGTATCATAGCATATAGCTCACTAATTCTTCTGAGTATAAGGAAACAGTGTATGACAGGTTACATATATAAGTCCCAGATGATTTTAAAAGAGTACATATTCCTCACTTAATACATGTGTTTATGGTTGAGTCCAACAATACTCCCTGGATGATTGAATGAGTGCATAGATAGGGTGAACGGCCATAATATAGAACCTAAAATATAGACAGGACAGAATACCGACTCCAAAATATAGATAGGACAGAATATCGAATTACCAAAATATAGTTAGTCAGAATATCGAATTTGGGGAAGGAAATATATCGATTTTCATAATATCGAATTTAAAATATCGATTTCCATAATATCGAATTTCTTTTGTGATATGTATGGTAGTATATGTCTTAAAATTATGTATTAATTTTGTAATGTATGTTTAATTGTTTAAAGTAATGAATGTTATGTAATAAAATGTTTGCATAATTTAATTCCGTAGCGGGTTGTGGGTTTATAGGGGAAAAGGGTGGGAAGTAGTAAATTAAATATTAATATTAATCTAATTATATATTCTGCACTTCGATATTTTGGAGTCAATATTTTGGCCATTCTACATTATGTCCCTCGATATTTAGTCACTGAACCCATAGATAGTGCCTAGGTGATTCCCCCAGAATATAGGAAGTGCCTGCAAGATTGCCTGAGTATGTAGGAACAACATCAGTGGTTCTGTATCTGCATAGTTAGTGCCTGTGATTTGTATAACTATATTGCTACTGTCTGGGTGCCTGGATGAGTGCATGACTACAGCCTGAACGATTAGATAAGTGCATGACTAATGCCTCAATGATTCAACAGATGCATAGATAGTCATTGGATGATGAAATGAGTGCTACTCTAGTCCTGGGCATGCATAGTACGTGCGTCATTGTTTAAGTGCATACATAGCACCTCGCAGATTACATGAGTAGTGTTTCAGTGATTGAATGAGTACATGACTGAAGGCCATGTGTTTTTGGTTAATTGATCAGGTAGCATGTGGGTGACTACAAAACTATATACGTATTGCCTGGATAATTGAGTGACTACATCAGTAGTTCCTGGTTGATCACATGAGTGCATGTTAAAGCTTGAGTGATTGGATAAAAGCAAGTGCCCTGCTGTAGGTATTGTATTAGTGCAAGAGTATTGCCTCAGTAATTGGATGAAATCATAGATAATGGATGGGTAATAGGTTCACTGCAATGGTACTTCCTACGTAATTGAATGAGTGCATGACTGGTACCTGAGTGTTTGGATGAGTGCATGGGTTGGTCCTCAGTATTAGGATGAATAGATGTGTTATGAATGAATGTTTTGATGAGTGCATGGGTTCGTCATGGGTGTTTGAATAACTACATAAGTACAGATTTGGTGACTGTATTTGTGAATGGTTAGTGCATGGGTGATTGGATGACTGCATGGGTGTTGCCTGCATAGTTTAATGAATACATAATGAGTGCCTCTTTGATTGGAAGAGTGTATGTGTATGTGTAGTGGTGAGGGAATAAGTGCATACATAGTACCTGAGTGATTTAATAGCTGCCTGAGTAGTGGCTGAGTTATTGGATGAGCTTCTGAGTAATACCTGGGTGACTGTAAAGTATCTCCATTGCTGTTAGATACATGACAGTTGTGACTATATCTGTAACTCCTTCGCTCGGTATCAAACTATCCTTTTCTAATGGCCTATGTGTCCAAAAAGTCAAGATTTCACACTTTATATGGATTGGATACATGCCTGATACTCAGCAATGCACATGCATCAGTATGTTTCTAAAACGGAAAACCACAAATCTCACTTTTTCAAAGCACAAATCGTTTTCTTAATGGCATACCTACATAATTTCAAAAAACATTCTTTGGTGTTTAAAACATATATTCAGCATTCCTGAAAGAAAAGTGACACACCAAATAAAGGTAGCACAAGGACTCTCAACAGACATTCTGCACTTTAAACTCCCCTCAATTTTAAACAGAGCATGTTTAAAGAAATACACCACCCTCACCACATACCTGAAGTTTTTATTAGCCTTAAACAATATAGATCACCATTTAAACATATATGTGATTGCTAGATAGATCTACACATTCAAGCAATCTTTCCAAAAATGTATAGTTCTCTACATCTTTAAATGCACTCCAGAGTCCCATGTGGAATAAAAGGGCACTAATTATTTTTTTCTTTTGCGCCCCGAAACATGTTGTACTAACATTTTAAACACATCAAACTCCCATGTACATCCTCATTTCTAATGTATTTTTTTTAAATAACTAAAAAGCTACGTACATACCAGTGAACTGAGTTTGTAGATTATATTGTTGTTTTAGCTCCTTTTTAAAATAGTTTTGACACAGTTAGGATTTGTAAAAACCAAGCACAAGAATGGTGCAGCAATCTCATATGAAGCAACAATAGAATGGCAACCTCTTCAACTTTCCACTCTATGATTATGAGGAAAGCAGCATATTAAATCATGTCTTTCATTTTAGACTAGTCCATCTCCACTTGTCAATGGTTAGCATCTGTTAACCCTTTCCCTCTCTTTCAAAATGAGGTTTCCACGTGTTCGCGATGTTTTTGCGTTGATCGCTGAGTAATGACGGGAAAAAACGGGAGTCCAATTCTATATGCAGCGTCAGTTGTTTTAAATTTAGATACTGTACTACAGTTTATTACATAGTCCTCAATTGGAAATTCAAGTTTATCATTACTTAAATTATGTCATAACTACTCAACTTTAAAAAAAAGGTTCTTTCTCTTTAACACCCTTTCCCCAATACACTCTTAGCTCAGTGTATCTAGCAACCCAGTGGAGCCAGTAGGTCACAAGTTCAAAGCACATTCTAGAAAGAACATGCTACTTCCAAATGAGATACAGCAGGTGTGGTTTACTGCACAGATTCAGAAGCATATCAATGTCTGTATTACATTCCTTTTTTAAACAGCAGTCAGTAATAGGACTTATTACTAATCCACCAAAGTACTACCTAATTGTATTCACTTACTTACTGACAACATCTAATGAAATATAACTTTAAAAAAAAAGAAAACACCTCCATTTTATCTGCTTTTCATTTGGAAAACTACCTCATTCAGGTCCAGCCTTCTCCTGAATGCTCTTGCTCCTTCACTTCAAAATGCTTAGAGAATGGATTGTTGGCCACAGCTAGGTCTATTGGGCTAAAGAGGTTGCAATAAAGAGCGGTATTGACAGGGACTTAGGTTTGCCAAATGTGGAGATTACTTGGTTTGGTTTGGCCAAAGAGGTTAAAGTTTCATCAGTTGATGACTTTGGTCAAAACCTTCGTAGCTTGCCGAGCTCCTCACCTCATGATTGTGCACTGTGGTGGCAATGACTGGGATCGGGCTGGTAATTCTAATGAAAGATATCTTTTCAGAACTGATGTCATTTTTTCCTCACACTGTTTTTGTGTACGCTAATATATGCCAAAAGACAGAAATGGAAGTGGTCAAGTCGATTCTGCTCAGAGATTGACGAAGCCAGGAAACATGTTAGTGAAACCATTCCTGCATTCCTCAGAGACCATTACATGGGCTGCATCTATAACAACAATCTGTGTTTTGTCATACATGGAATTTATAGAAATGATGGAGTGCACTTTCAAGAGGAAGGAAACAGGATCTTTCTAAGTAACCTGAAACTCTGCATCCAGTCTTATGTGTAGCTGTCTAATACACACAATCAACAGAAAGGCTCTTGTCAGAGCCACCCTAGTACCCAAAATATTGTTAATCTTCTTTATAAAGATCCTCTTTGTTTTTAGGTATCTTCATGATGAAGTTGGGATTGCTGCGAAATCGCAAAACAAAAGTGTACACTCAACCGCCACCAGCACATCCCAAAAAATCAACAAAATAAATCCATTGTAAATATTGCACTACACATATTACTATAACAATAGTAATAATAATAATAACTTTGAATTTGTAAAGCGCACAGCTACCTCCAAACTGGTTTCCCGGTGCTGGGGGCCTTCAGGAAGATTAAGCGAGTTATTGCTCAGTCACATAGTGCTGGGCTGACCTGCCGTCGGCGATCGAACCGTGAACCCTGTGGTCCGGAGTCAGGCACTCTGGCCGATGCGCCACACCTCTAACACTATATACATGCTTCTTTAACAACATGTTTAAACTCATGTTTTGTACTAAGTTTCTTTCAAAACCATCTTTAAGACCTATTTTCCATTTTTGTGGTTATGCAGGGAAGTCACGCCAACACTGTTAACCGGAACAATCGCGTCTTTTCCATGAAGTGAAAACAAAAGGCTACAGGGACTTTATAGTTAGGCACAGATTTCACTCATACAAAACCAGTGAAATTCAGCGGTTATAGTTACCTGAGCTAACTATAACTTGTGCCCCGCAATGCACTGCTTATGATATCACACATTACATCACTCATGAAATGATCTGTAACATCATTGATGACACCACTGATGACATCTCAAATGACATCACTGATGACCTCATCCACAAAATCACTAACGCACCAACTTACACCCCGTAGAATCTTTCATACACCCACTCCCAGACAACCATTTACAAACCCATTCACAGACCTATACCAGTATTTACAAACCCACTCCCTGATTCATAGATCTATACACAAATCCCCTCACTCAACTATACAGCTACTCATGCACCCCTCATTCACTAATGCAGCCAGTGACATATCCACTCATACACCCATATAGCCACACTGAGTCAGTCAGTCATAGACCTACCTACACAGACAATCACTCACCCAGACAGTCAATCACCCAACCACTTACTCACCCATACAGTTACACACACACACACACTTTCCTACTCATACATTTACCAACATATACTCACTCATCTATAGTCACTGACACAGACACACACTCACCCATACAGCCACTGTCACATTCACTCACTCACCCATACAGTTACTCACATACCCCATCAGTCACCTATAATGAATTTCACATACCCAGTTACGTTGCATATGGGTACCCTAATATAGGCCTGGGTAATACCAAACCCCTTCACCTACATTACCTCCCCTTCACTACACAGTAACATGCCTTTTAGGATTTAACCTTTTCCATAGTTCTAGGCCTGGGCACAGAAGGAGGGTTTTCCCTGAACGATAGCATTCTATAACTTCATCAATAGACTCACACAGTATGAATGAATATTCATAAGAGTTCTTAGAAACCAGGCAGGGGCTAAACACCACCTGCATGATATCCACATACAAGGTTCATCCCATACATCATCCTCAAATCCAACAATGGCTAATACAAGAAACATGGGATAAAAGACCCCCAAATACTTTCTGTATAAATACAGCCCATATTCCTAGTGTTAGCTAGTGGGAACCAAGACTTCTAGCCAACACACTGACCAGAGACGCCGAGGCTCCTGCATGCAGACGCTCCAGCGGAAAGTGGTCTAACACATCTCTTGCGGGGCATGCACCTCAAGAACAGGACGGCGTCCCACACTCTCTCACTTCAGGTAATCGGGTTAGACTAGAACCTAGAGGGATTCTTGGCTTCACACCTACTCACATGCTAGGTACACTTAGGTACATCTAGACAGGCATCGCAGGAGTACGCGCTTTCTTTTCATCATGCATTTTACATCCTTGTATGTGTTCATGAATATTGCAATATGGTAGAGCTGTATTATCCCTTTATATTCACTGTACTGCTGATCATATATATCTGCTACTGTCCAACGGTTGTTGCAGCACATCTATTTTACACTAGAAGAACAACTGCGCAATAAACTCTTATTGTAACATGCCCGACTGTTTCTTCTGCGTAACTCTCTGAGACCGAATCAGTGAGCACGAGTGACTAAGCGAAAGGTAGTACATTTTTTCCACGATCCTGGGGGGTTCAGGGTTGTCATGTTCTAGGTTGCCAGAAACTATTCTCTCCCAGATAAAAGCAGATTCTAGTGGCACTGTGAGCTACCTAATGCAAACAGGATAACATACTCGTAGGGGTGCTCAGAGTTAGTCTGCCACCAAACCCACAGTTTATGTTATCCAAACGCGCAGATTATGTATAGGAATATGTAGGAACTACATGACATGGCACTACCAATGATGGTTGGGTAATTATGTAAGGGTAGAATCTGAGTAGTTCCGTCATGCTATTCTCAGAGACCCCTACTCACAAAACACCAGACACGTCTGGAGTGGGTGGGTACAAAAAATCCGCCACAGCTGAGTAGGCGAAATATCCTAATTATTGGCTGCGGGTTAATCAAGCTTGAAGGACACAGGGTTCCTGCATTGTGCAATAAAACCTTATCTTAGTTCCCTTAAACAAACGTCTTCATTTCAAAATGACTGAAGGCTTAAATTACCCAGTAGTGGATCAACGCGTCTCACCAGGAGAAGACTGCACCTAAGTATAAAAATACTATCACCCTGAAAATATTAGAAAGAAGTTTACAACCAAGGGGTAGCTTAGTAGCTTTCGTGATTGAGGCAAATGAATCAAATAAAACAGAGGTATTTTATTTGTGGGTTACATTCCCAGCAGCAGATAGAGATGCACCAGCGGAATATGGTCCATTCAAGGACATAGAGATTCCACTCACGTGCCAGGAACAGCAATACTGGTTTAAATGCACCTTACCCTCCTTAAGAGGAAAAGAAAGGCTTCGTCCGTTAGAAGGAGCTAGAGCAACATGGCCGATATTAGCAGCCTACACACCTCATCCTGACATTGAAACAATGCCAAAAGGAGACTTACTCATCCAGCACAAAGATTAATTAAATCTACAGAAACGTGACACAATTCATCATGAGGACTTTCACAGTCCAACCAGCAACAATTGCAACAAATGGAACTCAGTCTCAGGGTACAGCAACTAAAATGACTCAACAAACATTACACACAGTAATGGGCAAAATGTCTATGAAATGCGAGCAAATGCCATTCTGAGTAGCTCAGAAAATAACACAGTTAGAGGTAGGATTCCCGGATACTACCCCATTTGAAAAACACAGAATGCTAACAATCTGCTTGCCCATGGGGATAACACCACAATTAGATGGTAGTACAACTTGGGGTACAGTCTTTGCTGCAATTTATACCAGGACTCATGGTATTCCAGATGTATTAAGACAAATACAGAATGAGTACGGAGCAGAGCGTGCTCTGAACTTAGGGATGAAGTTACCAAATGACTTTGACCAGGTATCAGCCATAATACTTGCTAATATTAAAGGGGAAGCAGCTTCAGTGGCAATCCGCCAACGCAGATCAACAACTTTAGATCAAAAACACGAACTGCCCAAAATAATTGAAATTACGTATGCAGAATTAGGCAGAGACAGTTGGGTGGGAAAGCTTTAGAACCTCAACTGACGGGCAGTCCTGAAAATGACACTTTTAAGCAGACACCTGCTTCTTCAAAAAGAAGTGGGGTAATAAAAAACAACAAAACTTTACAGAAAACAGATCTCAATCCAGAGGTGGATCTCCTCCACAGGGGCCCTCCGAAAGGAGGTACACTCTCAGGAATAGCGATAATATTAGGACCCCTGACAGGTATCAGGATATTGATACACATTCCTTTCAGGGATCGATGAAAAACTCAGAGAGAGAAGGATGGTCAGAACACAAAGAAGAGCGTACTAAGTCTAGTGGCAAGCAGCATGCCCAAGACTATACTTTCAAAAAAGGAGAAAAGCCAAAATCAAAACCTTAGTTTAAAACGTCCATCATACCCTTTGGTATCGCAGAATTCTGAGGACACAACTTCTATATGGGGAATGGGCTCAGACGATGCTAGACAGTGCGGCCGAGGTAACAATAGATCACCAGAACCTGATGGAATTTCTGGTGACAGGGGACTTGAATGTTTACAACAAGGTGTAAACACCAGATACGAGGGTGAGCGTCACACTTTAGTTACATGAAATAACACTCCAAATGGAGGGGAAACGCATAGGAAAGTTAAAGGTCTCCTTTGGTAGAACCTGTCATCTGGTTATGACACCCTATTAGCTGAACAAAATTGGCCACCAGCATTCGTTATGGAGTGCCTTAGGGGAGAAGATATCAATTTTTCGGCCGTCTCCAACCTCGTTCCAATACATATATAACACACATATGCAAGGGGGTGGGCAGTTGCCCTAGCTCCAGCATTATACAAAAATCATGAAAGATGGGATGAGAATTCAACCCACCACGTGATCCTGTTAAAAGTTTCACCAAATTCACAGAGGCAATATCCTATAAAGCAAGAAGCTAGAAAACATGTCAAGGAGATCTTAGATCAACTTGAATATCAAGGGGTCATTGAAACATGCTCCTCACCAATGAAAAATCCTTTGTTTCCCGTATCAAAACCGGGCAACTCATATAGTCTAGTTTTAGATTACAGACATTTAAACACATGCACAAAGAAATTCGCTGTCCAAAATGCACACAGTGGCCGCATTAATGAATAACATTGTGCAGAAAAAATACAAAATTACACTTTATATCTCAAATGGATTTTTCTGCCAAAATATAGTGCCTGAAAACAGGTATTTGACTGCATTCTCAGCGTTATGGTCTCAGTGATAATTTTGTCATCTTCCCCCAGGGGTATAAAAACAGCCTAAAGGTATTATCAGAAAGGATAACTGCGTTACTCCAAAATTTTAAAGAGGAAGCATTGTCCTATGTGGATGATCTTTATCTGATGGACAATGACTTAGAAAGGCACGTGACATGGATGTGCCTCTGAGGGCTACAAATTTAATTTTAAAAAAGAATATCCTCTACCAAATGAAATCTTGCCTCTAGATCAATATGAATACATCATTTACGCTGACGGATCTGCTCAAACAGCCATAGGGAGTAAGCAAAAATACAGCACGGCATGTGCTATGGTTAAAGGTCGCATGCGGGATGGAAAATTGCATCCAAGTTACACCAAGACTCAATCTCTAGGAGACAGCATGGCACATTTGGCAGAGCTAAAAGCACTAATGCTGGCACTGGTGAATGCGGATCACAAATTCCCCACACTGATAGTGTGTGATTCCTTTTACTGTATGCAATCATACAATGAATATTTACATCATTGGTAATAATACGGGTTCAAAGATGCAAAAGGTGGCACAATTACGCATAACATGCTATGGGAACAGGCAGTTGAGTTGAAAAAGTATTGCCTTTAAGAACCCTGTCCTATTGTATTGATGGTTGAAAGTCATCAATGTGATGGCGTTCATGTTGAAGGGAATTCATTGGCTGATGAAGCCACGAAGGGGGCTGTACACACAGCTTCCGTAGCTGCAATTGCTCATTCAAAAATGAGGATAGACAGTGATATTATGGATGCAGTCATTGCTTCACGCAAAGGCAGCTCACGAGAAATTTCCACACAAGTACTCCTCCAAGTTAGATGCAAACAACATTCCATATGCTCAGATTCATGGAGTGGGGCATAGAGTAATACCAAATATGGATAGGAGACCAGGTTTGATTGTTGCAGCACATGAGAGTTTGAGCTCTGCTCATACACGCCTTACAACGACAATTTCATTGTTGAAACAGCGCTACCGGTGGCCAGGTCTAACAAAGCAAAATAAAGACTATGACTTGAAATGTGACATCTGCCAGCAGATGAAAGGCTCCACCATAACATGCCCGGCACAGACACCATTACTAAAATCAGACAAACCTCTTTCTTATGTGTATCTGGACCACTGCAGCCCCTTACAATCTGATGGGGCTTACAAGCATATCTTGATGGCAGTGAATTCATGCTCAAGTTTCCTATGGGTTTGGCCTCAGTGCTCGTCTGACGCTCAAACTGTTATAAGAGATTTGTGAGGTCTTTATAGGGCCATACACAGTTGGCACGTTGCATTCTGACCATGACCCAGGGTTTAGCTCTCCGACTTACAAAGTGGCCATGGAAAGTATGGGCGTAGCATTGCGGTACACCTCTCTGTACCATCCTTAGGGAAATTCGGTTGTAGAGATGAAAAACCATGACTTAAAGCAATCTTTAACAGCTAGGGTAGGGCGGTAGTTGGGTAAATCACTTATATGGGGTACAGGGAGCCCTCAACAACCAGCCAAGAAGTTCTCTAGGGGGTGTCCCTCCTTACGAGGTCCTATTTGGGACAAGAATGTGGGTACCTGATCTTGATTGTGAAGGCGCAGAGGCAGATTAGAAACCATTTGATATCCATGATCGTTTGGCTGTTCTACAGGATCTAAATGAATCCAAGACACAACAAAGTAAAGTGCAGATGAAAGAGACCGACACTGGGGGAGTCAAAGCAGTCACAGCAAGACCTGTCTGGATCCCAAAAGTTGGGGATCAGGTCAGAGAGAAAACAGCAGACAAAAAAGAATTTGCACCATCCTACAGAAAATCTGTACCTTTCCTAGCAATTCAAGCAACAAGAATTATACTTTTGCCGCCTCTTGCCGTGAAAAAGGAGAAATGATTTGTCTCAGTTGACTTAATAAAACCGCACTATATGGCTGATACTAAGCAGTAGGTCATGTGGACTCCAAAGTAGCAAGCAGACACCCTCCTCTCACTACAATTAAAGAAGTTAAAACAGAAAGACTCATCACGTTTGAAGAGCCTCCTGTACGGAATGAAGGACTATGTAATATTGCTATGGAACTCGTTCCTCCTGAACCTAAAGTTCACCTTCAAAATCAAACTGAAAATGACAACCAAGTTGCAATTAGACCAAATACAGACGTCTACATCAATATGCCTCGGCGAAAGCAAAATACGATTTCAACAAATCCTGATGCAATTCCAATAATTGATCGAACAGCTTCTGGCTACTTCATGTACTTTTATAAGTTTTCTTTGGATCCAAGTGAACCAGAAACGATGCCAGCCCAACAAACACGCAAGCAACAAGACAAGAAGTTTCTGCACTTTCTCAAAAAGACGTACCTGGTATCTGCTTAAGTAGAACTCTGGGTAATTATCGGGATACTGGTCTTTCTATTCTGGCTAGGCTTAGTTATAACTTTTACCATGCTTATTAATGGACGATACCTTCAACAACTTTCTACAGCCCAAAAGGTACACCTGATCCTGAAGCCACATCAATCCTCTCATCGTGAGCAAAGAGACTTGTCATCAGTGAACATTACAGCAGTTCCTATAATGGACGGTATAGTTTAGGACAAGGTTGATATTTTCATATTCGGCCCCACCGAAATATAAAAAATGTCTCATGTATTTAAAATGTCATTAAGTGATATCATTACCTCCAGTGCATTTTTTGATGATTGGGACTCTTGAACTGTTAATAACATGTTGCCTGATTTAGAAAAAAACACTGCATTTTCAAACACTGAAATGTTAGAAGGTACTTCAGACTATGACATTTTGTACTGTTACCAACCTTATGGTCATAATTTCCGGCACAAATCTATAACACCAAGAAATGTTTTTGAGTACCATCAGTGGGAACATTGCCCTACACCACCAAAAAGTAGTTTGCAATCATTTGCACAGTAATTTTCATATTTTTCAGGGTTTAACACTTCTGACCCGACGTCATTTTATTTTAAAGTTACACCGACATCGACACTGAAAATTATGTTGACAAACACCAAACAGATTTACTCTGCTTCATTTAGTGACCAATTGTCTGAACAGCGTTTGAACCTAAGGAAGGGCACAATAGACTTAAAATCAGTCTGGGGTTCTAGCGACTGGCAAGTCCAGGGAACAGAAGCGCTGTTTAGAGCATGCCTCATTCCACAGCCGATTATATTCCTAAATGACACTGTGCAACAGACATCCTGCCTTGGACTAGCCAAGAACAAGAACCTGAACATTACTTGGTTACCAACACTATTACAGATGGAGGGGTGGCAAAATTCAACTTCACAGGAAGAGGCAATAGTAGGTGACATTTTAAAGTATAATTGATCAGAGCCTGATTGGTAAGAATGGTTGGTTTGGCCCTTAGACATGAACAGAAGTCAGAAAAGATTCTTGGGTATCACCGAAGGGTTTGGTATCCATAGGCCAGACCCATGCTATGTACAAAGACAACACTCAGGGGTATTGACATCCTATAGTGCTGGGAAGTTGTGCTTTGATTGGCTAGAAACCTCAACACTCACAGAAGGGAAACAACACGTATTCCTACACACACAAGACATGAACCTTAGGGATTTTTTATTAGGTTCCAGAAAGACATGTCAGAAACGTTTCATATATGCTGGCATTTATGCTGCCTACAATGAAATATGGAAAATATCCCAACAAGAGGCCGCAGAGAGAATACGGGAATTAGACCGTATTCACTTAGAAAAAGATTTAGCTGTAGTTGACAATGGGTTAACAACTTTGACCTCCAGGATATATTCCTTAGGCAACATTGTATCTTCTGCAATAGACATACTGGAACAAGATTTGGCCATATTACAACACAGGCAATCTCAGTTGCGTTCTATTATGTTATTGAACTGACCCCGGCAATCTTTGCATGCAGGCTAGGTGCCTTGGCGTTTTATCAACAGTGTGTCTCTGTTTTCTGAATATAATCTAACAGATACACAGGTAGAAATGGCACAAAGGGGAGCTACATATACAATGCTGTGTATTGAAAAACTGGATAGCCTACCATTTACAGTGGCAGATTCACCATCAACGGAATGGCTAATCCACGGCCACATAACTCTACCGGTCACTACTTTTAAGTTTCAATATTGCCTAGAGCAAAGGCAGGCAGGCAAATATGAAATAATGGGTGTGGAATACATTAAGGAATCTTGGGAATTGCCTTACAGATTTTGAAGCCAGAGTGTGGATCTAGAAGTATTTCTAAGCGGTATAAACTGCAAGTGCCAAGATATTTCAATGCAGGGAGATTGTAATAATTCAGAAGCAAACTTGTCCTGCCACATGAAAGGGACTCCAGTAGCCGTGATTACTCCGGTATTCAAGCTGCTCTCGATGGGAGTTAATTGATGCTGAACGATCAAGGTTGCTATGGGATGCTTCCGGTCATTGCCTATCTGATCACTGTGAACTCCAGGCTTACTTGCTGTATGCAAGTATTGTTCCACCAATGAATACAGTCAGGGATGCGCTGTTATGGCCTTTGTTGAATGTTTCCTTTATACAGTTTGATACTTTGAGCAGACTGAAATCCATACTTTTACAGCAAACTGTATGCTTAACCCCCACCCGAGAGACCTTTGATCTTCAAATCGCAAGTACCTTGACTGAGATACAGGCACTTATACGTACAAACTGCCCCTTTCATTTCATAGAAATGGTGGTTCGTATCTTTAATATGTCTGATATGAGTGGTATTGTACACCAATTTAGGATCATAGGGTCAGGATTTCTAAGCACCTTTCAGACAATGCTCGGAGTAATTCCAAACTTTTTACACTCCGTATTTGGAAGCATTTTTGGAGGTCTACCTATGATCCTGCTTTCAATAGCTAGGATCTTGATTGTCATTTTCCTACTACGCAATGCATGGCCCAATCACCAACGAGATGGCAAATGGGCTGCTGGAGCGGAAATACCGTGAACGCATTGTACAACATCTGGGCACACCTTGCTTATCGGAACTGAGTGCTTCTTGGTTCCTATCGTTTAGACCAGACTAGATGGACTGCATCTTACCTGTTCTTTGATGCCTGTTTTTCGGACAAGAATGCGTGTTGGATCTCTGTCTGACACTTACATTGGACACGCCTACAGACTTGAATACCAGGCTGGAACCCTTGAGGTCTCATGCTCGGCAATGTCCCCAGCCAATTCCTATACTGATGGTTGCATTCCTCGATAACCTGCAGGTGCTATTTGCTACAACTGGGTTGAGCATCTGCTCTTCCACTAGCACTGCCATTAGCACCCAGGTATCGACTACAGCACCAGCTGCCTCAGCACCAGCTATTGGCAGTTCTGAGTATCATCTGTGCTCCATTGACATACTCTGCGAGGTGTTACAAGGACCATCCTCTGAGGCAGCGAGCAACAACGATGTTGCATCTCACAGCCAGGACACTTAGGGCTAGATGTAGGTAAATTAGATTTACCAATTTATAAATACCGAATTCTGCCGATTCAGTATTCATGAATCGGTAAATCTAATGTAGGTAATCATTCAGTATCAAATACCGAATCGGTAGGATTCGGTATTTACCGATTCGGTAATTACCAAATCGGTATTTCCCATTGATTCCTATGGGCCTTGAAGCCCATAGAAATCAACGGCAGATACCGATTTGGTAATTACCGCATCTGTAAAAATGCCGAATTGCCAAGGGGGACAGGGTGTCACTTTGACACTCTGTAGCACCCCTGTTTCTGGCTTGTGTGCCATGTGGCACACATACATGCCCACAGGTGTACATGCACAGATGTGCATGTACACAGGAATTTGTTATTTATCACCCAATAGTATTGGGTGGTAAATAACGAATTCTTAAGGGCCTTTATTTTATTTATTTTGTCAATTTGTAGGGCGCGACAGCTACCCAAGAAGGGTTTCCCGGCGCCTAGACACAGCTAGAAGCGAAAAGACAAGAAGACGGAGGGGGGATTTTGAGTGGTTTACTGTTCATATAGCTAGGTCTTTACAAGCTTTCTGAAGCTATGGTGGTTATCTTCCTTCCGAATGTTTGGAGGAAGCGAGTTCCATAGGGTCGGTCCAAGATAGGCAAAGGATCTGCCCCCTGATCTTGCACGTTTGAACCTAGGTATACAGAACCGTGCTGCTGTCTGGGACCGGAGGTTTCTCTTTGGTGTGTAGAGGCAGGCAAGGGATTGGAGGTATTTTGGGGCTCCTCCAGTTTTTATTTTGAACATATAGTTCAACGCCTTGAAACGAACTCTGTTCTCAATCCTGAGCCAATGGAGGTCCCGGCGGTGTTTCGAGACTCCAGCGTTCCTGGGAATCTTGCATAGGAGTCTGACCGCGGCGTTTTGTGCCACTTGCAGGCGTCCAATGACAGATTTATTTGCGCCTAAGTATAGGATGTTGCCGTAGTCAAGCCTGGATGTGACAAGGGCATTGACTACGGTCTTCTGTCTTGACGGAGGCAACATCCACAGGATTTTCCTCAACCATCTGATTATGGTGAGGCACAATCCGGTAACTTTGCTGGCCTGCTTATCCATGGATAAGGCGTTGTCTAGTATGAAACCCAGATTACGAGCATGGGGCACCGGGATAGGAAGGATGCCCATCTGTTCTGGCCAATGCGTGGGGTTCCAGAGTTCTTTGTCTTTTCCCAAAATCAGAATTTCCGTCTTGTCCCCGTTCAGTTTTAACTGGTTTGCTGTCATCCAGTTCAGTATTTTTAATAGTCCTTCCTTGAGTAGCGACGGGGAGTGGGGACAAGAGTTAGACAGGGAAAAGATGATTTGGGTGTCATCGGCGTAGTTCATGAGAGTTAGCCCTAGCTTCTCAACAAGTTCTACCAATGGTTTTAGATAAATATTAAAAAACAGAGGGCTCAGGATGGACCCCTGTGGCACTCCATGAGCTACAGGTAGGGAGTCTGACTCGGCCTGTGCTGATGCAATTTGAAAGGTTCTGTTTGCCAGAAAGGATTTAATCCATTCCAGAGCCTTTCCTCTTATGCCATTTGTGTGTAGTTCTCTAAGGAGCGTTTCGTGGGAGATGGTATCGAACGCCGCACTTAGATCCAATAGCACAAGTGCTACCGTTTGGCCTTGGTCAAGGAGTTGTCGGATATTTTCAGTGACACCTAACAGGGCGGTCTCCGTCGAGAACCCAGCCCTGAAACCAGATTGCGAGGGGTGGAGTAAGCAGTTTTCCTCTGCAAAAGTGGCTAGCGTGGAATGTACATGTCTCTCGAGGCACTTAGAGAACGCAGGGAGCAGAGATATAGGCCTATAGTTGGCCAGTATTTCTGGGTTTGCATTAGGCTTTTTCAAGAGGGGTGTCACCATAGCGTGCTTCCATAAGGCCGGGACAGTGGCGAGGTCGAAAGACAAATTTAAAATGTTGGCAATGATGTTCAGGGACTGGTCATCCAATTGTTTTATAATTTTAATAGGGATGGGGTCCCTAGGGGAACCAGATTTGACAGATTTAAGGATTCCTTTAAGATTCTCCAATGAGAGATTCGGCCAGGATTCCAGCAGGTTTTTGTCAGCAGCAGTGGGTTGAGGTAGGCAGGGGTTAGATGGAAGGGGTGGGTCAGCGTTAGATATTTTGATGTTGATGTCTGAGATAATTTTGTCAATTTTCTCATTAAAAAAGCAAGCTAATGCCTGACATTGTTGAGTGCTTAAAGGGGGTGCAGCGGCTGCAGTATTTGCGCCTGCCAATTCTTTAACTGTAGAAAAAAGGGTTTTGGGCATATTAGTTGCTTCGATGATTGTTTTTGAGACAAAGGCAGCTCTTGCCTTTGTACACGCCGTATGATATTTGTTTCTGGCTTCATGGTAGCATTTTTTTGCATAAGGGTCGTACTTTTTACGCCATTTTCTTTCTAATACTTTGCATCTTGACTTTTCAGTTTTGAGACTGTCGTTAAACCATGGAGCCGGAGGACGATGCCTACTCCCTTTGGTGTGAATAGAAGGCAGACAGCTGTTGGCGGCATTTGTTAGCCAATTTTGCGTCTCAATTGCTGCGTGGTCCATGTTGGGGTTTAAGTTTGGAGGGTTTTGTTTTAGTGCCGCATTTAAGGCACCTATGTCAACTGACTTCCAGTTCCTTCTATTGGTAGCAATAGTATTTTGTTTTACTCTAGGGGGGGTGAAAGAGAGATGCTAAAGCTGATGAGGTGATGGTCGGACCATCCAGAAGGAACGGTGGCAATGTACATGAGTTCACTGACGTTCGTTATTATGGGGTCCAACAAGTGGCCAGCAATATGGGTGGGGCTGGAGTTGATAATAGATAAGTTCATTACAGCTAGATCTTCCAGAAAATTATAACATGATGGGATGGTGGGATCTTCCAGGTGTAGGTTAAGATCACCTAGCAAAGAGAAATTGCTAGATGACATATAATAGGGTGTAATATGATTGGCAAAGTTTGATACCCATTGAGAGGGGTTACCTGGTGGACGATAGATTAGAAGGCCTGTCATAGTGAAGTTGGGGTTTAAGGTGATTTTAAAAAGACCCGCTTCACAATCTGGAATTAGGACGGATTCCAGGGCCTGTGGCACTGTTTACTGTGCCACCTACATCTGGATTTACAGAATCAGTAAACTTACAGATTCGGTATTTTACAGATTCAGTAAATTTACTGAATCAGTAAATTTACCGATTCTGTAAATCTCTAGCCCCCTACATGTCAAACACCAAATACCAGTCGGTAACGGCCGAAATCGGCCGTTACCGACCGGTATTTGGTCTCCTACATCTGGCCCCAAATCTTTAATTGGCTCATCGTATGTTGGGAATGAATTCAGATTTTCCTTTTTTTGTTTCAAAACTCAACTAAATTTGGAACATTTCTTAACATTGACACTCTCGCTAGAAAAGCGTGGCCTTCTGACACTTGTAGTGGTTCGACGTATATGAATGAACACAACTAGGACTTTGGCTTAGTGACAATTCCAATACTGACTCTCAAAATGTTTTTCCCTCTTAAACTGTTTAAAAAAATGATTTTAAAAATGTGTTTATGTGGCTCACTGATAAGTTTTATGCGCTGCTACCTAGTACAAAAGTAGTTCACTAGCATTATATTATTGTTGACTGTTCCAAAGAGGAGTGGGTGTTGTGTTCCATATAGGTACCCTAATATAGGCCCGGGTAATACCATACCCCTCACCCTAAATTACCTCCCCCTACACTACACAGTAATGAGCCTTTTAGGATTGAGCATTTATGTTGTTCTAGGCCTGGGCTCAGAATGAAGGTTTTCCCTGAACTATAGCCTTCTATAACTTTATCAATAGACTCACCCTGTATGAAAGAATATTCATATGGGTTCTTGGAAACCAGGCAGGAGCTACACACCACATGCCTAATATCTACATACAAGGTTCATCCCATATGTCATACTCCAATCCAACAATGGCTAATACAAGAAACATGGGACAAAGGACCCCTGGATACTTTCTGTATAAATACAGCACATCTTGCTAGTGTTAGCCAGAGGGAACCGAGACTTCCTGGCCTACACACTGACCAGAGACGCTAAGGCTCCTGCATGTAGATGCTTTAGCGGACAGTAGTCTAACACATCCCTTGCAGAGTATCCACCTCATGACCAGGTCCTACAATCTCTCACTTCAGTTAATGGTGTTAGACTAAAACCTAGAGGGTTTCTTGGCTTTACACCTACTCACATGCTAGGTACACTTAGGTACATCTAGATAGGGATTGTAGCAGTAGGCGCTCTTTTTTTATCATGCATTTTATATCCATATATGTGTTCATGACTATTGCAAAATGGTAGAACTGTACTATACCTTTATATTTACTGTACTGCTGATCTATATATCTGCTAATGTCTACAGTTGTTGCAGCACATCTATTTTACACCAGAAGAACAACTGTGCAATAAACTCAGGGTTGTCATGTTCTAAGGTTGCTAGAAACTATTCTCCCCCGATAAAAGGAGATTCTAGTGGCACTGTGAGTGAGCTAATGCAAACAGGCTAACATACTCTGTGGGGGTGCTCGGAGTTAGTCTGCCACCAAACCCAAGGTTTATGTTAACCAAACATGCAGATTCTGTATAGGAATATATAGGAACTACACGACACACCCATATACCATTGACACATCCACTCACTCACCCACACAGCCATACACACTCTCACTCATCCATACAGCTCCTAACACACATACTCAATTACCAATACAGCCACTCACATACCTACTCACAGACCCATACAGTCACTTAGACACCAACTGACAGACTGATACAAACATCACACAACCAGTCACTCACCCATACAGACACCTAATCACTCACTTTTATAGTCAGTCACACACTCACTGAATCATCCATACAGGCATTCATGCAACCACTTATTCAGCAATACATCTTGGTATATATATTTAACACTCATAAACTTTTAAAAAACACTCACAGTTACTGAATGATTTCATGAGTGATGTCATTTGAGATGTCATGAGTGATGTCATGAGTGATGTCACTGACCATGTCATGACTGATATAATATATGAGGCCAGAAGCAGTGCATTGCGGGGGGTAAAGTTATAATTAGCCCTGCTAACTATAAATGCTGAATTTCAATAGTTTTGTATGAGTGAAACCTGAGCCTAACTATAACTTTGTTGTAACCTTTGTTTTTTTTATATATATATATATATATATATATATATATATATATATATATATATATATATATATATATATATATATATATATATATATATATATATATAAATGAATGAATGAATATATATATATAGTCGTTACTGAAGGTCCTTCTGAGTCACATATTGCATTTTATATTTTTTGATTTTTATATTGACATCACATAAGGGTAATATACAATAGTTCATAACATACATTTAATTGTATACATAAAATCATTATTTAGAATAAAAAACAAAGTTGATTTTAACATATCCAGATCTGAGAAAGAATAATCATAATCCTCATAAGCAGTTAATAAACCTGATCTGGGAGATTCCATTTCTTAAATGATAGTGCTTTCCTTATTAATCAGTAATAACCTATATCGAAAGATCCATGGGGCCCCATATTTTCACATCCTTGACCATAGAGGCTGTACCTCTAGCTTTAGCCAGGGCAAATTTCATGCCATAAGACACTTTAATAATAGACCACCATTCATGAATTGTTGGTGGTAGCAGAGAAACCTACATCCGGGCAATAGCCAGCCTAGCTGCTACCATCATGATGGTAAATAGCCGTGCTAGAGCAGGTTTATCTACCTTATACCCTAACATGATTTCTAAAGTAGTGAATGTAGGTCCTATTCCAAGTTTGCTATAAAACACTAGGCCAATCTTCTGCCAATACAGTTGTAATTTTGGGCAGTCTATAAACATATGTTTAAGATATGCGGCTTGGGTCCCACATTTAGGGCATTTCGTCTTTTCTCCTCCATTATTGCCTCCTGCCCATCTACTAATCCTTTCAGGTGTATAGTACAACATACCAATTGTACAAAATTGTTGTAGTTGCAGACTCACAGAGTGGACTGAGTCACCAATATTGGCCAAAGCCTGTGCAATCATACCAGCTGTTATTGCCAAGTTTAACGTTTGACTCCATTGTAATGCTAGCTTTTCACACCCATTGGCTTTAGAACTGGTCAGCAACTTATACATATTACCTATAAAAGTTTTAGTTTTCTCTTCATATAGAAGATCCCAAATCTAAGATTTTGTAATAAAATTAGGGTCAACATTTTTCTGAAGATAATCCCTTATCTGTACATATTTAAATAGGAGGTTAGTGGGCAGTTTACATTCGAGTGTTGTAAAGCTTCAAATGATTTCATTCCTCCAACATCATACACATCCCCCAGATATAGGATCCCGTACTTAGACCATGATCTACTTCTATAATCCTGAAAAATTTCTGGTAGCATTGGATTCCCCCAAAGTGGAAGCTTGGGGGGGTCATTTGGTCCGCAGCCATCCCATCGAGGGATAGGAACGCTTAAGGACAGGGGTCTCGTGGGGGGTATTAGGATGCGCCCGCCACAGTGGCGGGCGCATCATGCATGTTTAACATTGCAGCGGGCGGCGTTTACACCAGCACCCGCCGCAATGTTAGAAATGCTTGTCATGCATTTGCATACACAAAGCGGCAGGCACCGCGCGGTGCCTGCCGCATTGTGTATGCAAATGCAGGGAGGTACCACAGGTCCCTCCCATGTGCACCCCTGACCTCACCTTCACTATGGGGGCCTGCAACGGGCCCCAAAGTGAAGACCGCATGCTTTTCCGAAAGGCATCTGACAAAGCCCATCCATATATGGCTGGCCGTGTCTAATAGACACAGCCACCAAATAAGCCTTTTTCCGCCCCGGTCGCAAGGCGACTGGGGCCGAAAAGCGGCGGACGGTGTTTCCGTATGCCGCGGACCCCCCAGCCATGTTAATATGGCGGGGGGATCATTGCAGCAAGGATGGCGGGTGGATCGCCCCCGCCAGGCCGGCGGCGGCTACCACCAGCCTAGCCGGGGCGATCCGCCTGCCATCCTAATGGGCCCCTTAGTGTGAATTACCGATAAAGTACTTTTGGCCGCCATAGCCCTTCATATAAAAACACAGTCTCTAATGGTCTTCAATTTAACACGTTTAAAGTAATTCAGATCGTTAATACGGTATAAGAAAAATGAACTGTCGTCCCCCAAGATAAGTCGATATAAAGAATCCCTCTGATCAATCCCTAACAGAATGCGAAAGGGCCCGGCAAACGATGACCAGAAATAAAATCTGATAACCAGAGACCACCTTGTTTATAGGGTAATTTGAGCAAATCAATAGCCCGGCGAGCCTTCTTGTAGTCCTAGATAAAACTGGTCAGGATTCCATCCAATTTTTAAAAAAAGATATTAGAAAGACGTAAAGGAATGGACTTGAACAGTTATAGAAATTTGGGGAGTATTTTCATCTTTATTAAATTACATCTCCCCATGAGCCCTATAGGGAGTTTATGCCATATTTAAAAAAATTGGCAGTTTCAGTTAATAGAGGAGTAAAATTTAAAGATATTATTTGACCTATTTTAAAAGAAATTTTAACCTCCAAATATGTAGCTGAAGTACAGCTCCCCAAAATTGGAGGGCTAGACTCGAAATTAAGAAGCACCTGTGTCTAGTTGATATTTAATTTATATCCTGAAACTAATCTGAATTTAGTTGCTGCCCTCTCAATAGCTGGGACAGCTTCTACAGGATTTGTAGAAAAGATTGCCAGATCGTCTGCATATGCTGTTATTTTTAAGCTACTGAAAGTAGTTTATATTGATTTGATGTTTTTATCAGCTTGTAAAACACGTATAAATGGTTCTATGTAAAGGGGGAATAACAGCGGGGAAAGAGGGCAGCCCTGTCTTGTACCACATAAGATGTCAAATGGTATAGAGTATGCACCAGAGTATGAAAGCTTAGCTCTAGGTCTGCAATATAAGGCACGGACCCATTGTCTGAACTGTCTCCCAAGGCCAAATGCACTTAGTGTAGCCCATATAAATCCCCACCGACCTTGTCAAAAGCCTTTTCAGCATCTAAAACAATCATATCGAGATCATAATCAAATGCCCCAATCGCCATATTGACATGAGATGCAGTATCTCCGCCTGGTAAGAAACCATGCTGAATATCGGATACCAAACCTGCCATCATTGGGGCAAGATGATTAGCAAGAATCTTTGAAAAAATCTTGGCGTCTGTATTTATGAGGGAGATGGGTCGGTATGATCCACAGTCATTAGGGGTTTTGCCCTTTTTAAGAAAAAAAACAATCTGGGTCATGTTCCATGACTCCGGTATCTTATTATCTATACCAATATGTTGGATAACTATGCAAAATTGTACTAGCAAGATGTTTTTAAACACCTTATAAAATTTGATTTGTAGAGAATCTACCCCTGCGGCTTTGCCTGAAGGTAATGAGGAAATGGCTATTCCTATTTCTTCCACCGAAATAGTCATATCTAATAAAGCTGCCTCGTCCTCCCTCAGAGGCGAGAGATTACTCTCAGTAATATATTGAATTACAATTCATGTATCAACTGCAGCACAAGGTGAGTAGAGGTTCTGATAAAAAAGTAAAAACTGTCCCAAAATCACTGCAGTGTGACTATGAGCAGTACCGTCTGCACTTATGATTGCCTTAATTTTAGCTTGAGCCCTGGCTTCTGCAGATTGGAAAGTTAACACTTTACCGATATGTTCGCCATATTTATACTGCTCCTGGCGGTGTTTGTTATACTTCTCCGCAATTTTCTCCTGTAATATTTTTTTCATTTCTGTTCTGGCATCCAGCAAAAGAAGAAATAGTTGATCCTGATCCTGTTGGCCTCGTATTATCGCCTCAGCATGTTGTTCTTCCCTGCTTTGTAACGTCGAAATTAATTTGTATGAATCGTTTTTCCTCTGTTTGTTTTGGCGCCAGATGTACTGTTGGGTCACTTGCCTAGCAAAAGCTTTCATAGCATCCAAAACAATCAAAGGAGAAGCGGTCCCTACATTCAATCAAAAAAAAGTCTCTAACTGAGGTTTCATATGTAAAACATAGTTCTCATCAGTTAATAAGTATCTGGGAAAAGAAAATGTCCTTGTGCTCTTGTTTTCAGGAGTGACAAGCAAAAGATAGCAAGATGGGGTTATGGTCTGACGTCACTCGAGGGCATATTTCAATATCTGACCCTACTAACAATTTTTCAGACGCCCAAACCATGTCAATTCTTGAATAAGATTTATGAGGGGCTGAATAATAGGTCTAGCCTGGAATAAGTGTATATAGCTGCCGTCAAACATCCTGCAGAGACTGTAATCGGGCCATTTCAAGTATAGCTGCCCTAACTTTTTGCATTCTGCTAGTGCCCCCTCTTTTAGTAGAATCAATATTGTAATCGATAACACAGTTAAAGTCACCCATTATCAGATGTTCCCCATCCCAATTCAACACTTCTAAATTAAGGAAATCAAACATCGCAGGGTCATGTACATTAGGTCCGTATGCTGACACATGTACATATTTTTTGCCAGAAATTTCTATGTGAGCTATTGACCATCGACCCTTTGGATTAGCCAATACCTTAAATATTTTACAGAGGAACCTTTTATCTCTTAATATAGCAGTCCCTTTTATAGAAATAGTTTGAGTGGTACAAACAATAAGTTCATATCCAAGATGTTTAAACAAATAGCGATCTTTATAGGCCAGATGAGTTTCAGTCATGAAAACCAAGTGCGGTTGATATAATTTCAACTCTTCCTGCACCAGTTGTCGTTTGCTAGAACTATTAAGACCGGCACATTCCCTTTCATACATTTTATCTTGGCCATATCAAATTACATTTTCCTTTCAAGGCCACTTTACAAAAAAAATTACCCTACAATAAAACAATGAAGAAACCGATACATGATGATTAACTAACAAACTCTTGCCATGACTAAATTTCCCCTTAGTGATGTCCTTTTTTAATTTTTGCACCCCCACCCCCGAACCACCTCCATCCCTCCCTCTGACCTGAGAGGCCCTGGAGGCCCCACCCTCCTCCCTGTCCCATGGAGAAGGAATCCTCGCTTTAACTAGCTTCTGCTAGCTTGGCAGCCCTCTAGAGCCATCACCGCAGGAAGTTTCCCCCCCCCACACCCAAGTATGTCAAAAGAAAAAAGGGGGAAGGAGAGAGAGAAAGAAAAAAAAGAAAAGAAGCATAGAATAAGCATTTTTGTTACCCAATCCCATTCCCAAACTAGTTGCCTTATCCTTGTAAGAGATTTATGTCATCCTAATTTTTTCAGAGTAGCTTCCATTTGCCACTTAGATATAGCTAACTTAACTTCATGATCATTATTAAAGAAATAAGACCGCCCATCTTTGAAGATCTTCAGACGTGCCTGTTCCTGTAAATAGACTTGGGCCCCCAGAGCTTTGAGCGGATCATTTAACTGTCGGAGCTGCCAACGTCTATCCATTGTGATTTTGCAAAGATCCGACCTAGCAAAGAATGTGACAGATTTCACAGTAACTGGTGTGTTAGGTCTAGCTTTAAGAGAAACAGCCTGCCTCAATAAAAAGTTCCAGAAAAACAATATGAACGGACTAGAATAGCTGCTTTCCTGATTGCGATTAGCCATTGGCAGTCTATGTACTCTTTGCAATTGAGAGTCTCAATCCCTGTCAGACAAGTCTGGGAATGCCCTACGAAATAGCTGTACCCAATAAGCTCGGGGATCCGCCCCTTCCACTCCTTCGAGAATAGCAAATATGCACAGATTGTGGCGCAGTTGGCGATTTTCCAAATCTTCTGGCTTGAGTTGAAGAGTTGAAATTTGAGTCACCTGCTTCTGTACCATAGTGTCTGTAAGTATGCTCTGCCTCTCCCACTCTCTGCTGCAGATCTGATATATCGTTAGCAAGGCCACCAACTTTTGCTGCAACCTCCTGTAGTAATTGCAACGTCTTGTCTGTGTCTAATTTCGCCTGTGCAAAATGACCTTGAGTTTCCAGAAACTGCACTATTGAGGCAAGTGTCGGGTCAGAGTCTGCCAAAGTATCCGAATGCTGAATTGCTTCCAAAGAAAGAGAGGCAGCTGTAGTAGATGTTTGTTGAGCACCTGTCTTCCTTTGTATTCCAGTGGGGCAGTCTCACTTCTCCACTTGTTTTACCGCAGCACTATTGCCCACTGTTTTGAAAGTTGTATTGTCCTCATTAGGGCTGCTGCCAGTATTCCGGGAGACCATACTTTTTACTCCTCCTTTTGCTTGGACCTACTTTAGAAAGGGAGCTATTCTCTGAGTTGCATTTTCCATATATGCTATTTTGAATTAGATTCTGCTGAGAGTTATCCAGGCTCTGAGGAGTCTTCTTGTTCTTGACTTTAGTCTTAGTTCTCTTCCCTGGGGGGTCTTGGTAGATATGCCACTGACTGTTGAGACCAACGGGGCGGCAATAGTTGCGGATGTCTCATCACTGTGGGATTCCAACTCTTCCCATTCCTCTAAAGCATTTTCATGTTTTACTAGCCTGAGTTTGTTGATATCATCTCTAATTGCAGCTCGAGAATCGTTGCTTTCAGGGTTACCGCCTCTTAGCTCTATTAGAGACTGACTCATCACATCCCTCATATCTGGTGAGTTCATTGTTGTAGGGGGGACCTGGCAGCCCTCTTTAAATGTATCAGTCTCTGCTTCTATTGTGTCCTAGCAGCATTTTCAAACACAGTTTTGGCACTAGTCTCCAGATTACTATGTATCCCTGGTTGTGATACATTTTTACACTTTGATTTGATGGTATAGCCTCAAGCAGATTTTCCGATAATATGTTACTACTATCCGTATGACTCATAGAGCCAGTTGCAAGCAGCTCAGACGCTTTCCATGTCTGAAATAGTCGTAATATGGGCTTACCAACAGCAGAGCCTCCAGCCTTGCTCCCTGCGGCAGTAGTAACAGCAGCAGAAGTAACAGCTTCACTCGCATCTCCAGTTTCAGTGTTGGCGCGGGCGCGAGCAGCTCGCGTCACCCACAGAAGATTTTTTGGAGGCGCCATATCTCGTTGCAGGGCTGCTGGTGCTGTCAGCGCGGTCAATGAGCTGTATGCAAGCCCAAACCAGTTGTGCGCCGAGCTGCGTCCTGACAACCAACACAGTAGCCTGAGCGTCAACAGCCCATGTCTACCTCCAGCAATCCCGATCACCAGCATAGGCTCCCAGGACTTGAATCCCGCAGCTCCCGGGTCCAATAAGACGGTCCAGGTCAGGTCCGTTGAAGTCCATTAAAGTCAGATTTTTTTAGTTCTGATGTGTAAATGAGCACTCTCACTTTTTCTCTCGCTCCAATGTTAAACACGCATCAGTGTGCAGCCGGGGTAGGAAGGCACTCACTCCTACGGTGTGCTCCGTGGCGGCGTCAGCCCGCCATCTTGCTCCTCCCCCGTCCGTCATCACATGTTGCATTTTCAAAATTCTGTCCCAGAGCAGCAGTGCCTCAAACTTATTAGAGCTCAGGGTCAGATGTACAAACTTTTTATTTTGAGAGTCTCTAATTGTGAATTGTTTTGCGACTTCCAATTAGAGACTCACAAAATAAAATGTACTAATGTGTCTCAAATAAATTATCATTTCCCAAAAGGGTCCTGCCTCATCCATATTCATGAGGCAGTTCGCACCTTGTCACCCACTGGGAATGGGCAATAACACAGGAATGAGGGGACAGAAGACCACCATGTCTATGTTTGCTTTTTAAATAATGAAAGTTTCTTTTTTCAAATGCAGCCCATTTTCATTAAAGGAAAGCATGTTTCATTTTTAAGATCAGACAGTAGTCTGTGGGACCACTGCCTGCTCTGTAAAAATGTTAGCGCCCCCATTCACAAGGGGGAAGGGTCCCTTGGGGACCCCTTACTGTTTGCTAATGGGATACCACAAGCTTGAAGTTGGGGGCAACTGCAAATGTTACGCAACAGCAATCCCGGTCGCAAGACTCCCTACAAACCAGTGCGACTCGCTATTAGGAAGGGACGCCCATATCACTCTGACTCTGGACAAGCCTAAGCACTTTGAAAAATGATGCCATGGGATTACAGCAGATTTCTAGATGGAAAGAAGGTAATGCACTTATCGGATTTACACTGAGGATCCTAGTTATATATTGTTGATTTATCGATATGAAAGTGAGCTGTTTGACGTACAGATTGTTCAAGAGTTAACCGCCAATTGCGGCTTAACAACTGAGTTCTTTGTGTAAATGGTTTAATTAAGCTCTCTAAATACATTACAATGCTGGCGGTAGGAAATTAAACTGGCTAGTCATTATGGCTGGCTTCTGACGGGCTCAAGGGGCCAGTTGGATGCCAGCCTGTAATCCCAAAGGGCGGCCTTCACGCCCTTGGGATTATGATACTTGGTCTCCAGCAGGCTTGCCTTGTTGGGCTTTCTGACATGGAAAGCCTTTCAGAGAGCGAGTCTGGGGTCCTCTGGTTGGTCTGCTTTCGTCGGCCTGGGGCCGGCCAAAGTAGTCCTACGCACTCTCCCTTTTGCAGCCTACATAGACAAAATGGCCCGGCAGGGGTGGTCTCCACTGCACCTCACCAATCACAATGCTGCCAATGTAGCGTTGTGATTGGCAGAGGGGAGGCTGCCTAAAACGCGCCAGGGAGCAGCAGGAGCTGAGGCTGCAGTGCGTGATGCATCGTAGAACTGGAAGAAGGTACGTTTTTTAAATTGTATTTAAAGATTACCCACTTCCCTCCCCTCCCTCCGTGTGAATGCATCTGTTTTGCCGGTCACGACTGTACTTGATCTTTTGACCAGCAGCTTCAAAGTGCATGTTCGAATCATGGCTATGTGTTTTCTGAGGCCCTGCATATCGTTCACATCTGCGTTTGTTGGTGGAGGTAAGAATTCAAAGATCCGCAGTGGTGCTGTGTGCTATCACTCTGAGAGCCTTGTCGTGTTTATTTAGGGTGTACGTTGTGTGATGTAAATGTGATCAGCTTAGTGTATGTTATATTATGTTATTTTACAAAGCTTATAAAGCGCACTTATACCCAAAGGTGTCCTGGCGCTAACTGATTTCTAACTGGATATTTAAAGCTATCATACAGTGGTTATGTGTGAGAAACGTGAGGGATGCATTGCTCACTTTCAGGGGTTATCTGTTAGACGTGCCTTCGCAGCAGCTGTCACTTGGGCAGAAAAGGGAATTTCTCTGTTTGCTTTCATAGAACCCCAACTTTGCTTTCCAGTGAAGATTATCTGCCCCCCCCCCCCTCTGGCTCCAGACCAGTTCACGCGCATCTGGAGTTATTGCACCTGCTGGGAAGGCTCAGTTCATGCCTGCATTCATCTTCATGGTAGCCACAAATACAGCTGCAGAAACAAATGCTTTTCTTCCTCACGTTAAGGTATGAGGGCACAGTATATCTGCTTTCCTCCTGAAAACAGTGTTTCATAACTGACAAGTGATATCCTAATACACACTCTACATTGTCGTTCAATCTTTCTAGCAGTCATTATTTCCATTGATTCTGAAGGACATTTTTTCAACCCAACTGTAAGGATTTGGGGACCCAAGGGATGTAAATAGCCAGACCACAGGCGGTACCACAGTATTTGTGTTCTTGATTGTTTTATTCAAGATATATTTCAGTTATGAACAACACTATGAAAGGGTAGAATCCACGGGATCTCGGGGCACTGGTTCTCTGCTTCCTGTTTGCCCAGAGCGGGTCAGGATGATGGGGCTTCTCCTTGGGCTCGAGGTTCTCTGGTATCCCGGGTCTCTGGGCCTCAGAAGGGAAGAGAAAAGGGTGCAAGACACAGGGTCAATCAACTAGTCTGCCACTCTGTTAGATACGTGTGCTACTGTCACCAGTCAGTGGGGATGAGGGTTGTGAGGAACATTTAACAAAACCCAATCACACTCAAGTGCTCTGCCTCCCACCTCCCTGAATCAAGTACTCTACCTACCACCTCCCCAAACCTCCCACCAGATTGCCCCTTGCAACAGCACTTGCCTGTGGCCGCGGCCCGTTCCTTGGACCACGGCGCCTGGACCTGGGGCGTCTTCTCCTCCTCCTGTCGGCCCACCGGTTTTACTCGCCTTGCACAAGACGTTCTTCAGACTCGGGTGTTCACTCGCCGGGTCCCCTGCTCGGCTCTCTGCTCTCTCCTCCGCTGCTCCGACGCGGCTCCCTGCTCTCTTCTCCGATGCTCCGACGTGGCTCCCTGCTCTCTCCTCCGCTGTTCCGACGTCCGTCACTCCTTCTCCTGCTGGAATACGTCCTCTCCGTTGGTTCTCCTCTCCGTCCTCGAGGTGCTCGGCTCTCCTGCCTCCAAAGCTGCACACCGTCCGTTCTGTTCCCAGTCCTCTAATCTTCCTCACTTCCGCAGTCAGACTTGGCTCCGCCCCTTCCGGTCTGTCTGAGACTAGAGCGCTGGCCAGTTCCTGGACCTCGCATGACGGCAAGGCGGAAGTGCCTTCCTGGTTAACACCACGGGACCCGTCCTGCTTCTCCTCACACCAACCTTCAGATTAGTGACCCGTTTCTTTGCTGCGATCACTTTATGCGAACATTGTATTTACTTGCGTAGTTCAAGCTGAGAAACGTCCATGCGCCCCAGCCCCCGACTTAGTGCCTTTCGGATAAAGTATGAACAGAGAAGCACAAGTCCAGAAAGGGAATAAAGAAGTTGGCATTTTAATATCTTTAATATGTTATCATTTTTTATAGACAGTAAAGTGTTAACATTATTTCCTATCTTGGCTCGCTTACCAAAATAATAATGTCTATTGATTCAGCTATGTTAAATGATATGACGTGGCCTGTCTTTTTTTAGCCCTCTGTGAATTCGCACTAGTTCCATTTGATAATTTACCACTTTTAATTCTTCTGTTTGTCTTTTACCTTTTTTACATGGCCGTACCAGTTACGGTTTTCTCTTCTGTCGTGCAATATTAGATATTTTTGTTTGTATTTTTCTTCAGTCGAGATTCGTAATTTTAACTCATGTTTAGCTCCTCCTTGTCAGCATAGTTTTCACATTATTGCATTTTTCAAAACACGTTTACTTTTTCTTGCAATAGATTCACAGCAGCTGCCTTTTAAGAAATTTCTATTTCCTTGAAGAGGAAGGTTTTCATTTTTGCTTGGGCACTGTTAGGTGGGAAGGATCCTGAGTTCTGGGCAGATAGCATTCCAGGGCTGTTCTTCATACCTTCTGGTTTGCTTGAAAATGCAAAAAACACAACGTGGAAAGAGGGTCTACAGGGAAAGATAGTTTAATGACCTAGATGCACCCTATCCCCTAATCTAACTCGTAAAAAACACAAAAGGGGTGCTACTGGTCTGATAGGGCTGGATAGTGTCTGTTTTCTAATGAGAGAGTGTGTGTATAAACTGATAAGTGTAACAAAGGAAGAGAGGAAAGGAAAAGAAAACCCATCAGCCCACCTATTGGCGGAACTTCATCATCTGGTATTTTTGGATGCAGACTGGTAACCACTAGGTTCCTCACTTACAAGTATTGTTGGTAAACTCTAGCAACGGATCCGCCAGTGATGGAAAGCCAGGCAGCAAATGTGTTATGAGCTGTGGGTGGTAAAAAGTTGCAGTGCTCAAAAATAATGTGCTAATGAAGAGTGATAAAAGAGTGATATTTAAAATTGTCTAGCATGGTGCCTAAGAACACATTTTATTAAGGCGGTCACCATGATGACAAGGTTAAAAGCAGAGTGTGAATAGTATTTCAACAAACACTGCTATCTGTTGGTGAATTAACTGGTCGACATGTTTCAGCCAATAATGGCTTTCTTCAGGACCTATTACTACAACACTCCTGCAACTGTGACAGAAAATAGTGATAACTAAATACCATGCAAGAACAGTTAACCTACCAAGATGAAATACTTAGTGGTAGGATCTGAAGTCATGGTTGTACAAAATCCTCTCCTGAAACACAAAAAGTGTACACAGACACACAGTGTAATATATGAAAACAACATATATGTAATGGGACATATAACAGCCAAAGAGACATTGCTCAATCATTATTGGTTATATAATCACTCACCCAAAATTTGCTTGGGAGTGGCCTCACCTCGCCTGGCACTCGCTCAGGTAATGAGGCCCCCCTCCGAGGAAATGGAAACACATATACCATTGCATCACATCTTATATGGTACACATTCACTTCATTATTAAATCTCCTAGTGTCGAAAAAGGGCAGAAAAAAGATGGTGGTCTTGGCTAGCCTAGCCAGCTGATGATCGATGATGTTACAAATTAAATATTTCAAGTTGTTAAAACCAAATGCGCATGAAAAAATTGCCGCTTGGCGTGGTAACATTGCAGACCCCAGGTGTCCATATTGATCAAAGAGTGACCTTGATGTTATATAATCGTGCTTTGATGGACATCTGCTAAACTCAACAAGAAAACCTCTTCAATTGGTCCCCAGGCATTGGTAAATGACCTGTAGCAGATAGTTAAATAAAGGTTCTCGAATTGAGATGTATAACCAATACAATTTACGGTTAAAGAGTCGCCAAACAACGCCAAAAAACGAAGTAAAAACGGAGTAAAAAGGGCCTCCATATTGCTCTACCCCACTGCACTCACCTGTCCGTCGGTACCTCAGACCCCTACTGAGCTGAGGGGAAGGTAACACAACGGACAGAACGGCCCGCTTAAATGCAACATGTGCGGACCCAAGAGAAAGCGTCTGGTGAGTCGTAACAGCCTCCGGAGGTGTGCCCAAGGGTCACCCCCATTAGGTTTATCATGGAGCTAGGAAGGATACTGAAACAACAAAGTGTAACAATGGGTCAACAAAAAAGTAGTGCAGCTATCTAAATGACTGTGTGTGTATTGAAAGAACACAATCCTGAATCCAAAGTATTCTTGGTGAAAAAATGTTCCCATCAGATACCCGCCCTGTACCGCCCTACATCACTTGGGATCCTTCACCCGAAGGAAGTGGAAAGAACCACTTAGGATTAGGTAGATTGTGGCCTAATCGAAGTGTGAAGGAATGTAAGGTGTATGGGTATAAACTATTGTGGTGGTATCAGGGGGCACTAAGAAATATCAATAAGCAGTGCATTAAGTGCTCGCTGTAGCATGTGTAAGTGAGAAAATTAATATTGGGTTGTGGGAGTGGAGAAAAAGTTTATTGGGGTCCTACCCACACCCAAGGTTAAAAAACAGTGCAAGTAGTAATAACAAATAACTACTGAGATTTTATCTTGGTCGACATGTTTCTGCAGTATTCGTTGGCTCAAAGGATACCAGTCTGCTTCATCAGGACCTTGTTGTTAATAAAGTGCTACTGCTGATTTTAAAGTGTATAATGTGTATAAAAAATCATATCACCTGAGAACACCGGTGGAAATGATCCAGTCAGTAAACAGTAGACAAACACACATGTAAATACAAAATACACACAGTTAGTGACGAAAGCTGCAAATGCACAGAGATAATCTCGTGTTGTTCAATTATAAGCCAAACATTTATGGTCAGTGGTTGTAACAGTGATCAACTCATTGAACCAGGTGCACATATCCTGGGTTTAACCAAAATTGTAGACACTCACCCATGATCTGGGGAATGGACTCTCCACCTCACCCGGCAACAGCTCAGATACAAATGGAGCACCGCTCTAATGAATGTGAACAAAAAAAAGAAATGAAAGAGGAAGAGTTCGCTAGAACTCAGTCTGAAAACACATTCCCTCAGCCATTGAGGGTTTATAGCCAGAGGTCGGGACAAGTTTCTAATGTTGGTAGTTCCCTGTATTTACTCAGCCGTGGGCTTAAAGGAGGTCTAATAAAATCTCTTTATTCAGTTAGTACAGCCGGGCGTATTGTGTCTCTAAAAAGAGTCAACCCGCTTAGCGCAATGAGTGGGCGATCTGTTGTGTCTTTAGAAGAGTCAGCCCGCTTTGCGCATTGAGTAGGTGATCTCGATCTTAACCATAATGTAACAAGCATTTCAAACTTGCCTTCGTGCCTGTCCTGCATCTGCTACTTCTTTCAGAGACCACCCGTTTTAAGCATTAAGCATTTAAAGGCCGATCGTGATCTATAATAGAGTCAGCACACTCACACATTGCCTCCGTGCCTGCCCTGTCCCGCTTACCTGTCCGTCGGTACTCCGCGCCTTCCTCTAGGCTGACTGTGGGAGGTACCGACTGGACAGGAAGCGGGATATTTAACCCGAGTCTGATTGGTCAAAGGATCAACACGTGTGCAGCGTGATAACGCGCGTCTCCGAACGCGTTGCAAGATCAGAGGTAAAAGGGAAATGTAGTCCGGAAATGTAGTCCGGAAGCTCGCACGGGATAATCTCCTCGCTTCCCTATTGGTAAATAAATGGACACGTGGGCCACACGGTGGCGCGCGGTTTGTAAACACGCATTGGGACTACACAATACATTAGAGATGTAGTCTGCATTTCTTAGCCCCATTATGCATGTAGTAGCGCGCAATTTAAAATGCGCGCTAAAACTACAAGGTTGGTGGGATTTGTAGTTTATTTCTAATTCTTCGCCCCTGTTATTTATAAACCAAGGTATTGCATAAGACCTGTCTCTAAATTAGAGAAAATGTATATTTGGTGGCAGAGATATGAACAATAACAAGAGACTTAACACTGATAAATTAACAGTCCTACAGTTTTAGTACAATGCAGTCCCTAGGTGGAAAGCTGATAAGAATAAACTAGTAGTCAGTATGTTATGGAGACAGAAATGGTTCTATGTCCAATTGGTATTATATAGAACAGTGTGGTTGGTAAGTGTGGAACTTGTATTCCATGTGACAAGAGACTTAACACTGATAAATTAACAGTCCTACAGTTTTAATCCAATACAGTCCCTAGGTGAAAAGCATATAGGAATAAACTGGTAGTCAGTGTGTTATGGAGACGGAAATGGTTCTATGCCCAATTGTGTTATATAGAACAGTGTGGTTGGTAAGTGTGGAACTTGTATTCCATGTAACGTGACTTACAGAGACATCCACGGGATGTCTTCATTCAAACCAGTGATATCGGTTTGAAGTTTGTGCACCCATCTCTGTTCTCTACGATGTAGAAAAGTACTGACATCTGTGATATGTTTAGGGATCATAGGCTGTTCAAGCACAGTCCATTGTAGATCTGTAGGTGCATGTTGTGCCTCCAAGAAGTGTTTTGTCATGCGGGTTGTTTGTTTATTGCAGCGTATTGAGCTCTTGTGCTCTGAGATCCTCGTCTTCACTTTTCTAGTGGTCATACCCACATACTTTTTCTCGCAGGGACAGCTGATTAGATAAATGAGGTTAGAACTGTTACAGTTCGTAAACCTCCACTGTTCCCAAGGATGTTCTGTACCAATATCGAGTGTTGTGGATTTACGGGTCTGAGGGCATGCTGCACATTGTCCGCAAGGGTGATGTCCAGTTACAGCTGGCATATCCCACAGGGTGCCTGTATTTCTAGGGATTTCGGTCTTTGGTCTTGTATGGACCAGTTTGTCCCTAAGATTAGGTCCCCTTTTGAAGGCAAATAGGGGAACGGGCAGTGTGTAATTTCCCGTATTCAAAATGCCCCAGTGTTTTTTGATGATGCTAGTTATTTGGTTAGATCGTGTACCAAATGTTGTCACACATGTCATTCTTTCTGTTTTCTCTTTAGGCGGCGCTATTTCCAATAGACTCGCTCTGTTGTTGTTTTGTGCTCTTTTCTTGGAACGGTTTACCAGTTGTTTTGGATAATCTTTCTCTAAGAGATCTTTTCTTAGATTGTTTGCATGGATTTCGAAAGATTTTTTATCTGAGCAGTTTCTATGTATGCGCAGAAACTGCCCATATGGCAGATTGTCCCGAAGGGACTTCGGGTGGCAGCTATGGTAATTCAGTAGGGAATTTCGAGCCATGGGCTTTTGATAAAGCTCAGACTTGAGTCCTTCCACTGTGCCAATGATCATCAGGTCCAAGAAGGCCAGTCTATGTGTGTTGAATTCCATGGTAAATTTCAGGTACCGATTTCTTTGGTTCAACCATTCATAGAATTCTTTGAGTTGGGTTTCTGTCCCACGCCACACCACCAGGATGTCATCGATGTAGCGTTTCCATGCTCGCAGACACGATAGATGGGGGTTGGTGTCTGCGAGCACGTGCTGTTGCTCAAATTGATGTACGTACAGATTCGCGAGACTAGGGGGAAAAACGCTGCCCGTACTAGTCCCGCTGATCTTCAGATACATGGAGTCCTCAAAGGCGAAGAAATTCTCCGTCATGGCCAGAGTTGCCAAGTTCATAATAAGTCTGACTGGAGTGATGGAGTTTAATTCCCGGGACAGTAACAGGTCTTCTATTACTTGTAGGGTCTCCGTCTGGGGTATGGAAGTATATAAACTTTCGACATCGAATGACACCAATAGGTCTGTTTTGATGTCATATTCCATGTCAGGCAACAGTCTTAACACATCTTTGGTGTCTTTTAAGTAGGAGGGCATCTCCCGCACCATAGGCTGTAAAAACACATCTGACCCAGAAACAGATTTATACCAGCACCGTCAGTTAAAATAAAATCTCAGTTAAAATAAAATCCTAGCTTTTTTGTTAAACTAACATAATAAAAATCAAGCAACTAGTTTCTGCGACGTAGTAACAACAGCATAAAGTTTTGTCTATGACAACAGCATAAAGTTTTGTCTATGTCAACCGAAACAAGAAATAAAAAAAGAAAAGAACTGAAGACCGTGCGTTATAATTAAATAAAAATAAAGCTTAGTCGATGTCAACTAAAATAAAGATACTGAAGACCCCGTGTTTATATAATATAAAAACCTGGCAACTAGTATTTGCGGGGACACTCTTATTTTTCCAAGTTAGGAATCTCTGTGAAATTACATCAGTCCCGCCGGCATAGTAATATAGTTTAAAGCCTTATTGTTGTCAACTAAAATAAAGTAAAAAAACAGAGGACCTCGCGTTTTCTGTATAACACTCGCACCAGTCACATGGGGCTTTACCACAACCACGTGACGCGATGACGAGTTTTAAAAGCGACCACCGCATTGAGAGCAGTCGATACTCTCATAATACAAGCGGTGATCGTTTAGACGCCACAGAACAGCAGTCCCGGGAAACCAGCCGTGTGCGAAGAAAAGGTAAGAAACGAACCTTAGGCAATATAGCGAAAGTAACAATTCAGACGGGGTGCCTTTTAAACCGGTCCCCTTCGTGTAACTAATGGACTAAGCAAATCGACGATTGCTTAAATACACAAAATCTAAGCATATGCATGTTTTGTATCTTTATGCAGCCACGCGTAAAATTACCCGGCTGCAAAACAGAACCCCCCTCATGGAGACGATGCCCGTTTTTTAGGTAAGAATGACTTAGTAAAACTAAGGTTTGGGAACTACTGTTGGGTAATATAGCGAGAGTGACAACTTAAAATTGGGTGCTTTTTAAACCTGTCTTCTTCGTGCAGCTAACATAGTAAGCAAATCGACGATTGGTTAAAAACATAATAAAAATATATAAAACCTAAAGCACATGCACTTTTTGTATTTCTGTATAGCCACGTGTAAAACTACCCGGGTGCAAAACAGAACCCCCCTAACGGAGACGAGTCCCAGTCTTTAGGTAAGAATGAATAAATAAAACTAAGGCTTAGGAGCTACTATTCAGTTAGAAGCCCATTCCATTTTACAATATAATACAGAAAAACATATCTTTTGCAGTACAAAAACGATTGAAAACGGAGGGGAACCATTAAATTCAAGGACGCCGATTGGCGCAGACAAAAAGGTACATTGTTATGAAGTGGATTTGACCTCTAGGAGACTTTTGCTGCAATTTACTAATAACGCAGCAATATTATAATGGGAAAACGTATCAATTGAATCCCTGTAATTTACGCAGGTTTGTGCCAGTTCTGTTTTTGGATTATTCCCCGAACAGACAAGCTGCAAAATACAAGTACCTGAAAATAAATTTAAGGTAATAAAAAAGCGCGCACTAGATGCCTAATTATAAAAACATCAATATTTTGGCATGCTTTACCTAACATTATACTCCTCCAAATTACAGATTGGAGGATAAAAGCTTGATGACTTCACAGGCGACAAGGAGCTACACTCTTGGTAGTATCCCACGAGCAATATAACCACTCTGGTTAGTGCTCATAAATTTATTGGTATGAAAGACATTCGTGTGTGGTTATGTATGGGACAAGAGTATGTGGACAACACTAACCAGAAGGTTACATTTGAGTACAATGTATTTTAGCAATGGTAAAGGTAATCTGAGACATCTCTGCAATATATAGGGTTTTTAGATATTGTTAATCTTGTGTTGAAAAATGTGCACTGTTAGTTTTTTCAAAAAAAGGGGAGAGACATATTGACAAAACATGGTTGTGCTAGTGTTTGTTAGTTTACTAGAAACTTCCCATAATGAGTTAGCGGTAAAAAATGTTGAAACTCCTATGGTCATCCAAAAAGAAAAAATGAGTGTGTTATTATGGAGGAAAAAAAGACTGGGGGTGTTGTCTCACAACACCAACTAAAGAAATACTTATAAAAGATAGGACCAATACCCACTGGAGTGGTTTGCATTTGTATGAATATCCTTGATTAAACCTTAGTAAGGGGAAAAGAAAAATGGAGGGGGTAAATTAGCAGCAAACAAAGCACAGCAAAAAGATCTGTATGTGATTCATAAAACACTACATGTCAGTATAACAGTTGCATTGTATTGTATTGTTTGTGCATTAGGTTTAACTCATTCACGTTGTGGAGAATAGAAATATAAATTGTCCTGAGGAAGGAAGCCTTTATCAAGTTGAAGCTTCCGAAACGCGTCGACGCTAAATCGTAACTCATATTCGGCGTTGTCAACAACAATTCTGGTTCAATGGAATAACACTCCTTCCATTGTTGACAAACTAGATGTCCGAAATGAAATGACAAAGACAGATAGTAGTGTCTCTCTAGAATAATTTCTCCACGTCCACGTTAGGTGGCCCCAATTGTGTTTTTATATTTTTGTGTATCTTAGTGCAATATATGTTTTTAATTGATGATTTGTTGATAAATTTTGTAACCAAAATATTTTTAATAAATTGTACCCTTTTTTATAACTTGTTTGTATATGTTCCTTCTTGGTAAGTGTTTTTTAGTTCCACAAAATGAATGGTGTGATTTATGTTTGTGAGTTTGAATCCTGATCTAGGAACAGGTTACAATACTCCCCAGTGGGAAAACTCTTTTGTTTTACCTTACAGTACATTGGCGCTCCATTTCCCTCTGGGTGATTAAGAGCCCCTCTCTTCTTTTTTACACTGTAAAAACACATCGACAAAGGTCGACAAAGGTTCTAGTATCGAACCTATCTCAGATATTATGGGTCGGCCAGGTGGTGGACGTTGGGCCTTGTGTATTTTAGGGAGCTGATAGAAGTATGGGGTAATCGGATTTGATACCCGTAGATATTGGCCCTCTTTTGGAGTTAACCAGCCTTCAGCTAAAGCTTCTTCAACAATGTGAGCTATGATGTTGGTTAGTCTGGCCGTCGGGTCATCCTTAAGTTTTTTATAGGACCGAACATCGTTGAGTTGGCGAAGGCACTCATTCCGATATGTGTCCGCATCCAGGATGACTACCCCACCCCCCTTGTCTGCTGGTTTGATCACAATGAGGGGATTCTCAGTTAGATCTTTGATGGCAGTTTTTTCAACTCTAGTCAGGTTGGAGAACGTCTTCTGTTTGTTGGAGAAGAGCTCCTTTATATCATGGTTGACCGCTTCTTCAAACGTTAGCACCTTGGGGGGTTGGCCTAACACGGTGGGGTTGAATGTTGAGGGTTTCTTCAAACCAGTATTACTGGTGGCAATTTCTTGTGAATTTCCAGTAGTTTTATTCGCAAACAAAAAATGCAGCCTGATTTTGCGATAAAGCTTGCTGAGTTCAATTTGGCCTGAAAGGGATCCGTGTGATTTGTTGCAACAAAACCCATGCCTTTGTTTAGCACTTGCTCTTGGGTTTCTGTAAGTTGCTGGGAGCTCAGATTAATAACTAGACTGGTGCCGCTGTGGTTGTCGGTTGTTCCTGCGGGATCTTCTTCCCACTCCTCAGATCCATGGTCTGGGGTGGTATATTCCAGCGGACCTGTCCTACTCGGGGAGTTCTTTGACGACCCCGGCTCCTCCTGCCCCCCCCTAAAAAAGACTGTTGGTTATGGTCTCCATAGAATGGAGGTGGGCCATATGGGTTCATCATCGGCGGGAAAGGTGCTTGTCCCCATGGTGAAGGTTGCCACCACGGTGGGAATTGTGGTTGGGGGAAAGCTGGATTGAATCCTCTCCATCCTCTCCTGTTCCCACCTCTACCTCTTTGTTTGAAGGAAGATTGACTGGTGTTTGATCCATCGGAGTCACTAGAGGCTCCATCGGAGCTAGAGCTCCCTAGGAAGGATAGCCATGACTGAAAACTTTTTTCAATTTGAGGAAACACTATACCTACAGACATCAGGTACCTCAATGGGGAGCGTTTTCGCCCCTAGTTTGGCGAACCTATATGTCCATCTTTTTGAGACACAGTCTGTACTCGACCACAATAATCCGTTTTACCATCAGACGGCATTGTGGAAGAGATACATTGACGACGTCCTGGTTGTTTGGTGTGGGGACACCACTTCAATACTCGCATTCCAAAGTTGGCTCAACGCCCAGAATCAATTTCTTAAATTCACTGTCGAGTACAGTGAATTAGAGCTATCGTTTTTGGATCTACTGATCTTTCCAAAAGATGGTAATTTGGCCAGTAGATTGTATCGGAAATCCATGTCTTGGAATTCTCTCCTCCAATTTCATAGTCACCATCCACGCTCCCTGCGGGAAAATTTGCCCTTCGGGCAATTCCTCAGGGTGCGCAGAAATTGTTCTGAGAAATGTGACTTTGATGACCTGTTTCGAGACCTGAGCACTAAGTTAAGACAACGATACTATCCTAATGCCCTGATATGCAAGGCACGGAAAAGGGCCTCCAACAACCATTGTGAGGCCTTACTTGCCCCTCCAGTTACAAAACCACCTTTGAAAAACTTGACTTTTGTAAACACCTTCAGCACAGCTTCCACGCAGGTACAAAAGATAGTCTGCAGGAACTGGCGGATTTTGAATACTGCCGGAGCGACCATTCCGTTCCCATTGTTTGCCTTCAAGAGGAGTCAAAATTTGTGCGATGGTTTAGTGCACACTAGGCCCCGCTCTTTCCCTCAAGAGTCCACTACCACATTATGGAACCTACCACTGGTCCAGGGCCATTACCCATGCGGTGTGTGATCTGTGTGTCCACAGACATAAAAGACCTTAACAGTAGACATCGGCACAGAGCGCCCATGGATCTTGAAGCATCACACCAACTGTAATAGCGAAAGGGTGATTTATCTGATAACATGTCCTTTCTCCGTTCGCTACGTTGTAATGACCACGAGAAAGGTGAAGCTTAGGATCCACGAACATAAGAGTACAATTAGGCGAAACCAACAGGCAACACGCCTGACGAATCATTTTTTGACCATGAAACATACCGCTGAGAATTTGAAGTGGATAATACTGGAACAACCCTTCATTCCCCAGCATGTCAATGATGTTTCCCATTATCTATTTGTTAAGGGACAAAAGTGGATTTTTAGATTGAAGTGTGATACTGCAGGGTTGAATGACAAGATCCCGTGGGTCCAAATCTGAAGATTCCACAAAACATTGACGACCCATTTGACCATCATGGCTTTCATGACATCATACTATTAGTCTGTTTGACTCTCAACATTAACCCTATTAGTGCCCATTGAAAATCCTTCAGTGCCAAGCCATTTAATGGCTTTTTGGAGTGCTTTGCTTTAACACGCTGAAGTTTGTGTAATTATGATTATAATGTTGGGAAACTATACATTTTTGGTTTCAGTACTTCTTGAACTATTAATTTGCATATAAAACTTACATTTATAAAACACCCTGAAGTCACATGACACAATTCAAGATGGCCGCCAGGTGACTGTGAAAATGATAAGTGTAAATGACCGCGTTGGTAGGGTAATAAAAAAAATAGTGTTTTCCAAAAGCAGATACTCCGAAATGTTTATTAGTCCGTTTGCTCACCTGGTAATAGGACAGATTTTAATTTTGATTTTGTTTTTCGTGTTTTTTATGGCTCTTTGTCAAAATATGACATAGATATAAGGCACAAAATATTTTCATGTTTTTCTTTTGTTATGCACAATCTAAACTTATAAGCCTAGAAGAATTGGTTCACAGAAGTAAAATGGATGTTTCAGAGTCTACCATTAGTAAATTTATGAAAATACATATTTCTGCTGCTTTTGACAGCACTTTACAGCCTACACAATTGCCGACATGCTGTTTCTTCTGTTGGTGTTTTTCATATAATGATCTCAGTCTTGTTATTGGACATATGTTCAATATCTCAAACTATATTTTCTGACTTTTTTGAACAGTAGTGATGCATATTTTGTGAATGGTTGGCATATGATTTCATGCATATAACTCTTGAAGGTCACAGTCCTTGACCTTTGACCTTAAATGGTAGCTACTGGAAGTGTGCAAAGGTGTATCTTTGACCTCTATTTGCCCTTATTGTAGATGTTGAAGGAGTTTATTCCATTATGGTGAGAACATTGTTTACAAGTGTTGGTGTTTGAATTGTAATGATAATTACTTAGATTTTTGTTCATGAAATTGGTGGGAGGGGGGCCATATGATTTGACCGTTGACCTCTATTTACACCGTTCTAAGTGTTTCATGGTCCTTAATCCATTACTGTTAGATCATTTGTTACAATTGAGGCATTATTGGAATTGTAATGATGAGTAACTGCATCCTCCTTAGTTACTGTGTTGGAGGAGGTTATGCTTTTTGACCTTTGACCTCTAATTATACTTGTTTAGGTGTATCAGGGTTGTTATTGAACACTACCCTTGGATAATTTGTTACTAGTGTTGCATTATTGTAATTGTCTTGATAAATACTTGTGTTTTCATTGGTTTAATTGGTGTCGGGGGATCATGTCTGTTGACCTTTGACCTTTAACTTTTCTAAGTATTTCAATGTCATTAGTGCATTACGGCTGGATCCTTCCTTTCCATATGACCCTCTACACCTCTACTTACCTCTGCTATCATTGGTCTCTCGCCTGCAACCTCCGGTGCCACGCCTGCAGACTTTTTGTCAAAAGAAGAAACTCCATTGAAAAGCATTGGGCGCCTGGCACTTAATTGGCACCCTGCACTTGGCCACCCCTGTGCCCCTGGTGGTGTATGTTTGGTTCTGCTCTGAAGCCCCCACCTGTGCTTGTGCTAACCCCCAAAGCTTGGCATCTGCAATCAATCTACTTCTCTGCAAGCAGGGTGGCTCTAGGCATTCCCAGTCTCCATTGGAAAGCATTGGGCCAACCTCCGACTTTGACCTCTGCAGTGGTGCAGTTTTGGTACTCTCCTTACCCTTTGCCCTAGCTGACATTTCCAAGTATACTATGAATCCTTATATGGACGGCCAGACTTGTTAGACCAGTATGGCCTGGCAGCATTTCTTGAGAGCCGGTGTGGCATGATGGTCAACACAGGTTGCTAATGGAGACTCTTCGATGCTCTCCTATTGACGGAGGCTTGGGAGCCCCTGAATTCGAATGTTATTATTTATCCGACAAACTACAGTGGGTGGCACAGTGGCCAGCTGGTTCCTGCCAGGAGCAAACAGGCCTGACGGGTAGATTTACTCCTCAAGAAGCATTACTAGAGAAGCTTCTGGCTTGAAAGGCTGACGTTCCACGGCACGGGATTCTGTTGTCTGTGGTCCTGGAGTGTTGTAAGCGAATTATACGACAAACAGCTGGGAACCCACTATACAGCCCAGAATTAACACTGCTAGGATTGTTTGTTGTTACAAGTTTACCCTTTGTTTTGTTGAACGGCCACTGCAATAGTTCCTATCTGAGACACATGTGGAGCAATGCAAAATGGCAAAACATCTTATACAGTTTCCTGGTATCCTGGAAACTCCCTTAGAGGTATTTTGTGCACAGGGAGAATAAATGACTAACATTAAGGTATCTGGATTAATACCTCAGAGTGGTACTACCTTGAAACCCGGTGGTACCACCCGCCGGAGATGCATTTGGGGTCATATATCATAGTGGGGATAACAGTTAAAGATATTGATTACATCCTTGAGAAGTGCTATGAATATATGATTGGAATATGTGTTGTAAAATGGTTAATAAGATATGTTAAAAAATAACATTCTTGGCAGAATCAGGAGAGACAAAACAAGAGCGAGTTTGCCTTGAACCAACTGTAAAAGTTGTGCTTTGGCTCTGCTGGCAGCAAACACACCTCAGTGAGGGCATTAGCACAAGTCAAGCTGCCATAATCCTACAAGCTGTCCCTAGGCTAAACATGTGTACTTGACGGTTGTTGAAGACCCTGTCAACCTAGAGGGAAGAAAGAGAGAGAGTGTGCCTATAATCTGACCCTTTACTAAACATTGTTGGTACAGCTAGGAGAAACCAAAGGAGACAGAGGTTGCCTTGAACCAACTGTACAAAGCGGTGCTGTGGGGCACTTGACGCCAAAAGCACCTCAGTGAGGGCATTAGCACAAGGCAAGCTGCCATAAACCTACAAGCTGTCCCTAGGCTAAACATGTGTACTTGAAGGTTGTTGAAGACCCGTTCCACCTAGAGGGAAGAAAGAGAGAGAGTGTGCCTATAATCTGACCCTTTACTAAACATTGTTGGTACAGCCAGGAGAAACCAAAGGAGATGGACGTTGCTTGAACCAACTGTACAAAGCGGTGCTGTGGGTCTCCTGCCACCTCAGCACCACAGTGAGGGCATTAGCACAAGGCAAGCTGCCATAAACCTACAAGCTGTCCCTAGGCGAAACATGTGTACTTGATGATTGTTGAAGACCCGGTCCACCTAGAGGAAAGAAAGAGAGAGAGTGTGTGCCTACAACCTGTCCCTGTAGTAAACATTCTTGGCAGAGAAAGGAGATCCAAAATGAGAGGCAGGTTGCCTTGAACCAACTGTACAAAGTGGTGCTGTGGGTCTGCTGGCAGCAAACGCACCTACTTGAGAGCATTAGCTCAAGGCAAGCTGCTAAGCATGTACCTACAAGCTTTCCCTAGTCTAAACATGTGTTGTTGATGGTTGTCGAAGTGCCTGGTCCACCTAGAGGGGGAAAAAGAGAGAGAGTGTGCCTACAACCTGCCCCTGCCCTAAACATTCATGGCAGAGCGAAGAGATACAAAACTAGAGGCAGGTTGAATTGAACCAACTGCACAAAGTGGTGTTGTGGTTCGGCTGCCACCAAAAACACCACAGTGAGGGCATTAGCTCAAAGCAAGCTACTATAAAGCTACAAGCTGTCCCTAGGCTAAACATGTGTAGTTGAAGTTCCTGGTCCACCTAGGAGGAAAAAAAGAGTATATCTATAACCTGACCCTATGCTACTCTTGTTGAAAGAGTAAGAAGAAGATCCGGATTCCTAGAGCGTATACCAAGATGATTCCCAGGAGGCCCACACATTTGGTATACTTTCTAGTCACCGACTTACCTGAATGATTTTTCTTTGGCAACTTCCACCAGTCTTACCAGCGTGACATGATTGTTCATTTTCTTCACCTTCATAGCAGACAAAGTGTTCTCATGAGTACAGTTTCCACCACATGAAGAAAAAACATAATTTAATAATGAAGTACTAGTAGTCACACATCCCCAAATAACACCCATTCATTTCTTTTATACTCACTCTCTTACCACGCAGAGTTGGATAGTAATTAATATTATTTATAGGTTTTATATAGCAATAGCTAGACCCAAAGGTATCAGAGCGCTTTACATATCGATCCGTGTCATTACATAGAAGACACATACACAATAGAATGTTCAACAACATAAAGGTAAATTATCAAACTAAACATTTCAAGGGCATAGTTTATCCAGTCAAGAAACTTTACAGGACATTAAAAACAGGAGTAAGGCGAAGGACAAAGCAGAATCTGAAAAAACATCAGAATCATACGCCTGCCTATAAGGACTGGAAGGATTGTGTGACTTAGGAGCAAGCTTAGTCAGAATGAGTATTAAAGTATTTGTTGCGTAGAAGGAGTTTAAGGTCCTGTTTGAAGCATGGGACGGATGGGTTACGGTGGAGGTCACTGGGGAGTGTATTCGAGAAACTAGGAGCATTAACAGAATGAGCGAATCTGTGAAGATTTCTTTTTTAATTTGAGAGAATGAGAAGATGTGAGGTGGAGCTTCTCAGCGCCTAGGCTCGTCCTGCTTTGGAGAGTTTGGAATCAAGTTAGTTAGGGTTGTGTGGGTATGCAGGGCTTTGTAGGTGATGCAGGCAGTCTTGAAGAAACGTATTCCTTCAATGGTAAGCCAGTAGAGGTTAATTAAAGCCGGGTATTTGTGCTCAAATCATTTAACACCTGTTAGTAGCCATGCTGCTAGGTAGAGAACTATTGTAAGGGGTGCAAGGTGGGTTTTTGGAGTTCCAGTGAGGATGGTGTTGCTATAATCCAGATTTATACCAGGTAGCACTAGAGACAGGTTCCCTTTCCCCCACTACGCAACAGGTGTTGGTCACGTTCCTCCCGAAACCTGGTAGGAACCCAACGGATATAACAGACCCTGTGTATACCCAATTAGTGCCATATACACGAAGGCCTAAAGTTTGATAAAGATTCATGTTGGGTGGAACTTAATGGGCCTGCCAACCTACAACCTATGTTAATACAGTAGTGAGTCTGGACTAGGGAGGGGGATGGGACATGGCAGTTCTAATCTTAAAGAAAGTGGGTGGGTTACAATATTTTCTTAGCCCTTTTGTTTGCATTGGGTCCCTCTGACAATAGAAATGTAAAAATAGAGTATCCGGTTGACTGCCGGGATTTACTACTGGAGGTGCTAATGTATATATTACTAAAGACCCCTTCCAAAGTATAAATGCTGTTAACATTGGCCCAGCCACTTCAACGCGGCAGCCATATGCTTGCAACACAACCATTTAAAGAACATTCACTAACGTGGCTGTGTTACTATAGATATTTTTTCAATAACCATTTCAGTTGGGCCATGCATTTATTTTTATTACAAATAACTTGAAAGGAGACAACAATACATTCTCTCCTAACCAGTACTCGGATTTCAGGCAGCTACGATATTTCATTGGTTTTTTTTTCTTTCCACAATTGCAGTGTATATTTCATTTTGTTCTCTCTACCAACTTATTGTAATATCCTTCGGGATCTTGTTCGCTCTATATAAAACTTTATAAATAAATAAATCTATTGGGGATTTTGGCACGGATATTTTGAATGCTTCTGAAATATGATTTATTGTTCTTGAAAATTAATAAAATGTGTTTGAAAAAATAAATAATTTTGATGATGTTTGTTTTATCATCATGTTGTTTCTTTATGACGTATGAGCTGTGTAGACCAGGGTTCTCTGACAAGAACGGACCAAATGTGTATTTTTTAAAGTATTAAGGGATGAGAGAAAATATACGAAATGATTGAACATGCTCTTGCACTCTGGTGTGTGAATTTCTTTTATTCAGCAATTATTAAACATTGGCACATTAGTCTGGCATTTCAAAATTGCTCAAAATACATGAATCAAAACAAATATTTTCATTCCCTAATTCCCTATGTTAAGCTCTCTACCCTGAAAAGGAAAAAGACATTTAAAATAAGTTCTCTTACGTGTGCCAAGAAATCGGACAGCACTTCGCCCTCAGGAACAAGACAGCACAGTTCCTCTCAAGGGGCCAAGTTTTTATACCTTTCTAACTCACTAATCTAAACTAAATGTAATTTTTCAGAGTCTTTCTGCAATTTCATTGGTTGACAACTGTTGGACCACATTAGGTCATTCATTTTTGACCAAGTCCGGGGCACATCATAAGCCCCTTTTGTTCATAGTTTCACCATCCTCCAGCTTCCTCAGAAGTGCAACATTATATAACAAATCATCGCTGCTTCCTCAGCTTGGCAGAAATCTCAATATCCTGTCCTTGTCCATGGAAAGGACCATCAGAGCTCGACTTTTCTTGTCTTTGCACAGTTACATTTTTCTTTCGATGAACACATTAACGTGGCAGAGGATTTCAATCGCCCTCCAAAAAGTGTAGACCTCAAGCCTTTTTCACGGGCTAGTATTCAAACAAACACAAAACAATAATTAATTCAGGTAATGAAAGTCATTCTGTTACCCACCCACCATTGCTAATGTTAACCCATTAGTTTATGTAACCTAGCAGAAAGCACAAAGAAAGCAGCGTTTTTAATCTACCATTCTTCATAAAGTCCAGCAGGATTCTCCATATGTCTGAAAAAGATAAAAAGACTCAACATAGACGAAAGCACATATAAAATAAGCACATGCAATTAATTAATCAGCCGCATTAATATTGACAAAGACAATAGGACAAACAAAACAAAGTTAGTTAATTATTTTAAAACATACTTGCAGATGCAACATAAAGCACATAATGTTAAACCCACATGTTGGTGTATGCAATTTTACTCTAGGTTGGTTTAGTAATACAAATCATGCAAAAACCTATTAATATGATTAATCAAATTATGGAAGATTAATTTTTACGAGCCAGAATAAAATTATTTCTGAAACTCGCTCAAACAACTCCCTCATCTGGTGATTTTAAAATCACCAAACAACACCCAAAATTTAGCAAATTTTGAACCAAATTTAGAGACGTCACATTATGATTTCTTTCAGTATTAGTCTCCCTAAACCCCTGTCTCAGCGGTTTGTCTGGTACTTTCATATTGAGCCCTCCGCATCTCCTCTAACTCAATTTCCTTTTCCTGTTCCTTTCTAAGTTTATAAATCCTCCTCTTTTCCCTTACATGCTTCTTCCTCTTGTGGAACATGCAACTAATTTTTAACATAAGTATCACCATAATGATGACGATTACAGGACAGAGTGCTTTGCCAATGATTGAACTGCCAATCTATGAAAACCAATCTTTAATTGCCTCAATCCTTTTGCCTAATAGTTCGGTGAAATTTTCATCTTCCAGGGGTTCTATCTCCGAATGAAATTCTGTGATATTCTTTAGAAGTGTTTCAATATTCTGACTCTTGTCTGGGATATAAGCACAACAATGCTGGACATGTAAAACCTCACAGACTCCTCCCTCTTTTGCAAGCAGAATGTCTAATGCAAGACGATTCTGCATACCCATGCTCCTAGTAACAACAAGTTCTGTGTTGACTAATTGGAAACCACTTGCAGTGTCTGTTGACAATCTGTCTACAATTGTGGAAACTTTTCTAATTTTGATTGCATTCAAAGTTATCCCTACCATAGGAATGATTGCGCCAAAAATGTCTCCCATGAGTTCTGTAAAACTTTCCCTCTTGTACCTGTTCAGGTGTTCACCAAATTCAATGGTACCCTTTGCGTTTCTGTCAACATGAACATTTTTGGGAAAAACTAATCCAAGATAACACGTCCCATACCAATGGTCAGGGAGGCTAAAATACGCCTTGTTTCCATAAACAAAATTAATTCCAGGAAAAATAGGATCTTTCCCACCTTTAAATCCCCACCCCCCTGTGATAAGGTATGTATCCTCACATTGACTAGCACCCACAAAAAGATTATCATACAGTGTATTATCTCTTCTAATGCAAAATTTTCCACTAACTGGCTCATCTATGTGTATAGCATAATTTGTGTTAACACCATTAAGCTTCTCATCCTCCAACTGCCAAAACTTAGATTTAGCATGTTTCAGCATCTCATTTCTTTTGTAAATTGCTCTTCTCTCCTCAACCATGTTTAGGAAAGTCTTTTCTTCTGCTCTCATCTTGCATGTTGAATTGTTTCTATAAGCATATTCGTAGGTAAGCTCGTTAGTCATCAAAAAGAATTCCCTCATCTGCTTTGCAGGTCTGACTTTGTTTAAGCTATTTACAAGTTTCAGGTTAGCAAAAACTTCATCATAATCTGAGTAAAAATACTCCAGTCGACCTGTTTGATAGAACAAGCTAGCAATCACACTACACGTGATGCCATAAGTGAGGGGTAACATATTATAAGTAACCCCTTCTGAAACAGAAGCAGGAAGCTTCACACAGACATAACATTCCTTTACATTCATGACTCTAACATACTCTGATAAAAGTCTAGAGAAAGAATTGCTAGAAAAATCTCCAATAGATCTATCTTGATGGATCTCTGGATTGTGCTCAATAACTCTGTTAGTCTTGCCAGCATGTTTTTCCTGTTTAGTCTCTACTCTACTTGTCATATTTGCCTTAAATTTCTGCTTGTCGATACCAAAAGGATAAAGGACAGCTAAGACTAACCAGACCAGGATTAAAAGAACCACACAGATTGAAGACATTTTGCAACATCTTCCTAAAATGGAGCACCTTGAATTATCAGAACTAGGCATTTTAGAATTAGGAATCAAAAATCAAAAACAAAAATTTTAAAATTTGTGAATAATGTAAGTAATGTAAGTAATTAAACTAATATCTCCCCATTTAAAAAAAAAAAATTTAAGTAACCCTCTAACAGCTTTTCTTCGACCTTGCGTCACATGAATGTGTTTTTCCACCTAACACAATTTCTTCAGCCTTATGCCAAAAATAAAACCCTAATCTAAAAGAAAACAACCCTAATCATTGTCACTGGCTTCTTCCAAATCCTCTTGACTGCTACTTCCAACATCCACTATTGGCGGTATTACAATATACGTCCACTCTGGGGACTTGTATTTCTGATTTGGTCTAATTACTCTTTTTGCTTTACGACTAATTACTTATTACGAAAAACAGTGGTCCGTAGGATTAAGTTATCACAAAGACATATGCAAATATAGACTCCAATCAGTACTATATTGATTCTTGTTTTCAGTACCAAGCCGGGCCTGAAATTTTATTTCAAATATAAACAAGTTTAAAAGACCATCAGAGGGGTCTAATGTAAACGTTGATAGGGTACAAGCCTGTACCTATCCAAAAGTACACTCCAAAAGGATTGAAAAAATAGGGAAGAAAGCAAGGAAAAGAGGGTAAAGAATATCAGGCAAAAAGAACATGGGAGCCAATTGTCCCTTGCATCAATAGCATATTCGCATAGCAAGTTCAGACAACAAATTCATGTAACAATTTCAACACGATGGTAAAGTTACAGAATTTGGAAAAGTGTCGACGACGTTTCGATCCCCGGCTCCTAGTGAACTGGGATCATCATCAGGACATAAACAATGTTTTGCCTGTATGCGCTTTTTTCAAACTCTGCAAACGATCCTCGCGAGTGTCCTGTGATACTAGGAGAGAATGTGGGGTGGAGGCTGGTGCCTCGATGTCCTGTTATGATACGTATAACATTATGGCCATTAGTTCCTTTTCAGCTACTGGAAATCCGCTGGAAGGGGCCAGTATACTTAAGCCAGACCGCTTGAAAGTATGCGTTTGGTATTGTTTCTTCACGTAGAGTCAGTGCTCCTTCATTCGCGATCCGAGCGAAGAACGGGCGGTGTGCTCAATGGCAGTCCGCCGGCTTCCCGAAAATGCACTTCCGCATTCCAGCGGATTTCCAGTAGCTGAAAAGGAACTAATGGCCATAATGTTATACGTATCATAACAGGACATCGAGGCACCAGCCTCCACCCCACATTCTCTCCTAGTATCACAGGAGACTCGCGAGGATCGTTGCAGAGTTTGAAAAAAGCGCATACAGGCAAAACATTGTTTATGTCCTGATGATGATCCCAGTTCACTAGGAGCCGGGGATCGAAACGTTGTCGACACTTTTCCAAATTCTGTAACTTTACCATCGTGTTGAAATTGTTACATGAATTTGTTGTCTGAACTTGCTATGCGAATATGCTATTGATGCAAGGGACAAATGGCTCCCATGTTCTTTTTGCCTGATATTCTTTACCCTCTTTTCCTTGCTTTCTTCCCTATTTTTTCAATCCTTTTGGAGTGTACTTTTGGATAGGAACAGGCTTGTACCCTATCAACGTTTACATTAGACCCCTCTGATGGTCTTTTAAACTTGTTTATATTTGAAATAAAATTTCAGGCCCGGCTGGGTACTGAAAACAAGAATCAATATAGTACTGATTGGAGTCTATATTTGCATATGTCTTTGTGATAACTTAATCCTACGGACCACTGTTTTTCGTAATAAGTGATTGCCCAAGGTCCTTAGGTACTTATTTGGGTCCCCCTTGTTTGTGAAAATATATTACGACTAATTACTTCAATTTTCTTTCCTTTCTCGTTTTTATTTTCAGAATCACCTTTTTGACTTGAAATTTCGTTGATCTGCTCTTTAGATTTTTTCACTAATTTGAATTTCAGATTTTCTTTTGGCCAATTATCTCCTTTTCTCAAGATTTTCTTCTTTGGCACAGATTTGTTACATTCAGCTTTCCAAGCTCTTTTCCTGAATTTTCTTATTTCAGATTCTTCATCACTCTCATCTGAGTCAGTTTCTGAGACTTCAAATCTATGTTTAGGAACATCTTCTTTACTCGGCAACTTCACTCCGTTAGGAACATCATCTTTGTAGCTGGTACTTGGTAATTCTTCCTCTTCTTCAGGAATTACTTTCAACTTCCCAGTTTCAGATTTCTTGTTCCTGCTTTCAGAGCTTCCAGTCTGCTTTTCAATACTCTCCTGGATTTGATTATCTTCCTGCTCAGAATTTTCTGCTTCAGAATCTTTTTCTGCTTCAGAATCTTCCTTCTCTGCTTGAGATTCTTTTTCTAGCAGATTTTCATCATTTCCTTGATCTAGAGTCACAATTTCCAGATCTTTTTCATTCAACGCCTGATTCGCATCTGAATCTTCCAGATGTCGACTTTCTTGTTGATCATCAGAATCTGGATCTTCCGGATCTCTTTCTGAATCTGAATCAGTTGTTGTGTCACTTTCTTCGTCAAGATCATCAGGAGGTGGTACACAAATGGTGTGACTTGCATGCACCCACCTTTTCAGGCCTCTACATTTGACAGCATTTGTTGTAACAAGTATCACTTATCTTGCTTTCTGCCATCTGGGTACGAAACAGTTTCTCCTTCGATGAATTTTTGTTCTGACTCAATCTCCTGGTAACAGATCATGAGCTTGCTCTTTCTCTTTTGTAATCACATCTGTTCCCACCTGATGGAATACAGAATTTACTACATCAGAAAGGTTCTGGCAATACTCGATAATTGCACTTTCATTAATACTCAAAACCTTGACAACTGGAACAAATGCTTGCCTCATAACTCTGCCCATTAAGACTTCGTGAGGACTAAGGCCTGTCTTTTTGTCAGGAGTACTTCTTAAAGACATTAAAACAAGTGGAAGAGCATCTGTCCACTTTACTCCTGTAGCTAGACACATTTTGGAAATTCTGTTTTTGATTGTTCCATTTATCTGCTCTACAACACCTGATGCTTCTGGTCTGTATGCACAATGTAACTTTTGTTTAATGTCCAAAGCTTCACAAATCAATTGTAGCAATCTGTTTTCAAAATGCGTTCCGCGATCACTTTCAATAGTAACCGGAAAACCATATCTAGGTATGATCTCCCTCAAAAGTAATTTTACCACAGTGACTGAGTCATTGTGACGAGTTGAGAATGCTTCTACCCATCTTGAAAACAGACAAACAATCACATGCACATACTTGAGCTTATTGTGTGGTGCATGTCAATGAAATCTATCTGTAGCCTGGTAAAAGGACCACCCTCCCGTCCTATGGTTCCCAAACTTACAACAGTCTTCCTATTTGGATTCATTTGTTGGCAGGTCAAGCATCTCTGGCAAAGTAATTCTGCAAGAATCCTGAATTTTGGACTAAACCATGTTTCTCTGAATAATCTGATCATGGAGTCTCTTCCCAAATGCCCTGGACCATGGTACATCCGTGCCATGTCAGCAATCATACAATTTGGCATTACTGGTCTGTCATCTTTGTAAACCCAAACTCCATCTTCTTCTCGCTGTCTGCACTCTGCTTTTAGCCATGTATTTTTCTCTTCATCATCTGCCTCATCTTGTAGCTCCTTTACTCCCTGCCATGTTTCAACTACAGAAGTTAGCATGAGAGAGTTCAGAATGTAACTTTTGTCTTTTTCCCGATTGATTGAATAATTGTTTTTGGCGCAATACTTTGCAATTTCATCTGCATAAGCATTACCTTTTGTGATGTAATTGTTTCCTTTTTTATGGGCTGCACATTTCACGACAGCAATCTTTTCTGGTAACTGAATGCCATCAATCAATCTTTTGATCAATTTTGAATTCCTGATTGGTGTTCCCGCAGAGATTAAATAACCTCTTTGAGACCAGAGCTGAACATAGTCATGGACTACGCCATATCCATACTGACTATCAGTCACTATGGTAATCTTTTTCCCTTCTGCTCTTTCACAAGCTCAAATTAAACCAATTAATTCTGCCACTTGAGCTGAACAAATTCCATCAAGAGGAGAACCCTAAACAACATCTGAGACTGTACATACTGAGTAAGCTGCTCTCAGAATGCCCTCTTCTGTTCTTAGACAGGAACCATCAACAAAGTAAACCCAATCAGATTCTGGCAAGGGAACATCTTTTATATCCTGCCTGGGCTTGGTACAGTAATCTACAACATCCAAGCACTCATGATCAATGTCGATTTCATTTTTGACTTCAGTAACAATACCATCAGGCAATAATGTGGAAGGATTTAGATTCACACATCTTGCAATAGAAACATTATCTGATCCCAGAATTGTTTTCTCATATTTAGTCAGTCTGTTACTTGTCAAATGCTGGGTCTTGCTTCTGGTAAGAAGAATTTCAACTGAATGAGGTACATACACTTTTACAGGAAATCCCATAATGATACCTTCACTCTGCTCTAGACTTACACTTGTTGCAACCACTGCTTTTAAGCAACCTGGCAAAGCTTTTGCAACCGGATCCAAAACTGCTGAGAAATAAGCAATTGGCTTTCTCAGTTTTCCATGTCTCTGAATTAGAACTGATAATGCACAACCTTCCCTTTCACTGCAGTGCAGCTCAAATTCTTTTTCGTAATCTGGCATTCCTAAAGCTGGAGCTTCGCACAAACTTCTTTTTAATTGCTCAAAGGCCTCTATTTCAGTTTTTGTCAATGTAATCGGGTCTTTTATGTCAGCTTTTGTCAGTCTCTGTAGTGATTTCGCAATTACCGAAAATCCACTAATCCATGGACGACAGTAACCAACCATTCCCAGAAACATTCTGACCTGTCTTTGTGTTGTCGGGGGTTGTATTGCTCGAATCATTTTAATTCTTTCAATTGTCACTTGTCTGATCCCTTTTGCAATTCTGTGACCAAGATATTTTACTTCTTGTTTGCAAAACTGTAATTTTGCAGGTGACACCTTATGTCCCTCATCTGCCAATCGATTCAAAAGAGTAATGGTGTCAGTTACACAATTTTCTCATGTTTTTACAGCCACTAGAAGGTCATCAATGTATTGGACCAATGTCGATTTTCCAGGCGAAACTAAATCTTCCAGGGATTTCTTTAACAACTGATTAAAGATAGATGGACTCTCAGTATACCCATGTGGGATACAACACAATGCTAGGATGCAGTTCTGGAACCTGAACGCAAAAAATTGTTGGCTTTCTGGATGCAGTGGAACTGTAAAGAAGGCATTACATAGGTCAATGACCGTATACCATTCTGCATCATGCGGAATCTGATAAAGAATTACCGCAGGGTTTGGAACAACAGGGCAACATGGAACAACAATCTGGTTAATTTTTCTCAGGTCCTGAACAATTCTGTAAGTTCCGTTTGGCTTTTTGATACCCATAATCGGTGAATTACATGGACTGCTCTCAATCTCTTTTAGAACACCCTGACTTATGAATTTTTCAATCACAGGAATGACTCCTTCAATTGTTTCAGCTTTCATTTTATACTGAGGAACGTTTGGGAAATGTACTCCTTGTTTTAAAGTAATTTTTACTGGATCCACATGTTTCATGAGACCCATATAATTTCCAGTTAAGCCCCAAATTTCTGGATTGACTGGCCTTTTAAGCTCTTCAGGCAAATTGTTTTTGTCAAAAGCAGGAAATAATTTACTTTCCTCTTAGACCATCAACATTATTAATTTGTAAAGACCATCTACTTCTGAAGTTTGTAGCTCAATATCATCCGGTGAGCAATAAATTCTACAATTCATCTTACACAATATGTCACGTCCTAACAAATTTACAGGACTACTGTCACAAACTAGAAATCTGTGTTTGTCTTTGAAATTCCCAATCTCAACTTTTACTGGTTCAGTTAAACTTGTTTTAATTTGCTGATTAGCCACACCTACAACTTGGATGGACTCACCAGAGAGAGGAAGATTTTCAATTTCTGCTGATCTAACAGTAGAACGGGTAGCAGCTGTGTCAACAAGAAAAGTGACATCAACATCATTCACTTTACCATTAACAAATGAACCAGCCTGATCTACCTCAAGAGTGGGTCCAAGCACACACTCTTCTTCCTCTCTCAGGCACCGTAATGACTCATGAGTAATCTTCAGAAGAATCACTTGCGTCATTGTCTTTCTACCAAAATTGCTGAGAAACATTTGACACATTCGTTTTTGGCAATCTGTTTACCTGATCTCCTCCGCAGAAACCTGTTTCTGGTGTGTACCTCTGAGCATTCACACAGTTTGGAAAAGGTGCTTGTGGAATCTGGCTCTGCTGATTCACTACCTGCCGCTGTAGCTGTCGCTGCTGACTTAATTCGTTTAACTGCTGGTGTAGCTGCTGTTGCTGATTTATCTCACTCTGCATCTGTGGATTCAATGATGAATTTTTAAAATATCTGGGCGGATTTTTGCACTCTCGCTTCCAGTGTCCAATTTCGCCGCAATTAAAACATGGGAGCTTCTATTTTAGCTGTTCAATATTCACATTAAATTTTGGTTTATTATTAAAATTTTTCTAAATTTGCCTTGATTCTGTTGCACATTTTTATTTTCTAAGGCTATCTGCTGTTGCTCAGCTGCCTTCACTTGTGCCCACAATGCATTTTCCTTAAGCTTCTTTTGTTTTGCATTAATCTCATCACTGCAAAATTTTGCCTTTCTCAAGATGTCATCAACTGAAAGTGATTGCCAACCCACAATTCCATTTTTAATCATATCACTTATTTCAGGTCTCAGGCCATAAACAAATCTGTAAATGAAGTGGCTCTTGTCCTTTTCACTTAATTTTTCATAGCCACTGTATTGTTTGAAAACCAACAGTAACCTTTCATAAAATGAATGTACTGACTCTTTTGGCTCTTGGTTTGTTCTGTCAATTTTAACCCAATCTACTTCTTTCGGGGGAATTTTTTGTTTCAGCCAATAAATTACTTTATTGTATATTTCCATGACATATTTTGATGGGGCACCTGTAATAGTGTCTCGAGCAGGCTCTTCTTTAGGCCAACTCACAGAAGTTTTACATTCTCTCCAAAGATCTGATAGGACAACAATGTCAAAGAATCCATCCAGATCAATCCACAGAACTTTTTACACTTTAATGAATCTGTCTACCTGACAATACCATTCCACGGGCTTTTCTCTCAGCCGAGGAAAATCGTTTGTAAACAACAGGATGTCCTGTCTTGACCAAGGGACATGCACATACCCTCCACCTGCTATTTCCCTCATTGGAAATTCGGAAACTGTTTCTCCTCTGTCTCTTTTGTCCTGTTCTTTATTCTTAGACCATTTCATTCTCCATTTACCTAATTCACCTAACCTTTTGAGAAAAGTTATCAATTCTCTAATATGGGTTATTCTTCCTGAAGTATTTAGGTTATCAATATCTTTCTCAGAAAAATCCACTCTGTAATGTTTTTGCAAATGTTTCTGTTTGCTTAAATCAATTTCTAATTCAGCAGCCATTTCTTCCAGTTGTTCATACCTGTTTTTCATTTTCCACTGAATACTTTTGCAAATAAAAAGAAGATCATCATCCTGATACAATCTTAAATTGTCAGTACCAATTGTGTCAATTATTAATTCCTCCAAATCTGCTTTTAATTTTGCAACATCAAGCTTTTTAAATTCAGGAGCTTCTGGAGACTGTGCATTTTGCGTTAAGTCTATTTTATTCAAGCTTCTTTCTGAAGAAGCAGAATCAGATTCTGCAACAGATGTTGTCTGACAACCTGTCAAGCTTTGATTAAAAGTTAAATTTAGCATCATAGATTTTTCCCTATGTATTTCTGATAGCTCCGAATAAATATTTTCAGCCACTTTCTGAATTTCTGCATGGACCAATCGTTACTGGTACTGTCACTGCTTCCATGCCTTTAGTTAATTGTTGAATTAAATCTTCCTTTGCTTTATTATAATTTGAAATTTCTGGCATATCAGCAAGTCATTCTGGGTTTCTCGGGAAATCACTTCTCTGATCTGGAATTCTGTTTTCTCTTGGTGAACTAGAATTATTTATTGACCCTACCCTTTCAGGAACTGTTAAAAATCTGGATGAACCTTCATCAGCTTCCCTAGGAGGTGCACTTGGAGAAGTTCCTGTAGAAACTCTCGGAGTAGATTGTGAATCTGCTTGATAAGGTGGCGGTTTGCGTTTAGTAGAATAAATGTCTTCTAAAACTGCATCATCTAATTCTTCATCAAGTTTACCTTTCTTTTGAGTACTCTTTTGACCTGGAGTTTCAGTAATCATTATTCTCACTGGGTACAGACCATCATACATGTCTGCTTCTCTCCAGCGTCTCACTTTATCCTCATGTGTTTCTCTATTTACATTATAGTTTGGGTTTCTAGGTAAACCTTTGCTTTCTCGTTCGAGTTCTCAACCTCCCATTCAACTAAAGCTTCAAATTGTGTAGGTCTAGGCTTTGGCATAAGAGCCATCATTTTTTCTCTCAGGTTTTTCAAAACTTTCATATTAAATGATCCATCTTCCGGCCATGCTAATATGCCATAATTTTTTGTATATTGCATCCAATTTTCAAACCAAATTACAGTATGATAACCATATTCGCCTTCCATATATGCTGCGGGTGTTTTGTACTTATGAAGGAATTTTCCACCACGCGTTTCAATTTTCTTGTCGGGATTAAATAAATTTTTTATTTTCTGAAACCATGAAGGCTTCTTTTCCTCCCTTTCGTACCAATAGCTCATGTTTTTAAGCAAAATCGCTTATTTCAAAAAGATCGTAAATATTTTCTTGATGTTCTGCTACTCTAGCCAATCTGTGCGCGAAAGACACTAACAAGCCAATCAGGTTAAGCTACGTCACCACCTTGCTTAACCAATAGAAATACTGTATTCAGAATGGACCAATCAGCTATCTGCTTGTCACTGTCACATGAGCCAACCAGTGCGCTTGCTGTGAAGTATACTAGCCAATCACAGTGCGAACTCAATGACGTACACTGCTGCTGCAGCTTCGCTGTGTGTGCCACTCCGTAAACTCACCCCTCCTTCACAAAAAAATTTCACAGCGCCATTTTAAACAATACTTTTCAATGAACTTCAGTTAGTAACTACAGAAAAACAAACCATTTGTCTGTTTCGCTAAGAAAGGATAGTTTTAACAGTCATTCAGAAAATCTTTAGCATGGAAATAGACGACGCTATTTCTCTCAAAAATCATTTACGCATTCAAACGGGAAACCTAATTATACATACATGAAATCTTGGCAGGACTCTAACCAACCATAGAAATCCAGAATCGCTAGTAAGAATAGACGACGCTTCCTTACCCTTCACTCAAGCTCAGATAGTTCTATTACTCTTTTCACACAAAGTTTTAAAACGGGCTCACCAGGTCCCTATACTTAATGCTACGATTTCATAGGCAATCCTCACTATGCATTTAACCAGACACACCTAAGGTCCCTAAACTTGTGTTGTACGTCCGCAACACTAGTGAAATATTCTATACCACAATTTTGAAACAGAACAAATGCACTGTGTAACTTCACCGTCACACTACTCTTTCGCCGGCTAAACCAGGAATTTTCACACTGCAGTAAAAATCCTTTCGACTACATACAACAAGGGAACAAACTTAACAACATGTTTTAGACATGGATCCTATGTAATTACCATGTAACATGTCAGTTACCATAGCAACCATCCTCTGCTACTAGAGAAATTGATCCAGTGCCCCTAAAGAAATTCTGTCTCAAACTACACCACTCACTACCTAATACTCACCATTATATATAAAACTCTCACAAGGCCCATAAAAACCGAGACAGGAATTGAGCGACTGAATCATGTGGCCTAATTAATCAAACTATCTAATATATTATATACAGTCTATATACAACTGCAGTAAACAACTTCGACCATGGTAAATAACAGTAACATTTAATTAAGCCACTTTGGCCAATGAATCAACTGATGGTAACGACTCTAAGAACTGACAAAACCAGCGTGTCATTTCAAAATCTATTTTATTAATTTTATTAAATTTCAAAGCAAAGCATCTTTATTAGAATTAATTTCTTTTATTCAGCAATTATTAAACATTGGCACATTAGTCTGGCATTTCAAAATTGCTCAAAATACATGAATCAAAACAAATATTTTCATTCCCTATTTCCCTATGTTAAGCTCTCTACCCTGAAAAGGAAAAAGACATTTAAAATAAGTTCTCTTACGTGCGCCAAGAAATCGGACAGCACTTCGCCCTCAGGAACAAGACAGCACAGTTCCTCTCAAGGGGCCAAGTTTTTATACCTTTCTAACTCACTAATCTAAACTAAATGTAATTTTTCAGAGTCTTTCAGCAATATCATTGGTTGACAACTGTCGGACCACATTAGGTCATTCATTTTTGACCAAGTCCGGGGCACATCATAAGCCCCTTTTGTTCATAGTTTCACCATCATCCAGCTTCCTCAGAATTCCAACATTATATAACAAATCATCTCTGCTTCCTCAGCTTGGCAGAAATCTCAATATCCTGTCCTTGTCCTTGGAAAGGACCATCAGAGCTCGACTTTGCTTGTCTTTGCACAGTTACATTTTTCTTTCGATGAACACATTAACGTGGCAGAACTTTTCCACTTTACTTTTCTCTGTGCTCAGCTCTTTCACGACAGGATTTCAATCACCCTCCAAAAAAGTGTAGGCCTCAAGCCTTTTTCACGGGCTAGTATTCAAACAAACACAAAACAATAATTAATTCAGGTAATGAAAGTCATTCTGTTACCCACCCACCATTGCTAATGTTAACGCATTAGTTTATGTCACCTAGCAGAAAGCACAAAGAAAGCAGCGTTTTTAATCTACCATTCTTCATAAAGTCCAGCAGGATTCTCCATATGTCTGAAAATGATAAAAAGACACAACATAGACGAAAGCACATATAAAATAAGCACATGCCATTAATTAATCAGCCGCATTAATATTGACAAAGACAATAGGACAAACAAAACAAAGTTAGCTACTTATTTTAAAACATACTTGCAGATGCAACATAAAGCACATAATGTTAAACCCACATGTTCGTGTATGCAATTTTACTCTAGGTTGGTTTAGTAATACAAATCATGCAAAAACCTATTAATATGATTCATCAAATTATGGAAGATTAATTTCACGAGCCAGAATAAAATTATTTCTGAAACTCGCTCCATCACACCACACACCCTAAACAGCTAAATAGTACCTCAATCACCCCGGAGGCACTACGATACACCCAGAAATACACTCATACACCCAAAAGAACAAAGAACAAGACCTCAGACATGACCAACATCACAGACATCCACATACATATCCACAGAGAGCAACACTGAATCTAACATATCACAAACCAGTACATATAAAGCGGCACTTATGAATACTCAAAAACTCTCACAATGTATAATGTGCAATTTGTACTGGGAATCTCCTCCCTCTGTCTGCTTGTTGCAGCATAAGGGGAGGACAAGGTTGATGGGGCGAGGCACAAGATCACAAAAACCCACCTGAGTGATAAGACCACCTACCTTTTCACCAGACTCTTCTAGCACAACATAGCTTTGTGAATACATTGTTCCTTCCAACCCAACAAGGTCTGCAAATTTTAGACAGTGAGGATGTTGAATTTTTGCAAAAATGCTCGACTACCTCAGTAATACATTTTCGAAACCTGGGGAAAGTGCAGGTCCAACCTGACACCTTTCCTTCAAGTAAAAACGTAATACTGCAAAGTGTACCTTGTAAATATGCAGCAGGAAACTCAGGCTGCCCTTTTTCTGTTTGCAAATGTTAACCCCTTCCATGCTGATGACGAACCCCAGCTGTCATGCACTATGGTGCTCGTGTGCTGATGACGGCTGGGGTTCGTCACGGCCCGCCCCTGTTCGTGCTGTTTACAGCACACCATGGGAATCGCGGCCGCATGGAAAGGGTTAAATATGTAATAGTGCATTAAATTTTGCATGCATCTATTTTTGCATATGGGTAGGAAACCCAAGTGTCTCATGAGTAAACAAAGTCTGATTGCTTTTGTGGTCTGCAGTGGAGCCTCGGTTTGTAAATACTAGTGTGTCTTTGTGTGCATTAGGTGTCTAGTCAGCAAAAAAAAAATAGCATGATTGTGATATAAAACAATAACATCTAACACAGTATAAAATAACTCACATACAATTACCTATGCCCATATTCATACAATAGGTTCTAGGTAATAGGAACCAGGTGTCCACACTGATCTCGTCATTATGTTTTGTACAAGCAGATTCCTTCGAGTTGCTAAATGATACCAGCTTGTGACATCAGGGAGATAGGCACATGCAGTGCTATCTCAGAAACTGGCTTTGCATTCTGTTCCTTTTTCATCCCTCAACTGGTATGACTGGGTGCAAGACTCTGACAGTCTGGAGCATATTTCATTGATGCTCGTAATTACTCAGCCCACCTCCCTCACCCAAACCTCGTCCATCTTGTCACTGTGCCTACTCCTTACGTACCACCTGAATTCACCAAAAATGTACAGGTCTTTCCGACAAAAGTAGTCTGAAGCCTATCAACAAACACTGCCACATAACTGAAAACACATGCATTTGTCCTTCCATCCATCCTACATGAAATGATTAAACTAGTTGTCTCCCTGTGTGTTCAGGTTGCATACAGTTGAAGGCTGCAAAAACATGTACATGGCACAACTTGGAAAAGTGTGAAGCCACAGCTTTCAACCCAGAGCCTTTCGTTTGTAACGCTACTTGATAGCAAATACCGGTTAGGAAGCAGCAAATTGTGTTTTCATTTCAAGGCCATACATTTTCTAGAGCATGGGAGAGATCTTCACACACATAAATTGTTCGTACTGTTTACCCTGATATGGATACCTTACTCACTCAGCCACTGGATTCAAGCTAGCCTGGCTGATGAGGGGTGATACCCTGAAACCGGTCCATGGATGCTTGTTTAAGGTCCAGGGATGACCTGTCTTGGCAATTCAGACTGGACTGGACTGTTTCCATGAGGAACAGATTCAAAGCTGATGTGCATATGGTTGGGTCTGATCTGGGTTGGTGAAGTGAGCTAAAGACCGATGATGGATTCAACCCAGATCTTTGCCTGATTAGACTACAAGAAGGGGACGAATGGAATATGGCACTTAGGACAAAATATGGCTTGCCTGAGTATCAAGTGATGCCTTACAGGCTATGTAAAGCCCCGGCCGCTTTTCAGCACTTCATAAATTATTTTTTAAGTGACTTAATTGATAAATGTGCAATCGCATACATTGATGATATTCTAATTTACTCAGCTAGCGAAGAAGAACACCTGAAGCAAGTAAGAGCAGTGCTTCAATGACTGAGAGAGAACGCATTACAAGTAAAACTGGAGAAATGCTTCTTTAAAACGACAATAGTGGAATATTTAGGATTATTTCTCTCTCCTTCCTTTGTAACCATGTATAAAGAAAAGGTAAAAGCTGACTCAGAATGGAAATCTTCAATAACAGTGAAAGAAGTCCAAAGTTTCATTGGCTTTGCCAATTTTTATAGGAGATTCCTTCATGAATGTTCTCAAAAAAGATTGCCACTTACTCTGCTATTGATAAAAGGAGTACTTTTCAAGTAGTCAGAAGAAGTGGAAGAATATTTCAACTCTCTCAAAGGAAGTTTCACCTCAGCACTGGTTTTGCTTCATGCTGACCTCACAGAACCATTCTGTCTAGAAATGGATCCATCTGAACTGGTCATTTGGGAAATTTTGTCACAGCGGCACAAGGTAACAGTACAAATGCACCCTCTAGCTTATCGTTCCCAAAATGTACTCCAGCCAAAGTAAATTACACAATAACAGAAAAGGATTTATTAGCCATCAAAGATGCCTTTAAGGAATGAAGGTGCTACCTGATAAGTGCCAGGCACACAGTGACAGTATTCACTGATCATAGGAACTTGAAATTCTTAAAGTCTGCTAAAACCTTAACGTCTGACAACTCAGATTGTTGTTATACTTTGCAGATTATGATTTCATAATACCATACAGGCCAGGTGTTAAGAACGGAATGGCGGATGCCTTATCAAGACTGGACACAGGAAATCACAACCATTTTATTGACAATCAGAAGATAATCCCTCCAGAAAACATAGTAGGTGTAGTTTTCAAAGTGACTATGAAGAACAAATCACTCGATCCATGAATTTGGAGGGGATTACAAGATGGGCAGACCAAGATCCAAAAAGAGGGATATGAAATCAGTTACCTTATTAAGACGGAGCTTAGTATTTGCCCACTAAAGATCTACAGACTTGAGTCTTGTATGAATGTCATGATTGTCCCTTGGCAGGACAAAAAGAAATTTAAAAAACTGAAGACCTGATCAAGCGAAGTTTTTGGTGCCCGCAAATGAACCAAGATCTTCACTGGTATGTGGCTAGCTATGAGATCTGTGCTCGGGAAAAATCTGAAAGGCAGGCCCAACGGGATTATTGCAGCCCTTACCCACTCCATCATACCCTTGGCATACTATATCCTTAGATCTTATAGTAAATCTACCTTCTAGAAAAGGATATACACTCTAAGTGTGTGTAGAATCTTTCTCTAAGATGACATATTTTATTGCTCTAAAGGGCATTCCCGCTGTTAAACAATTGTCACGACATTTCAATTAACATATAATTAGAATCCATTGCATTGCCAAGATTTTGGTCACAGAAAGGGGCACCCAGTTTATATCCAAATTCTGGAGAGCATTCACTAGTGGGCAACACATAGAAACCAAATATTTGACCAATTTTCAAACAGAGATAGATGGGCAAACAGATTGATCTAATCTAATCTAATTAACACCTTAGACTGTTTTTGTTAAACCAGGAAGAGGACTGTCCAGAATATCTATGAACAGCTGAATTCGCTCATAAAATGCTAAAAAAGAAACACAGAAAAAAACCGAACAAGTGCCTGCACCCTCCTTATTTGTTATAACGTGATTAATCCAATACGCGAGTACTTTCCTTTTTAGCCAGGATTTATGCGGGCCTATGTGTGCATTGACCTGTTGGTTCGTTTTTCCGATATAGATCTTTTGGCATGGACAAATAATTACGTAAATTACGTTTTTTGTCTTACAATTAGAGAAAGTGGAGTGTTTCCATTTAACATTCATATGCTGAAATTCCTTGCCCTCAACAGTGTTGGCACATGCAACACAGTTGCCACACCTGTGGTGTCCTTCCAATGGTTTCATATTCCAGAGGGAGAGGAGATCACGTTTTTGTTTTGGCCTTGAGATGTCTGCGCGGACAATTTGTTGCCCTATGCTTTTGTTGTTTTTATAAGCAAAAATTAGGCGGGGGAAGGGACATTCCAATCCCTCCAAAAGATGCCAATTATTCAGTACTGTTTGCCGCATTTTGTGCGTGTCTGGACCAAAAGTGGGCACGCAGACAGGACGATCTAATTCTTTCTTCTCTCTGGTCTGTAAAAGGCAATCACGTGGTGTGAACCGTGCCCTTTTATATGAATGTTTTAAAAGCTTTTTAGGATAACCTCTGTGCTTCATCTCTTCACAGAAGGTCTGTGCATGGCTGTCGTAGTCTCCTATTTCGGTACAATTTCTAGGTATCCGTAGTAGTTGCCCGTAGGGGAGATTAGCTTTAAGATTCCTCGGATGATGGCTTCTGTGGTGCAGAATTGTATTTCTACGGAGAGTGTGGAGAGTGTGCTGGCAGCACTGGAAACTCAAGATGTATGTCAGCTCAATCTCTCCAGCAGCGGAGATTGAGCTGACATACATCTTGAGTTTCCAGTGCTGCCAGCACACTCTCCAATCATTACTCCAAACAGGATTTTTCCACCTTCTGTTTATTTTACCAGTAGAGATGCAGGCTAGCATAGAGTGATTTGTACGAAACCTCCTAAGGTTCCTGACAGTGCCCCCTCTCAAGGAGGGTTACTCCAATTGTGGTTTGGTGGGAAACTTTCTATGGAAGGCCTTGATCAAGCACGGAGCATGGACATCATTCTGTTTCTCCCAAGATCGTTCGTCCGGTCCATACCCTTTCCAATCTACCAAGTAATAAAGTTCATTTTTTACCTTTTTGGAGTCAAGGTTTCTTTTAACTTCATATTAAACTCCACCTTCCATTCCTAATGGTTTGGGAGGGGCTGAGTCTCTCAGACCTGGTTTGACTTCTTTTATAGAGAGGCATGAAAAACAGGGTGAATAGTGTTCTCAGGGAGTGCCAATCGATATGTCACAGGATTAACTATTTTTTTTCTATTGGATATGGTCCAACAAAACTTGGTTGTAACTTTCGCTAGGCCTTTAGTTTTAGATTTTTAGTGCTTAGCCAAACCTGATCTCCAACTTGGAAAATTCGTTCTTTCTTTCTTATTTTACCAGCAAAATAATTTAAATGATCTTTTCCTTGGGTCAAATTTTGCACTGTATAGTGATGAACTTGTGTCAAATGTTGAATTATGACTTTTACTGAAGCTACTTCTATACTTCCACATTCAATCAAAGAGTTTGGATGTCAGTCATAGATTATATAAAAGGGAGAAAAGCCAGTGTTTTTTTTTTTTTTTTTTTTAAACCCAAGTTCCTTAAATGGGACAGGGGCCGGCTGGACCTTTTGTAAATCAGAAAAAACAGAACAAGTGCCTGCACCCTCCTTATTTGTTATAACATGATTAATCCAATTCAGACCAAACCAATACTTAATTACGTTCGATCATGTACCTTGATTTGTACCACTCACTTTTTTATTTTGTAGCAAAATGTCATACATGTTTTAGACAGAAAAACAAATACACCTTAACATTTAACACATATATATACATTTCATACAAAACAAAGAGAATATATTCACAAATTAGACTACACAACATCCAAATACCATTTAAATAATAAACATTACAATTATTATTTTCAAACAAAGATCAACTTCATGGTTTATCATAAGACAACCTCAAATGCCCAGGAACATTGAATTTTTTTTTCTTAATCCTAGTGTATACTCAATATACTAGTCTGTTCCCGTTGGTATGCCGACGCGTTTCGAGTTAGGGCCACAAAGGTTCCCGAACTCTCATCAGGGCCTTATGAGTAATCTGTGTAGGATGTAAGAAAAATAATCACTTTTCACTGAAAGACCATGAGCCTCGTGTGTCCCTTATATCATAAATTAATGATTGCCAGATTGCACCTGTATTTTTGAGTCAAAATCCAATAAGCGGTGTGTTCTCAAACTTCCCAAATGAACGGGGCATTTCTATTTAGTCCGCCCGTGTAAACATGTTGTGGTGCTGCCGCGGCTAGGTCAAGAGACGACTGACACTGTCAGTTTTTGATTCACTAAACTGAAATACTCTAAAACAAATGCAAATGCTAACAATGAGCATAACGTACCTCGTTTCTAGTGTTTTGTGATAATCCTACTCGGTGGTTACACTGGTCGCGGTTTACGTATGTTGATTACCTGTTAAAACAGATATGTATTAAGATACGGTCGGCATTTCAGGCCGAGGAAGCATTTAAAGATTGACAAAAATGCGTTTAACTATTTTACGTCGGCATCGTACCTGTGTTTGTTCACGCTCATCGTAGCACTTGAATCCCTGTTGTATGGCTCTCTTGGGCAGTATACATCAATGGCGGTCCAAATTATGTGCACTGGACGCTGTTTCTGAGTAAAGTGCGAAAAAAACGGTTAAGTCCCTCGTGTAGGAAGTCGAAATCTAATTTCGATTTTGAAACGAGAGGACGAGAGCTTACTTTTTAGCTGGTTCGTGCCGAGCGCACAGTCTTCTGCTTTCGCATGAAGTCGGGAGACGTCTGACCGAGTCACAATGCCGTGAACTCCATTTTGAGATTGCATTATTTGTGCAGGCTTGGCCCTCTGGTATTATGGGAGACATGGCTCCTCATAATTCTTGAGAAAAAACAATTTGGTTTAAATGGATATGCACGTTTTGATGAAACTATATGCGAGTGTTAGTCAACGCACTTTGTTCGGGCAACAGCTGCATAACATTTATCAAGGGCTACTGTAAAAAAGCTATTATTCAAATTGCAGGCGCTGTCACACTCTAGCTAATTCAGACATACTGTTTAATCCAGTCAGGGTGGTGTTGAACTTCAAGATGAGGTATGCTTCTTTCTGTAGCAACACCTTGTCAACATCAGCAGGGCACTGTGTACTATTTATGGTGAATAGTACAGACCATTTGAAGTCGTTTTCGTTATGTGACTTTTCAATGAAGTGCTCGACCATAGGGGCGGCGAGTACTTTCCTTTTTAGCCGTGATTTATGCTGGCCTATGTGTGCATTGACCTGTTGGTTCGTTTTTCCGATATAGATCTTTTGGCATGGACAAATAATTACGTAAATTACATTTTTTGTCTTACAATTAGAGAAAGTGGAGTGTTTCCATTTAACATTCATATGCTGAAATTCCTTTCCCTCAACAGTGTTGGCACATGCAACACAGTTGCCACACCTGTGGTGTCCTTCCAATGGTTTCATATTCCAGAGGAGAGGAGATCATGTTTTTGTTTTGGCCTTGAGATGTCCTCTGTGCTTCATCTCTTCACAGAAGGTCTGTGCATGGCTGTCGTAGTCTCCTATTTCGGTACAATTTCTACGTATCCGTAGTACTGTTTGCCGCATTTTGTGCGTATCTGGACCAAAAGTGGTCACGCAGACAGGACGATCCAATTCTTTCTTCTCTCTGGTCTGTAAAAGGCAATCACGTGGTGTGAACCGTGCCCTTTTATATGAATTACAATGCGAATTATGTGACCCTTGAAAATTATTTCCCGGTATTATTATTTCTTTAGGATCCACATGGCGTGAAGGCAGGCACGTAAAGGCAATTTAGTAAAGCACCGACGGCATTCGGCCCCAGTCTGTTTGACACGCACCCAGCACAAGGCACACACTGCATTCGGCCCCAGTATGTGTGACACGCCCCCAGCACAACATGCAGGCCCACAAGTGAGTAGAGCGAACGGTTACTTACCATGCCTCCAGCTGAACGCAGACGCCCATTGAACGCATACGCCCAGGTGCGCGATTGGCATCATAATTTCATAATGTGGCGCGATTGTTGGCGAGCAATTGCCGCGCCCATTGTCCACGGCCCTTGCTCCCGTGCAATTCCGCAATTGCCGCGCCCATTGTCGTTTGTCACGGCCTTTGCTCCCGAGCAAATGCACAATTGTCGCATCCAGCTGAACTCAGACGCCCATTGAACGCTCTTGCTCCCATGCATTTCCATGCCCATTGGCCACGCCCCTTGATCCTGCACAATTGCCGCGCCCATTGTCGCTTGCCGTTGATGTTCCACAAAAGGACTGTCAGGGGTTCACCCCCAGCGTATGGATTGGGCATTATGGCAGTGTGGCGGAGTTGGGACCCAGTAAGTGGAGTCACTAAAGTGAATTAAGTCCAGAGGCTTGGGTGGAGGCTGGGCACATTTGGGGTTATCACAGAGCCATCCAAGGGACATTTCTGGGTGTAGTGCCTGGTGCTCTAGTAACATAGAGTAACACAATTAAGTGCTGGTAGAGCAGTCCCAGTCAAAAATCCCAACCAACCTCCATCCCATACTTCCCAAAATGAAGTATCTGTCGTCCTGTGAACAAAGCCTGAAATGTAAACAAGTAAACCAGTTAGGCAATGGTGGTGTATGCTATAAGGCTATCTAATGGGCCCCTCAATGTTCAAGGTTATCAGTTCCTCTAGCTAAAGTTTTCATTGCTGCAGCACTTAGGGTCAAATTTGGGGGCTGCATGATAAGTCAGTGTATTCAGAGCTGGGTCTCTGGGAGATATTGAGTCCCCTTGTAGTCATCAGGTCTTGGCCATTGGAATTGTCCCAAAGCCCAGGTGATCCACTCCTTCATGGGGGGGAGCCAGCCGGCAAGGTGGGTGTTGCTCTGTGGGTGATAGGCCATTTCCGGGACCCAGAGCACTGCCCACGGGGTGCCACCAGCACAGCTCTACGTGGCCCCGGCTGGGGGTCTGTCATAGGGACGCTTTTCATTGAGTCCTCAGTTGCCCAGGTCCACGTCATCTCTGGCATATCAAAGAAAAAGGATTTGCCTGGAACATCACTTTAAGGTGGGCAGAAAAAAGGAGTCGGGAAGGCAGATTGAGAGCTTGTAGCTTCTGTTTCACGTGGAGATAAGAGCATCTGTGGGCCTGCCCTTGGTATAATCAGGAAAAAGCATGCGTTTAACCCCCTTATAGAGCATTTCTGTTTGTTAGCAGGCCTCTTGGAAAATGCTGTCTTGGTCCCTGAAATTGAGATTTTCATGATGATTGGACGTGCAGGGCCCCCAGCGGTGGTTTTTGGGCCTGCTCCACCATAAACCATGGGCAGAGGGCATCCGCTGGCATCCCGGACCTGATCCATTTATCAATGAAGGTGGTGCCCAGAGTGGGTTCAGTGCCCTCTAGAAAGTCAACAAGGCGGAGTTTGTTCCGATAGGAGCGGTTTTCTGGGTCTTCGGCCCATCTGTGAAGATATGATGCATGGGTCAGAAGCTGCTTTACTTGCGTTTTCAGAGTGGAGACGTCATCCTCCACCTCTGAGAGATGGGATTCCACTGCTGTCACACGGGAAGTCACGTTACAGAGGTCCTGGCGGATGAGAGCCATGTCCACCCAGACTTCCTCTATTCTGATTTCCATCAATACTTGGCAAGTCTTTATGGCGTGCAGTATGGTAGCCAGGTCTTCTTCGATTACTGTATAAAAAGTGTGACACGTGTTCAAATTTATAATTTACCTAATACCACTCTAATGTTTTTCATCTTAATGTTGCTTCACTAGGAGTATCACCTGAGCTGATTTTAGGTTGTTGACTGTGGTTTGGACAGTATCCAAATCAAGTCCTTTGCTTGAGTGAACTGTCATCCACAATTTCTTCGAAGTCAAATTATAAAAATCGTCCCAGCTGGCAAATCCATAACCATAAACTGAGCACATCACCAGACTGATGCCTGATACCTGTCCTGCCACAAATGCTCATAAATTCAATTGGGAGAAATTAGGTTGTAGACTTTATTGACTTCAAAATAACACTACGGTCGGCCTTGGAAACTAAACCTGAAGCTCTAACTTCCTATTTGCTATTATTGTCACTTCTGAATAAGTATCAAGATGGAATAATCCTATTACTTTCATAGCATGTTTGCCTGGATCTTATTATATTTGTGTGATGTTTATTCTACTCTCAGTGTCTCTGGTAAAGCCTTTAACTTAGCCAAGTCAACAAAAAGAGAGAGCCAAGGAATCTGGAAAATGTATTTACTAGAAGTACAATCAATTATCTATTATGCTTGCCTCCATAAATGAACATACAGTCTAGGCCATTCCCGTGAGCACAGCACTTTGAATAATTCAAGTTCCCTAGTCTTACTCGAGATTTAGCTTTTTTTGCAATCTGATGTAATTTTAAACCACACCTCAGCTGTAGTGTCAGCAGTGTTTTGCAGGTCTGGGCGTAGTTTGTGGAGTTTTGCTATGCAGAACTCAGCAAAGTTACAAAAAAACTCTGCAGAGTTCCGCAAGTGGCGGAGTGTAGTGTGAACTGCTATTCGCGCTGGTCTTCCTGCTGCTCGGTTAGAAATTCTACCCCAGCGGCAGCTTGCGCTCGTGAACCTACCGCTCGTGATTACGAGTGAGGAAAAAACTCTGCTCCACAACTCAAAGTGGAGTTTTCTGGACTCCGCAGAGCGCTGAGTGCAGAAAACGCTGCAAAGTCTGCAAACTCCACGAACGGAGCAGAGTTCAGTGCCCAGGCCTAGTGTTTTGTAGAGACTCCATTCCTTCTCTATCAATTTTGTCTACATTAGCCTGCATTTGCCTGTAGGGCAAATCGACAATCATCTACAAGCTTGTGTTTGCTCCTGAATTGTGATAATAACCACAGCACCAATCGGGCAACTTCAGGGCCTGTAATGAGTAGGCCATTACAAATGTCATAATTAGAGTGTCTGATAAAAATCTGACAACCTGGTGTTTTATCAGATGAGATAATTATTGTATATTCTGAGTTTTTGGGGAACAACATGTGAATTTTTGTACTTGCAGCACAAAATCATGCATGTCCTGATAAATACCGGGCCTTTTCTACTTGCTAAAATTCAGCAGTTTTGACCTGCCGACATTTAACAAAGGGTGCGCTCTATATCGCAGCACTTGTAATTACAATTAGGATCGCAATTTAACAGACCAGTTGTAATCAGGCCACACATGTTTCTTTCTGCCCAACTTTTTTCTCAGATGAAACCTGGTAAAAATGTGGTGGGCAATAACACACATCCAGAGCTTTCAATACTTGGAATGGGGAATAGCCCATAAAATTAGTTACTTACCCCCATTTCGAGGTTCATAAATCAGTTTGATACCATTCCATATATCAGTATTTACTTGGGATGGAATTTGAACCTCAAATACTGCAGAATTCAGGGATCACTCAGAATGAGGCCCACAGAATATGAATCCAAATGACACTTTACCCTATATTGTTGCACCTGTTTGAAGACTTGGAGATGTGTTGATTATCATGCACATAGCCACTCGGTTGCACTGCATGAGATACAAGTAGGGGTCGTTTTCTTTAAATTTCAAAGCCCCGATGGTGGTCCCATGCATTCCTGCATCTAGGACCAAAATGTCAGCAACCAAAATAGGATTTTGAATTATTTAATATGTATTATTCATTCAGACAGAGGACGTATCCTGGTGAGACCAGATGGCACACTCCTTACGGAACGAGAGGCGATTCCAACACAATACCAGTTCTCACTGCTGTGCTTGGTACAAGAAACACAATCAGAACTGGGGGGCACCACCAGCTCGGTGGTTGAGGACTCTGGAAAGGGCTGACTGGTGGAGCGGGAGTTGAGATCAAAGAGGTCTGGGCCATGGACACTGTGAGTACATGCTCTGCATCGAGGGGCACTGGACTTTACTGAGGGACTTGAGTGGAAGGGCCATGGGCCCGGGGACATGGTGGGGTGGGCTTATTAGAAAGTTTTAAGAGTTTTTGAGGAGGTCACACTATTTCGCTAATATACTTTCTAGAATGGCCGGCTGTAGAGTGCTTAGGTGACCCGGCTAGGCCATTGGCCGGGCCAAGCCACGTGGTGCCAGTTAGTCTGTTAAATTTTGGTAGTTGAGAGGGTGGGTTTCTTGACTTGGGAAAGTAATTGCTTTGCTAATTGTTCATTCAAGTTGGGTGTGGTGAATTGGGGGGGGGGGTGGAACTTTGGGGCGGGGTTCTGAGTCCTCAGACCAGGATATGGTTGTGAGAATGAAGTGCTACTGCCTGTGGGCTGGGGGGCTAAGGGTTTACATTTTGGTTCTGTTTGGGTCAATGCCGGGTCTGGTCTTTGTTGCATGGTTAGAGGTCAGGGAAGATCGTATCATGGGAGATCACGCTACAGCATGATAGGGCGTCCCATACAAGACTATTGGGCGCAACACCACACACAGCTGCTGACTCCTGCACGGTGACACACAGAGTTATAAACTAATAACGTGGAACGTTCGGGGGTTCAATAATAGGGTCAAACGGATCTGGGTGGCAACTTATCTTAGATGCCATGGGATAAGTATAGCTGTCCTTCAGGAGACGCACCTATGGGGAGACTGTCTTAAATATGTTCAACGTAGATGGAGGGGTCAGTTTTTCGCTGCTTCCTACCCGGGGTTTGCCAGAGGCACGCTTATATGGGTGACACCCGGGGTTCCTTTTAAGGCTTTACACACAATACAAGATCCTGAGGGGAGGTTTGTGATGGTGGAAGGAACGCTGGATGGGCGTAATGTGTGTGGTGAATATCTATGCCCCGAATAGTGATGATGATGGGTTTTTAAGTTGAGTCTTGGGGCAGTTGGATCTGGATCCAGACATGGAATTGATTGTGGCAGGAGATTTTAATTGTGCTCTGGATGGGGAATTAGACAGACACCCCCCAAAACTAGACGCCAAACCCAAAGTCAGAGAAGTGATGGGCCAGATGATCCAAAACTATGGCTTATTGGATATATGGCATCACCGTAACCAGATCGTCTGGTGTATTCGTGTCACACACCGGCTGCCAATACCTATAGTAGTTTAGATTACTTATTTATCCAAAAGGCGGTGACGCTTCAGATAGCGGAGATGCAATATCTGGCCCGCTGTTTGTCTGACTACTCCCCACTACAAATAACGTATTCGCTGGGCCGACCGAGGTCTAAGATACCGCTATGGAGGCCCAATACTGAAGCTTTTGGGGCCCCGATCTATACGGACACCGTATCAAATGGGTTGGAGGCCTATTTTGAGGCAAATTGGGGCTCTGCCAGCACTAGCGCGATTGAATGGGATGCAATGAAGGTGGTGGTATGGAGGTATGCATGTCGGCTAAGGTGGGGGTTAAAAATGTGCTGGAGCAAGACCTAAGCCAGCATGAAGAATGTTTGGCGGCTCTGGAGAAGGAGCTTCCCGCAAATAAGTAAGGGTCGGCCCAATGGGAGGACATGCGATGGAAGATTGGGGACATATGGGACTCACTGGACAAATTCAATAAAAATGCGAGCAGGTGTCGCTGGTATACAGAAGGGGATAAGGTGGGTTGGTTGTTAGTGCTCCTGATTCAGGCAGAGATACAGCCCCACCCGATTTTGGCACTAAAAAATTACCTTGGCCAGGTGGTCAATACACAACACGAGATTACCAAAACATTCTGGACCCATTTGTGTAGAATATACTCTGGACCCACATCCCCCATGGCCCCGAGGTGGTGGAGACTTTTCTAGCGGGGGGGAAGTGCCTTGCATGGACTCGGAGAGTCAGGAGGCTTTAGGAGCCCCCTCTAGCGGGGAGGAGATATGGGCTGCGATCGCCCATCTGAAAACCGCTAAGTCCCTTGGGATGGATGGCATGGCGGCAGGCCTATATAAGGAATATGGAGGGGTCCTGATCCCAAAACTGCTGGAAGTCACGGAAGAGGCCAACAAGTGTGGGCAGCTCCAAGATTCCATGAGGGAAGCACTGATAGTAATGATCCCCAAGCCAGGGAAGAATCCCCTCTCCCCAGTTCTTATAGACCAATTTCAATGTGGAATGTGGACCTTAAAATTATCAGTTAAGTGTTTGCCAATAGGCTCCTCCCATATCTTCGGCAGCTGGTTCATGAAGACCAGTTGGGGTTTATACCGGGCAGGAATACGCTGCGGAATATCTGCCGCCTATCCCATGGTATGGAATCATTGGAGGGACGGGCCCAACAGAGCACCTTAGTGTTCCTAGATATCGAACAAGCGTTTGACGCAATCAGGTGTATTTATGGCAGGTACTTCTAAAAATTGGACTGGGTGAGGGTTTCAGCAGTTGGGTGAAATTGCTCTATGCCCATCTGGGTTGGGGGTTTGGAGAATGTCATATCCCTATATGCCGACGACGCGCTAATATACTTGAATCGGCCAACCCGATCCTTACCAACCCTGATCGCTGCACTAGCGCGGTTTGCTGCTACCTCTGGGCTTTCCATCAACACAACGAAATCTCAGCTTTACGCGATCGGATTGGAGAGTGATTGGGAGGGAGCCCAGCATCCGGTGATGGAACTTCCTTGGACAGAGGGCACACTCCGATATCTGGGGATATGGATTGGCAGGACTGAGGCCATTTTCTATCAGCATAACATGGGGAGGATAATCTGGGGCCTACGGAGGGTATTGCCTTTTGGAACACACTTAACGTCTCCCTAATGGGGAAGATCGCCTTGATAAAAATTGTGGTTCTGCCTTGATGTCTCTATACAATGCAAGGGTCCTTTTTTGATCTCCCGCACAGAGTATTCAAGGAGCTGGATGCACTACTGGTCCTATTATTGTGGAATGGGAAGAGATGTCAGGTTAGTCTTGAGATTATGAAGAGTAGGTGGGGCAAAGGGGGTCTCTAGTCCCCGGATTTAGAGCATTACTACTTTGCATCGCAATTGCAACATGCTAGAGCCTGGCTGGACACAGACCTCTCATGGGAGAGTTCACTGCTAGAGGGCACTTATGGGGACCGACAGTTAGGAGTGTCCTCTGGCAGGCGGGGGGCGGCGGAATCAGAGTCCTCCATTGGTGAGACTCGCAGCTGCAAAATGGGACCGGGTGGTACGATGACTCATTCAGGTCCGGCCGTTTGCCCCGAAGGCGGACTTCTGGCTCATGCCACCCTTTGCTCACATAGACCAGATTATGTCCAACGATAAATGGAAAGATGGGGGCTGCCTGATGCTATCTGACCTTTACCCAGACAATACATTCATTACTTATCAAGAGGCGGTGAGCAACTTTGAGCTGGGATCGGGGCAGTTTCTGCAGTATGCTAAAATAGCTGCGACGGCGTGACACTTATGGCCCTCATTCCCAGAGGCCCCAGGGGAACACCCACACCCTGTTCACTATGCCCACCATGGCCGGGGGCAGAAATTTGTTTCTCACCTCTACAGGGTGTTGAGAGAAGTTAAGAAGAATAGCTCCTTAAAAATAGAAGATCATTGGCAGCGGGTGTGTCCACAGGAGATTACACCACGGGACTGGGAAAAGATGCACAAAGGTGTGCGGAAGATATCGGTATGCAACTGCTTTAAACAAGTTCAGTATAACATAATACATATGACTAATCTCTCATCCAAAAGGCTTCAGGCCATCGATAATGCCAGGGACCCACACTGTCCCATATGCCGAAGTGCTCAGGTGGATTTCCTGAACATGGTGTGGACGTGCCCAACGATCCAGAACTACTGGCTGGCGGTTCTATCTAGAGGACCTGACCAGGATAACGGGATGCATAATTGACCTCGACCCGCGTGCCTGTCTCTTGGGCTTGATTCCGCAGGATCCTAGGCGCAAGACGAGTAGGCGGTTACTTATTTTGGGCCTCGTTATAGCCAAAAGGCGTATCGCGATCCATTGGTTAACCCAACAGGGACCGCTAGTGGCGAAGTGGAGAACAGATTTGAGGGAGTGGGCACTGGCAGAGGAAGTGCATATGCGTAACACCAGGAGAGATAACAAACTACCTGAAGTGCTACTGGCGTTTGGAGTGAGATCCAAGAAATAGCGGGACAAATCGCACAATCCACACAAGAAATCTCAGGGCTGACACCTCCTGCAGGGGGGACAGCCCTAGGTTCCAGGGGACAGGCACAAGGGGACCCAGTATAAAAGATACGATGCATAGACCTCGAGTTATCCAGACCCATGCAAGAAGGGGAGGGCGGGGTGTTGAGGGGTGGGGGTTCAGGGGGTATGGGGGGTTGGAAGGGGAGGGGGGAGCTAAGTTGCAGTTAAGTTCTGATGTTGTTCATAAAAATGAAAAAGAACATTGAAAATGAGGACTCCTTCACCGACACGGCCTTTTGTCTAGTTTAATTACTTGTATTCTTATGAAAACGTGCTCCACCTTGGCTCAGAAGTGATCGTTGATGGTTACTGTACATTGTCTGCTGAAATGGAGGAACACATTATAAATAAAAAAAAATTCAAAATGTATAATTCATTCATCCAATAACTTCTTAGTGAGTGTTTTTCACGTGTGTTTGTAGAGCTCTACAACATGCACTATTTATTTACTACAAATACGCTGTAAATATACTATTTAATTGATAATATAAAAAGACAATCACATCAGAATATCTAGCTTTAAGGAGTCTAGGCAGATCATTGATATAGTTTTAGAAATCTTTTTTAAGTGAATTTTAACCCTATGGATTCTATATGTAGAGCACATTATTGTTTGGGTTCCGGTAAGATACAGATTTTCCACTATATATTGAATAAAAGTAATACCTAAAAGAAATACTGTTCGATGCAAGCTCTGGAGTGGCGTACTCATGCTAGATGTACAGATTATTTTTTAGAGAATGAGTCTTAATGAAAATCATTCACACTGTCAGTGGTTAACCTAAAAAAAGACATTGCTGCCCTTGAGTTTCTTTGGTTAGTATCTGTTTGTGAATATCAGGATTATGATGTAATATAGTCTTGACAATAACACATGCCACCTCTACCATACAAGTACATCTTCACACAAATTTAAGAAAATTGTTTTAATAATTTTCTTATTACCAGCAAATAATTTTGAGACTTCTTCTTTTGGAACACCATCAATTGACTACATACTGGAATGAATATGGGCTGCCCTTGATAGATGGTTCCAGGCACAGCTACACAAAATCTTGGTCATACGGCTTTTCTCTACCAATTTGTTAAGCTTTTTCTTTTGTCCAGCAAGTGTCTCAGTACCCACTCCAGTCAACTTCCAGGAAAGAATGCCCAAACCCCGCAGTCAATATCAATGAATCCATGGTGAAAAGATCCTGCATGACCTGCGTAACGGACACCGTACAAGCCCACGTTTCTGGCGTTTACACTTTTCGTCAAACATCTATCATGTTCAGTAGCATATAAGTGACTTGAAGATTCTCTTTATCAATTCACACTAGCCTAGTTTCATAGAGGCCTTCCAGAAGGCAGTACCATATTGCACCTTGATACATGATTAGGCCTATATGTATTGAACTAAATAGAGAGCCCAAATAAACCTCAGGAACACCACTGAGAGCCAAGCAGGTGACCTACTGGTTATTACTAAAAAATATAAACTAGACATTACTCAGAAATATATTGTTTTACAGGGAACATCTCAATAATGAGTCAGTGAACTTTCTACAGCTCTAAAATGCACCTCTGTGGACATTAGGATCTACCCTACTTAGATACTATGTGACCAGCTTAATAAATACTTATTGAAGAAATTGATAGGATAGGGGCAGGAAAGACACTGACTGTTACACAGCCCTACCTACAAAAACACAATCCTCTCTTCTCGCTCTCATGTTACTCAATGGATTCAGTTGAAGATTTGCTAAAGCACTTAAAACTATTGACTCCCCTGAGGACTCTGCACCCGCTTGGCTAGTGTGAACATTTTTTATCTTGTTCAACCCCTTTTTGCAGGTTAATTCATCTATCCTTTCTGAAAATTGTTGCCTTTGTTCAGCTCATGAGGGGAAGAGCAGTATCCTCTTTAACAAACCTCAACTTGATCCCATTCATTTGGCCATCTTAGGCCCTAGTTCCAACTTTCCTGTTGTGACCAAGGTTTTAGTGAAGGTGGTGGCTACAATAATAGGTATTTCTTGAAGGCCATAAAAGTCTTTTTCAAATACAATGTGCTTTTAACCCTAGGCACGGATTGACTCGACCCTCTTGGGCTTCTCCAACAATGCCTGTAGAATAACTGATGAGGGAGCTGCCATTTACTTGTGATCTTGGATCTCTAGCTGTAGCTTATGCTATCCTATTGGATAGGATGTCTTTGGTAGCCTTGGCCACTGCTCCGACTGTTACATGCTTTTAATAATGTCTGATGGGCACAACACAAAGGGTGAAGCTGGGGTGCAGGGTACCCAAAAAGGCATCTTATCTTATGGAATACCCCAAGGCTCTTGCCTCTCTCCCCACACTTTTTTGATGTATATCTGACAGTACATTAATCTGCCAAGACAAGTCTACATTCAAACAATCATATGCTGATGATATTCAGGACTACATGACATTCTCTCAGGACCCCACCTACACTCATTCTCTCCACAATATCCTGGAAGCCTTTAGAGTCGGGTTGTCAGAGCAGGCTGAACTGAATTGCAATAAGACAAACTTATGTCTGAAGTACATTGAAGATACTGCTTAAAGGAGCTTGCACACTCAGTTCTCTTGACCCAGCACATGTTTCTTTCAGTGAAGATTGAAAACCTGAGTGTGGTATTTGATCCCGACATGACTCTTGACCAACGCGTAAGCTCAGCAGTAAGCAGCTACTTATCATAACTGACCAAGCTCTAGCATATTTTACTCTCAGTTGAACTACTGAATAGCAACACAAACTACTTCTTGGTCCAAGAATATTGTGGACAGAATATCGAGGACTAAATATTTAAAGGTAAGTGCATTTAGAGAAGCATAGATGTTCCTATTCCTACCTCCACATCTACGTACCTTGAAGATATATGTACCACATGGGTACATATATGGGGAGTTAAGTAAAGAAAATCTGGACTTACATACCTGTCAAAAACCTTTTTGAGATATTTTGTCATCAATATTCTGTCTCAGTGATATCGTGGGTTCGATATTAGGGTACAGACCTTTACTCCCATTTTCTTTCTGAATTAAGGCACAGGAGGTGGGAGATGTAGCAAATGCCTGCTTACACTCCTACAATGTGCTGTGCACTGGCTTACCTAACTATTAGGTGTAGCAGCTACGGAGAACAGAACATAGAGAACACCTCAGTGTGTCCCATTATAGATCTCAACAGATTATGACATATCTATTCTTTGAGACTAGATTTACTTTGGTTACCGGTTAAAGAAAGAATCTTCAAAATAGGTTGCCTAGTAAACAGGTGCATTATTGATTTAACACCATCGTAATTGGTCATCCACATCCAATAGTGCATTAGTCCGTGGAAACTCAGAAGCACATATCTCCAAAGCAGGCAGATCTATTTTTGTCGTGGCCCAATTAACAGGAATGTGCTGCCTTTAGACATCATACCTAAAGGAATTAGATGCTGTCCTCCTCAAAGAACCACCTGTAACCATGGGCATGCAATAATAAAAGAACCTGGGTTCTGTGTGGAAAATTAACAATTAAGTCAACATTTGATATGCAGTCAATGTATGCTTTTAGAACTCATTCCGTATCAATTAATGAAAGGGAAAAGAAAGATCCACACACATTGAAGTTACATATCATTTTTCTGCTTCTGAACAATATGATTAGTTCTAATGTGTGCTTTCACACGTGAACATTGTACAGAAAAGTAAAGTATATATAAAACCAAACACTATGGTAAAGTAATCAGTGGCAATGTGTATTTAAGGTTGTTAGGTCACTGGGTGGAGAATATCAAGTTCCAAATGCCATGTGCATTGCAGGCGTTTCCAACCCCCCTTGATTATTGGGTCATCCTCAGGACTTAGTAAAATAAAAACAATGGCCTAGACACAGAAAAATCCCCAAAATAACATGTAATTAGAATACTGCTACTGCTCAGAGTGAGTGGAGCTCTTAAGTATGCCTGAAGTGTGCATGAAGGCTACCCCCTAATGTCAATTAGCTGGAGTCTAAAAAACATAGAAGCGAGAAATGAATCAATCACTTCAGTGTAGTGATATACGTGAGAAAACAAGTGACTATATCACCACCATAAAAACATGCTGGCACTTACTTACAGAGGTTTATTTAAAAAGGACCGCATTGTGAGATAGTTCTGAAAAAGTTATGGCAAAACTGTGAGCCTGGTTAAGTGTGTTAAATACTAAGGGGCAGATTTATGTTAAATGGCGCATCCACAGTGATGCGCCAGTTAACGTGCGCCACAGTGCGCCACAGCTCCGCCACCCATGGTGCGCCGCATTTATAATGCGGCGCACCATGGTGCAAAAACGGCACAGATGCGTGACGCATCTGTGCCGGAAATGTGGCGCATTGCTGGAGTTGCGTTGCAAGCGCGACGCAGCTCCAGCAAGGCTCGGGGGTGCCCCATCTACACAATGCTGCGTCAAGACCTACGCCTGCTTCAAGCAGGCGCAGGGTTTTGATGTAGCATTGGCCTGAAAGTGACTGAGTGAAATCTCATAGATTTCACTCAGCCACTTTCAGGAGGCGTTCCTGTGCAGGAACGCCTCCTTATGGCGCTGGGCTTTACAACGTGACGCATCTCCTAGATGCGTCACGTTGTAAATAGGGCGCATTGTTTGCGCCGCCATTGCGTCAAATAAAATGACGCAATTGCGGCGCAAGGGCATCATAAATCTGCCCCTAAATGTGCAGGCAAAGTACCTGAAACACATAGCGATGAAAAACCATGGTGGTCCCTGGGGTGAGGAAGCACAGAACAGATTTACCTTGGATGTTAAAACACAGTCACGCCTGTAAGGGAAAGCAGAAAAGAAATGTCTACAAGAGTCGGCATCTCGAGGACAATGAAATAAGATGCATTCGCGTTGTGGCCCCCATAGATGAATAAAGTGGCCACCATCAATCTTTACAGATCATAATGGAAGACAGACTATGCGACCCACCTTTAGACATCAAGCATTCCCACTTCTTCTGTTTCTTAGAAACAAGGTTAAGAGCCACCTGCTCTGCTAGGCATTTCCCTACTGCTGCCCCCCCCCAACTCCCCACCCCCCACTCCCACACCCAGGCCAGCGGTAAGAGACCCACGTGGGTAACGTGCATGGTACTAATCTAGTCAGCTATAAGCTGGCTATTTTTGAGCTCACAGTTATAACGGATGGGTGCGGATGCTAAGTTTCCATGTTTTATTGAAAGGTTCGAGAACAGAGGTGGTGTATTTACTACAGTGCGTGGCATAGAATAGCTCATTCTTCAAATTAAACCTGAATGCTCTTAAATTTTGGATCACAAGGACATACATTTATCATTTTGTTGACGTTGCCCTTTGAGGCTTCTCATATTAATTGGTATTGTTTGTGATGGTCGAAAAGAGCTTGCAGCCTCGCTTTCTTTCAGAGGTGGGCAATGTTAAATGTGCTACATTTCCATTCAGCGCATCTGCAGATGTATTATTTTTAGAACTTATAACGCCCACACCCTGGCAACCAGTGTGAACAGTATGTATTCCCCCTTCTGGCCCAGCCTTGAGCCACGCAGAGCATTTCGTATCATACAGTACCGTTTTGTACTATTCGATACAAGTCACTGCTCCTCACTGCCATCGTGAGGCTGAAATGAAATATAAACCGTTTTCAACAATCTACTGCAGTCACACAGGGACATAACAAACACTGGCAAAGCCAATATGTCAGGATTCAGCAAACATCGTGTAGGTATGTCTGTGTCTGCATGCATCAGTACACAAAGTGTCTTAAGGATACCTGATAGACTCTGGTTTTACCACAAAATTATATATATATATATTTTTTACCACAAAATTACAAGCAAAAGGGCACGACCAGCATTTCACCTTTGTGTCCTTTTGCTTATATATATATATATATATATATATATATATATATATATATATATATATATATATATATATATATATATATATATATATATATATATATATATATATATATATATATATATATATATATATATATATATATATGTATGTATGTATATATATATATATATTCACTGAAAAAACCATAGGTTATAGTCGATATATAGTTAGGAATTTGCATTTACAAAACCTTGAAAATTCAATGAAAAAACCATTGGTTTTAGGCCATATATAGTTAGGGATTTGCATTTACAAAACCTTATTTTACTCGCATAAAACCATTGAAATTCCATATATAGTTAGATGCGCTAACTATATATCGCGCACCCGCAATCCACTGCTGATGATGTCACATATTACATCATTCATGACATGGTCAGTGACATCACTGATGACATCACTGATAACAACTCAAATGACATCACTGATGACAACATCCAGTGACTGTATGTTTCTGTAAAGTTAAAATATGTCTTACATATTGAAGAATGAGTGGATGTATAAGTGTCTGGATGAAGGATTTAGTAGGTGCATGACTGACTGTATGAGTGAGTGATTAAATGTGTCTCACTGAGTGCATGGGTTAGTGACTAAACTGTCTTAATTTGTGTATCATTATATCTGTTGTTCTGTAAACTGCTGCATGTGTTGATCGGTAGCTATATAAATAACTATATGGGTTATTGATTGGTTGCTCAAGTATTTGTATGGGAGACTGAGTATGTGTGTGGGTGGCTGGGAGGTGTGTGACTCTGTGCATAGATGTGTAAGCAGTTGATTCACTAGGTGTATGAGTTCAAGAGTGCATGTGGAAACAGCTATATGGGCGGTTGACTGTGTGCATGAGTGTATTGGTGAGAGAATGGATATCTCAGTGCTACATGTCAAAGTAAGTACATATGTAAAACACAGTACATGTGAGAGTTAACATATATAAATAACTGTGCATAACAGCCAGTAAATGTGTGAGTGGCTGTATGGATCATTGTGAACATGTATCAAGGATTGTATAAGAGAGTAAATATGTATTAGAATATGTTTCAATAAGTAAGGTGTGTATAACTGTATAGTTGAGGAATTGGAGGTGTGTTTGATTCTTTGCATGACTGTCTAGGTGTATGAGTAACTCCATGGATGAGTGACAGTCTGTGAGTGTCTGTTTTCACTGAGTGTATCTAAGGATATATCAGAGTCTGTAGAGGTTCATCGTATTAACACATGAATGATGTCATCTGTGATGTTGTCAGTGATGTCATTTGAGTTGTCATCAGTGATGTCATCAGTGATGTCATTTGAGATGTCATCAGTGATGTCATTTGAGTTGTCATCAGTGATGTCATCAGTGATGTCACTGACCATGTCATGAATGATGTAATATGTGACATCATCAGCAGTGGATTGCGGGTGTGCGATATATAGTTAGCGCATCTAACTATATATGGAATTTCAATGGTTTTATGCGAGTAAAATAAGGTGTTGTAAATGCAAATCCCTAACTATATATGGCCTAAAACCAATGGTTTTTTCATTGAATTTTCAAGGTTTTGTAAATGCAAATTCCTAACTATATATCGACTATAACCTATGGTTTTTTCAGTGAATTTCAATGGTTTTTTAATAGCAAATATGAAAAGCTTTAAAATGTCAAGTACGTGATAGATAAAAACATTTTCGTATTTATGCACGCTGATGTGCTTTGAACGCTGCACCCCCCTCCCCTCTTTTCTCTTAGTAGTACTCTCTCTTTGCAGATAGTGAACGGTAGTTAACGCAGACCTTTACCCCTGTTGTAATCCGTCGTACCTGCTTGTCTCTCCATTTGATTGATTGTTATCCAAGCATTTACTGTTTTACAGTTGATTCTCTTTGGTTCATTATCTATTTACAAACAAGCACAAAGTCGCAATACTCTGTTTAGTCTTTGCAGATAGTGAAAAATCGTGTAAAAAAATAAAAGTAATCGAGCAAAATCAGTAGGCCACTAATTGGATCTCTTTTTGACCTCGCTAAAATAGAAATATTAGGAACAACCCTTCATGAGAAATACGAAAATAGTGAGATGAACTTAGCTCCACACCATGAGGGCTGCAAGACAGCTCGACTCCGTCACCCACCCCGCCCAAAATAACGACAAACCCTATGCAAATATTAAAAATATAGACAACACACCAGCAAAGAAACAGGGTAAAACATTTTATTAAATAACTATTTACATAACTATTTTATACTTTTTATTGCCCGATCCGGCTAGCTCAATCGATCGAGCATGAAACTCATGCACTCTGATAGCAAGCGTTGCTACTGATGCTATGCAGACCAAAACTGGTTTTCAGTTTGTACATTTTTCTAGATTTTTCAATCCAAGGTTGGTTGACTTTGTAGAACGATGGCTTCAGATTTACAACATACGGTGTGGTGGCGCAGACTGGGAGGGGGCGCTTCGCTCCTGCCCCCTCCCCAAGTAAGATTTTCATACGTGAAAGTACGTTAATGGTTTTGGTCCCTGAGTTGCTTCAATGTCACTGCCATTCTCAAATGGCATAAGTTCTGGATGTTGGGTGCCATAGTTCAGAGTTCTGAGCAGCGCTTGTAACACTGTCTGAAGCTTATTTCCACCTACTGCAGCTTCACCATTCTCAAAGTAAGTGAGTGTCGTTTGTGGACCTGACTGCATTAGAAAACAATGTCATATGAAACCTTCCTAAACAGCTTGACGGAGGCCCCCGAGGGGCGGTGTGATGGCCATGGACTCGGAGAAGACACTTGGCTCCGACCCCCTCCCCAAGTCTTATAGCACCGGTGTAGCCTGAGATCGCCCCCGACATAGGCGGCCGGCTCTCGGGGTCCGGCGGAACTTTTTGCCTTTTGATGACTCTTCTATTCTGGACCTTGTCCCACAATCCGTTTGACCTGAAGACACACTGTAGTGGGGCGCCCCTTTACCGTTTCAGTTGCCATTCCGCCCGCTTTTGCTACACTGTGCCTCTTCCGCCATTCAGCTGTTTACCGCCCGCTCTTGCGACTACAGCGTCTCGCTCACCATGTAGTTGAGTTGCTCCCGCTCTTGCGGTGCAGCGATAGGCGGCTGCCACAGGACTCTCAAAATGGCGGCCGGCTCTTCGGATTTGGGCCTGGTCCACTAAAATGGCCCTGGGACTCCTTGGAACTCGGACGCTTCCCTGATAGGGCTTGGGTCCCATTCTCGAAAACGTCCCCTCAGCCGTGAAGATTCTACAAAAGTCTTGGGGGCCCCCGACTCCCGCAGGCTTCTGGTGGGGAGCGGCTGCCATGTCTGCTCGTGAAATGGCCACGACGGAGCTACGAGATGGTAGTGCTCTCATGCTGACGCCAGCTTTAGTCTGAAACATCCAGAAACACTGTAGACTACCAATTCGATCAGTTCCGGTAGCGCTCCAACATGACCCGGAAGAGAAGAACTTGCCCTCCCCTCTTTGACTGATGGTTCTTGTTGCCTGTCCCCTCTGTTGTCATTTAACAGAACTTTTTGGACTGCTGAAAGGGGTTGTGTTCCGAACGCTGGTTGGTGGAGACATTTTGACTATATTCTTAACCTACGTTGTCGCGTAATGCGTTATATGACACGCCGCGTTAGCGCACCCGGAAGTGATCCGAGGCGCGGCGCGCAGCGCGTAACGTAAGCATAACAGGTCATGTGACTTGTTAATAAAACTTTTCATTGGTTCATTTTACTTTTGTTATTTTAATGATGAAAAGCTTGGTCATATGACCTAAAAATTACGCTTTTTATTGTTTTCGAACATTATTTTTTTTTAAACATATGTTATAATATTCCAGGCTAATGTACTTTCCCGGAAAATTTACAACTGTCCTGCAAGTAAAATATATTCCTTTTTCGAGAAAAAGGGCGTTTCTTCGTTCCATGACGGAGCCGTTGAGTAAAAGAGACTCGGCCTGCTGTCTTAGTCGCCGATACGCCTGATTATCAGATTCTTATCGATCACTTTATGTTGCAGAAATAAAAAAAAAAACTGCCCTTGACCATTTATCTTTACTGCTTCCTACATATTATACCTTTTATCCGTCATGTAATTGGACTGCTTTATTTCACTTGCCTTTTACTGATTCGAAAACAGTGACTAAAAGTAAAAACTTTACCAATGTAAATACTACTACCGTGTTTTGTTTTAAAAACCTTTATTGTGAAAATGTCAGTATACAAATACGGGCCTATAACCACGTGGGCCGGCCATGGAGCAAACTGAAATCGTATATGATGAGGAGACATTTACACTGTAGAGGAACGTAACGAGCGGGCCATTAGGTTGGAAGAACTAAGGTGTCTAACAGTTGCGGAATCGGTGGACGTACATTTTGTAATTAAAATAAGACAGGGCCACTTACAATAAAATTTTCTAGATATACATTTGCGGGCAAGGAGTTACGAGTCCCATTTATACCGGCGCCATTTTGGGCGAGGCCGGGCAGGTCCAAGATATAGTCAAAATGTCTCCACCAACCATCGGCCAGACCAGAACCCCTTTTGGCCCTGTATGCTACAAGATGGTGTCTTCCATTCAGAAAATATTGTTGGCAGCATTTTGAAAGGAAACAGAAACAGCCGTTCTCCTAGTGAGTTTCACATTGTTACATTTAGGAAGAATGTTGAAGAGTAGTATGTGGAAAATCTGAAGCCATTTTTCTACAAACTCTCAATCAGCCTTGGATGGAAAAAAAAATCCTGAAGAATGTACAAACTGAAAACCAATTTTTGTCTGTATAGCATCAACAGCAACGCTTGAGTCAGCTTTGTGTCAAGCCGCCATTTTCATTCAATCAATAGCGTCCCCCTGCAAACATTCAGGGACCTGGTCGTGTCTTCAGATGAAACGGATTGTAGGAAAAGAAACAGAAAGGAAAAGGAAAAAAGTTCCGCCGGACCTCGGGAGCCGGCCGCCTATGTCATGTGCGACCTTTGGCCACACCAGGGCAATAGTGAAGCTGCAGCAGGTGCAAATAAGCTTCAGACAGTCTTACAAGCACTGCTCAGAACTCTCAACTGAGGCACTCAACATCCAGGACTTGCCATTCGGATCTTGGCGCCTTGTGCTGGTTCCGACCTATTCACACATCGGTCCACTACTGACATCACCTTATAAGCCAATGGGGCACCCCACGCCGACTTTCGGCGCAGCATTGTAGGATGGCCACACCAGTGCGGCAAATTGCTGGACACCCCCTCGGTGCCATCCGGATCTCGGCGCGTTCGAGTCACTGTACCGCAAAACTGACCGGAACTCAGCTGGACACGCCGTCTTTCGGCGCAGCATTGTAGGATGGCCACACCAGTGCGGCAACTTGCTGGACACCACCTCGGTGCCATCCGGATCTCGGCGCGTTCGATTCACTGTACCGCAAGAGTGACCGCAACTCAGCTGGACACGCCGTCTTTCGGCGCAGCATTGTAGGATGGCCACACCAGTGCGGCAACTTGCTGGACACCACCTCGGTGCCATCCGGATCTCGGCGCGTTCGATTCACTGTACCGCAAGAGTGACCGCAACTCAGCTGGACACGCCGTCTTTCGGCGCAGCATTGTAGGATGGCCACACCAGTGCGGCAATTTGCTGGACACCACCTCGGTGCCATCCGGATCTCGACGCGTTGTGCTGCCTTCGGCCTATTCGCACATCGGTCCGCTACTGACGCCGCCTCACGTGCCAACGGATTTTCTACGCTTTTTGTAGCCCTATGCCGCATAACAGGTCATGTGACTTGTTTATAAAACTTTTCATTGGTTCATTTTACTTTTGGTTTCCTAAAGATGGAAGGCTTGGTCATATGACCTAAAAATAACACTTTTCATTGGTTTAGAACATTTTTTTTTCCCAAACGATGAAAGCCCCACCTTGTTTCTGGATCATTCAGACTGAAGCTGGCGTCAGCATGAGAGCACTACCATCTCGTGGCTCCGTCGTGGTCATTCCGCGAGCAATCATGGCAGCCGCTCCCCACCGGAAGCCTGCGGGAGTCGGGGGCCCCCAAGACTTTTGTAGAATCTTCACGGCTGAGGGGACGCTTTTCGAGAATGGAGCCCAAGCCCTAGCAGGCAAGCGTCCGAGTTCCAAGGTGTCCCAGGGCCATTTCAGTGGACCAGGCCCAAAACCGAAGAGCCGTCCGCCATTTTAAGAGTCATGTGGCAGCCACCTATCGCTGCACTGCAAGAGTGGGAGCAACTCAACAACATGGTGAGCGAGACGCTGTAGCCGCAAGAGCGGGCGCAACTCAGCTGGATGGCCGCCACCTGGGGAGGCCCGTTCACGCCGCCTCCCCCACGCCCCCCCCCGGGCCGCCCCACGCCAATTTTCGGAGCAGCATTGTAGGATACCAAAACCAGTGCGGCAGTTTACTGGACATCACCTGGGTGCCATCAACATCTCAGCGCGTTCTGCTGCCTTGGGACTATTCGCACAACAGACCGCTACTGACGAGGCCTCCCCCCGCACCACCCGGGACGCCCCACGCCAATTTTCGGAGCAGCATTGTAGGATCCCAAAACCAGTGCGGCACCCAGGCGACATCACCTGGGTGCCGTCCAGAACTCTGCACGTTGTGCTGCCTTGGGACTATTCGCACAAAAGACAGCTTCTGACCATTGTTGCTTTTTTGGGTGAAAAATGTTTAAATGTTTTTACAGTTTTTGTTCCGTTCATTATATTTAAAAGTTAATAAAGTTTTATAATGTTACTTTGTTGGAGTGTTATAAATTTTTTTTAAAACGGGTGAATGGGGCCTTGAATCGGGTTATTGTCATGTGTGGGCTTTGCAAGTGTACTGCTACAGGATCGGACATTTCAAACTCAAATGCACGTTCTTTTTCTTACCTTTCCGAAGCATGGAGCGCAATAGCAGGCAGAGAAAGGGTGATGCACGAGTTGAACACTACCTGACCTGGCAAGTTGCTGGCAGTGCCCCCCCGCCCGCTCCTGAAAGAGGGCACACACACACCGCCGCCCCGAGTACTTCACAAATCTTTAAAAGACCATGCGCTTGTTCATGAGGCTTAAATGGTTTATCACCTCTTCTAGAACACCTGCATCGACCCTCTGACGTTTCCTGGAAAAATTACCACGTAACACAATACCAAGCCCTGTCAGCTGAAACCCCCGAGGATTCGTGGGGCATATTATCAAGGGGGTTTATCTCCGCTTTTTTGGCTTTAAAAGCCATGAAAGCGGAGATAAAATTATCTCCCTATTACCAAGCTGTCGCTAACACCAGTTAGTGACAGCTAAAAGGAGATAGCGACCATCTTGGGCCCCGCTTTGCATGTCAGTGATACTTATCACTAATGACATGCAAAGTGGGCGTGCCAAGATGTTAGCGACTGGAAACAGTCCCTAACATCGCTATCTCCTATTACCAACTTTTGGAGATATTCGCGCTAAACGCGAATATCTCCAAAAGCTAACACCTGCCCTGAGCAGTTCTTAGCCATGTTATCCAATGGGAGGTGGATAACATGGCTAAGAGCATTTGCTCGATAATACATGAATATCGCTGACTTTTCTGCGATAATAGCAAGGTTTATCTGCGATAAAAATCGCCGATGTGCGGCGAAAGTTTTTGTCTCTAAACAAGTTAGAGACAAAAATTATCGCTAGTTGTTCGTAATATGCCCCCGGGTTTTTGCTTGCAGAAATCGGGAGGCGGGAGACTAGCACTGAAATCAGTAGTCTCACGCCTGAATCGGGAGGGTTGGCATGTCTGGATTCTCTTTAGCTGGGGCCATAAACTACATCCGCAGGGGTAGGTGATAGCCTGGGACCAGCCTGGCATCTAAAATGGCTGCCGTGCACGACAAAAGTGTGGCATTGGAAAAAAGGCAAGATGGCGCAGACAATGTTTATCAATAAGGATTCATTTATAACAAAATATTTTATCGCAGTGACAAATTGGCGGTCCACATTTCCTGATTTCCATCGAATCGAACGTTAACAGACGTCATGCAGCAAAAAAAATAAAAAGCTCACGCACAGTCGCTGGAAAAGATGTATCAACATATATGAGCCTCCTCAGCCACCCTCAGGAAACATAGGGGATTAGGATACGTCTCCCGCACCCCCTTATACCTAGTAATTTAATTAAAACGAAGCACAAAATGGCGAATTCCCGTTTCGCTACCAGTTTGCGGCCCAGTTCGCGGCCCGTGAAGCGCTTCTACCGTGAAAAATCATTTTTTTTTTTATTTTCCCCACGGGACCCTTTAATAACCCCAACAACATTCCTAGGAGGTCAAGAGGGGTATACCTTGCCCCCTTTCATTAAATTCCCCCTTCGTTTTTCACCTCTTCTTCTCTCTCGATCCTACCGAGAGATAAGATGGCGGCCGCTCCGGACTGTCACGCAGCAAAAAAAAAAAAAGCTCACGCACAGCCGCTGGAAGAGATGTATCAACATATATGAGCCTCCTCAGCCACCCTCATGAAACATAGGGGATTAGGATACGTCTCCCGCACCCCCTTATACCTAGTAATTTAATTAAAACGAAGCACAAAATGGCAAATTCCCGTTTCGCTACCAGTTTGCGGCCCAGTTCGCGGCCCGTGAAGCGCTTCTACCGTGAAAAATCTTTTTTTTTTATTTTCCCCACGGGACCCTTTAATAACCCCAACAACATTCCTAGGGGGTCAAGAGGGGTATACCTTGCCCCCTTTCAATAAATTCCCCCTTCGTTTTTCACCTCTTCTCTCTCAATCCTACCGAGAGATAAGATGGCGGCCGCTCCGGACTGTTTAGAATGTTGACAGACACCGGAGAGCCAATCAGCTTTCTGCGCGCAAAGTTCCGTTTCGCGAAAAGTAAGCGGACCGGAGCGCAGCCCGGAGCGCTGTTACAGATATATATCTTGTTTTGAACGTTAATTTCTCAAAAACTACTGGAGCACATATATTGAGACCTAGCAAAGGCACATCGGGCTAACAGTCCCTACAATTTTGCCAAGTTTCGTGCAAATCCATTCAGCCGTTCGAGCTAAAAGTGAGTCCAACCGCCCTATGGAAAACTCAATGTTAAAAACACGTTTTGGGACCCCCCTTTTTTCTCGGCCCCCGCTTGACGAACCTCCACCAAATTTACAGGGGCTGCTCAGAAACAAAATGTGCCATTTTCCTGAAAATTTCAGCCGATTCTGTCCTCAAACGCCAAAGTTATTAGACATAGAATTTTCAAAAATCCCATAGGGAATTAATCCTAACTATATATACCTACTGGCGATAGCCAGTAGGTAATATATATATATATATATATATTCCACCGCTTGGCTCCCTTTCCCTTCGCTAGGCGCTCCTTGATTCTCGGTCGCGTTTCTCCTGCGGTTGAGCCAACCGCTGTAAATTATCACAGGATTTCCCCGGTCCGTGATCAAGACAGCGGACGCTGTCGAAACGCGTTGGTTGCTTTTTGTTGTTTAAATCCCCCCACATGGATTGATGAAAATAAACTACCTTCATTGAAATAAGCGTGTCAGAGCCGTCTTTCTGCGACTCCATCCTTCCCCGGGACCGGGGAAATCCTGTGATAATATATATATATATATATATATATATATATATATATATATATATATATATATATATATATATATATATATATATATATATATATATGTATACAACTTGCTAAGTGGCTACTTACACCCCATCTACATTCTTTAATTTGAAACTATGGTCTCTCGATAGGAATATGGGCGTCTTGGAACTCCGGTGTACATAGATATGTATTTTCATAAACATCAGATACTTCACATCGTTAAAAAACACTTTTAGGCAGATTAGTATGAAATATCGTAGATCTTAACGTTTATGTGTCGTTTATTATTATTTGCACATCACATCTATGCGAACCATAGAATCTGCACATATTTTCAGGGCACTCATTATTTCTTTGTGAGTCCCTGTTTTAGCACCCGAGCACTTTAGAGTACCACTGTAGAAAAATACACACATCCAATGTGTACACATTGGCACCAGTAATAGCCAGAAGAAGGTAACCCTCTGGATAATGAGGTCGATAACAATAGAAATAAAAACAACTAAATAAAGGGACTTCAAGTATTTGTACAGATAACAGGCAATCACAAATCTTTGTCTATAGTTCAATGACCTATGTGCCAAGTAAAGACATGGCTTCAATGTTGTTGCATTATTAGTGATTTGTAAGACATCAGGGAAATGGATGCATTTTTAAAACTTAATTTTTTGTGTATAACATCTAATGCACATATCACTTTATTAATATGATGCGTGGGCCATGATATTTTATGATTGTACACAATTAATTTCAAGTGTATCATGTGGAAATCAACACATTTTCATACAATATATGGATGATGCATTGTGTTAAAATGGCGCCCTCAGAAAGGTTTCGATAAGGACTACATGTGAAAACATAGTCCCTTGTCGATGTTTACTTTTTTAAATGAATTGGCGCGTTTTTGTGTGTGGAAACTCTTGTTAAATAGCGGTTACTCAATCACTCCCCATCAGTGAGCAAGGACGTGAAGTCCGAAAAGCGTCTGATGGCTTGCACCACAATTAAATAAATATCTTGTGAAATAATTTGAAGACTGACTCGGGCTAATTTATGAAGTCTCCGTACCTGTCAGTGCAGTGAAGCACATCTGCGACAAGTTGGATTGTTATATATATATATATATATATATATATATATATATATATATATATATATATATATATATATATATATATATATATATATATATATATTTCGAAAGGTGAAATGCTGGTTGTGTCTTATTGCTTGTAATTTTGTGGTAAGCCATGTAATAACAACAACCATAAAATAATAAAATAACTCTACGTCGTAGCTTCTCAAACAGGCTTAAGTTAATAATTGTATGTTTCACCCTTCTTCCTCCGTTAGAAGACTTCTGGTTACCTGGTCACTTTCAGTCTAGTGAAAGGGCCGACATAATTTCAATCTGGGCTCACTAAGTAGCGTCATTGACCCCTTTAGAAACCTCATGACAGTTCCGTGCTCGAGCAGGCTGAGCTCTGCTCCCCTGCTGCACGGGAAGTCAGCATAAACCCTAGAAAAGACCAGATCAAAGGAACCCTCTTACTCACCTTCTCAATGATACAACAGAATTCGGAGCACTCAGTATAACGATAGGCCTCCGTCCGTGCCAAGGAGGAAGATCTGAGACTGGAGTCCTCCCAACAATACTACTCTTCTGAAGGCTCCTTCAAATTCGGACTAAATCGCAATGCATAGGCACTTTACCTGGGATTTTGTCCCATGAATGGAGCTCGAGGAATTCAAGGAGAATGGGAGACAGTAGGACAAGGAACTTTGAGAGACAGTTGGGCGATTGGGTCCGGTTGCAGAGCACAAGACAAATATAAACACGAAAATAGACTCAAAGCCAAACGAAAGCACTTAGTAATTGCACTTTATTAGAACGTTTGATCCTTTGTTTGGGCAGGTTCCACATTATGGCTTTCCTTTTCATAATGTTTAAAATGTTTATTCTGTTGCTGTATTGCAATGATTTTAATTAACTTATGCTAGTAAATAAATAAATTCGAATTCCATGCTGCACCATGTCCCAGCCTGCGCTGCCTGCTGCATGGTGTCCCAGTCTGCTTGCACTGCTGCTGCTCTGCAGGGAGCCGGTGTCCTTGCATAGTTACCAACAAAAGAGAGAAGGAATGGGCGTGGCCTAGATGGTGACTGAGTAGGATGTGCCTGCTCGTCGCTCCGTCCCACCACATGGCGCAGAATCCTTAAATGCCGACTTGGGAAGCCTGGGAAGCAGCCCTGGACCCCTTCTTCACCCCAAATCACTAGAACTGCTGCCAAGCTGATTTGTGGGGTCTGACAGTGACCACGACTGCAGTCACGCTCAGCTTGGACCTCATCCTGGCTCCCAGACAGAGAGAGGCTGGCCGCGGGAGGCTGGGGCAGAGAGGCCTGTGGGAGGCCTGCCCAGAGCCGCTACAGATTACAAAGGGCCGGTGGGGATAACAGCTGCGGATAATGGCTTGGACGTGATGGAGCGAGGTGATGAATAAAATTTTGTTCAAACTCGCAAAGTTAAACTTTCATAACCAATGTAACTGTATGAACTCGTTAACCGCGGCGGTAATTCCGCCGCGGTGCGGGCGTTTCCGTGCGCGGGCGGGGCCGCGTCGGCCATTGGCCGAGGGCAACACTGGGGAGGTAATGCTGCCATCGGCCAATGGCCGACGGCAGCAAGGAAAGGGTTAATAAGCATGTGTTGAAATCATTAATCAACTTAGTTTTAAAAATGCATACATTCAGAAAAAAATGTGGGGACTAATTTATATGCTCTATGTTGCAGTTGCAAGTGTGTGAAAAATAATGAACTAATCTTGTCTATTGTCTTTGTCAGTATTAACTGCGGCTGTTTAATTAATGGTATGTGCTTATTTGTGTGCTTATGTTATGTTATGTCTTTTCTGTGGTAAAAGCTCGTGAAGAATCTTTGTGGCCTAAAAGAAGAAGGTAGATATAAATGCTGCTTTGTGTGCTCAACTAGGTAACATAAATTAATGAGTTAATAATTAGCAAAAGGGTGGGTAACAGAATGGGTCTCAATTCTCTAATTATTTAATGTTTTGTGTTTGTTTAAATAATAGTTTCCTAGAGAGGTCTTAGGCCTGCAAAAGATGGTGTTTCGAATCCTGTCCAGAAAGGAGCCTTGCACAGAAGTGGAAACTTTTACCACGTCGACAATTTTGTAAGATAAATACAGTTTAATAAGTTGTGCTAAACGTGCTCTTGGAGAGAAAGACTCAAGGACAGGAAGCGGCAAGATTGCCAAGGCAAGGAAGTCATGAACTGTAGCTCGAGTGAAACGTTACATTTTCGAGGAAGAGAAATGACACGAAAGCAAAGGACAATAGGGCTTAAGAAGAGCCCTTCTTGGTTTGAAAACGGTGATGACACAATATGGTCTGACATAAGACAGCCAATGGGAACTCTGGATGACATAGAAAAATGTACAATTTTGAGAAGATTAGCTAGTTAGAAAGGTATAAAACTTGGCCCTATGGGCAAGAAGGGATCTTCTTTTTTCCCGATTCCTGAAGGGCGTGACGTGCTGTTGGACTCTCTTTGGCGCACGTAAGGACAGCAGTCTTTAGAGATTATTCTTTCTAGGTGAAGCGAGTTTACACAGAATGTTAGAATTTAGGGAATGGAAACTTTATTTTGCTTTAATTCATGCTGATTGATTTGCCTTTGAAGTGTCAGTCTAATAAATCTTTTCCTTAATAAAATGTTGCTTTCATTTTGCTAATAAATAAAGATTCTTAATTAAAATGCTCTTTCTTTGAATAATAAAGCTAATAAAAATTAGATTTGAAACAACAAGCTGGTCTTGTTTATTCATGGTCTAGTTACCATTGGTTAATCCATTCGCCTTAGTGACTTAATTAAATGACATATGTTTAAATCCATGGTAAGAAATGATAAACTGTAGTTGTATATAATTATGTAAATAGTTTGTGAATAGATCTGATTAATTACACAAGAATTGAAGCACTCCACATGTGATAGCCCAAATTCAGCTTAGTCCATATAAAAAGACATCCAGAGAATCTCCCATGCAGATTATCTTCTTTTATTCCTTTAAAGTTCAGATCCAATCCCAACCAACGCGTTTCGCCGAGGTTATTTAATACCTCTCGGCTTCGTCAGGGCTGGAAACAATACAAAATAATATGATCTTACCATATTATACATTTTCGTACATATTTTGAGAATAGATAGAGCCCCACATGGCCCAGTAGAAAACCCGTGTACGTATCTACACACAAAGGGGTGATTACATGCTTGTTCTCACAAAATATAGCAACTCATTACTTAAAACAACACAAAAACAAATTCATTAATTTCCAATGTGGAAACAAGAACTGCCTACACCGATTTGGTGAATTTGTTCATGCACAATGCAAGTGGAATAAACATCAAGTGAAATTGCTCCCACAATTCCTAAAGTCTTTTTAAACAAAATTCAATACTCATGTTTTACCTTATCTTCAATTAGAAACCGCCTAGAAGGAGAAACAGACCCTTACTCTCAAGGTATGACAGGAAGACCTGCTTGATTAGGTTCAGAAGGCAAATAAGCTTTGTTTCATACCTTAAATTTCTTACAGGGGTGCTTGAACGCATTAATCTCTGCACTTTAAAAAAATGTTCGATTTAAATATGTAAATTCTACAGATGTTTGCTTTCAAGTAACTACATTATTTATTCAATTGAGAGGGTCGTAATAGGGAATATATTTCCTAAAATTATGCAATATGGTTGCGATGATGTTTATAGTACTGAAGGACATGCTTTAATACTTTAACGGAATGAAAAATGCGAGTTTAGTGAGTTTTCCCCACTCTAAGATGGCGCTCAGTCTATTACCGAGTAAGTCCGCTTTTTATGTTTAGGAACGCCACATAACGGGCGTGAGACAGGGCGATGGCGCTGCCTGTACACGGGACGCCGAGTCGAGTAAGGTAAGGGCGCTACAGAAACTAGAATATAGAAAAAACAGTGAGTGTTTGAAGTTTCGTAATTGTAACGACGCGCCTTTGATTTAACAGAAGAGGGGTGCGGATCAATGAGGGCAGCGGAGTGAACAGATTGTTATTCGGCAGTGGATAAAGAAGGTGAAAGGTATGGAGAATCACAATGATAGAGAGCTAAGATTAATTTACGATCAGACTAAGATCGGGGCGAATATGATGATGGTTTTTATTTACAGATAAGGTGGTTTGGATATTGAGATACAAGACGAGTGGAGTTCGCTTCTGGAGCATATAGATACAAACGCAGGTGAGGCTTTGTCATGTTATAAACACAAGGAAATGCTAAGATTTAGCAGGAATAGAGGTAGAGCGAGTTGTTTTTACACATGGATGTATATTTCTTTGTAGAGATCACAAATTCAAGGATACTGTTCCCTCCGCTAAGCTAAAGTGCAGAGATTAATGCGTTCAAGCACCCCTGTAAGAAATTTAAGGTATGAAACAAAGCTTATTTGCCTTCTGAACCTAATCAAGCAGGTCTTCCTGTCATACCTTGAGAGTAAGGGTCTGTTTCTCCTTCTAGGCGGTTTCTAATTGAAGATAAGGTAAAACATGAGTATTGAATTTTGTTTAAAAAGACTTTAGGAATTGTGGGAGCAATTTCACTTGATATTTATTCCACTTGCATTGTGCATGAACAAATTCACCAAATCGGTGTAGGCAGTTCTTGTTTCCACATTGGAAATTAATGAATTTGTTTTTGTGTTGTTTTAAGTAATGAGTTGCTATATTTTGTGAGAACAAGCATGTAATCACCCCTTTGTGTGTAGATACGTACACGGGTTTTCTACTGGGCCATGTGGGGCTCTATCTATTCTCAAAATATGTACGAAAATGTATAATATGGTAAGATCATATTATTTTGTATTGTTTCCAGCCCTGACGAAGCCGAGAGGTATTAAATAACCTCGGCGAAACGCGTTGGTTGGGATTGGATCTGAACTTTAAAGGAATAAAAGAAGATAATCTGCATGGGAGATTCTCTGGATGTCTTTTTATATGGACTAAGCTGAATTTGGGCTATCACATGTGGAGTGCTTCAATTCTTGTGAAATCCGATTGTGCCTAATCATTTGATTACGCAGCGAGGAGTTGGGTGTTTTCCTCCTATAACTTTGAAGCACCCTTAGAGTCTGTTGTTGTGCCTGAAATAGAGGGTGTGATACTTCTTTAGCGCTTGCAAAACTCCAATCAGCACCCGAGGTTTAGATCTGATTAATTAGGTCACATGATTCAGTCGCTCAAAAATTGTCTTGTTAATTTATCGGCCTTAGCAAGTAATTCATGATTATTGGTGGTGGTGTGCAACGTTTACAACGCGCACGTTACCACGACCTAATATTACCACGCGGTTGTAACAACGTAAGTTGTTACAACGCATTGCGCTGGGGGGCGCTCGAGGATTGTAAATCATTTAATTTACTATCCCAAAACCTTCCCTGCTATCCACGGGGACTGGTGTTGGAATAGTAATTTAAATGTTTTAAATTTGCGCCCTCCCAACGCAAGTCGTTGTAACGACTTGCGTTGTTACAACCGCGTTGTAACGGTAGGTCGTTGTAACGCGCGCGTTGTAACGACATATATCCATTGGTGAGTATTGTGGAGATAAGTAGCGTTGGTGAGACAGTTTTTCATTAGGAGGGCTGGATCAATTACTCGGTAGCAGAGTTACGGTTACTATGGTAATTGACATGTTACATGGTAATTACATAGGATACATGTCTAAAACATATTAAGTTTGTTCAGTTGTTACATGTAGTCGAAAGGTTTTTTCCAGCAGTGTGAAAATTCCTAGTTATACTGGCCAGGCAGAGAAGTGTGACAAGTGAAGTTACACAGTGCATTTGTTCTGTTTCAAAATAGTGGTATCGTCATATATCACAAGTGTTGTGGACGTACAGCACAAGTTTAGGGATTTTAGGTGTGTTAGGTAGAATGTATAGTGAGGATTGTCTATGAAATTGTAACTTTTGTGTATAGGGACACCTGTCCTGTTTTAAAACTCACTGTGAAAAGAGTAATAGAATTTATCCAAGCTTGAGTGAAGGGTAAGGAAGTATTGTCTATTCTTACTGGCGAGTGAGGATTTTATTGGCGGGTTAAAGTCCTACCAAAATTTCATGTATGAATGATTAGGGATTCTTTCTGTATGATTGTGTGTGTTAGAAGGGTAGGGCAAGGCTACTCGCTTTATCAACGAATTTTAAAATTCTGTGAAAATAGCGTTGTCTATTTCATGTGAAAGAATACTTGAATGATTAAAGCTATCGCTTTATTTTAGTGAAACAGACAAATGGTTTGTTTTTGTGGAGTTACTAACTGAATTCTATTGAAAGTTTTGTAAAATATCGCGCTGTGAAAATATTTTGTAAAGGAGTTGTCAGTATCAGAGCAGAGCGAGGACAGTGAAGCTGCTACGGCAGCAGACGTCACAGGGGTCGCGCTGTGATTGGCTAACATACGTCACAGTATTCGCGCACTGATTGGCTCATGTGACTAGGTAGGCTTGCAGCTGATTGTTTCGTCCTGAAATTCAGTAATTCTATTGGCTGAGCAGAATAGTGACATAACTTATCCTGATTGGCTTGTTGGTGAGTTTCACGCACGGATTGGCTAGTGTAGCAGAACAACAAGGAAACATTTACGATCTTTTTCAAAGTAAGCAAAATTGTTTAAAAACATGGATTATTATTACAAGAAAGAGAAAAAGAAGCTTTCATGGTTTCAGAAATTGAAAAACATATTTAAAAATGACAAGAAAATTGAAACGCTAGGTGGAAGATTACTTCATAAGTACAAAACACCTGCAGCTTATATGTTAGGGGAATATGGTTATCATACTTGCCTTTGGATGGAGAATTGGATGGAATATACCAAAAATGATGGTGTATTGGCATGGCCGGAAGATGGGTCATTTAATATTAAGGTGTTGAAAAACTTGAGAGAACAAATGATGACTCTTGTACCAAAACCTAGACCTACACAATTTGAGGCTTTAGCTGAATGGGAAGATGAGATGTTTGAATTAGAACGAGAAAACAGAGGTGTAACAAGAGGCACTAGATTAGACATTACCAGAGAAACTCATGAAGACAGAATGCGTCATTGGAGACGTGCAGATATGTGTGATGGTTTGTACTCAGCGAGATTTAGTGAAGTAACTGGTCAAAAGAATACTGAAAAGAAAAATAATATTGGTGAAGATAGTGAATTAGAAGATTCGGTTTTAGAAGAGATTTATATCACAAAATCAAAACCGCCACCTTATCAACCAGTTTGTTCATGGTCTTCCCCGAGAATTCCTCCAGGAACTTCTCCAAGTGCTCCTCCTAAGGAAATTAATGATGAGACTCCACCTAGATTAAATCAGAATAATGCAAAATTTTCTGAGAGAGTAGAAACAAGAACTAATTCTAGTGCATCTGGAGAAAATAGAAATTATGTTGAAACGCCAGTTCAGAGAAATGAAATCCCAAGAAATGTAACGAGAACAGAAAAATGTGAGGATGTACCAAATGCCCAGAATATTTCCGATCAAAAGATGAATTAAGACAACAGTTAACTAAAAGCATGGAAGCAGTAACAGTACCAGTTACAATTGGACCTGTTCTTCCAGTCTTTGATCAAAGGGAAATTAGACATTCAGCTCTGACTGTTCCCTTGAATGCAGAAATTCAGAAAGTGGCTGAAAAATTTTATTCAGATTTAACAGAAATTCACCAAGAGAAAATGATGCCCGATTTAACTTTTAATCAAAGTTTGTCAAATGATCAAACTCCATCTGTTGCAGGATCTGATTCTGGAACTCCAGAAAAGAGTATAAATAAAATAGATTTAACACAGACTCCATAGACCCCAGAATTTAAATTACTTGATGTCGCACAATTGAAGGCGGATTTGGAGGAATTGATTATTGGCACAATTGAACCTGACAGTTTAAAGCTATATCAGGATGATGAATTATTGTTTATTTGTAAAAGTATACAATGGAAAACAAAAACCAAGTATGATCAATTAGAGGAAATGGCTGCTGAATTAGAAATAGATTTGAGTAGACCCAAAAATTTGCAGAAACATTACAGAGTGGATTTCTCTGAAAAAGATATTGAAAATATGAACACCACAGGAAGAATAATCCATATAAAAGAATTAATAGTGTTTCTAAAAAGATTTGGTGAATTAAGTAAATGGAGAGTGAAATGGACAAAGAAAAGAGAGGAAGACAAAAGAGAAAGAGGGGAAACAGCAACTGAGTTTCCTATGAGAGAAATAGCTGTTGGATTGTATGTACATGTTCCATGGACAAGACAGGACATTTTACTGTTTACAAATGATTTTCCTCGATTGAGAGAAAAACCTGTGGAATGGTATCGCCAGGTAGACAGATTTGTTAAGGTTTCAAAAGTTCTGTGGATTGATCTTGATGGATTCTTTGACATTGTTGTTCCATCGGATCTTTGGATAGAATATAAAATTTCTATAGATTGGCCCAAAGAAGAACCTGCTCGAGATAAAGTAACAGGTGCACCTTCAGCTGATGTTATAAATCTGTATGATAAGGTGATTGTGTGGCTGAAAAACAAGATTCCCCCAAAAGAAGTAGATTGGGTTAACCCTTTCGATGCTCATGACGAGCTCAGCTCGTCATGATGCACAGTTGAGCTGTGCTGATGACGAGCTGAGCTTGTCATGAATAAAGAAGAATAGCAATTTCCAGCACAGGAGGGGGAAAACGCCTAGCAGCCAAGGTGTTAAAATAGACAGAACATATTAGGAGCCAAAAGAATCAGTACATTCATTCTATGAAAGATTACTGCTGGTATTTAAACAATACAGTGGTTACGAGAAATTGAGTGAAAAGGATATGAGTCATTTCATATAGAGATTTGTTTATGGCGTAAGACCTGAAATTGGTGAGATGATTAGATCATGTATAGTTGGTTGGCAATCACTCTCAGTTGATGACATTTTGAGAAAAGCAAAATACTGCAGTGATGAGATAGATGCTAAACAAAAGAAGTTAAAAGAAAAGCTATGTGGGCACAGGTAAAAGTGGCTGAAGAACAAATTGCAACTTTGGAAAACAAAAATGTTCACCAGAATCAAGGGAAATTTAAAGGTAATTATAATAAGCCAAAATTTATGGGTAATATTGAAGAATTAAAGCAGAAACTCCCATGTTTTAATTGCGGCGATATCGGACACTGGAAGCGTGAATGTAAGAATCCACCCAGAAATTTTAAAAATGCATCATTAAATCCACAGATGCAGAATGAGATAAATTAGCAGCAACAGCTACAGCGACAGTTAAATGAGATAAATCAGCAGCAACAGCTACAGCGACAGGTAGTGAATCAGCAAAGTCAGATTCCACAACCGCCACTTCCAAATTGTGTAAATGTGCAGAGATACAATACAGAAACAGGATTCTGCAGAGGTGAACAGGTAAACAGATCGCCAAGAGTGAATGTGTCGAATGTTTCCCAACAATATTGGTTGAAAGAAAATGAAGGGAGTGATTCTGAGGATTACTTATGACGGTGCCTGAGAGAGGAGGAAGAGTGTGTGCTTGGAGCCACTCTTGAGGTAGATCAGTCTGGTCCATTTGTAAATGGTAAAGTGAATGATGTAGAAATACTTTTCTTGTGGACACAGGTGCTTCCCGTTCTACTGTTAGATCAGTGGAAATAGAAAACCTACCTCTCTCTGGGGATACAATCCAAGTAATTGGTGTAGCTAATCAAAAGATTAAAACAGATTTAACAGAACCAGTTAAAGTTGAAATTGGTAAATTTAAAGATAGACATAGATTTGTAATCTGTAATAGCAGTCCTGTAAACTTGTTAGGAAGGGACATTCTTTGCAAGATGAACTGTAAAATATATTGCTCACCGGATGGTATTGAGCTCCAAACTCAAGAAGAAGATGGTCTTTATAAATTAACAATGTTAATGGTTTAAGCAGAAGAAAGTAAATTATTTCCTGCTTTTGACAAAAATGATTTACCAGAAGAATTAAAAGAAACAGTCAATGCTAAAATTTGGGATTTATCTGGAGATGAAATGGGTTTGATGAAACATGTAGACCCAGTAAAAATAACAGTAAAACAAGGAGCAGATTATCCAAACATTCCCCAGTATAAAATGAAAGCAGAAGTTATTAAAGGTGTCATGCCTGTCATTGAAAAATTTATAAAACAAGGTGTTTTAAAAGAAATTGAGAGCAGTCCATGTAATTCACCGATTATAAGAATCAAAAAGCCAAACGGAACTTTCAGGATTGTTCAAGACCTGAGAAAGGTTAATCAAATAGTTGTTCCATGTTGCCCAGTTGTACCAAACCCAGCGGTAATTCTATATCAGATTCCACATGATGCAGAATGGTATACAGTTATAGACCTTTGTAATGCATTCTTTACTGTTCCATTGCATCCAGAAAGCCAACAAATGTTTGCGTTCAGATTCCAAGAGCGTATCTTAGCATGGTGTTGTGTCCCTCCAAGGTATACAGAGAGTCCATCAATTTTTAATCAGTTGCTAAAGAAATCCTTGGAAAATTAAGATTTACCTGGAAAATCAACATTAGTGCAGTATATTGATGATCTCCTTGTGGCTGCAAAAACACGAGACAACTGCGTGACAGATACCATTACTCTTTTGAATCATTTGGCAGATGAGGGACATAAAGTGTCTCCTGCAAAATTACAGTTTTGCAAACAAGAAGTAAAATATCTTGGTCACAGAATCGCAAAAGGAATCAGACAAGTGACAATTGAAATAATAAAAATGATCCAAGCAATGCAACCTCCAAAAACACAGAGACAGGTCAGAATGTTTCTAGGAATGGTCGGTTATTGTCGTCAATGGATTAGTGGATTTTCAGTAATTGCAAAACCATTGCAGAGATTGACAAAAGCAGACATAAAAGACCCGATTAACCTAATAGAAACTGAGTTAGAGGCTTTTGAGGACTTAAAAAGAAGTTTGTGTGAAGCTCCAGCATTAGGAATGCCAGCTTACGAATTAGAATTTGAGCTGTAATGCAGTGAAAGGGAAGGATGTGCATTATCAGTTTTGATTCAAAGACATGGGAAACTGAGAAAGCCAATAGCATATTTCTCAGCGGTTCTTGATCCTGTTGCAAAAGCATTACCAGGTTGCTTAAAAGCAGTAGCTGCAAACAATGGGGAGTTTGGAACAAAGTGAAGGGATAATAATGGGGTTTCCCGTAAAGGTATATGTGCCCCATTCAGTTGAGATTCTCCTCACCAGAAGCAAAACACAGCATTTGACAAGCAACAGATTAACACAATATGAAAAAGTTATTCTGGGATCAGATAATGTTTCAATTGCAAAATATGTAAATTTAAATCCTTCCACATTATTACCTGATGGTACTGTAACAGAGATCAGATCGAAAATGACATTGCTCATGAATGCTTGGATGTTTTAGAATATTGCACCAAGCCTAGGCAGGATATTAAAGATGTTCTGTTAACTGAATCAGATTTTGTTTATTTTGTTGATGGTTCATGCTTAAGAACAGATGAAGGTATTCTGAGTGCAGCATATTCTGTCTGTACAGTTGCAGACGTAGTTGAAGCTTCTTGTCTCAAAGGAATTTGTTCAGCTCAAGTAGCAGAATTGATTGCTTTGATTTGTGCATGTGAAAGAGCAAAAGGGTTACAAATTACCAGAGTGACTGATAGTCAGTATGGGTATGGTGTAGTCCATGACTATGGCCATCTCTGGTCTCAAAGAGGTTATTTAACTTCTGCGGGAACGCCATTCAGGAATGCGAAATTGATCAAAAGGCTGATTGATGGTATTCAGCTACCAGAGAAAATTGCTATAGTAAAATGTACAGCTCACAAAAAGGGAGACGATTACATGACAAAAGGAAATGCATAAGATGATGAAATTGCTAAATTCTGTGCAAAGAATAATATGTCCATTAACGGGAAAAAGACAATGAACATGTTTTGAACTCACTTATGCTAACATCTGTAGTTGAGACATGGCAAGGAGTAAAAGATTTACAAGATGAGGCAGATGATGAGGAAAAAGACACATGGTTAAAAGCAGGTTGTAGACAGAGAGAAGAAGATGAGATTTGGGTTTACAAAGATGACAGGCCAGTAATGCCAAACTGCATGATTGCTGACATGGCACGATTGTATCATGGTCCAGGACATTTAGGAAGAGATTCAATGATCAGGTTGTTTAGGCAAACATGGTACAATCCAAAATTTAGGATAATTGCAGAATCTTTTTGTCAGAGAGGCTTGATCTGTCAACAGATCAAGCCGAACAGAAAAACAGTTGTAAGCTTGGGAACCATAGGACAAGAGGGTGGTCCTTTTACCAGGTTACAAATGGATTTCATTGATATGTCACCCCATAACAGATTAAGATATGTCTTGGTGATAATCTGTCTGCTTTCAAGATGGGTGGAAGCATTCCCAACTCGTCACAATGATGCAGTTAATGTGGCAAAGTTGCTTTTAAGAGAAATTATACCTAGGTATGAATTTCCGGTGACGGTCGAGACTGATCGTGGCACACATTTTGAAAACAGACTGTTACAAATGATTTGTGAAGCACTTTGTATAAAACAAAAGCTACACTGTGCTTACATACCCGAAGCATCAGGTGTTGTTGAGCAGGTCAATGGTACAATAAAGAACAGGTTGGCAAAAATGTGTTTAGCTACAGCAATGAAATGGACTGATGCACTTCCACTTGTTTTGATGTCTTTGAGAAGTACCTCAGATAGAAAAACAGGTTTAAGCCCACATGAAATACTCATGGGCAGAGTCATGAGATAAGCATTTGTTCCAGTTGATAAACTACTTAGTATAAATGATAGTGCAATTATGGACTATTGCAAGAACCTATCTGACGTGGTGACTTCTGTGTTCCATCAGGTGGGAACTGAAGTACTTACAAAAGAAAAAGAACAAGCTCATGATCTGTTGCCAGGAGACTGGGTGAGGACAAAAGTTCATCAAAGAAGGAATTGTCTGGTACCCAGGTGGCAGAAGGCAAGACAGGTGATACTTGTCACAACAAATGCAGTAAAGTGTAGAGGTCTGAAGAGATGGATTCATGCTAGTCATACCATTCGAGTGACACCACCTGAAAATCCTGACGAAGGTGACACAACAACTGATTCAGATTCTGAAGAAGAACCCGAAAGAAATCCAAATCCTGAAAGTCGACATCTGGATGATTCAAATGCGAATGAGGCATTGAGTGGAAAAGATCTAGGGATTGTGATACTAGATTCTGAAAATGATGAAGATCTGATAGAAAAAGAAGCAGAAAAAGAATCTGGTCAAGAAGTGAATCAAGATCAGGAGAGTATTGAAAAGCGGATTGGAAGCTCAGGAAGAAGAAACAAAAATTCTGAAACTGGTGGATTGGAAATAATTGAAGAAGAAGAAAACGAATTACCAAGTACCAGCTATAAGGATGATGTTCCTAACAGAATGAAACTGCAGAGTAAAGAAGTACCTGAATCTAGAGCTGATATCACAGAAAGCGAAACAGACAAAAGTGATGATGAATCCAAAGTGAAAAGATCGAGAAAAAGAGCTCGGAGAGTTGAATGCAATCTAACTGAGCCAAAGAAGAAATTCTCAAGAAAAGGAGATAATTGGCCAAATGAGAATGAGTGTCTAAAATTCAAATTAGTGAACAAATCAAAAGAACGGGTTAATGAAATCTCAAGTCAGAAAAGTGATTCGGATAAGAAAAATCAAGCAGGAAAGAAAATAGAAGTGATTAGCAGTAGAGCAAAGAGGGTGTTAAAGCCTAATCAAAAAAATAAGTCACCTGAGGGGACCTATATTATAATCCCACCAGTAGTGGAAGTGAATAGTAGTAGCCAAGAAGATATAGATGCCACAAGCGATAATGATTGATTTTGTTTTCACATAAAGTTGAAAAGTTGTAGGTGACACAAGGTCGAAGAAATTGTGTTAGGTGACACAAGGTTGAAGAAATTGTGTTAGCTGGAAAAACACATTGCTGTAAGACGTAAGGTCGGAGAAAAGCTGTTAGACGATTCTTTAATTTAAAAAAAAGTAAAAAAGGGGGGTGTATATTTAGTGTTAGTGATTTAGTGATTTTTAAATTTTTGATTTTTTTGAAAGGCTCTTGTCTCAAAATAAAAAATGCCTAATACTAACAACAATTCGAGGCTCTATTTTAAGAAGATGTTGCAAAATGTCTTCTATTTGTGTGATCTTAATAATTTTGGTTTGGTTAATTTTAGCTGTCATTTTTCCTTTTGGAATTGATAAAGAAATGTACAAAGCTAATATGACTAGTAAAGTTGTGGCTAAACAAGATATTCATGATGTAGTAGGTAAGACTAATAAACTCATTGAGCACAAACCAGAGATCCACCAAGATAGATCTGTTGGTGATTTTTCTAGTAATACCTTTTCTAGACTTTTATCTGAATATGTTAAGGTGATGGATGTGAAAGATTGTTACATTTGTGTGAAACTACCTGCTTCTATTACGGAAGGGGTTACTTAGAACATGCTTCCTCTTACTTATGGCATCACTTGTAGTGTAATAGCTAGTTTGTTTTATCGGAGAGGTCGATTAGAGTATTACTACTCTAATTATGATGAGATTTTTGCAAATTTAAAGGTTGAAAATAGTCTAAATAAACTGAAACATGCTAAACAGATGAGGGAATTTTTTATAGTGACTAATGAAGTCACTTACGAATATGCTTTTAGAAACAATTTAACATGCAAAGTGAACGGAAGAAAAATCTCTCTTAAACATGGTTGAAGAGAGAAGGGCAATGTTATGTCATCTGCAGTTTCCATCAGCAGCAGTCCCCCCCGGGTACGAACAGTAAGCGCCGGGACGCCCCTTGGCTGGGGCAGCCGTGCGCTATTTAAGTCCATATAACATTAACATTAGCATTAACATAAACGAAACGAGATGCTGAAACAAACCAAATCTAAGTTTTGGCAGAGTGAGGATGAAAAGCTTAATGGTAGAAATGAAAATGTTGCAATTCACATAGATAAACCTGTTAGTGGAAAATGTTGTATAAGAAGAGATAATACTCAATTTGATAACTACTTTGTGGGTGCTAGTCAATGTGAAGATACTTATCGTAGCTTAGGAGTTTGGGGATTTAAAGGAGGCAAAGATCCAATTTTTCCTGGAATTTATTTTGTTTGTGGGTACAAAGCTTACTTCAATCTCCCAGACCACTGGTATGGGACTTGTTATGTTGGTTTAGTTTTTCCAAAGATTTTTCATATAGATAGAAATACAGAAGGTTCATTTGAAATTGGCAAACACCTGAATAGGTTCAGGAGGGAAAGTTTTTCAGAAATAATGGGACATATATTTGGTGCAATAATACCTAAGGTGGGAATAACCCTGAATGCAAATAAGATCAGAAAAGTGTCTACAATTGTTGACAGATTGTCAACAGACACTGCAAGTGGATTTCAATTAGTTGATAAAGAACTCATTGCTATGAGGACAATGGTAATGCAGAACCGTCTTGCATTAGACATTCTGCTTGCAAAAGAGGGAGGAGTTTGTGGAATTTTACATGTTCAGCATTGCTGTACATACATACCAGATAAGAGCCAGAACATAGAGATGTTTATCAAGAATATTACTGAATTACATACTGAGATAGAACCTTTAGAAGATGAAAATTTTTCTGAACGTTTGAGCAAAAGATTTGCAGCAATCAGAAACTGGTTTCAAGAGATTGGTAGTTCAATCATTGGGAAAATACTTTATCCTGTAATAGTTTTAGTCATAGTGACACTTTTGTTAAAAATTAGTTGCATGATACACAAGAGAAAGAAATATGTAAGGGAAAAGAAAAGAATTTATAAACTCAGAGAAGAACAAGAAAAGGAAATAGAATTAGAAGAGTTTCGTAGAGCTCAATATGAGAGTTGTAGACAAACTGCTGAATCAAAAGTTTAGAAAAACTAATACAGTGAATGTCCAAAACATGTTTAAAGGATTAAAATTTTTGCTAAAATTTTGGGTGTTGTTTGGTGATTATGAAATCACCAGACGAGGGAGTTGATGGAGCGAGGTGATTAATAAAATGTTGTTCAAACTCGCAAAGCTAAACTTTCATAACCAATGTAACTGTAAATGTAAGCATGTGTTGAAATCATTAATCAACTTAGTTTTAAAAATGCATACATTCAGAAAAACATGTGGGACTAATTTATATGCTCTATGTTGCAATTGCAAGTGTGTGAAAAATAATGAACTAACCTTGTCTATTGTCTTTGACAGTATTAAATGTGGCTGTTTAATTAATGGCATGTGCTCATTTGTGTGCTTGTGTTATGTTATGTCTTTTCTGTGGCAAAAGCTTGTGAAGAATCTTTGTGGCCTAAAAGAAGAAGGTAGATATAAATGCTGCTTTGTGTGCTCAGCTAGGTGACATAAAGTAATGAGTTAATAATTAGCAAAAGGGTGGGTAACAGAATTAGTCTCAATTCTCTAATTAATTAATGTTTTGTGTTTGTTTTAATAATAGTTTCTGAGAAAGGTCTTAGGCCTGCAAAAGATGGGGTTTCGAATCCTGTACAGAAAGGAGCCTTGCACAGAAGTGGAAACTTTTACCACATCGACAATTTTGTTAGAAAAATACAGTTTAATAAGTTGTGCTAAACGTGCTCTTGGAGAGAAAGACTCAAGGACAAGAAGCCTGAAAGACCAACACCTAGACTTACAGTCTTAAGCAGAAGATCTAGAAAATTGTTCCCACCAAAACAACATACGAATCTGGGGCGTTCCGCACGAGGCAGAGGGCCAAGACGTCACTCTGTTCGTGGAGGAGATGTTCTGTTCTATCCTAGGAGCACCACCCGACCAGAACATCAAACTTGACCAGACGCATCGAACACGCCTGAGAATACCACCTCCGGCTCTTCCAGCAGACATACTTATGTGTGTCCACGACTTCCAACTCAAAGAACAAATATTGTGTAAAGCTAGAGCAGGCTTCTCCAAAAAGTAGTTTTTGAGCTACTGGTAGCTCTCCAGCTACCTGAAAGTAGCTTTCCTGTGTGTAGCAAACCCTACTAAATAAATTAGAAGCTATTTCTTGGCTGAAATATTTTATGTATACCAACATTGAGAGTGTGTATTTGAGATAAAAATGTGTTTATTTTCTGAACTCCTGAGCCGATATTTTACGGGCAAATTGGCTGAATTTCCAAAATATATTTAAAGTTGATATTTGAGTGATAAATCATGTGACAATGAAGAGATTTATTTTTACAAATGTTATTACCTTGGTAACAGAGGCATTGCAGCCCTGGTTGTTATTTATTGAAATGCAGAAGCTTTTCATACTGACAAAGCCTTTTTTACATTACTGCTTGCAACCATGCCTGTTACACTGAGGTGATCGCTGGTAGTAAACTGCTAGAAACCTTGCATATGGTGGCCACTATTACAATGCTAATAATATTAGTAGTTCTAAATGAGTGTCATTGAACATCAGTAGCGATCATTACAGAAAACGCTGGAGACACCTGAGCTAGGGACATTCACTGGTTGAGTTCAGGGGACACAAACAGCTACTATATAAAGATCTCGCTGCATCAATGCTGCAAAAGCAGAAGGAGTTCCAGTCATTTACACTTCATCTACAAACCAAAGAAGTGCCATACTCATTGTACCACCAATTCTACCTAATTTTCCAGTGGGAAGGGAAGATACATCAAATTCGCTCACCACAAGAAGCCCGACAGTTACTGAGAATGGAGGATAAAAAACTAAGCATTGACTCACACCTAACAAAGGGGCTAATCCCCCAAGAGAGTATTTAAGTGGAGGACATTGAACATCTCTCCATCACGCCTCGCGCCAGATCTTGATATGATCAGAAGGTAGAGGAAGGCAATGCTGGCCACCTTAGCGGAGGACCTGAACAAATAGCAAAGCGCAACCCCAGCAACAGCTTAAGAAGGGTAAATCCAGGACCCCTGTGACCCCCTTCTTGCCCCCCTACATCGATAGTGAGAGAGACCCTAGCGGGGAGACGACGGAAGGGATCCTGCTAACATCTCATGCCCACACCCATGGGTCTAAGCACCCGGGACATTCTACATGTTAAACAGTTACGGTCTTTTGTTAATTGTTTTGTTTTAAAAGGATACAGTTCCTCTCTATGCCTAGACATGCATGATCTGCACCATAATGTAAGCCACAAGGCTTCAATGCTATCCCAAGTGCCTACTAGAGCTCACCTCGGGCCCAACCTCGCTCTCCTAAGCAACAAACCGCAGTCCCATAGCAGTCTCTGCAGCACATGTAGATGACCCCTCCACTTAATATAACCTCGCTAAACGTGAAAGGTCTCAACAACCTGACTAAAAGGAGAGCTATCCTATCATATCTTGAAAACACAGGGGCACACATCTGTCTCCTTCAAGAAACACATCTGCTCCCCAGGGACATACCTAGACTCTGCTCCTAGGCATTCCTGTAACAATTCTGTTCCTCACACACAACAAAAGTGGCTATCCTGTTTTCTACCAGGTTTATCGGGAGGGTAGGCCTCACATAGGGGGAAATCGAGGGCAGATTACTGGTCTACACAATCCAGATGGGCTCCCACACATTCACTATAGGCACTGTCTACGGGCCGAATGAGGGGCAAGAGGGTTTCTTACAGAAGGTAATAGCAGAGATTTCTAGATCCCAGGACAGGATGATAATAATCAGGGGCAACCTCAATCTAGTGTTTGACATCGTGGCGGACAGATCAGCCCAGAGGCAGGGACAGTCAGGAGTCCTCACGGAAGATGGTGAGTGCATGATAACAGAAGCAGGACTGACTGATGTTTGGAGTAAACCACACCCCACAGACAGAGAATACACCTTCTACTCTCACTCCCACAAGACCTACGCCAGGATAGATTATTTCCTAGCCAGAGCACACGTTTTGCCCCAAGTACAGTAGATAACTATTTTACCAGCAGTGAGCCTGACACTAGCCTTCCGAGGCTCTCATCCCCCACCGGGGACCTGGCAGCTTAGAGATACTATGCTGCAACTCCCGGGAAGTAGTAAAGCAAATCACAAAAACAATAACAGACTACCTCAACAGGAATGACAATCCCGAAACTCCCGTTGCAATATTAAGGGACACCCTGAAGGCGGTTGTATGGGGGAACTCATTGCCATAGCTTCATCAGATAACAAGATGGATAGAGAAAAGAGAGACACACTTACACAAAAAGTCCAGGAGCTAGAGCGCATAGACCAGAGGACCGGAGCCTCAAAGATCTGGAGACAACTAGAGGCTGCCCATGCCCAACTGGCAGGGCTAGGCTTAGATAGAGCTGCAGCGCTGAGATTGAGGTACAATTTCTGCACCGGGGGGATAAGAGCGGGAGACTGTTTTACAACAAGCTCAGAGTCCCGAGACAAGCCTCACGAGCCCAATCCGTGGTGGACCCAAAGGAGCAGGAGCAGACCTCAGGTAAGAAAATTGTGGAAACTCTCTGCTAATACTATGCAAAGCTTTATGGAGCGCAACATCTCTCTCGAGATACCCTGGCCCAATACCTGAAAAGGGTTAACATCACAAATCTCCAGACAGATCAAGCTGAAACACTAGAGGCACCAAATAGAATTGAGAAGGTAATCGCAGCGATCTCTGGACTGAAAATGCTTAAATCCCCTGGTCCGGAAGGCTTTCCCACTCTCTTTTACAAAACTTTCAGTTCTTCGCTGACCCCAGTGCTGGTGAGGGTGTTCATCTCCCTAGGTATGTCATCTACTCTGCCATGCACAATGCTAGAGGCATCAGTAGTGGTGGTACCTAAGCCAGGCAAGGATAAAACACACTGCGAGTCCTACAGACCGATCTCCCTTCTCAATGTAGATTTTAAACTCCTCACGGGAAACCTTGCACAGCGTTTCTCCCCCCTTCTACCGGGACTGATCGACCCAGACCAGGCGGGTTTCGTGCCTAGTCGCCAGTTCGCTGACAATACGAAGAGCCTTCTACATATTGTGGATAAGGCCCAGCGTTTCGAAGATGAGTGCATGATCCTGTCCATCGATGCAGAAAAGGCATTCAAGAGTGTGCACTGGCCATATCTAGAGGAAACCCTGAGGCTCTCTGGCACCCCAGAGAGATTTCTGATCTGGATCTTAAGCAGTTACGCCACTCTGACTACAATAGTTCAGATGAACGGAGTGCCATCTGCCCCCTTCTCAATTCAGCAGGGCACTAGGCTGGGGTTTCCCCTTTCATTGGTGTTGGCTGGAGCGTGCCAGGTGGGACTAAAGCGCTGCCCCGCCCATGTTCCCATGCGGATCACGCGGTCAGCGGCATAGTGCCCACACCGTCATACACTCCCGCCCGCTTGTACATATACACAATTCCTACCCAATGAAACTCTGGAGACATATTTATGGGAAAGAACTGCTGCAGGTTTATTTCATACAACACAGTATGACGTTTTAAGGTGGGTCATCTTACGGGCGATCCAAAGCAGGCAGCCCCTCGCTGTCCCCCATGCCTAAGGAGCCATCTTGCACGACGAGTCGATGCTCTGACGGTGCAGCACATTACCAACTTCGTTATACTCCCGCCCCCCCTGTCAGGGTGGAGCGGTGTGGCACACCCCCGGTCGGTTCAGGCCCCCCGACCGCCCAAAGGACTAACAGGGCGCCGTTGCGGTTTCCCAGAACCTCCTTCGGCTCCTGGTCCTTGGCTCAGGCACCCTTACTGTGCCAGGCAGAGGTACCCTTACTGTACCCTACTGCCGCAGAGGTACCCTTACTGTACCCGTCTGCTTCCAGATCGCCCTGTACTCCGCCACAGCTCTGGAGGAGGCCCCCGTCGATGACAGAGCCGCCCCACCCACTTAGCTACTTCCTGTCGCTGTTTAGTGCCTCTTGTACGTCCAGGAGGAATATGTCACTCCTAATCCAGAGTACCCCGTCTTTATCATAATACCCCTCAGTTTTCTCTCGTATTGGTACTTGCCTAATGAAACCCAGGCCTCTCTTCCCATGAACTTCTGCCTGGATCTGTGGCCCCCTTGCGCGGTATTACATAATGGATACAAAGATTACCGCATGGAATGACCCCTTCTGAACAACTGCATGTACTTGATTATGCTACCAGGGCAGGTCTCAATTCCCGCAGGGGCATTCCTCCTAACACCTTTCCATGTTTGAGTAGATTTTAACCTGTCATTCCCTTCGCCTACCCCCAAAATAATTGGGTACAGTTAACTCCAGGGGTTGAAAGTATTCCCGGTTACCCTGGTTTGAAATGTAACACTCAGAAATCGCTTTTCTGTCTCTTTTCCAGAAGTTATTTCTTTGTTTGCCTGAGGTCCAATTACTGAACTATTCCTCACTCTGTCAACCATAAGGAAGCTATTTCACAGTATCATCTTTGGTCACCTTTCTTAGTTTTGCTTAATATGCAATACGTTGGCAGTTTCCATTCAGAAATGGTATACAGGGGATCGGCAAGTGACTATTTGCATTATTGAATCTGATGCTAATGGAAAACCAGTGATATTTGTCTAAGAAAGCAAAGTGATGGGATTTATGAAAGCTATCCTGTAGTCAGAATTATGTACTTGCTGCGTGAGCACCGTAGCTGTAATAATTATGACAGTGAATGTCCTGGCAAATCACTGCAAGATCATTACTTGGAATAGTTAGAGCACATCCTAGCAGATATATTTTTAACAGTCAACTTGTCCTTCCAGATTCATGGTGTAAATATGGCATTGTTGCTAGATCCTTTTCTAAGATTTGAAGCAAATTCCGATGTTCATTCTAATCTGGATGGTACTAGCAGGACATTGGTAAACACGGATAGGGAGAAATTAGATGGGCACAGTTTCTACAGTCATAATGGTGCCACATGCCTACGGTTACCACACTCCATGTGGACGCCAATCGAAAGCTGATTGACACGATGACTATTTTACATGCATTGTGCTTGCACACTAGGACATCACACAATGTTAAGAATATAGCTGGTATAAGGTTAACGCCTCCAGTGAAACGCACATCATGTAGCATGCAGATGACTGATTTGTTTTTTTTGTAACTTGTTACTTGCAGCTCCCAAAACTGGAATCCTTCTGATATAGTACCGTGGACTATGAAGGATATGGGACTCCTACACCTTGTAACCCTCGCTGTCTCATGTAACACATCATGTATACTGCTTTAGTTACCCACTTACCCAATGTATAGTCCATGTATAATGTGCATGTTACCTAAAAGCGCTTTAGTTACCCACTTACCCAATGTATAGTCCATGTATAATGTGCATGTTACCTAAAAGCGCTCAGTCATCCTGCACTGGGATGGGTAGTGCTATAAAAGAAATACAATAGTGCTATTCGAATTGTTATTTGGGTAAGTACTGGGACAGACAACGACATCTGGCATTCTTACAGTGCATACACTTACATATAGAGTGAACAAAGTCAAAGGCCTGCCCCTCTTAAGTCCCTGTGACAAGATAACAAGCTGTGTCCTTTCATTTTGCAGTCTGACCAGAGGGAGGACACTCGTGATAAGATTCCACTGCAGGGAACTTCCTGTGTTGGATGGTACATATTTCACTAAACAAGAACTGTACATTGCAGCACTGCTGAATACAATGTCCTATTTTATCAGGGATGAGCGACAGCCACAGAGATATCCGGATGTGTGTATTCTGCCAATATGGAAAATATAACAATTCGTACCCTTCTCTTTCGTACTCCACCATTTGTCTAATCTCCAGGGGCTGTTGAGAGGCGTGCAGTGCCAGTGAGATAGGCAATAACAAATATATTGACTTCAGAAGGATGAAAGGCTGATGGGGCCCCACAAGGGTTGGTCACAAACAATTATCTACAATCGATGCATCAGTCTGCTTTCTTAACCGCTTTAGGGAAATGCTGGCCATAATTGCAAACCGCAGAACACATGTTTATGAATGTATTATTTGGTATTTTAAGTGAAGCTTTATACAACTGGTACACTTCCTATTAAATTATTCTTGTCTTTTCTATGCCACAACCAGAGTGGGGGCTATCCTGGTGGACTTTTGATGAGCATATATGCCCTATTGTTCCTTAGACTGCTTTCCTATTTTCAATGCAGAAGTCAGATGATGGAATGCAATTAAATTGCTTGAAAATTGAGAGTCGTTTTAAATTAATTTGCATGCAATGGTTATTATTTATTTTCTTTCACCGTAACAAATGTTTCTCTTTCCAGCCAAATATTATGTCCTTTTTGTGAGTCTACCTGTACTTTCTATTTTGTTTTGTTAAAAACATCTGTAGTGACTTTTAGATGAATCTGTAAGTCATATCTTATAAAAATGTGTTTCCTATAGTGTTTGAATGTTTTAGCGCAAAACACTTAATGTTCTAGGATTGCACGTATTTGGATTAGTTTACTAGTAATTACAAACCTAAAAGTGTTGGTGAGATATCAAGCTCAGACCCACAGCACACAATTGGACCATCAACTTAGAGTTACATGCTCATTGGTCGAAGAACGGGTGGAGGGGCGGGGTCAGCGTGTGGCTGCGCTGCGCTTTCGGTGACAAGCTCCGCCTCAGGGTTTCTCCTGCAGGGGCAGGTTAGTGGCAACGACACCTGTGTGAGTCACAGCTTCTATTACAGAAGCCGAGCAAACCACCCACTGGGATGTGTGGGTTTTTGTGCATTTTTGTTCACATACTGAATAGGCAGCGTAAGCAATATAAGTGGCAGAACAGACCGCCCAATGCAAGTAGGGACTGGCTAAATGCAACTAGTGAACTCTGCATCTCATTGGGATAGAGGACCCATATGGATATAAGCGATAACCTTTGTCCTCGTTGGTGAACACCTGAAACAAATACAAAAAGCGCATCAATTGGTCTTGGCAACGAAATTTAAATTCAGTAACCATCGCAACGCGTCGACGCCCCGACACACACACAATCTCTTCGTTCCGCATTGTTTGATTAAGGCAAACTGCGAAGATTGTCTCTCAATGCTAGTACAATCTTTGAGGATGGATGTAAACTCCTTAGACTTATTATATTGGTCTGCGTCTTTTAGCTCTCTAATATTGTACTGTCCTTTCAATTGATAATGACTGTTATTGCTTTATCCTGTTTTTGGCTTTCAACTTTGACAAATTAAAATAATCTGCCGGACTGCCCGCCTGCTCCGGCAATGGCAATGCCAAACCGACCGGCCAACGCTCCACCTGATGCTGACCGGGGGAATAAGCGGACTGTATATGGGGGAGCTGAGTCCTCCTCAACTCTAAACTGTGCCCAACCTGATGTGTAAGCCTAGAGTGCATCCCAAAAGTTTGTATTACCCCGTGCCCTTTGCCACCCTACCACGCCTTATACCTGAATTTCTACTATGCATGCTGGACTGTCGAGCCTGCCTATCCTTTCCAACCCCTGTGTAGCGACCGACCTGAATAGCAAGGGTAAATTCCGCTTATCTCGGCTCGGAAGCCACACCGGACTCAAGACCGGGCACCCAAGGCACCCCCCACGCATCTGGCGCGCGCCTCCATTATGCCAGCCGTGCAAGTCTGGGTGTCCCGCGTCACATACATTCCTCGTGCGCATCAGCGAACACGAGCACCCCGCCTAGCCAAGGCAGCAGAGGCGACAGTGGGTCGCCTCTGCTGCCTTGGCTAGGCGGGGCGCTCGTGCGCTGCATTGGCTAGTGGAGCCAATGCAGCGCAGGTAGGTGCGGAAGGGGGGGTTGGGGGGGGGGGTAGTCACACACAATGGCCGGCGTCCCTGATCCCGGATGCATCTACGTGTAGTATTGGGACCTCCTCCAGCAAAGTGTCAGTCGTGCTACCTGGGCAGGTGTGCAGTGTAGTTTGTAAACTATTTGGACAGAGCCTCTCCCCCTTGGGTATGATGGCCAAAATTGTTTGCACGTGCAAAATTACCCTCCTATTGTCCAGCGGAGAGAGAAGTTTCTGCGCCCTTTCTCCGATACTCTTGGTATGTGAAGTTTCTGCGCCCTTTCTCCGATACTCTTGGTATGTGAAGTTTCTGCGCCCTTTCTCTGATACTCTTGGTATGTGAAGTCAACCGGGAAAGTTCGAAATGGGAAATGCATGACACTAATACCCTTAAATATGACATGATACAACTTTAGAATAACGTAACGGTGATTGGATGTTAACGTGGCTGGCTTCTCGGACTACTGGACGATTTTAGAGAGCTCCACAACTTACTAAATAACTGGCAAGGCAAAGAGGTCCCAGAGTCACCATACCGCTCAGCTCAAAGGGATACACAGGGAAGGGTGGCTGGACTTCAGGCAGATATGTTGCTATTTCATACCAGTTTAGTTTAGTGAACAATTCACGTTCTGTAATTGTATGCTTTGGAATCTACTATCCCGCATTCTACCATATCATGTCTTTTACTAAATGTACCAGGAAGCATTACGAACCTTGGCCCATTACCGTCAGAACGTCTCGCCCTTACCCACCCTCTGTGGGTCAGTACACTCAACACTTTACTGATAAGGTGAGGAACATTTACAATTCCTTCTCACCAAACCCCTCCGTCTACACCAGCCCTCCTAACTGCCCCTTCAAGGGACCCAGGCTCACCCATCTGCCAGCTATCTCTCACGAGGACCTAGCTAAATTTTGCAGAAAGGTGAAATCCGGCGCCCCCTCAGATCCCATGAGACCAGCTTATTTTTTAGGAGCCTAAGACTTTTTTCTCCCCTCGCTGGCCACACTTCTCAATCTCTCCTTTTCATCGGCTACAGTACCCACCTGTGGGAAACAAGCATGGGTAAATCCCATTATCAAGAAACCCACCCTAGACCCCACTAAACCGGAGAACTATAGGCCCGTATCACTGCTCCCCTGGGTATCCAAACTGGCAGAGACCCACGCTAATACAGTACTCATGAACCACCTAGCAGAAAATAACATCTTAGACCCCTCCCAACACGGGTTTAGGCCTGGGCACAGTACGGAGTCTGCCCTTCTTTCCACCACCGAACACCTCCGGAAGATTATGGACTCCGGTCAGAGTGCTGCGCTGATACTACTCGATCTCAGCGCAGCCTTTGACATGGTTTCCCATACTATCCTTCTAAGCCGTTTGGAAAGTATTGGAATCCAGGAACTGACACTTGAGTGGTTCCGATCGTTCCTTACGGGCAGGTCCTTCCGTGTGTCAGCCCCCCCATTTATTTCCCAACCTCAGATTATAGGCCAGGGAGTCCCGCATGGCTCTTCCCTAAGTCCATCCCTTTTCAATCTATACATGCAGCCCCTTGCGGCAGTGGCCAGGGAATGGGGCCTCACGCTGGTGTCGTACGCCGACGACACACAGCTTGTAATCACCCTGATGGAGGTGCCCTCCACTTCCGCCACAAGATTTAGGGATGGACTGGCCGCAGTCGCCAACTGGATGACTGCAAACTGTTTACAACTGAATGCAGGGAAAACCGAGGTGCTACTCCTAGGCAAGAACCCCAGCTGCTGGAACGACCACTGGTGGCCCCCCCTGTTGGGCCCTACCCCCCCCTCCCAAATCTTTGGTCAAAAACTTGGGTGTATGGCTCGACTCCGCACTGAACTATCAGACTCATACAATAAAAGTAGCGGCTACCTGCATCAGGTTGCTGAGAAGCCTCAATCCTATTCTAGGCTTCTTTGACCACAAAACACGGCAGCTCATTGTCCAATCCACCATCCTGCCTAGATTGGACTACGCTAGCGTCCCACTCCTGGGCGCTAATAAAGCCGAGAAAATCAGGTTCCAGCGAATACAGAACGCTGCGGCCAGAGCAATAGTAGGCCTCCCCAGAAGGTGCTCTGCTAGAGCCACCATACACAGACTCTACTGGCTTCCTGTGGAAGCCCGCATCCAATTTAAAGCCCTGGCCACGGCTTTTAAAATCCTGAAAATGGATGGCCCCGAACTCCTCCGCTCGCTTTTAACACCTTACACCCCCAAACGCCATTTGCGTTTTACGGGGCAGCACTTAGTAGTGGTTCCCCGCACGAAGTTCTGCCGCATAGGGGGTCGCTCCTTCAGACTGCTGGGAGCAAAACTGTGGAACTTCCTTCCCCTCCACATCCGTTGCCTCGACAACCTGTCCGCTTTTCGCAAAGCAGTCAAAACTCACCTCTTCCCACCCCTATAAACCTTTCTCCCCCCCCACAGGTTATGCTATGGTTCCTAGCGCCGGGACGCCCCGTTGCTGGGGCAGCTGTCGCGCTCAACAAACCTATAACATAACATAACTTTTGTTCCAAACCCACTCCACTGCATTGATCATGCAAGGGCGTGCGCGACCATTAAAAAGGCAGCATTCACAGGGCATAGCTCGTATGGGAAAGCACCCACGCCCTTCACATTCGGACTACCATGCTTAATCATTGTTCCCCATTCGGGCATCCGGCAGACACCACAAAATGGCGGCATTCCAACTGCAGCGCGTGCCATTAGGGTTACATGCCTCTAAAAGTGTCTCAGTACTTAGAAGACAGCAAAACAAGCCTGGACTGTGCTTTTGAAGATCTAGAAATGTGTAAGAGTCTAACCCCGCCAGACTCGGTAGCAAGCCAGCACTCTTCCTCTGAAAGGTAGACGGAGACAAGGGGGGTCAGTCATAAATCAGACGGCAGGACCTCCCTGCCCGACATACATAGAAGGCCTGACCATTTGAAAGGCTGACTTTGATGAACCCGGACACGAGTCAGTCGTTTAACCGAAGGGAAGAGAAGAAATATACTCCGCAGTGATGTAATCAAAATAAAAGCCCCTGCAGAATGTGATGAGGGCCTCTGAGTCCCCCAGAGCTCACCGCTATTCATAGGCCTTAGGGTAAAGGGGAGCCCGTGAAGGGCCTCCCTTCGCCAGGAGCTTCAAAGGGGATCCTTGCCGCTGATAATCAGATCACGTAAAGAAAGAGCGCATGATGTGCTAAAACTTTCCAAAAATTGCAAGCTGCCATTTTCAAGTAATTTGCAAAGGCACTCTCTGGGGCAATCAGCATCGTTTTACGTGCTGAAATGAAACTGCCTAGTAAAGAGTCAGCATCCACGAAATAGGTAGACAAAACCTTTCAGACAACTAAACTCAGAGAATTGCTTGCGCGTGCTATTTAAATAGCTCGAACCTATTTGAAAGGGTGCAGAGTGCTCATATGCTGCAAACACTCATTAATCTGAGCTGTGGTAGCCAAGGGGCATTTAACGACACTTGCATTGTTTGCACACTGCTGGTACGTCCTCGCGTGTCCAAGAAACCGGTAGAGACGGATTGGTGACGTTACAACGCAGGCTATTACAACGCCTGCTGTTACAACGCGGTTTTTACATCGCATACCATTACAACGCATAGTGCTTTTAAGCGCTGGATAGTGAATTATTTAATTTACTATTCCAGTCCCCGTGGATAGTAGGGAAGGTGTTGGATAGTAAATTAAATATATTCCCTATCCTAGAACGCCCCCCAGCGCAATGCGTTGTAATGGTTTGCGTTGTAATGGTTGCGTTGTAATGGTAGTGCGTTGTAATGAATGCGTTGTAAGTGATGTTTCCCGTAGAGACAGCAGAGTCCCGCTCATAAATATAAATAAATGTACGTGAATCCGCTTCATATACATTACCCGTTCAGCGGATTGATAGCTTTACATTGTGCAGAGCGTGTGCGCTGGTTGAATCTGTGCAGCTCGGCCCTTCTCTCACGTGACTGGCAGCACGCGGCAAGACGTAGATGCCTGAGAGAACATTTTGTAATCTAGGCCGGGGCGGGCTCCACCCAAAAGTGCTCTGCAGGGCTAAACCACGGAGTTTACTACAGTAATTATGTGTCTGTCCGTGACATCCAAAGAAGAAATATAGTTGCTAAAACTGAACATACAGAAATGTAATAATGGCGACATACATTTTCTAGGATGCCTACTCAGGGGCTCGAAACCAAGTCTCCCGGCCCAAAGGCAAACGCTTTGTTCGCCACGCCATGACCTCTCACCTTAATTAGCAAGGCTAAGAGACACTACCACACGTCCGGCCATGGGAGCATGGGAGACAGGCCAACGTAGACAAAAGCATGCGCCAGTGTCGGACTAAGGAAGTACTCGCCAGTGTCGGACTGGTGCAGGAACAGACGGAGCAGCCGCAACTCGAGCAAACATATCCAAATACAGGCACACAGCAGCCTAGAACTCATGGCGACCATGAAACTGAAATCACTCAGCTGAGTGTCTCACGCCACGGAAAAGCCCTCCTGTTCCCCTACCCGACCGCCCCGCGACCCGCACGCTCGCACGCAATATCCCGCACTCGGGCCACCTCTCCCCCCCCTGGTATCCTACCACAGGGCCCCTGTGCAACCTGGGCTCAGGCCAGGGACGGGGACGGGGCCGGGGGGGGGGGAGGCGAGCGTGGCACATACCTCAACACGACGAGGAAGACGACAACAGCGCTTGAGCCGCGGGAGGCTGGGAAGGAAGAGGCCGAGCCTTGGCCACCGAGGTAGATATAACAGGTTCGCCCCTCCCACCTGAAGGCCCTCCCCTGGCCGGTGAATGGTGTACGCGGGGAGGGGCGCCCCATCGGTGTCGGCTGGAGTGTGCCGGGTGGGACTAAAGCACTGCCCCGCCCATGTTCCCCTGCGGGTCACGCGGTCCGCGGCATTCTGCTTAAAGCGGTAAGCCCCAATAAATAGCTCTGGCTCTCGGAGCAGCCCATCTGAACCTTTTAGCACACTGGGGGACAACAAAACTCTCTACACATGTGGGATGGCTACATCGCCTGTGAAGAATAAAGACTTTAGGCCTAAAAGAGAGAAGGAAGGGAAAAAAATAACCTTGTTGCCCTAAAGCCGATCTATGGGAATAGGCAGTCTCCTACCCCCAGATCTGCCACTTCAGACAGAGCATCAGGCGTGTTCCCAAAAGCATCAGCGGACTAGACAGGCATCATAGATAGACAGCAATGTGTTTTATGGCCCCAGCTCTACAGACAGACATACTTCGACGACTCATGGGCAGACCCATAAATTTAGGCAGATAGCAGATTGAATAATGTGGAAGCCACTGATAACCAGATTGATTAAAAGAGACAGACGGATAGACAGACAGACAGACAGACAGACAGAAAGACAGACAGACAGACAGACAGACAGACAGACAGACAGACAGACAGACAGACAGACAGATAGATAGATAGATAGATAGATAGATAGATAGATAGATAGATAGATAGATAGATAGATAGATAGATAGTAGACCCAACAATCAAAATGACATTTTTTGAATGAAAATGAACACTGTCTTGTAAGCGTCTTAGCACACCAATACTTATCACTTTGCTTTAGCGTTCACAATTTTGGAACACCTTCACACACAGTCACAGAAGTCCGCTCCAAGATTTTAGTTCTTCCCTTTTTCCACTGCTATAAATACAATTAATTGAATATGGCAATCAAAATAAATAAAAAAATATATGTGATCGAACAGCATAGTCAATTAACCACATGCATCATTTCGACTCTGAACATGTTCTCTCTTTATTTACCTGATGTGAGCGCTAGAGTGAAAATAATGCATTGAGTCCTCCTGAGGCAGCCGTGTGAACCGTCCTCGAAATGTTGAGGCATCACTGTTTTGTGCTTGCTGCAGAATATGTCAGTGACTGTCACTTGCATTAATTTGATGCACATGCATGCTACGCAGACTTCCCAAAAACGTGCACAATGTTGGCCCCAACGGCTAGGCTGCGGGAGAACTTGTTTTAAAAGCACTTTAAATAGAGAAGACAAAGAGATTAATTTTATGACATAGAGGGCTAATGGTTAGGTGCTCTGTGTGATCGCATACGATGCCAACGAGGGAAACATTTGCACAATCCGTGCTTTTGAATACCATTTTTTTCATGCTGGAAGGCTGTGTATTTGTCCTTCTTTCTTCACAGCGACGAGAGCTGTTTTGCCACTGCAAGTTTCATTCTAGTCCATGCGTTGGTCTTTGCTGCTGTTAATCAACTTTGACTGCTACGAGAAAGAAATGGAACAAAATAGCATGTTTTTACAATACTGTGCAGTTTAGGACTAGGAGACAGAAAAGGGGAAGCAGTCTTCAGTGAATCACTAATAACCAGTGAGTAGCACCAATGCAAGGAAGAATGGTTTCTTAGGAGAAGGGCCACTGGGGAGACCCTGACAAACAAGCACTGGCGTTGCCAATAGGTCTCGCAGTAGGAAAGTTGGAGCTATTTTGTAAATAACAAAGCCCTTTTGTTTTTAAAATGAAAACAAAAATAAAAAGCATTGTTATTTGCAATTGTAATAGCTCAAACTCTTGTGAATGCGAGACCTAATGCATTTCAAATGCTTGTTTGAATTTGTCGCTATATTTTTGCCATTTGTGTGCATATTTCACGTTTACAAAATAAATAAACTAAACCATTGCTCACCAAACTTTCTTCCTTTCGGTCGTAATTGAGTCGCAATGGCGCCTGTGGTCAGTATCTGGTTGCTCTCAGGTTTTGATGTTAAGTGTTTTTCATTGCTTGGGTGACACGCTCTTCCCACTCTGCTTCTTGGGTTCTAGACTGTAGTCGACTTTGAGAGTTTGGGGCGGTGGTCTGGTGCTCCGTTTTGGAGAGACTGATGGCACGTTGCGCTGCTGCCAGGCGGCCTGTAGTAGAATCGTTTACCACGAGCCCTCAATACCGTGCGAACTGAGTAGCTTCGGGAATTGGCGAGAACAGACCCTGTGTGGTGTGTGCACGATTGGCGTTGCGAGGGCCTTGCTTTTATTACGCTAAATGTATGTGACTATCTCCCCGCATGTCGGCGATGCAAAGACAGTGATCCTACTTGCTAGTTGTTTGCGGTGTGAAATGAGTTAAGCCATAGGGTGAGATTGCCTGCTAGGGGACGTTTACACCACCACTGTTCAACCGTATTTTATGCATCATGACGCCCAGTTTATTCAGTTATCACTATACCCTGTATGTACACGTACGCAGTTGAATGTACACGTGCATGATGGATTATTTTGGACCAGATAAACGAGATACCAGTCCCGGCACAAACCGGGCAAACACTGTGACGGGCGTTGCAAAAACTTTACTTAGGAATACTGTTGTCTTCAATTAATCTCTATAAGGGGCGTACTTCCAATGAGGAAAATAAATTCTCTTTGGTCAGTCAGGCATGCTAACATTCATTAACAATAGGCATAAAATAAATAAGCTTCCCAAAATGTATTTTTGTTTGATGGTTTTGGGGGGTGGGGGGACGAAACGCACTGTTGCAACATTAACCATATTAAAGTCAATCTCCCCTCTATTAACCATACCAAATGTATTTCAAAGTTATTAATGTAATAGTTTAATAATGTATGCATAGTGTGAAATGCAGTTGGTCTCAGTGTATGTAGTAAGGTTGCGTCATAACTACAGAGTGTTCGTTCTTGAGTTGAGCGACGCAGTAGTATTTACACACCCCACGAAATTAGTAAGCCCTGAACGACCCGTCCAAAAACCATAGTATTTTTAGACTAACACCAATTATACTATACGAAGTAAGTCAGTTTCGTTTAAATTGGTGTGGGTTGTTGAAATGATAGGATTGTTAGGCTATAAATAACAAACGTGCTTATTCCCTCGGGTTCTGCTTTAACTCTAGGCAGAGCTAGGTCACCTCAAGTCAAATTTTTAGACGTGCGTTGTGTTCTTTCTTTAAGCTTGTTCAGTTTCTTTGAAATGTAATATACCTTGCTGTTTTCAAATCCTGTTTAAATTGGCGAATTCTCTCAGCACGAAAGGTAAACTTTGAAATTTCAAAAAGGATGATCTGGAATAGTCTAAGTATATTTTTGTCATAAGTAGGGTGGATAATGGCAGCAACATTTTCTTGAAAAAACGAAATGGCAAAGTTCTTTAAGTAGAATTAATTGCCTTTTTTCACCTTCTCTGCAAATTTGTAGATTGTAAGACGTGTGCAGTTTGTTCCTAAATATAAAGAAGTATAGTTGAAGCGCCTGTTGCATATCAAGAGCCCATTACTCAACTGTTGTATTGGAAAGGGATTCTTTTTTGATGTTGCAGACTGAGTTGTTCGTTCCAGCTATTAAAGCTCATACTATGTTTGTTTACATCAGCGGTCTGCAGCAAACAGGAAACAAGAGCGCTGGGAAACTGATTGCACACCTTAGATTTTTTTTAGATTATTATTACTTACAAAAAATAATATAAAAGCACCAACTGGTTACAACGTGTTAAATTACAGAACAGTGGTTAGTAGGTTTGAAAACCCCTGAGGTCCGTTATAAATTTAGAGTTAAAGCTGCATCTGGCAACGAGGTAAATGTAAAAGTTAATAAAAAGGTAAAAAAAGACTGCCCGCATAGGGTAAGTCGTTTTCAACACTGTTTTAGCCCGCAAGAATCTATTGTGTGTTAATTGTGTGAATAAATGTTTCGTGTTGTTTTAGAAATTTTAGAAATCGGTTTCAATGTATCAAAGTACTTGTGAAAAGTGTTGTTATTGTTCTACGTTTATTACAGTGCTTAGAAACAATACGTGAATGGTATAAAGTTACTTATGCGTTCGCCAGTACAGCGCACAGTTGCAATAAATTGTTGTTACTGGATGACTCTCTTTATACCGAGATTGCAGGATATAATGCACAACTTTCACAATGTTTCCGAAATGTAAAGAAAGCTTTGAAGTCATGTAAGCCTGTTTACTGTTTTCAAACAGTGTAAGGGCCGTCACCAGCTGTTTGTGGTGTTGCGTACAATTTAAAAGCAGCGTGTTTTTTTTCATGGTTGAATCTCATTTCATCATCATCGACAGGATGAAAGGCTGAGGGGAACGGGCCTGACATGGTTTGCAGTGATTGAGACTTGCAGGTTACAACATCCAGGACTCCGGGGCAGGCTCGTTGACCCGTCTGTCTGTCGTGGATACTAGGAGTGTTTACAAATGACTGTAGACTGTAGAGGCTGCTCTGGACAAAAAAATGGTGTACGTGCAGGGAGGCACTCATTGTATTTATTCTAGTCACAGAGACTTTGAATTTGATTAGGTCCAAGTTTACCAATGTTTTGGCCAACTCCAGGCGCAGATCTTTAGCAATGTGTGGTGGTGCTTCCTGTCGCAGCTGGGGAACTCCTGTAACTCACCGCTGCATATAATCCATAGTAAAATGCTTTCTGTTTATCGCCGCGGTGGATGAAAGGCTAGTCAGGTCCGCCTAGATTCAAACCCGTAATGCACAACTTTCACAATGTTTCCGAAATGTAAAGAAAGCTTTGAAGTCATGTAGGCCTGTTTACTGTTTTCAACCAGTGTAAGGGCCGTCACCAGCTGTTTGTGGTGTTGCTTACAATTTAAAAGCAGCGTGTTTTTTTTCATGGTTGAATCTCATTTCATCATCATCGACAGGATGAAAGGCTGAGCGGAACGGGCCTGACCTGGTTCGCAGTGATTGAGACTTGCAGGTTACAACATCCAAGTCTCCTGGGCAGGCTTGTTGACCCGTCTGTCTGTCGTGGATACTCGGAGTGTTTACAAATGACTGTAGACTGTAGCGGCTGCTCTGGACAAAAAAATGGTGTACGTGCAGGGAGGCACTCATTGTATTTATTCTAGTCACAGAGACTTTGAATTTGATTAGGTCCAAGTTGAAAAAAAACAACAACAAAAAATAAAGAGGCCTGGTTCAAATATTCGAATACAGTAATACAGAAAGGAAGTGTGGCGCTGAAGTAAAAAAAAAGACGCAAATTTATGTTCTCGGCAAATCATTGAATGAGGTGTGACTGAAGAAGGCACGTTGGAACCTTCGGCATATTTCCATTTCAAATAAGCATTACAAGCAGCTAAAAAAGTGGCTTCAAGAATTGTTAATTCGATGCGGGCTGCAAACAAACCTTGCGATAGTACAACTACTAAAAGCGTACGTCCATGTCGAACCCTCGTTGAAGGTAAAAGCCTGACCAGCAAAAACATATACTAGTTACAAAACAAGAATCAAAGGAAAACAATGCCTGGGCGTTTAGAAATGTTATCGAGCACGCATTGAACTGTAGCTGTAGGTAAAAAAAGGGTTAGGTGATTGATAAAAAAACAACGATTACCTTGGTGACATTAAACAGTAGTAAATAAATACAACAAAAATAAGCAAGGAGCTGGAAACACAGCGAGAGACAGGCAGAGATCTATAGCCGCTGGCGGAAAGCAGCTGCGGCCAGCCATGAATAATTAGGGGAGGAGAAGCCGCACAGCACACGCTGGGAGAAGCCCTTTGATGTGCTGTGCGGCCGTGAAAAAATGCAATTAGGAGGGTGGGAGGGAGGCTGATGCGCGTGCTTGTTTGGTCACGTGATTCACGTGAACTTAAAGAAAACCGCACAAACTAAACCCTTGGTTTCACAAGCATTTTGAGCACTTGAATTCTCGCTCCGCTCAATGCGCTTGCGCACATTGATAGGTCGCGAGACCTAAAAAGCACAGTAGTTTATTTTGATTGTGTTGTCAGCTTGTCACTGAGGTAGAAGAGATACCATATTGCTGGTGACAGTGGACAGGGGCGGACTGCCCATTTATCCCATAAAGGCATTTCTCCAGGAAACTGGCACCTGTGTCACTTTTTCCAGCACCCTAAGATTATTTGCAAAAGGTACAGTGGGGCTTCAGGTGAGAGGGGGAGAGAGAGGGAGAGCGCTCGAGATCAGAGATGGAGAAATGGGCGAAAGAGGGAAAAGTGATAGATGAAGAGCTAGCGAGGTAGTGGAGGGTGAGAAGGAAGTGGGACTGGTAGAATATTTTTGACTGCCTTTGAAAGCTTGAGCCAGACTTGTGTAAGATGCCTGGGAGTGTCTCAGCTTGAAATGCCCTTGGGCCCTTGAATTCTAGGGTGAGTCGAGCTGCCATGTATACCATAGTAGCTATCCCATAGAACGCAGGAATGTTAAAGAAACAAAGTTTTTGTGGTGAAAGGAATAAAATAACTATATATTTTATCATGCACATAGCTTCTAAAAACAGAACGGTACATGGCGAGGTTTATTTAGCTAAAAATGACGCACTCATTTTGGGCTGCATTCATTAGAAGGCACTGGGTACCCATCACAGCTGAAGAACAAATTATTCTGTTTGAACCAAAGTCGGAGTAAGAATATTGGATGGAAAATATTCCCTTCATTTTGAGTGAGAATTTGGGTCAAGTACAATGATTTAAGCATAATATTGTTTCAAGAAGGGGTGCAAAATCTAAGGTACATAGGGTAAAGAGTATGCCGTTGTCCGTTAGAGAACATGTTACACAAGAAATACAAAAGATATGCAATAGGGAAGTAATAGAATGTATTGAAATTTCTGAATAGTTGTCACCATTTGAAGTGGCACGCTGACTGGAACAGCGTTGATAAAGGTGTGTGTTGACATATACGATTATAATACATTTACGTTGACAAACACCGTCTACACAAAGTAAATGAAATGATCTCAAAAATAGGAAAAGCCAAATGGCACTCTACCTTCAATCTGTCTCCTGCTTATCATCAGATTGAACTGCATCTGTCATCCTGCCATTTGACATTTTTAGGTCTCGCGTTTGGCAGAACATGCGCTGACTCAGCGAGATCTAAAGTAATCTTAGTCTAATTCGTTTTTCCGCTTGTGATTGGTTTACCTGAGGCATTGTGGTGTGTTTGTGCTTTCTGTTGGCTGTTGATCCTCCAGTTACTTCCGTGTAGTTCCAAAGCAGCGGCGCCTAAGTACAGTTTTCGTCCGCAACTCGCACTTGTTTTAATTAACTACAGTGTGCCATCTGTTTCTCACGCCGCGTTTGCTTATTTATTTAAGACGCGCTCCCCGTGTTCGCGATAGAACAGCGGCATTCCTCCAGCCCAGCAGGCTAGTGCAAACACTGGGCTGCCCACAATTGAGGCACGCTAGGTCCTTGCCCGATCGCAGCTACTTTCCAAAGAGTTCTGTTAGAAATACAATATACCTGTTACAAAGCACCAAATGTTGATGCATCAGACTGCGCGTCAAGAGTCACTTATGGAAAGGTGGGAAATGTATAACTGCAAGATGACGTCACTTCTGACATAGACGCACAAGTACTAAGTTGACTAAAATACGCAAAACTACAAGCCCCATGTGGAATCCGGCATATACTCCCCTGCACAAAACATGGGGTCGAGGCTTAATCTTTTCTTCTTGTTAACACGGAAGAACCACTGTCTCTCCATGTCTCCCGAACACCCTCAGCCGGATTTATTTTTTTTCCACGTTGGATTTGGGTGGAAATGTATTTGTTCTTTTTTCCCCCCTTATGTAGCAGAAACCTGTTAAAGTCCACTTCTCCCTCTGGGCAGCCGGGTTATCTGCGAATATTTTGCAAATTCCAGAAGTTGTTCACAGGTATACTTTGAACTGCCCATCCCACTGTGCTCCTCTCACACCCACTTCCCTCCAAGAATTACACAGAAACGGTGGGAATGTTGTAGTGGGGAATCCTGTGGTGATCTAGAATGCCTTTTGACTCCACGGAGAATTGAAGCTTCTGTAGTTCAGGTGTACGCACAAACCTTGTCGTGACACATGTTTACATGTGGTGCACACACCACAATGTGGTTTGCCTAGAATCACACATTTTTGGGCAAGGAAGTGTGTATATGTTTGGATCGCAACCTCGATCACAAAGTTATTTAGCCTGCATCTCCTATCTTATTAGGTAGCTGTCCATATTTAAGCGTCAAGAAGCAAACCCGTTTGTGGCACTCTCTCTGGAAATGATCAACGCCATTCACTGAGTCTGAGCCTGATTCCAGGCCGTTCCTCAGAGGGCACCTCGCCCCGTGAGCTGCAGCGCATGCACTTGCAATGTTTCGGAGAGAGAAGAACTGAAATGCGACTGTACGGAACCGGCGGCTGGGGAAGTGTGTTATATAAAAAGGAAACGCTGCACAATGCTTTCTCGTGCATGAAGAGGCCTTTGAGCACAGAGCAGGCAGCGTGCGAGCGACAAGTCACCCTGCATGTGTTCACGGTAGCATTGGAAGTTAAAGTTAAAGTGCACAGTTAAAGTGCCGGGAGGCCTAAGTGCATTGGCATGTAGCAGGCCCATTCATGCAGTCAACGTGGTTGGGTTGCCTCCCATGTGCCTGAGCTTGTTTCATCAAGGCACAATATCCTGAAACTAACAAGGATATAATTCCAATTTGCATCACACAGTGAGAACAACTTTCTTGATATGGTTTTTGCTGCTTTGGACACTAAGACTTTCTTTGTGGTAAACAGTTTTTCTGGGTGTTGTTATTTAGTCATAGAAGTCAGGACATTCATATTTTGTTTATGCAACAATGCTCTCAATTGTTAGGAAAAGCTTTTGTAATCCAAAAAGGTGACTTTCATTGCATTTCCTAGGTTTTCTACTTCAATTCCATGTGACTGTTACCTAAATTGTGATTTTTAGTTTTACACATTGATAGAGCAGATAGGTTTCCCTACGGCAAACGACTTCCAAAGGCAAGGAACCAAGCATGCCAAAGTAGAATAAGAAAAAAATGGTGCAAGAAAACGCACACTGCTTGGTTAGAATTTTGCCATTCCTTCATTCTGTGACATATTTAAAACCAGACATGCAGAGTATGAGATCCGCTGTTCCTATTGGATTTCAGTAAGTTTCCAGTTGTTATTGCAATGGAAATTTATTTTTGCATGTTGAAGCAGCCCCTGGGGCCTTGTAGATAGAAATTTAAACAATCATTTGCAATGTAATAGGGCTCGCATTTACTCGAATTTTAGTTATTGGCATTGTAAATGACAATGCTTTTTATTTATGTTTTGTTTTTTAAAACATAAATAAAAGGCATTGTCATTTACAATGCTGAAAGCTTAAACTTGTTTGTTATTCCATTTGGTGCATTCCAGTTCAAGAAAATGCCATTCAGACTGGCCTCAGTGAGTGAGGTCTTTCAAAGTTGGATGCAAAAATTATTGGGTTAAATACAAGGGGGCAGATTTACAAGCCCCTTGCGACACATTTGCGCTGCTGTTGCGTCACTTTTGTGACGCAGCGGCAGCGTAAATCATGCACCACGTTGCGACTTATTTACAACGTGACGTATCTAGGCAGATGCGTCACATTGTAAAGCACTGCGCCACATGAAACCTGCATCCGGTTTCACTTGGCCATTCTGTCGCAGGGTGGGTGTTCCCTCGCAGGAAAGCCCCGTAACACTGACACAGTGAAATCTACAAGATTTCACGGAGTCAGTTTTACGACGCCGCTGTGTCAAACCCTTACGCATGATTGAAGCAGGTATAAGGAGTGACGCACCACGTTAAGTATGGGTGGCCCCTGTGCATTGCTGGAGTTGCATCGCGCTTGCGACGTGAATCCAGCAATGCGCCGCCCTTACGCCACAAGATGCGTCACACATCTGCCCCTCCTTGCACCATGGTGTGCTGCATTGTAAATGCGATGCATCCGTGGTGGCGCAAGGGGGGGAATTGTGTGACGCATCTGTTCTGGCGCATCCCTGCTGATTTGCAGAGATGTGCCAGACATTGTAAATATGCCCCAAGGTGTTTATCATTTCCAAGATGGCATTTTGATCTATGCTGAAACGGAAAATGATCATAATACAGGGTTGAGTAAAATACTTGAGAAATTCACAATTAAATCTGAGAACTGCAACACGAAAGAAAACTGTGTTACAAATCTGGGCCACATTATTGATGGGAATGGAGTGCGACCAAGAGAAGTAACTTCAACATGCTGCTGTTCCTTCTAACAAGGATGAAGTCAGGTCGCTTTTATGAGTAATTGAATATTCCTCGAAATGTGTGGATAGCTTTTTGGAAAAAAACAAAATCCATGAGAGATTTATTAAAAAGATGTGACATTTCTTTGGACTGTGGATTGTCAAAATTAAATTGATGGCGCTAGAGAAGCTATAAAATATGCTATAAAATATGCACCATTATTGAAAATGTTTAATTTAAAATGCAAGACCATCATCACAACCGATGCCCGTGCTCATGGTTTGGGTGCAACGTTGGATCAGATGCAAAACAATGAAGAGGTTGTGATTGTGTATTCTACATGTGCCTTTTCTGAGATTGAAATGGGGTACTCAGTTATTGAAAAGGAAACCTTAGCAGTAGTGTGATTGGTGACTCATTTTAGCACTTATGTATGGGGAATGCAAGGTACAATCTGATCAGAAACTGTTGGTACACATTTTAGCAACTTGCAGTTCAGGTTTGGCATTACAGACAATTGCTAATTGGCTTTCCTGTATGTAAGAGTATGAATTTGTAGTAAAGTTTTGGAAGAAAAAAACCCGAAGTTGCAGATGGTTTATCCATGATAATTGCTAATTGGTTATACTGTATGGAAGAGTATGATTTTGTAGAAAAGTTTTAGAAGAAAATAAATGTATTTGCAGATGACTTATCCATGATTAGCATGTTTGGAAAGTACAAATATAGCACTGGAGTGCGAGGTGGGCAGAAAAGAAGGCTGGATAGCTGTTGTGGGTACATTGGCAAAGAAGACAGTTTCGAAGGAAGAATGTAACAAGGCTGTCTTGAATTGTCTTTCCCGTTATGACAGGGAAGGTTTGCCTAAAAGTTTAAAGGAATGTAATGGTAGAGTGGTTAGGTACGGTGCTATCAGAGACAAATCAAGAGAGGATGGTTGGGGGATGAGTAAAGGTAAAAGATTAGTTCCTCCAAAAAGGTCTAAGGAATAAGCTCGTTGTCATGGTAGGTCAGGGACACATGGGCCGCAATTGCACAAAAAACTGATTCTGAGAAGTACTTTGGTGGCTGTTTATGAATAAAGTCATCAAAAAGTTAGTGAAGTACTGTGAAATGTGGGCAAAAAATGTTGTAAATGTCAGGTGGCCCATGCATATACTAGGAATTCAGACTAGGTATGCTGCGGTTATTGTAGAATACTAAACCAAATGGTATGAGGTGGACATTATGAGCAATGTGTCAAAGAAAGAATAAGCTGTTTGAGAAAAACATTTAGGAGTGAGGAATATCCAGAAGAATCAGTTTCTGATGAGTAAATATTTAGAGGATCACAACATTTTACATAGAGGGACTGAGGCTTATAATCCCAGAGCTATTAGTTTGTTAGTGAGGCTCACTAGAGTGGGATGCCTATCTGCCCTCTGTACCACTTGTTTCTGTGCCCTTCTGCCCTCTGCCCCACTCATTTTTTGTCCCCTTCTGCCCTCTGTCCCACTTTTGTGCCCTTCTGCCCTCAGCCCCACTTAGAATGGCGCCGGCAAGCTACCAGCACCATTCTAAAATAGCTAGAAATAGCTTCAACAGGAAGCACTAATAGATAAAGTAATGCAGGTGCTCCAGTTGAAAGTCAAATTAAGTTACACAATCATTAATCACCCCAAGTTTGGGTGTGATTAATGATTGTGTACCTGAATTTGAGCAGCACCTGCTTTACTTTATCTATTAGAGCTTCCTGTTGAAGCTGACTTTTGTAACTGTTTTAGAATGGCTCCGGCAGCTTGCTGGCGCCATTCTAAAAGAGTTACAAAAGTCAGCTTGAACTTTTGACCCAATCCCCGTTCGCGGATTTCCATTCGCGAATTTTGCGGGAAATTCGCGAATCTCGCGGATTGCGAATTTACCGAAAATCCGCGAAATCCGCGAGCGGAACGGATTTTCCGCCCATGCTTAATCAGCTTCACAGACAGTGGAGCTTTGCCTCGTGTTAACTTTTCTTTGTTTTGAACACAGGTTGTGTTTTTTGGAGACCTCCCTGCCGGGCGCCACTTCGAGTTTTTAATATTGATAAACTCGGTGAGTACACGGTCAGGGATTGGTCTAAGGGGTTGTACAGATTTAGTGTAGATGTATGCCTTTTTAAATATGATATACTTGAGGAAGGTGTGAATATAGTAGGGTGTGGTGACCTTTTCCATGCAGCATTATACATTATATTATATAATTTTTTTTTTTTAAACAATACCCGGGGTGGTAAATGCGATCACCATCAGGGGTTTGTAGTGGATATTAAACACTATAAGCAATCCTAGAAGGGGTGCATGGTAGACACAACAAAATTGGATACCTGAGAGGGGGTTCCTTAATTTGGCACGCTCATGTAAGCATATATATTATTATGCTCCCTTTCAGTATGTTGTATCCCGTGTTGTTGGGAATCTCCTCCACACGTTATAATCAAGTTATGATCACGAGAGACTTGTTTATCTTGGCACGCTGACCGAATTGCGGTTGGGCCGGTACCAGGACTGGGAGCAATAGACTTCCTGAAGAAGACCGGGGTGACCTTTGTGGCACAGTAAGTCGGTCGAAACATGTTGGCATAAGCCTGTGGTTCCCAAACTGTGCGCCGCGGCGCCCTGGTGCGCCGTTATCAGGAGCCAGGGGCGCCACGCACATGTGGGAAAGAAAGTGTGAAAGACCTGAGAATGTGTCACTTTCGCCCCCCTCGCCTCCGTGATTAATTGGTTGCTCTGCCCCTATTCTCTGCCTTTCTGAAGCAGAGCATCACGGCGACGGGGGACTCGGCTACAGACATAGCTGTGAGGCCCGCCTGCCAATGAAGATCCAGGCACTTCTTACTGAAAGGCAAAAGATGATGGCCATAAGCGCCTGGCAGATCTAACCATTTAAAAAGGCAATCAACTCTTTCAGCTGCTGATGAGCTGTGAAAGAGATGCCAGTCAGTGGCAGAAAGGAAGGTGTTGCAGCACAGGGGGTAATGCTCCTTGTGGAGTCACGAGCACCTTTGGTTATTTAGATGCAAATAGCATTGAAAGAGTAAATGAAACACATTTTTTCATTTTTCCCCCTCAATTTTTATATAGAGCAAACCCAACCCAAACATTTTGGAGTGCTTTACATGAGCACTAATGACATTTCATAAGGACATGTTCCTTTTTTAGATATGGAGAGATTAAGGGGCAGATTTACAAGCCCCTTGTGCATCATTTACGCCGCCGTTGCGTCACTTTTGTGATGCAGCGGCGGCACAAATCCTGCTCCATGGTGCGGGGGTACTTACAAGGTGACGCATCTGGGAGATGCGTCACGTTGTAATGCCCTGCGCCACATGTAGGCGTTCCTGCGCAGGAGGGGGCATTGCGGCGCAGGAACGTCTCCCAAAAGTGGCTGAGTGAAATCTACAAGATTTCACTCAGTCACTTTTAGGCCCATGCTGCATCAAAACCCTCCGCCTGCCTGAAGCAGGCGTAAGGATTGACGCAGCATTAACTAAATAGGGCCCCCACAGCATTGCTGGAGCTGCGTCGCGCTTGCGATGCAACTCCAGCAATGCGTCACTTTTACAGCACAGATGCGTCACACATCTGTGCCGTTTTTGCACCATGGTGCGCCGCATTGTAAATGCGGCACATCCATGATGGCGGAGCTGCTGCACACAATAACTGGCGCATCCCTCCTGATTTGCAGGGATGCGCCAGTTATTGTAAATATGCCCCTAAGTTATTTGCCCAGGATCACAGGATGTTGAGCCAAAACCAGAATCAAACCTGATTCCTCAGTTCGAAAGTGGGTAGCTCTGACCTCAAGCTCCATCTTCTCCCCTCCTCTACCCATGCTCAGGACCTGTCCAGGGAGTACACTCTTAATATTTATGTCATACATCTGTGGTTCCCAAAGAGTGTGCCGCGGCACCCTGGTGTGCCGTGAAGGGAAGCCAGGGGCGCCGCGCCGCTGTGCAGGATGTGGGTCTGAAAAAAATATATAATTATCCTCAAAATGTGAAACTGCGAGCTGCCAATTTTGGAGCTGGGGAACCGGGTTCGACCCACGACGTCAGCTCAGAATCCTGTGTCATTCTGGGCAAATCACTTAATCTCCCAGCGCCTACAAAAAAAGAATACATGAATGTATCCTTGTGTAACGTGACTGGTGCTCTTCAGGCCGAGTTTGCGCTATATAAATCTGCAGCAAAAAAAAATCCGGCCGACCAAAACACAGAAAAAGGGTAAAACTTTTCAACTGTCAAATGACATTCACGAACGTTCTTATTATGACAGCTTTTTAAAATTCATGTGCAACATTGTACCAAGTCCATTATCAGGCAGAAAAATCACATTATTGATGACATATATTTTGGATTCTTTAAATGGTGGAATAATTTAATGATTGGGATAGAGAGAGGGTGTTCGTGCGCTGCTTAATAAACCTGTGGCGGTATCCCAGTTTTCTTTCTGGGAGCACAGATACGCATAAAATGACTATCTTTAACCTCCATTGGGTGGGTGGGTGGGTGGGTGCAGGGTCAGGGGCCTGGTGGAGAGCGTTGGGTGGGTTGGTGCGGGGTCAGGGGCCTGGTGGAGAGCGTTGGGTGGGTGGGGGTCCTGGTGGAGAGCGTTGGGTGGGTGGGTGTGGAGTCAGGGGCCTGATGGAGAGCGTCGGGTAGGTGGGTGCAGGGTCAGGTCCTGTGGAGAGCATTGGGTGGATGGGTGCGGGGTCAGGGGCCTGGTGGAGAGCGTTGGGTGGGTGGGTGCGGAGTCAGGGGCCTGGTGGAGAGCGTTGGGTGGTTGGGTGCAGGGTGGGGGGCCTGGTGGAGAGCGTTGGGTGGGTGGGTGCAGGGTGGAGGGCCTGGTGGAGATCGTTGGGTGGGTGCAGGGTCAAGGGCCTGGTGGAGAGCGTTGGGTGGGTGGGTGCGGGGTCAGGGGCTTGGTGGAGAGCATTGGGTGGGTGGGTGGGTGCAGGGTGGGGGGACTGGTGGAGAGCATTGGGTGGGTGCAGGTTCAGGGGCCTGGTGGAGAGCATTGGGTGCGTGCAGGGTGAGAGGCCTGGTAGAGAGCGTTGGGTGGGCGCCTTATGCCTTGATGCAACCGCACTCTGCCAGCTTCTGTCTTTGCCTCACTCCTCGTTGAGGGGTCGTCACTCGTGACTGCTGCATGTTGGAGAGTGTGAGGGGAGAAGGGTGCAAGGCAGAGGGGAGAAGGGTGCAAGGCAGAGGGGAGAAGGGTGCAAGGCAGAGGGGAGAAGGGTGCAAGGCAGAGGGGAGAAGGGTGCAAGGCAGAGGGGAGAAGGGCGCAAGGCAGAGGGGAGAAGGGTGCAAGGCAGAGGGGAGAGGGTGCAAGGCAGAGGGGAGAAGGTTGCAAGGCAGAGTCGAGAAGGGTGCAAGGCAGAAGGGAGAAGGGTGCTAGGCAGAGGGGAGAAGGGTGCAAGGTAGAAAAGGGTGCAAGGCAGAGGGGAGAAGGGTGCAAGGTAGAGGGGAGAAGGGTGCAAGGTAGAAAAGGGTGCAAGGCAGAGGGGAGAAGGGTGCTAGGCAGAGGGGAGAAGGGTGCAAGGTAGAAAAGGCTGCAAGGCAGAGGGGAGAAGGGTGCAAGGCAGAGGGGAGAAGGGTGCAAGGTAGAGAGGAGAAGGGTGCAAGGTAGAGGGTAGAAGGGTGCAAGGCAGAGGGGAGAAGGGTGCAAGGCAGAGGGGAGAAGGGTGCAAGGCAGAGGGGAGAAGGGTGCAAGGCAGAGGGGAGAAGGGTGCAAGGCAGAGGGGAGTAGGGTGCAAGGCAGAGGGGAGTAGGTTGCAAGGCAGAGGGGAGAAGGGTGCAAGGCAGAGGGGAGAAGGGTGCAAAGCAGAGGGGAGAAGGGTGCAAGGCAGAGGGGAGAAGGGTGCAAGGCAGAGGGGAGTAGGGTGCAAGGCAGAGGGGAGAAGGGTGCAAGGCAGAGGGGAGAAGGGTGCAAGGCAAGAAGGGTGCAAGGCAGAGGGGAGAAGGGTGCAAGGCAGAGGGGAGAAGGGCGCTAGGCAGAGGGGAGAAGGGTGCTAGGCAGAGAGAAGGGTGCAAGGCAGAGGGGAGAAGGGTGCAAGGCAGAGGGGAGAAGGGTGCAAGACAGAGGGGAGAAGGGTGCAAGGCAGAGGGGAGAAGGGTGCAAGGCAGAGGGGAGAAGGGTGCAAGGCAGAGGGGAGAAGGGTGCTAGGCAGAGGGGAGAAGGGTGCAAGGTAGAAAAGGGTGCAAGGCTGAGGTGAAGTAGGGTACAAGGGGAAGGGGGGAGGGTGCAAGGTGGAGGGGGAAAGAGTGCAAGGAGGATGGTGATGAAGGTAAAAATTCCCTCCCCCCCCGAAAACATTTCTGCGGATACCCATGGTCGGGGCCCACCTCACGTAAACTTCTTGTAACGCCACAGAGCTCCTTGAGCCTTTCTCTAGCCTGGTTACTTTTAGTGGGAGTGCTTTATACTACTCTATGTATGCATTGAGATGTACTTTATAAGATCTTTGTGATTGCAAATAAAGTTTTATGACAGTGATGGCTACTCTCTGAATCCTTCATCACGTCTAGCCTTGATTCTTCATGTAGACCAGTTGTTCCCAAAGGGTGCGCCGCGGCACCCCGGTGCGCGGGTAAAACAATGGTGGGGAGCCACGGCCAACTGCCAACTAGGTCAAGGGAGCCACGGGTCTAAAAAGTTTGGGAACCACTGGCATAAGCAGTACCAGGAAGGCTGTTTTGAGAACCTATTCTTCTCCTCTGAACAGGACCCATCCTCATTTCTTTTTTATTTTTTTTAAACTCTTTTTTATTGATAGATCGTACAAAGGACACAGCACTCCGTACCCCGGAGGAACTGCCACATACAAATCACAATATAATCAGCGATCTATATAACTTCTGATACCAAAAACCCTGAACCCCCCACCCACCGGCCACCCCCCAGACCCCCTGCCTTCAACCCAGGCCCCCCCACACAATGTCTCTTTATTCCTGTGACAAGGATTACATACATATAGCAGTGTGTATCTGTTCGCCCCCATGTCCCCATCACATCTGCCCTTCTGCGTCTCTTAACAATGCTGGCGGTTCCAGCCAGAGTCCCCTGTAATCTGACCATCTTTTCCATATTTTGTAATGTTTCCTGGTGCAGCCCCTGGCCTCAAAAACTGGTCGCTCTAACCCGATACAAAAATCGGGGCCCTTTTTCCACACTACCACCTTGGGAGCCCGGGGGTCTTTCCATGCCTGAGCCACATCCCTCTTTGCGACTGCAAGACCCAGCAGGAGTAAGTGTTGCTTATATATATTACCACCAACACCTTCAAGGACATGAAGAAGCCCTAGTTTGGGGGTGCCAGGGAGGTCCCAGCCCAACACCTCAGACAAGCAGTCCCACACCCCAGTCCAAAAACTTGTCAAACTACCACAAACCCACACCGTATGTAGGAAAGTGCCCCCTTCTTGCCCACACCTCAAGCATACTGGGGACTCAATCAACCCAACCCGCCACAATCTATCCCTGGTGTAATAGGCCCTATGCAGATACTTAAACTGAATGAATCTCAGACGCACTGCTATGGCTGCTCCTCTAGGGGACTCGAGGGCTTCTCTCCAATCTTCCTCCTCTAGCGCCCCCACATCCTTTACCCATGGTTCCCGAAGAGTCTGGAGAGAGGATGAGCAATGCGTGACTAGTGTTTGGTAGATTTGGGATATTTTCTTCTCCTCCTGGTCTCCCATGAACACCTTTGCCTCTATCAAATTAAATTCAGGCAAGGAGTCCAGTCCCTCGAATGCGTGCGCAAGGGTATGACGGAATTGTAGGTATTTTTAAGAACAGCGTTCAGGGCATACAAAATTCTTCACTGAGCTCCTGAAAGGACTTAAGTGACTTGCCCTTCAGAACGTGTCCTAGTTTGGAAATTCCTATAGAATCCAAGCCTCGGAAGCCCGGCAGCGATGTCAACGCCGGCAGCCGCCCATTATGCGAGAGCGGGGTCTACCCCGTAAGCCTACGCCACCATCCCATGTGCCGCAGCGACTGTCGCCAGATCTGAAAGACTACTTGAGTAGCCCTGAGCAGCGCCTTCCTCACCCGCGCTGAGTATAAAATAGTGTGTAGCGTCTCAGGGTCCATTAGATATTGCTCAAGAGCATAGGCTGGGTCTCCCCTGTCCCCATACCACCATTCATTCAGGACCAGAAGGTGGGACGCCTGATTATAGGACAGAATGTCCGATGTTGCCAGTCCCCCGCAGTACGTGGACAAAAAGCAGGTGCGCAAGGCCACTCGCACCGCCCCTCCTGCCCACAGGAACTGCCCCAGAGCTGAATTTACTTGCCTGAACCACTGCAGCGAGATCGGATATGGGTGATTCTGTAACTGGTACAGAAGGCGCGGAAGGGCAACCATCTTGTAGATAGCCGACCTACCGTAAAGATGAGGGGCATACGAGACCAGGACTTCATCTCCGTCTGCACTCGGTCCCAGACAGGCATTAAATTGCGTTCCCTTGCAATAGCGGGCGAGGCTGTCAAAAACACCCCCAAATACTTGAGACCGCCAGTCACTTTCTGCAGTATGGATGCCCACGGTCCAATCCCCCCACGATCTCCTAGCACCCAAAGGGTAGATTTACGCAGGCATCCTCATTTCTTTTAATCCTGGTTGTGGAACCTATAAATAAAGGTCTGATTGGTATCCACAAACCAGTTTTAGAGCACTTCCCTATCAACTGCACTTTGTCTTATCACCATTCCGAGCCACTGGGTGATATTCACTGTTCTATCTCTTTGTTTGTTATATTTGTGTTGTGTCTTGTTATTTTTCAATTTTTTTATTTTTTACCCCTTCCCTTATGCTACGCCCTGAGTGTGGCTACACCAGGGCGTTTTGTAAGCAGACCCGAAGATAAAGCACGTCACACACTTGAGTGTGTGTGAGAGAGGACAGTTTTCAAACCAGATTTATTTTTTCTGTCTCGTGTTGTTACACGTGTATTCTAATCTATCCACCCCTCTTGGTGTGTATACTTTGCCTTGGGGGTTTGGGGTGGCGGAGTTGTATAATCTTTTGACCCTCTCCCCTCCTTTGTGAATAGTGTTGGACACAGGGAGGCCACTCCAGGGAACTACTTAATAAACTAAATCAATACAGCAAATGGAATCCGTGTGTTCTTCATGAAAGATAGAAATCACAACACAATCTCTGCTTCAATGTATTGTATTTTACCCTACCTCCTTTTTTTCATTATCACATATGAGAGCACCTTCAAATACTTGAGTTCAGGATGTGCCCTGCACAAAAACCTCTTGTGCTTGATTTATTAGACTATAATGCTGATCTGGGTTTAATAGGAATCTATGCTACATATAGAGTGCACAGTGAAGTTACTTGCTTTTTAGTTTGCTAGTGGAATTTTCGTTAGGACTGTGGCGGGAGCAATGTCTCTAAATTCATGTTTAAAAACAGACACATTTAATAAATACCTCTCAAAGCAGTGATATCACCTGATCTAATAAGGTGAAATGTTTCTGCATGTTAAAAAATACTTGTTTTTGAATTTTGAAGAACTTTTACCTTATTTTTACATGTTTTTTATTGCATGATTCACTTGACAAACATTTTCATGGCTGTTGAATGGCCTCTTGGATCCAAGCCACACCCTTGGCTCGGCCCTGGCTAAGGTCTCCCTGCTATTTTTTTTGGCTTGTCTCCCTTTAAGGGGAAAACATTATTCTGGATGTTACCATATGACCTGAAAGTGTATCATGTTTACAGACTCCTGATTATGAATGGTAGCAAGAGCATTAGTGTTTCATATGTGCAATACCTGTGCTGTGAAAAAAACTATTTTGGAGCCCTGGATGTTGAGTTTTTGGATACAGTTTTTCTACACTGTAATATCTGATTTAAGAGAGCATCAAGTGAGCCAGAGTCACAGAGCTGAATCACATAAAATTTGGCTAATAAATATGAGTGCTATTTGTATTGGAATGGTCCTACATATTAGGAAAGGTTGAGTAAAATCAACCATGCCAGTGCTTTAACATGGAGGCCTATTGAGATTTATTCTCAAATTAGCAGCAAATACACAATGCTTAAAGTGGGAGTAAATAGGTGGGTGGGGGTTTCTCTAAAAGTGGTCTGACCGAAGTAGCATAGCTAGGAATCCTTTCCAAGAGGCATGGTGTATGTTATTAATGGTGCAGCTTAAAACTTCTCAACTATAATCTCGTGCTTCACAAAGTGTCAAACACACACTGGGAGGAATGCTATCAATAAATAAACCCAATGCATGAGCTTGGGGTAGCATTATAACCCATTATTCTTTTGCCCACCATGCCACCACGGATTAGGCCCAGCTGTATTCAAATCAGTCTTGATCCTGCTCTAAGAGGAATAGTCCAGCCAAACTGCCAATCCAAGCCCTCTCTGATAGGGAACACCAGGAACACAAGACCGGTTTCAGCCTGATTGGCCCTCTTCAGTCTGCCATAGGTATATTCAAATTGTGAGCCATCTGTCCAGTATTTGGGCACATTTCTTGGTTTCTTTTATTGCCTCTAGATATCTCACACATCCATGAACAAACACCAAAAACAAGCCACATCTATTGACTTTGCTAATGTTTGTTAACAGTATTAGTTAAGTGATTATTAAGAATCATGAACATTTTTCAGCTCTCCAATTATGAGACTGTGAGATAAAAATTACTAAAATCTGTTGAAGGGTCATGGTATTAGGAGTGTCTCAAGAGCTCCCACACTCTCCTTGACACCACTTCTCTCTAAAGTCTTGACTCTGTTAGTCACTGATGTTTTTTTTCTTTACACAGCTTTCTGAATTCTTCCAATTGCATATCCCACAAGTCATCTAGTTCCACTTCATCAGTGACTTTTTGCTCTGTCGTCAATCATGTACTACCTTGTGTGAACTCCCCTTCACCATGCCTTCTCTTTCTCTTTCTCTATCTCTATGTCTATGTCTCACGCACACACACCCTTTTCATACCTGTAAAGACGGTATTTCCTTTTTCTTAGGTTCTGTTAATATTTCAATAGAAGTGTATACCTTTTTCACACACTTTCATATAAAATGGTAATTACAATGGGCACATATGTAACCACGGGTCTGTGCACTCTGCAAAGAAGCCATTGATTGGATGTGAATGTGTGTGTAGACAGAACGCCTATAAGACTCAGTAGCAGGCAAATAGAGAAACTTGCATTGTCTTCTGCCTCAACTCCAGAGCGATTAATTGTAGCTAGTCATAAACACCCACCCCCAACCTGACCTTACCATGACACCCAGAGGTGACTCAATTCACAATTCACACTGTATAAGAATTATATGTTGCATGGCAATACTACAGAAACACAACATCAGCAAAAAATCAAATACTCATGGGGAATGCAAGATGAAGGAAATGCAAATGGACTGGATCGCTCACAAGCATTACCTGAAGCGTTTTTACAGATTTTGTTGAGAATTGCTCAGTACTTTTGTCTGTGAAGTTAAGGATGGTATTGCAAGGCCTGTTAGGGACCTGCCTTAGAGTCAGTTTTTAAATATTTCCGGGCCTTAAAGCCTGCCCGCTTAAAGCCCTGAAAGTACAGTTATGCTTTTTGCGCCAATCTGAAAGATGGGGCTGTGATAGCAGGGGCGGCTGCATCACTGGCGCGCTGGAGTCATGCCCTCCTACTTGTATTTGATAGGAACAAGGAGCCCATATTTCTGCCATTCTAAAATTGCTCCCTGGGTGTTCCTTATTTGCAAAGTGTTTTCACATGCTATATATAATATTGCACGTGTGGGGCATTCACCTCTGTCGACCACCCATTTTCAAGTGCACAACAGGAGTGGCGCCTCTTGCAAAATCTGTTGATCTCTGGGTGTGCCCATTTTCTCCAATTATAATCCTCTATCTGGCGGCTGATTACACAGCCCAGTTTTGAATTAGAAAGTATCCATTTGGCTGAGTTTGTTTCACCCATCCCTATGCATTATGTTACAGGTAGGGTGTGGCTAGCAAAACAGTAACCACTCCCACATCTGTGTCCAGCTATTGAAATGAGCATGAAAAGATGGGGTGTTTCTTCTGAGAGATTTTACTTTCACTTTCATTCAAAGTAATATATGTGATGTGCATGCAGGTGGCAATGGAGAGCTGAAAGTCTCTCTTTAATTTTTACCTGCACGTGGAGTTCAGTGAATGCTTGCAGTCTTCACCAAAAGAGCAGCATATGCAAAATTAGTTGATTTAAAGTTACGTTGTGATTGAGGATAGACATGACAGCTAGCACTAAGAGAATGCCGTTTCATTTTTGACTTTCTAAGCTGATGCTCTATTATTTATAACATGAACTTTCAGATCTCGGACAAGTACTTTTCTGAGCAAAATTAAAAGCCCATGATTTACTAGCTGTTGGAAGGTGGATTGTTAGTAGGGTTAAGTATGCACCTACCACTGTCAATAAGGCCACCAATGCAATATGAGGTCCAGTCAAGGTTTCAATATATTAGCCCCTGGTTCAAGCCTTAGTAACTGGCAGCGAGCAGGCAGGCTTAACTCAGGAGACTGGTATGTAAAGCATTTAATAAAGCTAATACATTTAACAAGTAAGACAAAACACTCAATAGAAATCCCACAACAATTTATAACAATAGGAAATATTTTTATGTTTACAATGACACCAAAATGACAAGAATCCAATATATGGAACCAGAGATATGAATTTGTAAAGATTAACCACTTTACAGTGCTTAAAATCATATCGCCCCAACTCAGGACATCTGCTCATCCTTGACCGGTACAAAGTCAAAGTTTAAGGCCGACCACAATGGAGCCCTGGTTGGAAACACTAAGCGGAGGCCCCAGTCCAAATGCTACCTTCAGACTTAGAAACTTTTATGGAGGATTTTTTCTTGGTGTTGTGCGGTTCACTCCAGCAGGCCGAATCAATGCAGCATCATCAGATTGCTTCTCCATGAGACCACAATCAAATCCTGGAAGTCTGCAGTTCCGAAGCTTTCAGAGGAACAAACCTGAAATCCAGGCGGGTCTCTGTTGAAGCTAGCAGGCTTAACTCTTGATGTCGAGACGGTCCCCTTATGAATCTTTTTCCAAAACTTGCTCCAAACTTCTGGAACTTCTTCCTAAAGTTCCCCTTAAGGGTTCAATGTGTCCAAAATACAAAACCAATGGTATAGTAGCTCTGAGATGGCCCTTGGAAGTTTGGGACTACAATTCCCACAAAGCACATGGCCAAATCCTTAAAAGTCTACTGGACGCACTCCAGGCTAGAGACTTCTTAAGGGAGATGGTGCAAGGAAGATCTGTTAACCTTTTGCTTTCAGGAGTCCACTCCTTAATCGTTTTTGAAGCAAGGCAAACTCCTCAGGGCAGTAGTTCCAAGTGTACAACAGCAGAGGTCCTTCAAGGATCAATCCTGTATGGTGCAGAGCCGTATTTCAGCAGGGCAGTCATTCTTCTCTTTGTAGTTTCAGGCAGAAAATCTGAGTTGCTATGCAGCTCTCACATATTTATTCATTAACCTGTCTGGGGCAACATGTAGGGGCCACCCCGTCCTATGGGGTGCAGGGTGCCACACAAAAGCATGACAGCTTCCTCCAAAGTGTGCCATATTCTTGTTCCACGCAGCACTGCACTTTAAAATTCAAGATGGGGGTTTTCTTTCCTTTGGAGTAAGAGCTGGCTAAAATATCTACTGGTGTGGTTCATTTCCATTAACACTCCCCCTCCAGACCTTCTGCAAATCCCAATCCTGGGTCTGCCATCTGGCTGGGGTACAGGAAGAGGGAGTAGGCCTGGCGGACACTCCTTATTGTCCTGTTCTCTTTGAAGCCCAATTTGATGTATCTAGCCCCAACCTGGTCTGTTCTCTGCAGCTGCAGAGCCCCACCCCACTAGTTAGCCTCGGCCCCATGCAGGCCATGTATCACCTCATCAAAGCAGCTTGTTAAGGCTGACTGATCAGGAAAGGCTACTAGTGTGCTGAATTTTGGCTCACAGAAAAGAAAGTCATATAACTTATTTTCTGTACTAACTATGATAAATTCAACAGTGGCAAATTGTTGGATTTATCACTGCTGATCTTTTAAGTCCGTGAACAACATTTTTAGCTCCTTCCTAGCAATATGTATACTTAAATAACATGTTCCGGTGCTAGCTTATGGAGCTAATAATCTACAATGGGGAGAAACGAAATTGGCAGGTTTTCCCTCACCAGGGCATGTAAAACATATTTTATAATGTCCCTGCTTATAATTACATTGCATCCCACCTCTGGAACACGGGGATATATTGGGGGTGACTTATATGTAAAAACAAGGTGGATTACCATTTGGAAAGTATCTTTAATTCCAAAGTCGAATTTGCATATATTCTTACTTTTAAAGGCAGTCTGCATAGCAGGGCTGCCTTTACAAATGACTGCAGGAAACACAGTAGTGCACACTCCAGTGCAGGAAATCTACTGGTCCTCTAAACTCCCCCTGCCCTGTCATATCCTAGAGACTTATAGACCCTTTTCTAATTATGTACTAGGGAATTACAGGGGTCTGTCACTGACAATTGTAATTATATCTAATCACCATGTACCTTCTTCATCAGAGCACTGGCCGTGGTTAGCAGAGCCAAGGGCACAGTCAGAGTCAGTTTCCAGCAGTATTAGTCTAAAATGGGAGTGAACAGAGCAAAAGGAATTACTTCCTCTCATGCCCCCAAAGGAACGGTGATGGGTAACTAATCTACTCCCGGGTAATCCGCATCAGCTAAGTGGAAAAACCTGGAAAGTCCATCCACATTGGCAAAGGCAGTCCCAGGTCTGTGTTTCACTGTGAAGTCCATTTCCTGTGGAGAAATGAACCACCTCAATAGCTTTTGATTCCCCCCCTCATCTGCATGAGCCATCTGAGAGGTCTGTAGTTAGTTTGAAGACAGAAGTTGTTATATGCCCGGGTTAGGCCCAAGTAACGAAGCTGCACATTTTCTTACATTGTCCTAATTTTGCACAATAAAATTTCTGAAGTGAAATGTTGCACATATGCGTTACAATGTTGGATTAAGTTCTCTGAATCTGCTTCTGTTTACACATCTAGCTTTGCATAACATTATCATGATGCTTCAGACACCAAGTGCAAGGCCTTTTTACCCACAATGTACAAATGTCGTTCAATCTTCAACCACGGGATGACAGGGCTATCTACATTTCAATAACATGGCTAATCTATACATACATCGCAAGGACGCTTTCTATTATAAATTATGAGCATCCCAAAAGATTGGCACAGGAGGCACTTCAGCCTGTCTGGAGTTGTGTGGGCCTTCTCCTTGGGTGTCAACAGGAACTCCCTGTGATTGTACCAAGCTCTTTTACGAGCTTTTTTAAGTAGCCTGATTGGATAGCCCCTATCTCTGAGCTTATTGAGTAGATGAGTTGATTCGAGAAAGCAGTCATCCCTCTTGGTGCAATTGTGCCTAATCCTCGAAAATTGCCCATAGGGAAGGTTGTCCCTAAGGCTTCGAGGGTGATGGCTCGATTACCCTAATAGTGTGTTGCGTTCACTTGCCTTCCTGTATAATGTTCTATGGAGTTTCCTTTCTTCAGCTCTAATAGTGATGTCTAGAAAGTGTACATCCTCTGTGCTGTGTTCAAGGGAGAATTATATGTCAGTAGATTGAGTGTTAAGCCAGCAGTGGAATGCCTAGAGTTTCATCTCAGTCCCCTGCCAGATCATCAGCACATAATCTATGTACCTGCACCAGAGAAGGATATTATCCATATGTGGATTGTTGGTGCTTAATACATATGATTGCTCATATGCGTCCATATAGATAATGGCAAGAGTCCAGAGTACAGTGGAATGCATAGTCCTCTTCCGTCGGCTTTTCTGATGGGACTTTCTGCATTTAAGTGGCCCTGGGTAGAGACAACACTGTATATATTGCACATGGCTTCGCAGCCATTATGTTGACAATTCTAATTTATTCTACAGGAGAGTGATTTCTCACTCCTATCTCAACAAAGATACACAGTTGGAGGATGGTTGAATCCCTGCATTCCACGGGTTCCAGTACTTTTGGCGACTTTGGGCCAATATTCATCCCTTATTGAGCATCAATTTTTCTACATACCTGAGTAGCCAGGCCTGGCACCAGGAATAGGTCAGTGTAATGGAATTACAATGGTGTAAATCACAAACCTTGACTCCACACACAGCGCCTCCCTATTCTAATCCGCATTCTCCACCCCCAGGTTGCCATATCCCGTCTTGAAGAAGACTCGCAGCTGAGTTCTAAACTTCCCTTATTACATTAGTCGAGTCGAAACGTCGACGCTCTCCAACATACAAAACCTGTACCGGTTCCCCACCCGGCATACCCTTGAAAGACCATTGGTGCATGATTGTAATTTACAGAATTAGTGTAAATAAATATGTCTATAACGGACAGGTCTGCTAATACTGGTCTACTTACCAGTAATTACCGAACAAAACCAATTGTTTTACCTTCACTTCTATGATTTTCACTATCACTACCCATCACTACCACCACCTTAACTCTCCTTTTCTTCCCCTTGTGCAACCTATTGTCAGTATATCAACTGAAGTTTAGTCTAATTGAACTAATAAATGTTTTGCAAATGATATTGGTTTCTGTGGCGCTTTTGTGTGTGGTTTCTCCGATTTTTCGCTTTCAGCACATGCTTTCATAAATAAGTTATTGACTGCATACATAAAAGTGGTTCTTTTAGGTATTGAATACCAGTGTTGTAGCTCTTTGCACAACACAGATTGTCTATATTTGAATTTATCTCATTCAAATTAGTCACGGACCAATTTTGAATTCCCGTATTGTACCCAGGTCCGCTTTTGACTGGTTGGGCTACCCCATTTTTCATAATGATTCGATAATTCCAAGTCAGACTAAGGAAGACCCTGACCTGTGTCTGGATTGAAGGAGCTGTGCAATCCAAAATATTTTAGATTTCGGCCTGGAGAGTTTGTACATGGCCCCACCTTCAAGGTGACCCAGGTACACAACTGAACTGTGCCCTACTTGGCACTTACTCGCCTTAATAGTCAGACCTGCCTGCTGCAGGGCCTGAAAAACTTCCTTCAGTGGCTTAAGTGATGATCCCAGGTAGAACTGTACACAGTGATATCATCCAGATAAGCTGCACATAACTGCATTAGCCCGGAATGGACCCTGTTCACCAACCTTTGGAAGGTGGCAGGGTCATTCTTTAAGCCAAAGGAGATTATTTTGAATTGGTCATGTCCCTCTGGTGCGGAGAATGCTGACCTCTCCTTTGCTCCTTCACTGAGTGCAATCTGCCAGTAGCCTGAGGTCAAATCAATCTACTCAGGTACTTTGCAGCCCCTAACCTGTCAATGAGCTCATTAGCTCTAGGTATAGGGTGAGCATCAGTCATAGTGACTGCAGTCAGTCCTCTGTAGTCCACACAGAACCTCAACTTCTTCTCCCCCCCCCCCCCGGTGCTTACGTTTGTGGTCCAGCATCTCCGGACTGGCTCATGGACAGTCAGAGGGCTCGCTTACTTCCAATTCCAGCATCTGAGCTACCTCAGCTTCAATGCTGGCTCTGACCTGGTCAGACAACCAATACAACTTGCACTTAATAGGTAGGCCTTTTACCAGTGTCAATGTTGTGTGTTCACCAGCTGGTGATACCTGTGGTCAGAGAGAACAGACCAGCAAACTGCTTCAGCACCTGTTTGAAGTCTCAGTGCTGTTGGTCTGGCAATGTGGGTGAGAGTACCGCTCCTTCCACTGACCCATCATGCACATTGTTGGAGAGGAGGTCTGGCACAGGCTCAATCTCTTTCTCTCCTTCCTCATCTGTGACCATCAGCATTGTCGGGTCTGCCCTGTCATGGTGGGGGTTCAAACTATTTCCATGCAGTATCCGGTGAGTGCTCCTGGAGTTGTTCAGTTCTACCAAGTAGGTAACCTTACCCTTTTTTTTAGGATTGGATAGGGCTCAATCCCCTTGTCCTGGAAGGCCTTATGGGCCACAGGCTCCAGCACCCACACCAATTGTCCTGGACTGTACTCAGGCATGGTAGCCTTTTTTGTTATACCAGTGCTTGATGAGCTCTGGGCTGGCCTCCAGTTTTCTGCTTGCTTTGTACATGTACTTTGCCATGTGGGATCTGAGGCCTAGCACATAGTCCAGCATATTGTCCTTGGCTTCTTTGAGAGGCTTTTCCCATGGCTCTCTCACCCAGCACAATGGCCACCTTACAGGGTGCCCAAACAGCAACTCAAAGGGGCTAAAGCCCTCTCCTTTGTGTGGGGCCTCTCTGTAGGCAAACAATAGGCCTGGGTGGAGAACACATCTGACCCTGAGTTGGTCAGACAAACCATTGATCATGCCCTTCAGGGTTTTCTTGAATCTATCCATCAGACCATTAGTCTGGGGATGATATGGGGTGGTGAACTTGTAGGCAACACCACATTCTTCCCACATCACCTTCAGATAGCTAGACATGGAATTTGTGCCCCTATCTGATACAACCTCCTTTGGGAAACCCTGTCTGTTGAAAAAACCAAGAAGGGCCCTTGCCACCAAACAAGCAGTGACTGTTCTGAGGTGTATTGGCTCAGGTTATCTTGTGACATTATCCACTACCACCAAGATATACTTGTTCCCTGATGCAGTTGTTGGTTCTAGGAGACACACAATGTCCACCCACACCCGCTCACATCACAAACAGTGGTATTATAGGAGCCTTTGGCTTGCCCCCTGTTAGAACTGGGATTTCTGGTTGGCAAAGGCTTGCGCCAAAGCCAGGCAGAAACCACCATTCTAGTCGGGGCGAGGGAGTCACACGCCAAGATAACCCCTGCTCACCCCCTTGGTAGCTTGGCACAAGCAGACAGGCTTATCCCGGAGGCAATGTGTAAAGCATTTGCGCACGCACACAACAGCAACAACATCCTAGGCACACCACAAAAGGAACTCCAAACAAGGTTATGTAAAAATAACTTTTGTATTGTCAAAAGACATCAGATAGTAATCACACAATATACATTGTGCCAACTGGCACAGCAATATTCAAAAGGGATTATTTACACCAGGACAGGGCCACATGGGCCACTGTCAGAATCAACACTTAGCAGAAATAGCACTTCTAGAACATAGAATAAGTGTAGCACAAAATAACAATTCTAGACCACAACCAGTAACCACTGGTAATAGGTAGGTACACACTATGCAATACTAATAACTAAAGGCATTGATCACGCATGGGCACATAACCTCTCTAGTATAAACTATACTAGGCAAAACAACCTCCTAAGCATGAAAGCACATCTAGAGGTATCACAGGCATAATGGCATTGCTCATTACGCATAACTCACATTAAGGCCTGACCCGCAAAAATACAGTAGGCAATCTCCTCACTAGTCTAAACACATTAGACCCTCCCCCTAAGCATAATTCACATTTAGGGGCGTAACTCACACAGTGAAAACATCTCAATAGCATAAACCTACATAGGTAAGATAACCTCATAATCATAAACCAAAGTTTTAGAGGTATCAGATAGAGGGTGCGCCTAACATACTATAAACCATACATTTCCTAGCACCACATTTAAAGCACATATAACATTTTAAATCAGATTAGTGCATAAATCACATTTAGGCAATTATCATCACAAACATACTAGTTAATCATCTTGCACAAAAATCTCATTAGGGCCCTATCCACATACCAGCCCCCTTGGCCAACTGTCCATCCAGGAAGGGGCTCAAATGTCCTGCTTCCAGAATGTCAGGGCGCGCTGCAAATGCAGCGCCAGTCAAGGGTGCGCCACCGGCGCAAACCTAAGCGTTGCAGCTGCCCACTACTTGCTAGGCAGCTGAGAGCAACAACAGGGCCTAAACGTTGCAGCTGGCACTAAGTGCTGCACAGCTGTAGAAGGCTTGGCACTTCTGTGCCACTTCTGTCCCTCTAAGGGACTCTCACTGGGCCTGCGCCTAAACGGTGCAGCTGCCCACTACTTGCTGGGCGGCTGTATCTCAGACAAGGCAAAGGGGGGCATGGGCTTTCACTAGCCCGTAGGAACAACTAACTGTGCCTCCTGGAGCCATCTGGCTCTTCAAAACAAAAATGCGCAGGCTGGAGCCACACCGGGCTCTGTAGCTAAAGGTGCCCCCCAAAATAACGAGGACAAACTTGTCCCCAGCACTGAGGCATCTCACGGGGGAAAACACGGACCTCTCTGGCTCCTTTTAAATATCCAGGCCCCCACCGGGGCTTTCTCACACAAAAATGTGCCCCAACGTTGGAGCGGCCCTCTGCCATCGGGCCGCTCTAAAAAGAAATGGCCCAACACTGTTATGGGCGCAAGGGGGGGGGGCACCGACAACGTGCCCCGACACCACCCCCCAATAACAACTAAGTATGGTCCCCCTGGGCCCGAGAAACAGTTTGCCCAAACGTTGGAGCAGCCCTCTGTGGAAGCGGGGCTGCTCTGGGTAGGGGCACCGGCAGGGTCCCTCGACGTCCCTTCCTCCCAGCCAGCTTCTACTCACCGGCTCGTCAGAGGCCCTTCTCCGCTCTTCGCCCGGTCCCTCCCTGGGAGCTGACTTCGCCGTGGAGCCTGGAGGCTCAAGCGCTCCTCTTTCCTGTGTGGGAGGCGGCGGTTCCCATCCTTCGGCGCAGGGCTCTGTCTTCACCACCAGAGCCCCACGGACCAGCCACACCTCCTCACCCTGGCTCCCTCCTGGGTCCCAGGACAGGCTACCGGCACGTGAGGAGGCGGGGTGGGCTCCCGTCCTCCTCCTCACACAGCTTCCTCTTCCTGCTGCACTTCCTATTCCGTCCCCGGCCCCGCCCACAACCAGGCGGGCCGTGGCGGTGATCTTCCAGGGCAATTCCGGACGCATTAAAAATGAGGGGTAGGCACCCTCTATCATTTAAAAACGTGCATCCAATTAATCACTAATCTCTCCACTCACCACCGGGGCAGACCCATCCTGACTCCTGGAGCCAGGCTCACCAGCCAGCTCCAGCCAATCAGACGCCAGACACAAATTACACTAACATGCCAACTTCTAGAAGTGGCACTTCCACACTAGACACAATCATGCCGCATACATCATTGTGCAGCATTCAATCTCACGAGTTCGCATATACCAAACTCGACCCTGCACTCCCCACACATCAGGAACTACCATGGTCACACATATTCCCCATGCATTCCTATGGGAGGGCAAGTCACTCTCACCACACACACAGAGAGCGCACGCACTTTAAACTGGACCACAGTGAAAAAGTACGCAGAGACCTAAAACCACTAACACCAGGTTACAGAAACAGGCTAGGCAAAAGCAAAAAGTTTCGGGGTGAACCAGCCAAAAATGGCTGGGTCCAACACCCCCTGTTTTGCCACTGGTCTGACAGGTTGCACATGAGTTGCAAAACTCCTTCACTTTAGCAGACATATTGGGCCAATAGAAATGCTTCACCAACCGGGTCCAAGTCTTATTCTGACCCAAATGTCCTGCCAAGAGGATGTCATGGCTTAAAGTCATGAGGAAATCTCTGTACTTCTGGGGGACAACCAACCTCCTAATAGCCTCTTCTTTCAAAGAGTCGTACTGCTTCTTATGAAGGTTTTGAGTAACCCATGCAATGCAAACTTGTTTCTTATTTGGAAAAACTGTTTGCTTTGCTAAGCTTGTACTTCTGCTGCCCTGTGTGACCAGTTCTGTGTATAAGGAAAGTTTCCTTTTCCGTTGCCTTTGTGGTAAGTATTTGTGTGTAACAAAGTGCATTGCTTATGTTCGATATTGAAATTCTGATATTTGAGGTACAAATACCTCCTTATAAAATGTTTCATACTGGTATGTAAAGTTAGTGTTTAAGATCCCACTAGCTTTTTTGCTAAAAAATGTAAGATTATTTCATTCATTCATTCATTGAAACTTTATTTCGGCTCTTACAGCCATAAAAGCAAATAAAAATTTGCAACCACCTAGAATTCAAATCACAAAGGTAATCAATTATCACCTGCAAAAGTAGATGATACACAAAGGATTATAAAAACACATTTAGGAAAGTTGGCCAATAGAAATCATCACTATGGGAAATTTGATTATTTAAAAATTACATTAGAAATATAATTTAACATATGAATATTAAAACCAATATAGGATTCCAATCCATGATAAATCTAAAGCCCATCATCAACTAGGAGCCATTTTAGTAGGTAGTACTATATTTCACGTTAGTTAATCAACTGGTACCTCCAGTTACAAACTTAGATTTTGCAATATCTGTAATCACAACAGATGACATATAGTAGCAGGTATTATAGTTTCTCATATCAATTTTTAAGCAGATGCCTTCGTATGCACCACATTGCAGATAGAAAATTAGAAATGGCAACAACAAAAACCGGGTTAGTATCTGTTTTTAGAACCCTGAAAAATTCTATATAATTTCAAATACCCAGGTTCCTGCAAAGTTAGATCTAGGCCTCTTATAGGCCAAGCAGAAGAACACCACATGAGTCACAGTTTCTTCCTCCACTAGGCACCCGGGGCAAGGATGGCAGGTAACACCGGCCCACTTAATAGTTAAGGCATAAAGTAGGAGCACATCTAAATTGCAAAAACAGCTTTTTTGCTAATAGTGGTTTTCTAGAATCTAACACCCGCTCAAAATTATATTGATACCTAATATCCAGGAACCCATAGGTTAAACTGGATGGATTAGCCATCTGTAAAATACGTGTCAGTTTGTATGCCTTCTGAGCACTAGCTAGAGATTTTTTTGAAATCGTTGAGCATGTCTCCTCAGGTGCAGTTCATAAATCCTCCCTCCCCATTGCTCGAAATGAGTCCCTAATAAAGGACAACCAAGGGATTCTCCCAGCCCCAAAGGTAGACAGTACCATTTTTAGCTCCTCCCTATAGTGACCCAACAGTAACGTGATCGATACCTCCAGGGATGCAGCTCACCACACCACAGGACTGTGTCGGTATTTCAATAAACTTTATTTGAGCAGTTTCAGCTTTTTCACTGTCCGCTATCCCTATCGTTTTTAGAGGCTGCAAACAAAAGCATTCGATTTCTCCCCGTGGTGAGCTGCATCCCTGGAGGTATCGATCACGTTACTGGAACGTTAAAAATCAGGTAATTTGAACCCCTTTCAAATGCTCTAATGATTCTCCGTCAGCATATAAACATTGCTGCCGCTTTATTCCAACGCGCCACAACCATAGTACGCAACCATACAACCATCCTTCCTCCGTTAAATGTATTTTCTGTTTAGCTTCTGCCATCCACAATTAAAAATTTCTTCCTGGTACACTATCAAATTAGGCCAATTTGAGAGTACGATAGGTCAACATTAGAACAGGTGAAGTCACCACTGTGTGTTGCGCAAATTGCGTCATTAAATGCCACACTCTCTTATAACTTTGGCTATTCTCCCATACAGATCTAGGTGGTGTTTGCACCACACGTCCAATGTACCCTTTATAAAGTCATTGCGCATTTCGCACGATCAGGTACTATTTATAACATCTTATTTAAACTCTCTCTTAGTCCTGCCTGTATAGTAGCTTGAATGTTGATTATCCATTATTATCTATATTTATGCAGCTATATCTGTTGCTACACAGAAGTCCCCCAGGTGGCTCAAAAACTAAGATACTCAACAGGAGCGCACTCTGGATGCTGAGGTAATTTAATATCCACCACTCAAGCATTACGCAATCCAGCCTTCAATATCCAATACAAACTATATAAATATTCCTTACATATTTTTTCAGCAAATGCCTTAAAGAAACCAGCCAGCTAGTCTTCTATGACACGCCTAGATCCTCTACATCATAGGTAAAGCTCCCTTCAGATAAGTAGCTCTCAGATACCGGCACACTATAACACTCTACAAGCACTGCATGGTTTTGGGCACTGTAGGTGGAACCAGATCTAATGGGCACATTTTGTAACTTTACCCTTCACCTTTAACCTCTCACTTCTCACCATGTGGGTTCACCGTCTCTATGGTCTAACCTCTATTTAATAAGATGTGTTAGCTAGCTATGAGCACTCATTAAAATTAAAACTTAAAAAGACTGTATGTATATAAATGATGCCACTGATTAACACTATGATGTTAAATAAGAAATCTCTATATTTATAAAGTTTTTGTACTCTCTGTTTTTCAGACCTCCATACCAAGCCCTCATATTTTTAAATACAGTATATGAATTATTTGTATGTCCATTGTCTTTGGCCCTGAGGAAGGTGACTTTCACCGAAACGTACGTCAAAAATAGTTAAATAAATTCCTCATGTTTGAATAATACTTTAAAGTTTCCTTTGGCATCTTTCTCAAAAATGTTTAGATATATTCAATGGTAAAAGAAATATAGGTCCTTCAGAGGCTTTCTCTTTTCCAACTCTGGCGTACTCCACAGCTGTCGCCAATACAGCAGTGGGCACGAAGAGATTAGGTACACAATCAGGAGGATATCCAGATCCATCCTTAGTGGTACTGTATTTTTGGGCAGGCTTAGAATCTTTCTGATGAAATTATTTTCTGTTATTGTAAGGACATTCGCTACGCTATGCCCCCACAATTCTGCCCCATACAAGGCAGCTCCCCTTGCCTGGACTTTGTAAATTTCAACTGGCTGGCTTATAACCTTTAGGGCGCAGCTCTTATGAAGTTTTTGGATCCCCCGATAGAATGGATTAGCTTTAGGTTGGCTTTATTGATTTGCGGTCTCCACCCCATTTTGTCGATTAAGGTAAGACCTAAATAATCGAAGATGGGACCCGATCCAGTGGTCTGTCATCCATTCTAGGATGTGGGCAATTTATGGAATTGGCATTAAAAACCATATATTTTGTCTTTAATGTTAACCACCAGATTCCTCCTCCTGCAAAATTGACTAAATTCCTCTAATACACGCTGCATTCCCATGTTTGATTTCGAGAGGGTATCATCCGCAAACATTAGAGCTGGAAATGTGCATTTAGCTAGTTTTGGGGGAGTCGATATCCTTAACGGCAAGAAGGTCTTCAATTAACCCCTTAAGAAAGAAGGAGAAGAGAGTTGGCGCAAGAACACAGCCCTGCCTCATCCCCTTTTAAACGGGAAAAGTTGCCGTCAGTTTCCCATTGCTGCCGAACCTTACTCTTGCGAATGTACCCTCGTGGAGGCATCTGAGCTGGTGGCATAAGTAGGGTGGAGCCCCCATATCCAACATAAGGCCCCACAACTGTTCGCGATCCACCATATCAAACCCTGATTTAAGATCCACGTATGTGAGGTACAGACTCCCGCCCTCCAAAACTATGTGATTCCAATAGATCAATTGAAGCCTGAATAACTGTTCTATAGTTGATGTTTTACTTCTAAAGCCTGCTTGCAAGGGGGTCAAAATATTACGGTCCTCCATCCATTCTTGGAGTCTTCCTAGTAATACTCTGGAAATTTTGTTTTGGTTCACATCAATAAGGCAAATTGGCCTATAATTTATGGGTTCAATGGAGGACCCCTTTCTATATATTGGATAATATCTGCCCCGACCCACGTGGGGGGGAGGGGCGAAACCTTGAAGGATTGCATTAAATAATAATTGGAGATATGCAGCCCACACTACCTGTTCATTTCTATACAAATCCCTGGGGGTTCTATCTAACCCAGGAGATTTGTTTGGTAATACCTTAGCAATGACAGCTAACACCTAAGGCAACATACAGGGCGGTGTGTCCCCAGAAAAGTTTAAAATTTGGCAGTGAACCATGATCCCACTCATACTGGGATCATTGTGTGAGCTTGAATACAGATCCTTAAAATAAAGATGCCAGCCTTCATCGCTAATATTAGGCTCAATGGTAGTCCTTCCCTCAATTCTTCCGGTATGGACTAAATTCCAGAACCCTCTTGTATCTTTATGTTGCAAGGCATTCTTAATTGCCTGCCATCTTTCCTTTTCCCAATCGGATTTTGCTTGTAAAACAACTTTTTTTTTAAAGCCTACTTTCCCTTATGCTTAAACTTTCACCCCCTTTGAGGCATAACAGCAATGCTCTCTTTGCATCCCTACACAACAGATTATACCAAGGATTTTTTCTCTGGAATGGTTACTCTTAGTGGGTTTACTACTGTAAAAAAAAGTCCGCCAGGATTGCAACCAAATCCTGGTGGACTTTCCCGAGCTCTATATTTCCTTCTCCACTGGCACCGTTACTTGAGAGAAGGCTTGCCTTTTCCAAAATAGGGATAATACAGGTGTACATATCCGCCAGCGTATCTGGTGATTGGATTATTGTACCCCAGCGGATTCTTTGCCCTCCATCAACCACTACTAAATTCTCTTGTTGATAGAAATCCAAGGCTTGCCCTATTTCTACCAATTGGGCTTCTAACGTAATGACCAAAGGATTGTGGTCGCTTTCTTCCCGGGGGGTGGACACAAATCTTGTCGACTTTGTGCCAGATTTCAATGTTTATTAAGATGTAATCTATTATAGTCGTCTGGCCAAATTTATCAAAAGTGGGATGCCCAGGATTATCATCCAGAAACCGGCCATTGCAAGCCCTCAACAAATGCGTTAGGGTAAGAGAGATCAGTTGCAGGACCCAGGGGGTCCACCCCCTTATCGGATAGGCGTTAGGTGCGGGGATTGACCATATTGAGTCCTACTCATTGGTGATACTTCCATCCGACTCTCAGAAGTCACCTCGAATTCTCATCTATCTATGGCTTCAGGGGACCCAAAATTATTATCGATAATCGCTGGGGTTTGGGAGTGTAGTCCCTCCTAAATGGGTGTAAGATTATTAAATTTAGCATCAACTAAAAGATTCCCCACCTCCTCACAGACACCAGCTATAGTATCTCTAATTCTATCTTCAGACCACAACACATTACTTCGCTCTAGCTGTTGTTCTGATACCTCAGCCCCCAATCCCAGGGTGATGGAACACGGCTGGTTAGACCGAGTTGGAAGACAAATGTAAGTTGGAGTTAGTCAGTCCACCATGTCAAGGACACTGTATCTATTGCTAAGAAGAATACAGGGCGCAAAACCAAAACCATCTAACCCAGTTCTATTGCTGGCATTGCCAGGCAAGTTCGCCTTTCACAGGTCTTTCCCTGGTAACCAAATTTCTCCATACGCATTTCAGACTTGGTTGAAATTGCTGGTACGTCTGTTAATTCAAGATTAATAAAATATGTACTGTAGCTTTTTGTGACCTTGCTGTCATTAGTTATACCTGCTATTTAAGGCTTTTCTATTTTTAACCACTGTAACGGGATCCTCGCTTGTCATAGTGTGTAACATATTTATAATTTGGGAGCAAGATCTGCTGTCTACGGCATCAGAGTATCTTTTTAGTGTTCCATCTTGCATCTGCCAATTCATTTGTCTGACATTGTATGCCTGATAATAGATGTGGAAAACCAGGAAGGGATAATTCAAAGGGAGATGCTTTAGAAATTTTGAAAAACAATTGCAAGCTCTGTCAAGTGGCAGTCCATAGATTATTTCCACTACCTGTGGGTTTGAAGCCAATTTTTTGGGGAAATGATGCCATGAAATTATTGTTTGAATCAATTTTTCAAAAGACTCCAGCAAAAAGAGTGTGCAGTCATCACAAACACCACCACGGGGATGAGGAAGACTTTGTTTCCACACCGTGCTTTTTGAACATTCTATGACTGCCCTTTCAGACTTGCATGTAGAAGCTATAGGGCCTCATTTGTAAGGTTTTGCTGTAGGGAAGCGGAGCAGGCCTTCCTGCTGCGCTTCCCTATGGCAAAAGTAAAAGTCAGGAATGCGCCGTATCTAAAAGATACAGCGCATTCCAGTCCAGCGCACAATGAGCTGCGTGCACCAGTGCAGACACCTTTGCACAATGGTGCAAGGGGGCCTACGTTGCGGGGATGATAATTTTTAAACAGAAAGGGAAACCTTCCTGTTCAAAAATAATCACAAGAGGCTTTTCCTCTTTCTATGTGTGCTGCAGAATGCAGCACACATAGAAAAATGAAAAACGAAGAGAAATAAAGAAATTTCTCCCCGTTGCGCCTCCCTTATGCCTGCCCTGGGGTGGCGTAAGCTTTTGGCACTGCCTCAGATTTAGGATTCCTCGTAAATCTGGGGCAGTGTCAAAAGGCCATGGATGTTGCTGGGAACGCCCCCAGCAACACCCATTGCACGCCCCTTTAAAGCAGAACACTGCGTTAAAGGGACTGATATTTATCAGGCAGCATTAAGCCAAAAAAAGTGGCTTAGTGCTGCTTGATAAATATCACGCAGGCTTCTGCGCCATTAAACGTCACAAAAAGTGACGTTCCGATGGCAAAAATACTAGGGGCCTCATTTATGAAAAGTGACGCATCGCTGCGTGAAAACAGCGATGCGTCACTTTTCACTGCGCACTCCTTGCGACACCAATGATGCGTCATATTTAATGTATGACGCATCATGTCGCAAGGACTTACAGATACGTCAGTATTTCTGACGTATCTGTAAGCGCAAAAGTGACGCATTGCTGGAGTGTGTCACAAAAGTGACGCAACTCCAGCAATGCGTCCTTTCACATGGGGAAAGCCCCATATGAAAGGGCTTGCGTCAGTCTTACGCCTGCTGTGAGGCAGGCGCGCGATTTTGACGCAACAGCATCCTAAAAGTGACGCAGTGAAATCTCATAGATTTCATTGCGTCACTATTACGAGGCTTTTTGCGGGGGAACGCCCCCTCTGCATACATTATACCTGACGCAGGTATAATGTGGCACAGGGGTTTAAAAAGTGACGCATCTACCTAGATGCGTCACTTTTTAAATATGGCGCAACAAGGCGCATATTTTATGCCGCTGGTGCGTCACAAAAAGTGACGCACCAGCGACGCAAAACTGACGCAAGGCCTCATAAATAAGGGCCCCAGTATTTTTGCCAGTTTGAAAACATTATGCTGCAAAACGCACCATTTGGACGCATTTATGTTTCCATATTCTCGGGTGAAGAAAGAGAACTCCTTCACCTCTCTTAGAGAATGTGGGCTCCTTCTTGAGGTTCGCTCTCAAAGTGCAGCTTTAAGCAGTGACTTATGCCCACCAGTTTCAAAGTTCCCCTGCTCCACTAAGTGATAGCATTTTCTGCTCGGTAGTTTCGTAGTAGTTTTTACATTTCTAATCTGGTAGGTTTGGGAGTGTGATCAGAGGTCAGACTTTATTCTTTTGCCGAAATGGGTGTGGGCCGCACTAGTTAATAATGTTACTGTGTGTGGACATTTACTGCATATGGTAGCAAACAATATTTGAGAGAGAAATGTATATACACGGGGCCTCTTTTATGAGAAATGACGCATTGCCGCGTGAAAGGAGCGATGCGTCACTTCTCAGTGCGCACTCCAGGTCCAGGCTGCATCAAAATGAGCCATTGAAGGCTAGGAAACCCTTCTTCCGCCATACAAGAAAGAAAACACTAGCAGCCTATTTCCACAAGAACCAGTTTTATTGTTCCAAGTTTAGCTTTTGTTACTGATCTACTGCCATGAAACCACCAACATGGCATGTTGCTACCTTTGAAGTCTACGTGATATATTAAACTGCAGGGGCCTCATTTATGAGAAATGACGTATCGCTGCGTGAAAGCAGCGATGCGTCACTTCTCAGTGCGCACTCCTTGCGACATACCTGATGCGCCATATTTAATGTATGACGCATCATGTCGCAAGGCGTTACAGATACGTCAGTATTTCTGACGTATCTGGAAGCGCAAAAGTGACGCATTGCTGGAGTGTGCCGCAAAAGTGACGTAACTCCAGCAATGCGTCCTTTCACATGGGGCAAGCCCCATGTGAAAGGGCCTGCGTCAGTCTTACGCCTGCTGTGAGGCAGGCGCAAGATTTTGACGCAACAGCGTCCTAGAAGTGATGCAGTAAAATCTCATGGAAGTGACGCAGTAAAATCTCATAGATTTCACTGCGTCACTTCTGCGAGGCTTTTTGCGGGGGAACGCCCCCCCTGCATACATTATACCTGGTGCAGGTATAATGTAGCACAGGGGTTTACAAAGTGACGCATCTGCTTAGATGCGTCACTTTGTAAATAGTGCGCAACAGGAGGCATGTTTTACGCTGCCGATGCGTCACAAAAAGTGACGCATCGGAAGAGCAAAACTGACGCAAGGCTTAGAGCTTTCATACTTAACCCCTTCTGTGGTATACCAACCAGCGCGTATTGCGCAGGAGACCAGAACATAGCAGTTTTCCTCATTTTTGAAGTTCAGCGTCTTAATAAGGACTTAAACGTCCCCCTCCCCATTTTTTAGCAAGTAGTTTATTTTATTTTTTAGTGTGCAGCGCCATCTAGTGGCAATTTGAAGGTATAGCAATGGGCAGCTCTTATTGGACACGGACCATGTACCGTACATTTTTAACGTACAAACAATTCTGTTGTAAATCTTCCAGCGGATCCGGATAGCATCTGAGTACTGCGTGATATTTCTTAATGAAAAGCGACATTTTTATCTGCATAAAGCATCGGGAATATCACGACGAGGATGAGAATGTTCGATAACTGATTGCGGGAACTAGGTTATGTGGTTCTGTACTAGATTATACAATATTGTTCCTGCCTCGTACCCCAAAAGCAAAACTTTGGAAAGTGGAAGGATCTGGTGATTCAATCTGTAAAGGAGTAGCATAACACGAAAACGGAGGGCAAAGTGAAAAGGATAGAAGAGAAATATACAATTATGACAGTATTGCATGTGGTACATGCCCGAGACACCGATGTTCGCGTTGAATTTAGCAGTGTGAAAGAGATTGACTCATTAAGATACAGCATAGCAATCATCCCTATCTGTCAAAATGTCTCTCGCACACTCCCTGCTTGCCTTAGGTCTTTTGACAAGCCGCTGCCTCTCTGGTCTGTGGTTTATGTAACAAACTACATTAAGATGTTGTCGCTTCTTTTTCTTATTCAAAGTGACGCATCTAGGTAGATGCGTCACTTTGTAAACCCCTGCGCCACATTATACCTGCGCCAGGTATAATGTATGCAAGGGGGGCTTATTGACGTAAGAAAGGGTCGTAGAACTGACGCAGTGAAATCTATGAGATTTCACGGCGTCACTTTTAGGACCCCCTTGCGTCAAAATCCTGCGCCTGCCTCACAAAAGGCGTAAGACTGACGCAGGCCCTTTCACATGGGGCTTGCCCCATGTGAAAGGACGCATTGCTGGAGTTGCGTCACTTTTGTGACACACTCCAGCAATGCGTCACTTTTGCGCTTACAGATACGTCAGAAATACTGACGTATCTGTAACTCCTTCCGACATGATGCGTCATACATTAAATATGACGCATCAGGAATGTCGCAAGGAGTGCGCACTGAGAAGTGACGCATCGCTGCTTTCACGCAGCGATACGTCATTTCTCATAAATGAGGCCCCTGCAGTTTAATATATCACGTAGACTTCAAAGGTAGCAACATGCCATGTTGGTGGTTTCATGGCAGTAGATCAGTAACAAAAGCTAAACTTGGAACAATAAAACTGGTTCTTGTGGAAATAGGCTGCTAGTGTTTTCTTTCTTATATGGCGGAAGAAGGGTTTCCTAGCCTTCAATGGCTCATTTTGATGCAGCCTGGACCCAGGAGAAGAAAGAGGCTGCTGGTATATGGGAACATAACGTTATGAAGCATTGAAGCTTTTTGCACACGTAGAGTGGCAGCAGCTATACGTGGAACATTTACACGGAGGGAAGTAGAGTATCTTTGATTAGACTCACTATAAGTTTGAGGGCCACCATAACTCTTAAGTGATGGAATTTTAGATTGATGTGGAAAGGTTGACGAGAGCGGGCAAGAAAATGAGATTGGCACATTTTCTACCCATTGGAGGATCTTTAGGTGTTATGCAGGGCACCCTGGATTGTAAGAAGTGCTACAATTTCAAAAAAATATTACAAGAGAGGAATTATTTCTTGTGGTGCATTCAGTAAGCTTGCATGAAATATAGGTACAGTTCATAAAAAATGCCATTTAAACATTATTTCACTTGATTTCGAAGAGCTGCATAACGTTACTGGGTTAAATGCATTTTGTAACTTGAAACCATATACATTTTTATTTTCCCCTTGGCGGTATAATGGTAAACATCTGTTTCTTATTTAACAAAGAGCTTTTTAAATGAGAAAGTAGATGAAAAAGATAAGCTAACCTTATCTAAGTGTCAGAATCTACTTTCATAGAATGGTTGGAGTTGCCTCTAAGCAATTACAGTGCAAATCTCCAAACATTACGAGATATAGAGGATGAAGTCACGCACAAAGGCATCAACACTTTGACACTTCTGACCAGAATGTACCAAGCCAGCTTGGAGTGGGGGGGGAGGGGGCGATGGGAGAAGATGGAATCTCTCTCTGTCGGTGCTGGACAACCTTAGTTGTGGAGGAAAATAGTGTGGGCCAATTGTGACTGGGTACCGCTTTTTGGTGAAATTGGCAACTGCTCACTGGACCGGAACTAAGATTACCAACCTAATTGCATCAGTTCACAATAGATATTAAAGTTATTGGCCCTAAAGAGGGCAATGTAAGACATTTTAATTATGAGTTTACTCATGCCAAATGTAACAACCACTGGAAAAAGGTTTTTCTGCAGCAACACCAAAGAGGCACTTTCCCGCGAGATTTCAGCCCTGACACATGAATAAGTAAGATGATTTAGAGGGTAATACACCACCCAAAAAGGAATATATTCCTTATGAAGACACTGAGACAGGAGTTCATACTTCATGCCAATTAAAAATCACACAGTTTTGGAAAGCACAACCCAGATTAAGTACTAGGGGAAGAAAGGCGTTGGCTCGGCTGACTGGAAAATATAATGTGTTGAAAAATGAATAAAAGGTAGATACTGAACGCATTCTCAAAACTCCTTCCAATTGAATCTCATTTTGTTCGTCACTGATATGTTCTTAAAAGCTGGATTGCCTGAATTGTGGCTGGAAACAGAATATAGTAGACACTCCTTTTCAAATTATTGTGGTGCATGTTGAATATTTGTGGCTTCTTGGCAGTGAGTCCATAAAAAGTAGAGCGTAGGATTGCTTATGATATTCAGTGCGAAACACTTGTGCAACGTTAGGGCCCACGTTGCTTATGCTCATCTTCTGTGTAAAACTGTCTTTCCAGTCTAAGTAGTTCAAACCACTTGCGGCCCTTGCGGTGCAACAGCTGCAGCGTGTGCTACATTTGTTCGATACAGGGCGTATTAGCAGTAAGAAGCTGGCATTTGCACCTGAATGTATACTTCTGCCTTCTCACCCACTATGCTGATAACCTGAGATTGCCAACATAGAAAAAGGTGGAAAGCCAGAAACTACATTTTATTTTGCTTTTCACAACTCTGCACTTTGGCATCACAACATAGGATGCAATCATCTATTTTTGTTTTTTTTAATCAAAAGCATTGACAACAATTTAAATGGATTTCTGAACTATTGTTTCTCAGAGAAATTGGATTCATATTACATAAAGTTGTTTATGTTTAGAATTTATAAAGCGCATGGCTATCAAACAAGTGCTTCCCACGACTAGTGCACAAACCATAAATCGAGACAAGCCATGGAGAATTAGGCCAGCCAGGTCCTTAATTGTTTTCTGAAGATTGCTTCACTGGAGCTCTGATGAAACTGAGGCAGCAGCAATTCAAGAGTTTAGATGCCAGGACCGGAAAGACCGTCCTCCCTTTCAGGTTCTAATGATCCTAGGTAGAAGAGATAGTCTACAATTGGAGGACCTCAAAGCTTTGTAGGGGTATAGGGCTCAATCAGATGTCTGAGAAAGATTGGACCGGTCTTAGCCAAGATGCAAAAAGCAGAGCAGAGGGCCTTAAACCTGATGCTCTTTTTGACCAGCAGCCAATGAAGATCTGACAGGTGGGAGAAAATTAAATTGTGCAGGAACAAGCACACCACTAGGTTCTGAATTATCTCCAGACATTTTCATAAAGGTTTTGAAATACCCAGATACAGAATGTTGCCATAGTCCAGATATGATGTAATAATGGCCTGTACCATGTTTTTGAGTGTGTGACAGAAGAACCCATCGTACCTACCTAAGCCTTGTGAGAAGACCAAAACAGCAGGCAGACAACTTATTAATTTGGAGCTTGATGGTTAGCTTGTCATTTAGCCACTTCTGGCTTAGAAGTGAGAAAATGGAATAGAGCGCTTTGGCATCAGACAGGGATCCAAAGATAGGGATGATTCCGTACCACCAACATTACCTCTGTCTGTTCTTTGTTTAACTACAAGCCATTTCTTTACATCCAACCGTTCACTGCCAATGGACAGTGCTTTAACTGTCCAGAAGTGTTAGCCTGATCCGTCGACAGCAAGATGAGAAGCTGGGTATCATCCTAATTGGTGATGAGGCTGAAGGATTCCACACCGTCGGCCAGGGAACAGACATAACTGTTAAAAGGGGTTGGACTGAAGAAGGAGTGATGCAAATATAGGCTACAGAATGCTTAGAACAATAAATGCCTACCTATGTTTTCAGTTTTGTAGTAATATCAGAGGTTTCAATTCATGGGAGAGTCAGATATAGTATATGAACAGATTCACAAAATAGAATATGTTATTACCATAGCTGAGTGTGGTGAGGGACTAGGATGCATAGAGGCGAATTAGAGGCAGAGAGTAAATACAAAACATGTGTCTGTGTAATATGGGCCGATATTGACATAAGGGAGGTGGTTCATAGTGTTCACAATAGGGGCTGTATTACATACAGTGCCCGGGGAACGCAACTGTCGTGTATACCTATGTGCTGTGCCCCAGGGGCACTGCAGTATTACAGAAGAGGCCCCAGATGCATGTGTGGCCCCTTCTATAATACCGGTAGTGCTGGTACACATGTAGTGCCAGTGGTAGCTTCAAAGTGTGTTTCATCATTTGCATGGGGCATGGCACCATGCAATCGAGGAGACGTTTTGCCTCTGTACTCCTTGCCGTATTATGGATGTGGGTACAGATGCAAAGAAACAGACAAAAAGAGAACGTACACTCAGCGCGATCAATGGACCCTCCAGATATCCCCTTGCAGACAAGCGCAGTCATTCGCTGCACCCATCTGCAGGAGAATCTCTGCCCCATCTTCGAAGGCCGTTGCCAGCACAGAGAAAGACGGACTGGCTGCTTAAAACAGTCCCTCTGTCTTTCACAATGGTACTACCCCCAGGACAGAGCTTGTTCACAGCTGCACTTATGGCAGCACATTATTTGTAATAGGGCGCACTGTCCCTGTTAGCGATCAGCGCACCTGTTTAAAGGTGTGCTGTGACATACACAGGAACAGCTCACCTTGTCTATAAAACAGGCCCAGGTGTCTTTGGATCAATTCAGTTTTGTTGCTATAATTCATTATAAAAATACAATAGTACTGTACATATTTAGTATCACTGTATACTTGAAAGAAATTCGGAAATATGGCATCATTACGTTTATAAGGATCTGCTGAATCAAGCACAGTGAGATGAAGTTATTATTAGAGAACACAATCATGGCATGCAAACTAATTGGGTACATAAATATATAAAAATGTAGGTCTAATGTTAGAAATGTTAAAATGAATGACAAAAGAGGTTAGATGTGGAACTATATGCATACTTTACAATGCAACTGAAAAGGGAATAATGTATTTAATGATATTATATAACAAATATATAACAAATATAAGCCCTTTATCCTTACTCTTCTAAAACCATAAATAATAAGTGCAGATCAAGGGAATTAAGGCGGTGTAAAAGGGTAATTAAAACAAAGTCTAGAGCCTTATAAAGAGTGATGTAAAGATCCTAAGGCCTGACTCAGTTTTCCATGTTTCTGTCTGGTCATCGGAATGTCTATCTTTGATGCAGATTCTGTCTGCCCTTATCTTTCCTAGAACCTGTGAAGGTGTCAAGTCATCCAGACAGTGACACCAATAAGACACACAGTGCTAAATCAGTCTGGGACAAATATCTTGTTATTTGTGCTTCAAGGTCAGGTAACAGCAATAACATAAACAATGTAGTCTGAAGCATATTGGTGCACATAGGTTATGCTAGAAATTCCTTGAGAGTTTTCCATATCAGATACGATCAGTAATTAACAGTATGAAAGCTTCATCTAACGGCCACTTAGGTAGATAAGTCGCTTTTTAAAGAGCAGTGGCCTTGAAGTTGTCAAACTGAGAGAACAGAACAAATTCATTTTCAACAACTTAACAAAAGCAGAACAGGAAGAAATCAAAGAAATGGACAGCATGGAATACATTATAATCAAATCTGCAGACAAGGGTGGGCTACACTGATTATGTCTTAAACTACTAGGAGTGCAAAGGAATTATGAAAAACTGACGAAAGAACCAACAAGTGAAATTACTGGTGGCATCCACTTCATGGAGAATGAAGCAAAAGAGAACAGTTGGAACACAACAAAAGAAGCATATTTTCTCACCGGAAGTGAAAACAAGATACCATACTTCTACATACTCCCAAAAATACACAAGGGCACAATACCACCCCGAGACAGATCAATAATATCCGGAATTGATTCCATCCTTGAGCCCCTATCAAAGTTTACTGATAATTTCTTGAGATACCTGGTAAGCAAGATTAACTCTTACATAAAAGACACTAAAGACATCCTAGTTATAATACAGGACCTAACTTTCGACTCATCAACAGACCTATTCATCACGTTTGATGTTGAGGTACTTTACGTGACATTCCCCAGGAGGCGTCTCTTGAAGTACTAGAGACCCTACTGGATGAAACCGATTGGAACTCAATTACACCTACGAGCTTTGTCTTGGATTGTGCCCACATGGCTTTAACAGAGGACTATTTACAATTTGAGGAGGACCTCTATCTACAACCACATGGGACATCCCTGGGCAGCACATTTGCCCGAAGTATAGCTTGTCTATATGTTTATGACTTTGAACAGAAAAACATCTACAAGAACACGAATCCCTTCAATCAAAACATGAAATTGTGGAAACGATTTATAGACAATATTTTGGTGATTTAGAACGGATCAGCGATAGAAGCTCGAGAGTTAATGGAATGGTTAAACACAAGGGATACATTCTTGAGGTTTACAATGAACCTCAACAAGGACATGATAACCTTCCTGGACCTCAAAATGTGGTCAGAAAATAACCACCTCATAACTGAGGTATTTTACAAACCCACAGACGGGAACAACTGTCTCCTGTATGACAGCTACCACCTGAAAGCCCTGAGAGACAATTTACCAGTTGGGCAATTCCTCAGGCTTCGGAGGGACTGCACTGAAAAATCAACCTATGACAACCATGCAGCACTCCTCACAAACAAGTTGGAAGATAAACTGTACCCAAGGCAGTTGATAAATAAGGTCAGAAAAAGAGCTAGGAACAACCAGAGAGAGTCCCTACAGGAAACCCATAAGAAACCGCAAACCAATAGACTTGTGTGTGTCACTAAATAGGGAACATATGCAAATACGGTGAAGAAGATTGTCCTACGACAATGGAAAACTCCCACATCAGCAGTGCTAGAACTTGAAAAGCCAATGTTCACCTTCAGGAGAGGAAGAGCCCTGAAGGACTTACTTGTCCACACAAGGCAAAAACAGAAAGAAATACCAATACACACACTACAAACATTGTGGAATAACAGGCTATTATCCATGTGGAAAATGTCATGTTTGCCCACCTACAAAAGCTAGCAGGTAACTATGCTTAAAAGGGATTTCTTTCAACGCACTCAGTTAAACAATTATAACATACAGCAATGTGTTTAGGTTCCAATCGGTAACCTACAGTTGAACAGTTAATAATTCAATTTGTTAATTGCTTCACAATAGATCTATTAAAGATGCTCTTCAAAAGGGTGTGAATTCTTCAGAAATCAAATTTTTATAATGAAAAATTGAAAGGGGACAAATGACTAAAGCAACACAAAAATGACTGAGGTTTACAAATGGTTCAAAATTACAATACCTCGGAGTCATTAATGTGAACATCTATTCCAAACAAAATACATGAATAGAACAATGCAGAAATCACATCCTAAAGGAAAATCAAGCTTTGAGGAAATAGATGAGGTTGTCGACGTTTCGGTCTTTTTGGTCTGAGCATCCTTTAGACCATCTTCAGGACGATGAGTTAAAAATTGGTAAACAACCCTAATGAGCATTCCATGTGGAATATCAAATGCTGGCTAAGTCAGTAATTAGTCAAATTTTCCAGGTTGCTAACCCCAAGAGAGAAGGCTAGTGAAAAGCACTTGATTTATAACGCATCCAAACAAAATATCAAATTTGGAGTAAAGCAATCAGCAGGGATTTGCTGCAATACCGGCTCGCAATCGTCAAACTTACACAATATGCCATCAGATCAGAGGTACTTCCATGGGGAGCACATTTGCTCCTAGCATGGCGTGCCTTTACGTACACCTGTTTAAAACAGATCATACCTTGCATCAGTACAACCCCTATGTGACACAACTAAAGTTCTGGCGACTGTAAATAGACGATGTCATTATTATTTGGCATGACAGTCAAGAAGAAGCAGAGGACTTTGTATGATGGGTTAATAGCAGAGACAAACATCCGAGATTTATGCACTCAATCAGTAAGGAAGAGGTGTTTTTTCTGGATCTAGTAATAACAATGGCCCAAGACGGAATCAAAGCTAAAGTTCTCAACAAAAGCACAGACAGGAATAGTCTACTCCTTTTCAAAACTGTCATCCGAAGTCACTCCGACAGAACCTCCCAGTAGGCCAGTTCCTCAGGATCTGGAGGAACCACTCAAACACCAAAACCTATGATGATCATGCTGAGATACTGGAGAACAAACTGGCAACACGTCCTTACCCCAGGAAAATTATCTAAAAGGCAAGAAAAAGAGCCAGGAATAACAATTGGGAAGCACTACTTGAGAGTCAGGAGAAGAAAGAGAACAAAAGAGTTGTGTGTCACTACATACACATCCAAATCAATTAAATTACAAAACATCACACTCAAACATTGGCGCATCCTTAATGGGGCAACAAAACACTCAGCATCGCCACTTTTTGCGTTTAAGCGGAACATAAGCATAAGGGATGAGCTGCTACACACCAAGATACCACCACCAAAAAACCTGAATCAAACCACACTGTGGGGTAATCAAAGACTGGTTCGACATTACCCCTGTGGTGGATGTGTGGCATGTACCATCACCAGTACAACTAAGGAGGTAGACATTAAAACCAACAAACCATAGGTACTAAAAAACTTCAGCAACTGCAATAGCGAGAATCTTATTACTTGACCACAGGCCCCTGCAATGTACGTGGGCATGACCACTGGAAAGATCAAAGTTCGCATAAACGAACACAGGACCACCATCAGGTGCAGAAAAACGAATACCAAATTGACATAACATTACCTGGAATACAATCATAGAGATGTAGATCTGAGATGGGTAGTACTTGAGGTCATTAAGAGGACGAGTCCAGATATCCAGAAAATACTCCACACCGGAGAGCAACAATGGGTATATCGTCTCTGGACCTAGGATACTGGACTGAAAGATGATATCACTTGGCTACATACTGGGAAATAATGCAGCCATAACCATACGCACACTGACATACAGTACACAGCTGGATGGGGCACATACGAGGGCAATTATCCACCTACCTAGCTTGCTGAGATCCCTTTGAGGACTATACCCTACGTATATGAGCATACACACATACATGAGGGTAATATAACAATCTTAAATAAATTAACTGTACATTTTGTCTTACCAGTACCAAATTAAAAAAACATGTCCTTGTTTAATATTAATTTATGTCCATCCCCAAAAACTCATACCCCAGGTTTCTGGTTTCACGCTCTTACCAGAACCTGAAAGCCAGGAACCTTTTTACATGGCACAATAATATTGCTTTATTTCAATCTAAGAAACCCATGTCGCAGTGTTTCTGGTTTCACATTCTTACCAGAATCTGGAAAACAGGGACTCTTTTTTCGTGGCACAATAAGAACTAGGTGCGGAGCACAGGCAACCCCACACAGGACTGCTGAGCCCGCACATGCTCTTACAAACCACGTGGCACACTTTCACAAATAGAGGACGGCTGTGCCCACACATGCACTTATGAACGACACCGCCCTGCACTCTCGGCTGACTTGTTGTACAGGCGAGCCCAGTCTGCTTGCGATAAGACACCAGTGTTCTGCCGGCAAGTAGGGCTTTCTGCTGCTTCTCCTCATTTCCTCATCCTGACGCGAAGATCAGACACACGCTCACTAGATAAAAGGGTTTTTTTCAGACACCAAAAACCTTTTTATATAAAAAACAATTATGAGCACATATGCTACTAATTTACAAATTTTACTCATTAAGGGTACTATTTATTTATTTATTTATTTATTTATACCATTTGTATAGAGCTCTATCACCTAACAGGCATCCTGGCGCTGGATATATCAGTGTATAGTCAGGGATACGCAAAAGTAACTGCAATTAAGCACTCGGGAAGAGCCATGTTTTTAGACTCTTCCTTAAAGGGAGAAGATCCTCCATTTGTCTCAACTCCCATGGAAGCTTATTCCATAATCTCTCAGCCGAGGTGCTGAATGCCCTACCGCCAAATTTTAATCTTTTAAATCTTGGCACCTTCACCAGTCTTGCAGAGGCAGAGCGAAGGCTCCTACTCGGAACATACCAAGCAAATTTCTCCCTCATCAGCTTTGGCCCAATGCTGTGCAGAGCCTTGAAAACCAAGCAGAGGAATTTAAACTGGACTCTTTGATGTATCAGAAGCCAGTGCAGCTCTTTCAGTGCCATGGAGGTAGATGAACCTCTTGCATTCCCCAAGGCTAGTTTTGATGCTGGTGCTTGGATCCTTTGGAGTCTTTCCATTAGATATCTAGGAGATTCCAGCAGTAGAGCATTGCAATAATCAAGTCTGTTTACATTGGTACATTGTACTATCATTGCTCAGGCATGTGCAGGTAACAGTGGAAGAATTTTTCAAAGGGCTCTAATGATTGCAAAGCAACTACCCATGGTTTTGTTAACCTGTGATTCGAGCATCAGCTTATTGTTAAACATTACACCCAGGTTTCGGACCTTCTCAACCGGTACCAGTGGACTGGTTGTCGCTAGTGGCCAGAAGTTGGGGGGAAGCACCACCGTAGCCTTTCCCACTAGGCAGTAGAGAATATTGTTTTTTTCTGAATTAAATTGTAATGATTAAAGCCAGATTGTTACGCTCTTCATTCCACAATGGGGAAGAGGAGCAAACACATCTAGGATCACGGAGAGAGCATCACCTTGATGTAGTAAGAGCATGAATGGTGGTGTGGATATGTACTTGTGGATAACGTTTTCCATTTCCCACTTGGAAAAGGTTAGATGATTGAAGCTTACTTGATGTGTGTTTCTATTTTTTCCAGAGTTTGACTACAGGGGTCTCTCCTTCACCCTCCTCCCATGGGGTGTGTAGCAAGCTTGATAAGGGTGGTCTCACACTCATGTGCAAGATAAACTGTGTGTTTCTCATGTTTGCAGTGACACGTGTTTCACACAAATAGCCACTATATGTATAAGTGATGCATGTGGGGCACTTATTCACTGCAATTTCTTTCTTTTCTTTGACCGAATGTTTTGATGGCAATCTCTTTTTCATTATGTTTACAGGTTTCAGGAAATCATCTTAGGTAGAGTGTGACAGAGGTCAACCAACCTATGTGATATCGCTATACTAATGCTGGTAAGATAGGAGGCCAGATTTCCTTTTCTTTTTCTTTTTCCATCCTGATGAATGCCGTGGACCCTTTGGGCCATAAGGGCAGAAACATGTTGACAACTATAACCACTACGGTGATGGGGTAATAATTCTCCTTTTTCACCGTCTTTCAATTTTTAATATCATATATTTGCCTATTTGAATAAATGTATTTTGGCTATTACACAGATTTTTAGACTGTCTCGTGCCCCCACTTAGTTTTAGAAGTGCCTCCCTGTCTCCAGGTGTAGGCGCGCTCTCTGTCAAACCAAGTTTTTAGAGAGCGAGGACTGCCAATGATGAAGCCTAACACTAGGTGGTGTGTGAGGACAGTCCTTCACTTTTTGTAAGATGCCAACGACTTATCTTAGTATCTTCTAAGTCTTGGTCATCTATACTCAGAGCAGCTTCTATTGTGTATTCATGTTAGGATGGAAGCTTGCTCGCCCTGAGTGCCTGTGCCTCTAGTTCCCTCCACTAGGACTCCCTAGGGTTGGTGTGTTGTATAGAATGTCAATGCCTGGTCATTATAAATCGAGGTAAAATGTTCAGAATGACACCTAGAGGTCCGTAGAACAACATGTTTAAAATATAATGAACAAAGATAAGAGTTTAGTTTGATACTTTCCACTCATATGTCATGTTATTCAACTTCTTCATTACCATGTCTAAATATTCACAGTTAAAAGAAGTCAAATGATATATTTCGTAAAGAAGCATAGTGATTAATCATACCACACACTAGGTATCGTTTTGTATAAAACATACTTCTGAGGCAGTAACCTCTCAAGAACGGAAAAGGAGACCAAAAAGGAACGGGACTATGATATCCAACATTCCTTGATGTCGCAATTATGACGTCATCAAAGGTGCCCAGAGGGAGTAACCACCCGTATGTATGCAGCCTCCTGAAGTCAGTCCGACACTCCGCGGCGGACTGGGAAACATGTAGGCATGCATACGGTGTGCATACTTTGATGAAGTAAGTGGGTGTATTTTTGAATGAATGAGTGCCACAGATGAAAGGACGGGCACAAGATACTCCACCCGTATCAAACTGGCGACCGGGCACAGCATGATTCACAGCAACGCATTGATGTGATTTGAATTAACAGAATAAGTGAACCATGCTTACACCAAAAAGAAAGCTTTTTCCTAAAGGTGGTTGATCAGGAACTCCTTCATTCAGCAACCAGCCAACCCGAGATAGTTTCACAGGTTGTTTCAGTATTTTGAAATCAGTATGATATACGAAAATAAATTATAATGTTTATCATGAAAGGGAATCATTACAAAAAAAGAAAATATAGGAAGAGACGAAACCTCAAACTTATGGATTCCCATTAAAGAACATGACAGTGATTTACAATGGTATATCGTTAATCCCACTCTACGTATAAGAGAACAAACACTGCCCTCTAGCGGGGCAATATATACACAAACACCTATATACCTGTCACAATAATAATGATTAGCTGCATGAAACGATTAATGTGTTTCATTTTTCACTCTAACAAATGTCTTGTACCCAAAAAGAGTTTGACAGTAAGACGGCACCACTCTCCAGGACTGCATGATTTGTGAAAGCACATAACCAAGGGTAAGCTGGATAATCTTGAAAGATCTATTTTTACACATTCTTAACTTACCTATGTCATAAAATTTTATTCACAAGTATTGTTTTATTCAAGTCAGCTTTTTTTATTAACACCTTGGTTATGCCCCCGCTGTGCTGGGGGGCACGCACAGCGCCCGGTGCTCATGACTAGCTGAGCTGGTCACGGCCACACCCGTTTTCTTAGAACGCTCAGCACAGCGGGGGAATTAGCCCCGCGTGCGAGCGTTGAAGCCGTTATGATGAGCTCAGCTCGCCATGAGCATGGGAGGGGTTAAATGTTATGTTATGTTTTGTTATAATGCATTTATATAGCGCATGGCTACTCAGAAAGAGTGTCCCGGCGCTTTCCACATGCAGCTCAAAGTCGAATAACACAACAGGGCATAAACAAACACCAGAAAAGAAGAGGAAAACAGAAAAGGCCTAAAGATTAAAAAGCCAGGTCTTCAGGCTCTTCCTGAAGTGAAGCAAATTGGCGGTGCTGCGTAGCGTCAGCAGAAGCAAATTCCACAGCTGGGGAGCCTTACAGCTGAAAGAGCGCCCCCCGGCGCGGGCCTTCCTCACACGCGGAACCACGGCAGTAAAGAGGGACTCAGACCGCAGGGAGCGGGCTGGACGGTAGAAGGCCAATCTCCGCTGCAGATATCCGGCACCTGAGCCAAACAATGCTTTGTGCATCAGCATCAGGGATTTGAACAACCCGGAGGCTCGAGCTCGCCTGTGCAGGCCGAAAATTGCCCGGGCGGCAGAGATCTGTGCCACCTGCAGGCGCTGGACCAGATAATCAGGAAGGCCAAGGAAGAGGGCATTGGCGTAATCCAGCCTTGATCCAATGAGAGCCTGCACAGTAATCCGCCTATGCTCCACCGACAGCAGTGGTAGAAACTTGCGGAGCATTTTCAAAATTCCATAGCAGGTGCCAGCCAGACCGAGAACATGCGTTCTCAACGAAAGCTGATTGTCCAGCTTGACTCCCAGGTTTTTGGCAACCAATGATGACTGTACAGGAGGACACATATCAGACGGCCACCATTCCCGCCACTCAGGATCGGTGGCACAGCCGAAGAATAAGACCTCCGACTTACTCGAGTTGGCCTTCAAACTGTTCCGCTGGAACCAGTCGAAGACCATTCCCAGGCAGCCAGAGTTGCGTGTCGTCAGCGTAGGACACGATCCGGGCCCCATGAGCCTCCACCGCGGCCGCCAAAGGGGACATGAAGATGTTAAACAGCGTGGGGCTCAACACAGAGCCCTGTGGAACCCCGACTCCCAGTAGCGGCAAATGATACAGGTATGATAATTGATAATGGCCTCCAAAAGAGTAGAAATAAAAATCAATAAATGAATCGCTCATTAAACTGACAATATTTGGGAGTATTTTCTCACTTATATACCCAGGGAGGTGCCCCTTCCACTTTCCCATCCCTGTCTCCTCAAAAAAAAAGAAAAGAAAAAAAAAGGGCCGAACTGCAACAACCATCATTGACATAATAACTATGTCACTATCATGAACTTTCGTCATGTACATTATAAACATTATAAACAATGTGTATACCAATTGTGTCATGATGTAATGACCCTGAGAATTTATCGACTTCGATGATCTGTTAATTAACCAATGAAGTTTTGTTCAAACAAAAAAAAATCATGTGTACTAGCATTTGTTTTAATATTGAATGAAGTTGCACTCCTATATGTTAACACTCTGATTTAGTAAGGTACTGTTGTGTTGTAGTATTCTTAGTTAGGAATGTAGAAGTGTTCTTAGAATAGGAATGCATGTGTGGGGTTCCAGGGAGGGACAGTTGATGGGGGAATGAGAACAAGTAGACATCGTCGGTGATGTGTTATGAGCGGAGTTGCCAATAAAGTACTTGGTAATGAAACCGGACTAAGAGCCATCTTTACAATTTTGGCGACGAGGATTGGGCAACTCTGCGTGGACCCACGGAGTTAACCAAAAAGAAGCCTGAAGTGAAATGAAAGAAGATACAGATGGAGGACGAGGATAATTGAAAAGAGGAACTGAGGAGTGAAATTGACAAAGACGGAGGTGAGCAGAACGACGGAGTATTCATGTGAGCAGTGAATGAATATTTTGTTAAAAAAAAGAAGAGGCAAAATAACGTGTTACCGGTGTGAAGCAGCGCTTGTCAGCTGAGAGGCGCGTGGAAGGAGGTTATCGCGTACGGCAGCAGAGGCAGCGAGAGGCCCGAGGAAGGTGATTCAGACACTGCGCGCAGCAGTGGCAGAGGCGGAAGAGGCAGCATCCTTGTGATTGTGACGCATGTTAAAGGAAGCGAATGCGCACACGCTGATTGGCTAGCGTGTGACGTCATCACGTCGGCGGCCATTTTAACGAGTTGGGAAGACTCGTATTCGTTTTAAAGAAGGAAACGATTGCAAAGGATAAGAAAAGCAGTTGAAAAGTTGAAAAGTCTCTTTTGAAGTATGGAATTGCAACAAAAAGATTAATAAAAGAAGGGAAATGGAAGAACAAACATTAACAAATAAGGAAAGTTTATTAAAAGCGTAAAAAATACTTTAAAAAAGAGAAAATGTGTGCAGCGCAAACGTTCACATTAACGCCACCAATACCATTCTTAACAGAGCCTGGAGAACCGAAAATAAGATGGCAAGAGTGGAAAGTATACTTTAAAAATTACATGTTCACTATTAAAAATGAGGAAATGACACCGGAAATAAAAAAAGGAATATTACTGCATTCCTTAGGACCAGAAGGAATTAGGCAATATGAACGGATGCAAAAAAAGGAAAGAGGTGATGAAGAAACAGATGTATATGAGAATGCGTTGGACGATTTAGAGAGATATTATGCACCAACAGTATGTGTGGCAATTGACAGATACAAGTTTTTCAGGAGAAAGCAAGAACAGGAAGAGAAGATTGATGATTATTTGAGCGTTTTGAAAAGAATGGCGGAGAAATGTAGATTTGGACAGATAGAAGAGGAGTTAATAAGAGATCAAGTCATTATGCTCACAAACAATAAAAGGGTGTAAGAAAGATTATGGACCATGGGAGATGGAACACTGAATAAGGTGTTAGCGGTAGTAAGAAAGGCTGAAGTATCAGTCAGATGTGCAAAAGCAGCCCTGGAAGAAGAGAAAGTAAAAGATAGTGTGTGTTGTGAGAAAAACTATAAGAGCAAGCAGCGTTGGTGCAGAGAAGAGAGATAAATATGATGAAGAAAAGACGGAGAAGAAATATTTTCAAGCAACAAAAAAATGAATATAGAAGAGGAAGCACAACTAATTTAGCATGGTTTAGGTGTGGAAGTTATACACATTTGGCGAACAGCCAAGCATGTAGAGCAAGAGATATAAAATGTACAGTTTGTGGTTTAAATGGTCATTATGCAAGAGTTTGTTATAGAAGAGATAAAACTACAAGGATAAAGTATGTGACAAAGGAAGAAGATGAGTTGAGGAAACAAGCTAAAGAAGACGATTCAGATGAAGACGATTACATTTTTATGATAAGAGATTTTATTTTGGATGTAAAAAGTAAAGAAAGAAGTAAACCCAAATGTGAAATTGAAGTGGCAGGGGTAAAAGTAAAATTAGTGGCAGATTCAGGATCGCCATATACAATAGTTAATTTGGATATGTGGAAGGAATCTTTACAGGTACACTTCACATAGCTGTGCGCCCGGTTTTTTCAAGACTTCTTGCCTTGAACTGCCCATCTTCTTCACGTTATCTCAGGGACTTCCAGCCCTGCAGCACCGAGCTGCACGTAAAAGACAGAAAAACATTTCCTACACTGAGTTACCATATACATCTCTCTCAGTCCAAAAGACAGGTGTACGAGTGACCAACCCTCCAATTGCTTGTTGAATTGCCTCTACCACACTTCTAAATAGTCGCTTGAGCACACACAGAGTCCGCTCGTGCTCTTACTGTCTGTCATTCCTGCTCCCTCACGACTCCTGCCTTGATGTCTCTATGACGATTCTCTTCAGCGTCACTTCAGCTGCTCGGTAATCCTTAGAGCACCCTTCTGCCGTGAGCCACCCTTCCTTACGTTATTTTACATGCTGACATTTTGCGCTTCCACCTGAACTCTGCACTGCTACAACTCTGTCTCTGGTATTCAGCCTTCAGCACTCTTCTGCCAACCACGTTTTCCATCGACACGTTAATGTATTCTTCAATCGGTTGGTGTATTACAATTATGGTTTTTTTCTCATCAAGGCATGAAGACTGTGAGAATAACTTTTGCAGCTTTATTGACTACGTAATAGTGCCACCTAGTGGCCATTCACCACTACTGCACCTCTACAAGGAAAATAAAGTCTACTCGTTTTAGACACTATAAATACTTCCCCCAGTGTTTTAGCTCGTATCAACTTTTCTGCAATGTCATCCATCACCTCCCAAGGTACTGTTTCATTTCACTTTAATTCGTCAGCTGCATACTACCATGACTAGGGTGACGACTTTATTTGTTTTATCTTAATATTTTCTTGGAACCTGGCTTAAAGTTTTAAACGTCCATCATTTTTCATGTGAACTATATTGTCTACTTGCACTTCCTTGGGTTCATGCATTTTACGCTGACATTAATTTGTCACATATTATTAGCGCTCATTTATGTTACTTTACGTTGTGTTACGTTACAGTGCCTGCTCTGCAATCTCTGGTTAGGGAATTTTCCAAGGCACTGTCCAAGCAGTATTTGGTACAAGTTTATTTTGTTTACAAGGCAATTTACATTACTGTACTTATTTTATATTACATCAATTTACATATGTTACTTTCCCTGACAGTGCCAGAAGTTTTGATTATGATTAATGAGCCACATTGCTCGTATGCTACGTGACTTTTCATGTCACCTACGATGTTTATACATTACAATGTCAAAATTTACATTGCTTAAAGCATCTTTTACAATAGCCTACTGGCTGTATATTTTACATTACAGTGCTTCCTTCGCAACCTCTTGTTGGAGAATGTTCATGGTTCCTATTGTAGTATTTGTTGTAATGTTACTTTAATTACAAATTCCATGTGGAATTTCTTATTGAGATTTACGAGCGACATTGCTCCCATTTTACGTGACTTTTCAGGTCACTTACACTGTTGTACATTACGGTATGTTACTATTAACCCTGGGCGGAGTTCGCGGAGTGGGGCTTCGCGGAGCTACGCGAAGTGGGCGAGAAACTACGCCCACCTCCGCACTCCGCGTAGCCCCACTCCGCAAACACCACTGGCCGCCAGCCCCGCCACCCGCCTCCCTCCCGCCCTCCCTAAATACTTTGAAATAAAAGAATCAAATAATTTAAAAAGCACTTACCTTGCCGCCGCTGCCCGCCGCGTCCCCGGGGCTCGCTATCTTCCGTCTTCCGTCTTCTATACTAATGCGCATGCGCGGGCGGCCGCGCATGCGCATTTTCTCGTGAAAATGCGCATGCGCGGCCGCCCGCGCATGCGCATTAGTAAAGCGGACGGAAGACGGAAGATAGTGAGCCCCGGGGACGCGGCGGGCAGCGGCGGCAAGGTAAGTGCTTTTTAAATTATTTCATTCCTTTATTTCAAAGTATTTAGGGAGGGCGGGAGGGAGGCGGGTGGCGGCCAGCTACGCTCCGTCTGCGGAGCGTGCGTAGTGCCGCCTGGCTCCGCCAGCTCCGCAAAATGCAGAGTAGGCGGCACTACGCACACTCCGCAGACGGAGCGTAGCTGGCCGCCCACCGTTAGTTACTATGCCATTTTGCGTGACTTTTCAGGTCACTTCCACTGTTGTACATTACGGTATGTTACTATGCCATTTTACGTGACTTTTCAGGTCACTTCCACTGTTGTGCATTACTGTATGTTACTATGCCATTTTATGTGACTTTTCAGGTCATTTACACAGTTGCACATTACGGTACGTTACTGTGCCATTTTAAGTGACTTTTTAGGTCACTTACACAACTATATATTACATTACGCTACTTTACAGGGCTCATTTACATTTACTTTAAGTTACGTTACTTTACTGTGCCTTCCCTTAGGCATATATTACAATGCCAACAAGCAATTTGCATTACAGTGCTTATTACTTTACAGTTACAGAAACCTTAAAGAGCTCCTGCTGGAGAGTTGTCTTTGTTCTGTTTCTTACAATTTATATTACAGTGTCAATTCATTTTTTTTTCTATGTGTGTTGCATTACTATTGCTGTGCTATTCTTGAATTTCTTTTCCTTGTAAATACCTCCCTACTTTGTTAGTAGCTCCTACTGTTCCTCTTCTCTTGCTCTGCCACATGATTTACATTTTAATTTAAATCTGTGTTGTTTCTATTAAAGGGGGAAGGGGGAAGAAGGGTGTGGGTTATTCCTGTTTTTCTTTGTCAATGTACGCATGGTCTTCATCTTCCATATTTGGTGCTTTATGTTCTCTTTACATGTCTGCCCATTATTATGGTATGTTCTTATTTGAGATACCTAATGTTATTTACATGCTTACTCCTTGTATCTTCCATTATAATGTTATGATGCTCACTCCTTGTATCTTCCATCCTGTTGTTATTAAAGGGGGAAGATGTGTGGTGTTTCCTTCCAGCTTGCTGCTCAGCCATTGGATGTGTGTAGAATGTTAGTGTGAGTGATGATGTCATCGAGTGTTGGATGCATGGGTGAGTGTTAGTTGAGTGTAGGGCTGAGCAGCAAGGAGGCTGCTCCTGTTGGCGTTCATTACTTAATAAACTACTTGAAGATACCACTTGGACCAGACATTCAACTAATTACTACAAAAGCTCTTACATCACAATAACTATGCTTTGAGTGGGGTTGTGTGGCTCTACAGTAACCTCTTCTTTCACATACAACGCTAATGAACTGAGATAAGTTCAGGCCTCAGTGGGTGTGAAAGCAAATCTTTTTTAACTAAGCCAGAGACTTAGTTTATGTTACAAGAGAAATATGATTATACATATTGCAAATTATCTTGCTAAATGCTAACAAGCTTTACCAATATTATTCCCCAATTAGTGCTCCATTTGTGGTAATATAACAAATGTCGGCACAAATATTCTACGTTTACATTAATGAAGGTCATCTTGTTTAAAAAGCAAATCATACTGCCTTATTTTGGCAAGTCTATTTCCTACAACTAAACAGGCCTAGCAACATTTGAGGCAACGCCATCTGACAGTACATTAGAGGTTGGCAGTGGTGAGGGCAAGATGGAGGCCGTGCTCTCGGCCGAGTGAGCGGGTGTTGTTTCTCTCCTGGTCGATTCACCCCTTCTAAGTATTTACAGTCGCTGGGGCACTGGAACTGCGAGATTTGGACTTGCTAATTATTGAACCAAATGTCATGTTCAGGATCCTCTCGTATTGTTTCGGGCACTGTATTCGGCAACGTGTCTACGATTGGGTGAAGATCGGCTTTGTATAGTGCTGCATACCTTTGACCTCGCAGCTCTCTGAGGTCGTCCCGCGGCTACATGGCCCCGAAACTTTCTGCCAAGATTTCCTCAGCAAAGACTCGATCATCTGCGGCCCGAACTAACAGCCCGACGGATTCCTTCAGCATAAGTAAGGCGTCGCAGCCAGCCCAAAGAGGAGATGTTACCATAGATGGAGCCACGGGCAGCAACCAAGTGGCGTCCATTCCGAGCGGTAAGTCAAAACAGACTCTATCCGCTTTCTTTTAAACCTCGGCTGTAAGAGCAAAAACCCCTGATGATGTTGGGACTTGTAACCAAGTACACCCGAATGCTACTAAACGGTAAATGATGTGCCCCCTGCACCCGGCAGGAGTTGTTCCTACCTTACCAGATCTTGCGCTTGCTCTTGGAGTCTTTGCCGCAAGCCGGGCGGTCGCGCTGGTACCATCATCCGAGCAAGGTCATCCCTCCCCTCAGGGGCTCAGTATGTTAAATCCAGCAGTTGTCAGCAGTAGCGATGGTTCAGAAATTACAGTGTCAAAGCCTGTGCTTGGTCTCCCAGTGAACGGAACTATGGGAGCTGTAGTCCAGCAAATGGAGAGTGCATCTATTTCTGGGCAGCCCCTATTTGAGATGGCGGTACAAAGTGAAGCTGTTACTGCTGTAAGCACCCACGACCAAATTGCTCTCCCTATCTGCCCTGCTGATGCTAATGAACCTTCCAGGGAGCTGGAAGGGGGGATACATTCTTTTCTCTATCAGAACATACTGGCTCATCGGTGGATGAGGACGCAGATCAGGATAGAGAATGAACTGATGCTGGCAGCGATATCAGCGATTGGTGACTTAATGAAGTTCTTAATGACGAGGTTTCACCCCGTGGCCTTCGCACTGTTTGCAAGGCCACAAGAGATCAAGGGGCCTCAAGAAAGGATACAGGCTCATCCGGCTCACTGTCCTGAGATAACTCTTTTTCTACGCAGTCTGATTTAGGGGCCAGCGCATCAGCCAAGGGCTCGATCCCTCCTGCCATTCTCCCAGAGTTGCCCACTGGAGAGATCACACTTTCTGTCATTTACCAGTGTCATTGGTGTGCAGTAAGCGTGAGCGCTAAATCCGTTCCGCTGGCGGATTTCGCGGATTTTCGGTAAATCCGCAATCCGCGAACTCCCGCGAATTTACCGAAAATCCGCGAATCCGCGAGCGGCGGATTCGGGGGCAAAATTTCAAGCCTTCAAGCTTGAAGTTGTAACTATTTTAGGATGGCGCCGGCAAGCTGCCAGCGCCATCCTAAAATAGTTACTAAGTTAGCTAAGTAAAGCGTCAACAGGAAGCACCAATAGATAAAAAATAGCAGGTGCTCGAGCACCTGTATTATTTTATCTATTAGTGCTTCCTGATCGGTCTCTGACCTTTTATACACACAGGAGGCATGTGAACTCGCATGGAAGCCCTGCACGTTTGGTCCCGCTCACACACTCGCGGTGTGCACCGTCTTCCTGCCATTTACCCACTATGATAGCTCACTCAAGGGACCCCTGCGCCCTTCGGGGCGATTGCATAGTAACACACACATGGCCGCTGGAACTAGTTGAAGCTCAAATTCAGTGACTCATTCATCAGCCCAAAAACAATCGTGAGCATTGTCGAGGCTGGGCAGGTGTGCCTTCTTCCCAAATCTACCGTCGAAAATCAGCTGTGATGCTGGATAGAGGCCTTTGTACCCTTGACTTTCACAAGCGCAATCCAAATCCGCGAATCCGCAAATTCGCGGATTTTGCGGATCCGCGAATACGCAAATCCGCAAATTCGCGGATCGTGGATCCGTGAAATCCGCCCATGCTTAGTGTACAGAACCACCCTCTATATTGAAACTTTTCACTGAGGCATTCCCAGAAGTAAAGCAGTGGGACTGGAACTTTGAGGTGCAACGAGCACATCGATTTCCCTTCAAGCAGAGACAAAAATCTAGTGCAGCCGGGGACAAGCCCCGGACAATTCTGATTTGCCTTAATAATTTTTTGGCGAGGGAGAAGATCTACGATTTAGCTAGAACTGATAGAAAAAGGTTTGGGAAAGACTGTGAGTTCTTTGTCAGGCCAGACGTCTGTCCAGCAACAGTTGAGCGGAGGCAGCAGCTCCGCCAGCTGAAATTTCCATTTCAGTCAAAGGGTACCCAAGCATTTTTGCTCTTTCCCTCTAAATTGAAAATTATGTATCAGGGACAGGCTATATTCTTACTCTCAGAAAACCAGGCTAAGGAGTTCTTGGGCTCTATATAGTTAAGAAGGCTGAGGCATCTGCTATTTCTACCATTGCACTATTTTAGGGGGCTATTGGTCTAAAGTCGGGGTGAGTCGATTGCATCGGGTGATAACCCTTATTTAGCTTTTTTCTCTTCTCTGTTTTTTTGGGATCGCAATCGTCTCCAACCCGTAGTCATTAATTTTGAAGTGGTGAGGGATTTAGGGGAGAATGGGCCAATCAGCTCATTCCATCATGAGGACTTTGGTCCTGTTGCCACACAAGGGGGTTGTAGGGGATGGGTGGGTGAGGGGGGGATTTCTAGGGGGTAATGGGGTCAAGGGTCGGGATGGTGGTAGTGGTGGGGCATGCTGGGGGGGATAGGGGTATACTAAGGTTCTGGATCTACACCACAATCGTGGCATTAAAATTGGTCAATTTTTGTACAGATTATGTGATTAAAAAGCTGGAAGGATTACAGTGGAGATTAGATTATTTGCTAAAATCTGATGGGGCAGGGTAAACTTACCTTAGTTTTATGGAACATTTGTGTTCTCAACTATGCTAAAAAATGGGCCCTGCTTTCTAAAACGGTTCATACTATGCAACTGGATGTTCTATGTATACAAGAGATGCACATACCTTGGTGGAAGCGTGAGTGTTTGAATTTGCCTGGATATGACCTAATTGCTTGCACTAGACAGACCTCCATGATTAGAAGGGTGGCCATCCTGTTGAAGCGAGGGGTCGGGGTCTGCACTAAGGTCCGAGAGGACAGGGTGGGTAGATGGGTTTTAGTTGAAATAGTGGTCGATAATAGACTGTTATCAGTGTGTACGATAAATGGGTCGAATTTAGACGACCCCGAACTGTTGAAATACCTAAATGTAGAGTTAGCAGCCTGGTCTTATCCGTTGTTTGTGTGTGGGGACATGAATATTAATTTGACTAGCAACTTCAATTTGGCAGGGGATCAAAGGTATCTTGGTAGGAAACCTTGAGTATTTAAGGCTCTTCAGACCTTAGTCCAAGAACATGATTTGACTGATCTTTGGCATCTGCACAACAAACTTGATGATAGTTATACATATTATTCTGCCCCCCCATAACAAAATGGTCCGTTTGGATTATTTTTTTTTGTTTCTGACCAGGTTGCCAAAGTAGCTTCTGTTTCTGCTCCCCCAAGAATCTTATCGGATCATTATCTGATGATTGCTGTATGCCCTTGGTCCAGTTTAGTAAGATAATGGAGTTTGGTCCTGGGACGGGGGGCAGCTGGACCCAATATAACAGTACACAGAACAGTTTGCTAGCCCTCCCACTTATTTCGTCTCGCTTACAGCTTATGAGACAACAAACAAAAGTCCACGTCACTTTGTTTGTGGGGTAATTTTATTTAACCCTTTTACTCATAATTTTTGTTGAAATTTATCTATTTCATGGGCAAGAAGAACACTTTATGTACACTTACACAAAATACAAAAACATTTATACATATTTACAACTACTAAACAAATGTCACATATACAATGTATCAACCAATAATCAACAAACTTCTCATGTGAATAGTGTATAGCAACTCTGTGTGGAAAAATAATTGATTTTTTGAGAGATAATCAAACCGCTGTTAAACCCAGAAGGTTTTCAAGAAATGTCAACGGCAGTAATCAGAAGACAATTCACAGTTAATTCCAACAAAAAATGACTGAACCCAAAGCGGGCAATTATTCGGGATATCTATCTGCCGTTTTGCCACGGCAGCAAAACGGCAGATAGATATCCCGAATAATTGCCCGCTTTGGGTTCAGTCATTTTTTGTTGGAATTAACTGTGAATTGTCTTCTGATTACTACCGTTGACATTTCTTGAAAACCTTCTGGGTTTAACAGCGGTTTGATTATCTCTCAAAAAATCCATTCTTTTTCCACACAGAGTTGCTATACACTATTCACATGAGAAGTTTGTTGATTATTGGTTGATACATTGTATATGTGACATTTGTTTAGTAGTTGTAAATATGTATAAATGTTTTTGTATTTTGTGTAAGTGTACATAAAGTGTTCTTCTTGCCCATGAAATAGATAAATTTCAACAAAAATTATGAGTAAAAGGGTTAAATAAAATTACCCCACAAACAAAGTGACGTGGACTTTTGTTTGTTGTCTCATAAGCTGTAAGCGAGTCGAAATAAGTGGGAGGGCTAGCAAACTGTTCTGTGTACTACTTGGTCCAGTTTAGGCAGAGTCCCTAGGGCATGGACTTTTGAAAGAAAACTCTTGTTGGATCAGGCCTATCAGGTCCATATGAGAAAGTGGTTAATTTAATTTTAAAATTTCAATAGGGGGTCTGCACCTGACCCTATGGTTTGGGATGCTCTAAAGGCCGCAGTGCGTGGGGAGACCAAGAGCTTTGCTTCTTTTTGCTGGAAGACAGTGCAAGAGCAGATGAAGAGCCATATTGAGGAGCTTAGGCTCGCAGAGCTGGAATTAACATCCAGAATTAAGGATGGCCTTAATATAGAGGAGAGTCAGCAGACGGTTGCTATAATTAAGTCCAAACCTTTGGAGTCTTTTGGTCAGGACCTAGCTGCTAAGTATCTCTAATATCGTACAATGATGTTCGAATATGGTGAAAACTCGGGCAGGGTATTGGCCAAGAGGCTCCAACAGAAAGGCCTACAGAATCGCATCACTAAAATCCAGGATCAAAATGGGGTGGTTCAGGACACACAGGAGGGAGTAATTGATGTGTTACAAAGGTTTTATGCGCCTCTCTACACTGAAGACACTGGGAGCATCCTGACTGAGGCCCTGGCTGAGGGTTTCTTTCCGGGCTTGGATACGTCCAAGATTACACCTGAACAGAACAAGTTGCTCTCTGCCCCATCACATGGGAGGAGGTTGAGTCGGCTGTAAAATCTTTAGCTAATGGAAAGGCTGCTGGTCCAGATGCTGTTCCTTTGGAATTTTATAGGATGTTTCTCGTCGAGATTCGTCAGGATTTCTTATCTGTTCTCAGGGCTGCACAGGGTGACGTTCCCGACTCTTGGTGCCAAACCATGATTGTTCTGTTTAAAAAAAAAGGTAAGCCTGAGCTAAATCCATCATTTTATCGGCCAATTCCACTGATAAACAGTGATAGTAATATATACTCTAAAATGTTTGGATCTAGGCTTGTTGAGGTGATCGTCCTATTGGTTTCCCTGCGTCAGCATGGGTTTATCCCGGGTAGGGACACTGTAGACCATGTCGGGCGTGTCATTGCCCTATTGGACTGGGCCCAGGTCACTGCCTCTCCCCTCGGTATGATCCTGTTGGATGCCGAGAAGGCGTTCAACAGGGTCTCTTGGAGATTCTTGTGGGCTGTGCTCTGTTGGAAGGGCTTCAGTATTGAATTTATCCAGGTGGTCCAAGCACTTTACATCTCCCCAGCTGCAGCATTGCGCGTTTCTGGTCAGGATTCAGGGTATTTCAATAATAGCAGAGGCACCAGACAAGGGTGCCCCTGCTCACCCTTGCTCTGTGCTCTGTACATCGATCCATTTCTCAGAAAAATCGAAGGGAATTTGGATATATCACCAATAAGGATCGATGGTACAGAGTATCGGACCCTGGCGTATGCGGATGACATTGTTGTGTTAAAATCTGATGTTCCTTCTGCCTTTTCTGCCTTAAAGGCCTCTGCTGAACAATTCGGTCTGGTTTCAGGATATAAACTGAACGTCGCAAAAACCCAGGTTGTGCAATCAACTAATATGCGGCACTCCGACGTCCCACTGGTCAGCGAAGCAACGTATTTAGGGGTTAAAATCAGTGCTGCTGTAGACACTATCCCGGATTTGAATATCCTTCCGGTAGTTGAATCTGTAAACATCAAGCTGGAACGTTTAGATCACCTGCATCTCTCCCTATATGGTCGATGCAGTGTCCTTAAAATGCTGATCCTTCCAAAGTTTCTATATCTTTTTAGGACTATCCCTTTAGAACTTTCACAAGGCAGCTAGGTAAGGGCTGATAGAATTTGTCATAGGTTTCTCTGGGGGTATCCACGGGAGCCCTACACGAGCTGCAAAGTGGATGTGTCTCCCAGTGACCGTGGTTATACTATTGGTCTGCCATGGTGCCATTTCTTGTTGGGAGATAGTGCTGCGGTTCCGCCATCTAATAGACCTACTATCTACAAGATTGGACTGGGCACGGCTGCTACGGGCATTTTGACGCAAGTTCTGGCAGCCGAGTTATTTCAAGAAGACTAGGTTTAAGGTTATTGCTGCTATGTTTCTAGTTTGGCAGAAAATCCAGCGGAAATTATCTATTCCTATTGTTAACAGCTACACACCGTTCAAAGCCGCCCGACTCCTGCCCTGTATTTTCCAGGACCAGACCATCTTCAGATGGAAGTCATTGGGCCTTCAGGCTATAGGTGATTTAGTTGTGGGTGGGCAAATGCTTTCTTTCTCTTTTTTGAGGGACAAGTTTCAGTTGAACACTCATGACTTTTTTTAAATATCTCCAGGTCAGAAGTTTCATCTACAAGCATCTATGTGAAACCCCCTCAATGTTAGAAAAGTTAATTATTTTCAAACTGATTCAAAAGAAAGCCAGAATAGGTATAATTTATCAGCACTTGCTTTCTGGCCTTCCGGACGATCTTGAGGCACAAAATCTCAAGTGGGAGGGCAAATTTGGTGAGACTGCTGTCGATATTAGGCCAGCACTGGACTTAGCTAGTCATGCTCTAGTCTCTGGTCGCCTCCAGACCCAAAGCTATATGGCAATGTTCGATCTTTATTATACGCCTGCTAAAATAGCGAAATGGGGGGGGCAGGAAGGGTGATCATTGTGCAAGGTGTGGGCTGCATGCAGCAGATTCCATTCAAATGTTTTATTCTTGTCCGAATCTGCGTGGAACTTTTGTCTGATGTGGAGCGCTTCATAAACTCTACACTTAATATCACGTTCTCCATCTCTCCGGAGATGGTGATAATGAGGTCTGAAGGTGTAGTCGCGGTCCAAATTATGCGGCACGCGTCTGCATTTTTGTTTATAGCTATGTCAATGCTTCCGCTCTGTATTACTTCACAATGGCTAAGCCCAGAGGCACCTACGTTTGTCAATTAGAGAGCCAGGTTGCTTGTCGTATACAACCTGGAGCTTTCAGTATTTTCATTAAAGGGTAGGCGGAGTCGGGAGCTGGCCAGTAAGATCTGGGCTCCGCTTCAGGAATGGTTAAAGTAGCTCTTTGTTAATGATTTCTAAGCTGTAAAAAGTCTGTTTTCTTTTCTTCTCTTTGGCTATCACAGCTCCATGAATCTTTTTGATTTTTTTCCCTTTTCTTTGTTTATTGTTTTTTTTCTCTTTGTATTACCCTGATGAAGAACTTGTGTTATTTGCCACTGTTTCTCTCCGCTTATGATTTCTGATGTATGTATTGATTATCGTTTGCCATGACTTATAGTGCTTTCTTTTTTGGATGGAAATTTTTATTAAAAACAGAGGTTGGCAGTGGTTCCCATTCAAGATCATTAACCAGATCTTCCAGGAAAAAAATCTGAAGTTTACTTGGGTTGTAAAACTGCAACTTAAAGCAAAAACTGAGAATGGGCACTCTGGTAAAGAGAACGTTGCATCAGGAACTAAGAAAAAGCAGAAGGCAAAACAAAAACTCAGAACTGGATCCCTTCCAACAGAGGGGTCCTGTGGGAGGGAATTCAGTTTGAGTGACTTTGATGAAATTATAAAGCTAAATCAGTATCATTAGTCATTTTTTCAGTTTTTTACAGGATTCTGTGGATAGTTAAAGGACAGAAAGGAGTGGACAGACTGAGGATGAGAGAAAAGATAAGTATGTCAAATGAAAAAGCAAACCAACATGTGAAGTTCAAGTTAGCCTAACACAGGAAGAGGAAAGTTTGTACTCAAATACTTACTTTAAAAAAAAGAAAGGAACTTATTTAACAAAAAAGCATGCTCTACAAACTCTGAATGATTCTGCGGAATGGGAATTGGGCAGTAACGCTTCTGGACAGCACAGTCAAAGTACTGATAGTTCACTAGACTCTCACAGAAGATCTGACCTTGACACCAACTAAAGAATACATACAGGTGAAGAGGCCAGATGGGCATGTAAATCCTCTTGACAAGGTTTATGAGGCAAAGATTGAAAATAAGGGTGATATAGTGTGCAAAATTAAAGCTATATTCTAGTCTCATTTGTCGGATGGTCAAAATATCATCCTCACAGAGGAAGACGGGCTCTGATTTTTATAAGGGATCCACCGTGAGATGAGAAGATAATAATGCAAGCATTTTCCTTCTTAGTACTGGAACAATATATACAAGAATGGGCTTTAAAACATGTGCTTGCACTATATACAATCCAGGCTGGTGGGACAAAGAATCTGTTCCACATTTGATACCCTTAGGGAGTGGAGCCCAAGTTCAATCTCAATATCCTTTGAAACCAGAAGCTAAAATCAATTTAAAAGCTGTTTTAGATCAGTTATGAGATTAAGGTATAATAGTGCCTTGCTGTTGTACTATGAACACTCTTCATTTCCCAGAATTAAAGCCTCATAATTCATGATGCATTGTTTTAGATTATACAAATTTAAATGCACATATACACACACATGATGTACAAAACATTAACAATAATGGATTAATGATGTATATAATCAGGAAAATGTACAAACAAAGTGAGATATATCTAATGGATTTTAAGTCAAAATTTGGCACTTGAATCCCAGGATCCAACCACTTTTTAATTCGATAGTTTTCAGTACCTCTATCCATGAATGCCCCAAGGGTATAAGGAAAGCCATGGCCTCTTATCTGGAAGGATTAAGGACATTTTAGAAAAAAATCCAGAGATATTTTAAAAAGTTGATGACATCTATTTTACAAACAATTACTTGACTAAACACCTGGCTATGGTGAACAGGATAGTGGATTTGTAACTCGATAGGGGTATAAAATTAATTTTGAGAATTCTAAAGTTGCATATCTTCCAAAATCAATGCAAGGTGACAGCCTTATTGGATAGCACTATCACTATATCTTTGCTGCCATATAAGGGTGATCATGCACAATACTCCGGCACCTGCCACCTTTTGATGCCACTGGTTACAAATTCCCAAAATTCTTAAAGCAATAGGAGGTGCACCGAACACAAAATATGTAGTCCATTGTTATTTCTCATAATCTCTTCTTTTATTTCACAATAGTTCATAAAAACAGCCAACACGTTTCATTCCCCAAAGATATAACCTTTTGGAACTTCATCAGAGCTCAATTGAAATACTTTTCCAATATGATAAAAAATCATTATAAATGTTCTGAATTTAGAGGGGCTCCAAGATCACTATGGCAATGATTGGAATCTTTTAAATGGAATTCATTTCAGAAAACCGCAAGATAGCCCTTATCAAAATTTAGGGATATGAAAATTAGATGTTGCCACCTTTTATCAGGATTTAAAATATGCTTTCAAAAAATAATAATGACTCAGACACAATAGTCCATACAGAGAGGATAGTCTCCAAAGAATGAAAGATCAGCTACCGTGTTACGTGGCAGTGTCTCAGCCGAAATCGCCATAGCTTGCTAGGAGATACGTCAACATGAAGCTCCGGTGAGCCCGACTCTTCGCACTAAAGTGACCACCAAGGATGCCCAGCAACATGAGATCTGCACTTCAAGTTACAGCATCGACAGCCCTCTGTGACCGTCAACATGAAGCTGTAGCACTGATGTCAGCAACGTCCGATAGGATCTTCACGCTGCAGCAATTACCAATAGCGATTCCTGACCTGCTTTTTGTATTACGTCGATGAACATTCGCAACTCTCCATGCTCCTCGTATCCTTCCACTGCAAATGGAACTCTTTGCGCTGGATTATGAAGGTACCTCTTTCAACATGACTAACCGGGCCCCTGTATCAGGCCACTGCTCCATCGTCGTCAGCCTGAACTTGTGACTTTCACCTGGTCTCTCACCACCAGATAACCACAAACAGTGTTTTGTGCTTTTAGGCACTTTGCTTTTCTGAAATCTCTGAAATTGCATATATTTGGTTTTACTGGTTGGATTTTTGTGTTTTTTTTATTAAAACAAATTTTCTTAGTCATAGTTCGCATAGATTGCATAACTCTGGGAACCGGAGACTACTGCACACATCAATAGAGCAGCAATAACATCCTAGGCTTTTTATAAAGAAACAAACAACCCCTCCCTCCACCCCCTCCCCCCTTGCCTTGAAGCTGCCGCCTAAGCATAATATAAAACATAATAAAGGTTGCCAAGTCCATCGAGATCTCAATGCTCTCAAACAATGAACCATCTGTAAAATCGTTGGGAGGGCGTGCCTCTCAGGTGGCGGTTCTAAATCCAGATCACGATAGTCCGCCCACCTCTTCCAGATCTTAAAATGCTTATGAGGGCAACCCCTGGCTACGAACACAGGTTGCTCGAGTCCCATACAGAAGTCCATGCCGCTCCTCCAGGCAGTCAATGATGGAGCCTGAGGCACCTTCCACGCCCTGGCAATGTCCCTCTTTGCCAATGTAAGTCCCAGCAACAACAGGTGGCGCTTGTATCTATTGCCCCCAAGTGATCGGACAAAGCTCTCAGTAGTATGTCCGCCGATAGTATCCTAGATGTCAGCCCCCTGGGAACAAAGATATAATCCAGTCTGGATCATGAATCGTGTACCGTGGAAAAGTAGGTGTATTCCCTGTGTGAGCCATGCATGTATCTCCGAACGTCCGTCCAGTCAAGGCCTGTGGCCAGGGCATGAAGTTTAGTAGGTGGGCCCCCCTCCCCGCCAGTCGCCCCGGTCTTCCACCTATCGCTACCCCGATCCATGACGTCGTTCCAGTTCCCCCCAACAACAGGAAGGGTATCCGGCATGTCGCTCCAAAGTGACATAAATCGCTCCATGAGGGGCCACTGCAGCGGCGGTGGGGCATAGACGCTACCCAGTGTCACCTTGTCCCCCCCAATCCTGCCCTGTACGATGACATAGCGCCCTTGCAAGTCCATCCAGAGTTTGTCGTATGCATAGGAGACCCTGCGGTGTATGAGGATCGCCACCCCCCATGAGCCCCGCGGGTAGCTCGAGTGGAAGTCCTGATGGAACCCAAAGTGTGCAAGCATAATGCCTTCGTCCCAAGCAAATGAGTCTCCTGGAGTAGTAGGACATCCGACCCGGCTCTTTTGGCAAACTGAAGAACCGCCCCCGCTTCACTTTATTTGCACCCCACGCACGCTCCAACTGAGTATGCGCAGGGAGCCAGGGCATACCTGCCCTCCACGTCAGACATGAAGGATGTGTATTATGTAAGCTGAAGGTGTCTCTGTGAATCAGCATGCAAACAATGTGGCATATACATAGCAATAACACATGAGCAAACAACCCCCCAACCCCAAGCCCCTTCACCAACCCTCCCCCTCCACCCCCAACCCCATACCTCCCCAACATGGAAGCACCTGTTGCGGTCGGACCATAGCCTAGTCCCCAACGGGGGATAAGAATCACCCCCTCCAATGGCAACCCACAACTTTTAAGACTATACCCTCTCCCACCCACACCTACGGGGCTAGGCTCCCTGCCCTAAAGAGACTAGCCCATCCGGACATCCAATCATATCATACTTTGAAGACTGCTCAGGAGTCCCAAATGTCATTCCTCTTCAGCTCGCCGCTCCGGTGTCAGATCCTTTCCCCCGGAGCTGGGAACCAGAGCGAGAACTGCAACCAGATTGTGATCTCCTGTGGTGCCGTTGCTTGCTCCGGAGGCCCTCACGAGCCCTTCCACTTGAGGAGGAGTTCTAGTCCCTACCTCGGGGCATATTGACACGAAGTTTCACCATTTCATCTGTCCATTTAAACACTTCCTCTGGGGAGTCAAAGAACAGCGTACTGGATTTGAAGATAACTCTCAACCGCGCCGGGTAGAGCAAGGCATACTGAAGCTTGAGACCCCGAACGCGGGCCTTCGCCGCAAGGAAGGACTGTCGCTGCTGCTGCACCATGCGTGTATAGTCTGGGAAGATAAGGATGGTCGCATCGCTAAAAGTAAGGGAGACCTTGACCCTCGCTTGCCGCAGGATGGTGTCCCGATCTGAGAAATTGAGGAATTTGACGATGATCGGCCACGAACGGGCCCCCGCGGAGGGCTTCTGCATCAGGGCCCTGTGAGCTCGCTCCACCACAAAACAGCGAGACCACACATCTGGGGGAAGCCAGCCTCCAGCCACTTGGTAAGGAAATGTTCCACATTGTCCCCCTGACAGCCCTCCGGAAATCCCACAAAGCGTAGGTTGTTCCGCCGAGCCCGCCCCCGGCATCCTTGACACGCAAGGCGAGGCCCTTCTGTATTTTTCCATGTCCGCGACCTTCTTTTTCAGGATACACACGTCATCTTCCACCTCCGATATGCAGGTCTCCGTGCCAGTAATGCGCTCAACCGCGTTCCTCAGATCCTGGCGAAGTAGAATGACGTCTGATCCCACCATCCCGATTTTAGCGTCCAACATATCCCTAGACTGGGTGATGGCCGCCAATAACGCTGCATTGTCCGGCATCTGGTTCTGCGACCCCGCCGCCCCGCCATTCACTGTAAAAGATTAGCCATTAAAACAACAGAAAACAGATCAAAACTGATTTCTCATAAGAAGACGAGTTCTTCTCTAGAAGACAAGGACTAATCCCCTTTAGGTCCTGAGGAGAATCCCCACATTGAAGGGGCTTCGAAACGCGTCGACCTGCTTTTCTGTTGTTTTGATCTGTTTTCTGTTGTTTTAACGGCTAATCTTTTACAGTGAATGTTGTTGTGTATTGAGTAATCTATACATTGGTCAGATGGCCTGTTACAATATAAATCCAACAGTTATGTTAAAATAATATTAGTACCCCACCACCTTTCAAATAACTTGACTATTAGAATTCTGGTGAGGATACTGGTTCCTTCTAAAAAACAGTTTAAAAACACTTGCTCCTTCGTTATTAGGAATCTTTTCTCTTTTTCACCGTGCACCTTGTGTTTTGATTTTGTGTTTGTCCACCTATCCCTGTGATTGTGAATTGTTGTGTGTAAGTTTTTGCACAGAGCAAATGTGGAATGAAAGTGTAAGAGCATTATTCACTTATGTTGTATTTGTCTTCACTCGTGTTTTTAGTACACATTTTCTCGACTTTTAGAAAACAAAACACTCCCCTCCCTTGCCTTTTCATCTCGGTAACATGTTGTGCCCCACTTGAGAAAGAGTGCGAACTTTTAGGCTTGTTGGCAGTGTGCCTTCCATTTGCATGTTGGTTACGCTGTATGTGACCATCATGTGTTGCTATTGATAGTGAGATTCTTGATATCATGAAAATTGTATTAATCATTAGAAAATGTGGACATAATAATGTATGATGCATGTGTAATGCTAGGAAATTAGTTTGTGTTAGTTAAAATGGTAAAACGACATTCAAATGTAACTGCTTATTGCAAATGCTTAGCAAATTAATTCACGTGTAATGTAGTGCATTAGATTTAAACTTGCACCATAAAAGTCTGTACATGTATAGATGCCTAAATACGTTGAGGTGAAGAAATGCAATGCTTATAAATGCACTGTTTAATAATTGTAATCCTTACTGTGTAAAGGCCTAAAATAATTATTCATGTTTTTGCTATGAAAGGCCTGTTTGTGATTTCTTATGTTAGCTGAATTGTGTAGGCCGAAATATGCTTCACATGCTTTCCGTGTGCACGCGGGATGACTGTGGTTGGAATGTGGATTGCCTGTCTGGGTTTTGTATGACAAAAGGCTGGGGGAGCAGGAGGGGATCCAGATGGTCTAGGTGGGTCAGGAAAGGGCTGAAAGGACCTGGGGTGCGATGGGGGAAAGGGAGGAGATGTCCTTGCACCTTAAAGGGCCTGGTCTGCCTCTGACAATGCCGTCTCCACCCCCTGCCGGGAAATCACACCAGAGAAGGCAGAACTGTCAGAGAGTGTCTGTTCGGAAGTCACTACCATTATCAATCGCTCACTTTATTCTGCTATGGTACCTGCTCAATGAAAACAGGACAAACTTTTCCCGTTTCTTAAAAAATCCACTGCTAACCCCTTGTTGCCTTCCAATTATCATCCCATCTCTTTGCTGCCTGCACTGGCCAAAGTGTGAAAAGGTGGTCTTCCGTCAACCTGAGACCTTTGTGGAAACATCTGGGGCGCTCCACCCAGCCCAGTCTGGTTTTATAACATCTTTCAGCACGGAGACTGCGCTGGTTGAGATGGCGGTGGCGATTAGGGAATGTCTGGATGGGGGCGGCAGAGTGGCTCTGATTTTATTCGACCTCTCTGCCGCCTTCGATACAGTACCTCATTGTCTCCTTCTCGCTCGGCTCTCCTCCATTGGCATCTCCGGTGCAGTGTGGCCTTGGTTAAATTCCTTCTTAGATGAGTGCACCCAACAGGTCTGTATGTCCTCCTTTTCATCCTCTGCCAGGAAGCTATTAACAGGAGTCCCGCAGGGCTCTCCTCTGAGCCCGCTACTTTTTAATATCTACTTGACTCCTTTGATTGCCCTGGCTGAGGGGCTGGGTGCTAAGATCATGGCATATGCAGAAGATACACAGCTTCTATTTACTTGGAAAGGATCTGAATTGTGTACCGGAGGTGCTCAGAGGTGTCTATCAGCCGTGTTTACTTGGCTAGCTCAGGCTCATCTCAAGGGCAACAAAGAAAAATCTGAGATATTTTTGTGTGGCAAATTTCCTCCACTGCTTAGAGAAGCCTTGTGGCTGCCGGACTTCCTATGCCCACGGTCGGAGGGCAGCCCGGCCAAGAACTTAAGGGTATGGTTCGGGGAAGATCTTCGGTTCTCCAAACATATAAAAAAACTTACCGGTACCTGTTTCGGCACGCTCAAGACTTTTAGAAAGTTTTTTCCATTGCTACCGCAATCAGCAAAGGAAATGGTGGCCCGGGTACTTACCCTCTCTAGGCTTGATTATGCTAATGCCTTATTCATTGCCATCCCTGGCTATCTGATGAATAAACTACCATTGATTCAAAATGCGGTGGCCAGACTCTTATTTAACATCTCTAAATGATCCAATGTGAGGCTACTTTTATGTGACCTACACTGGTTACCTGTGACTCAGAGGGTTCAATTTAAGATCTTGACTATGGCCCATAAAGCCCTGCATGATTCTGGACCATCGTATATCAATAAGCGCGTGGCCTTTTATAATCTTGGCCACTCGCTTCGCTCTTCCTCTCTTCACCTGCTGTTGATTCCCCGGTTTTGTCGCTCTAGGTTGGGTGGCCAGTCGTGGTCAGTAAAAGTGGCCACTCTATGGAACAGCCTTCCAGACCTCCTACGACATACTCAGGATCTCCACGTTTTCAAGAAACTACTTAAAACGCGTCTTTTCAACCCATCCATCTAATTAATTGTGCTCTCTTGGTCTCAGTCTGTTCACACCATGATACTCCTGAGTAATTGTGCGTGCTACAAATCATATATAACATATAACATAACTGGTTCTGGCTGGGCACAAACACCCTCTGCCGAGAGGATCAAAGGGTTTGTGGATACAAATACTGGGACCCAGACCCCTGAACTTTAAAACTCTTTTGGATAAAGAAGACTGCCAAGAAGAAGAGCGGGAGAAGCTGTGAGGAGGAACTACCACTTTGCAGTGTGCTTTACTGTGTTGGCCTGCAGTGGCTTCCTCTCTCTTGGGCAGTGAAAGGGCTGGACTGAACTTTCTGCAATCTACTTTTGTGAGTTTCTGCAAGAGCTTGCCCCCTGTTAAAGAAGACTTCAAGCTCTTCTGCCCTCATCACTGGAGACTGTGTGTTTTGTGCATCAACAGAAGAAAAGTAACCCGACGAGGTCTATGACACCGCTGCCGACTCCGTGTCCTGAAGGCACCGCAAAGAGCACCGCTGCAACGTAGCAATGCCGTACCCCGACCCTGGTCTCACTGACACTGCCACATAGCCGCTGCTCGCACCTCGACCTGTGGGCACCGCACTCCCCACTGCCTCGCTTCACAATGGCGTCTTGGCCTCCCCGATAACGCCGCTCCACGCCGAAATCGACATTGCTGCTTGCACCATGGTTCGAGGATAAAGCTCATAAAGTTACACAACGCACCGCCCTCATCCCGCACTGCAGCCTTGGCCTACCGACGCCGGCGCCATCGACTTCAGTCCATCAGCCAACGACAGCGCTTCAGCAAGGACGACACAACTGCTTGCACAGTGACCTGCCAGCACAGTGACGTGCACCGCCTTCATCTCGCACCATGACCCTGGTCTCACCGATGACGCCATCTGACACCACCACCGAGCCAATGCTCGCACCGCAACCTGAGGGCACCGCACGCCGCACTGCTGCACTTCGCACTGTAGCTCACAACGCCTGCCGATGCCAGCGCTCCTGACTCCAACAGAGAGGAGATCGTCATGCATTGCGTGTGACTTTGAGGGCCCAGACGACTCCTGCACCGACTGCTGGAACCGACGCCTGTGGACGCCATGTTTTCAGAAGCTCAACGAGAGGTCGCCGACGTTCTGCTTTTCTAAAAGGTACTGTTTGTGGGTCTTCCGGGCACCGTAGCTGGCCCGCGACACCGCGGTCAGCCTGAACTGTTTGGCTTTGTTTGCTCACAACGCCGTGATAGCCCTGGACGGAGGTATCAACATCAAGAAACTGTCTTTAAAAAAAAAGTGAAGATTTAGAAATACTGTATGGTGGAGTTTTATCGTTTTTGGTCATGTCTTAAGTATATAAAAATATCGGATATTTTTCTAAACAGGTGTGGTGTCCATTTGTAGTGCTTACACTGTTTTACTGTTGGTTAGGTGCAAATGCTTTACACACTGCCTCGAAGATAAGCCTGACTGCTCGTGCCAAGCTGCCAAAGGGGTGGGCAGGGTTTTAGGAGTGTAACTCCCTTATCCTGACTAGAGTGGTGGTTTCTGCCTGGCTTTGGCCCATTCCCTAGCCTGCCAAAAATCAAATCTCTAACAACGGTCATCCTATCACCTTTTTGGTTGATACTGGTACCACCCATTTTACTGTGAGATCTGCAGTAGTTCCCAACCTACCCCTCTCGGGACAATCAATCCAAGTTGTAGGAGTAGCAAATAAGAAAATTACTAACCCATTGACCAAGCTGATTCCTGTGAGAATAGGAACCTTCCGAGATCGACACCAGTTTGTGGGGTGCGACCCAAGTCCAGTCTGTCTGTTAGGAGGAGACCTCTTGTGTAAGCTCAATTGCACTATCTATTGCACCCCTAAGGGAGTGGAATTGCAGACCAATGATGATGATGCCACCTTCAAGGTTGCAAATCAGGATTTGTGCATTGAGAGGTACCCTGTGTTAACAGTGGAAGAGCATCCACTTGACTTGAGAGACTCTGTCTCATTGGATGTGTGGGATTTTACGGGAGAAGAGATCAGACTGATCAAGGGGGTTGAACCGGTTGAGATCCAGATAAAGCCGAACGTTGAGTTCCCAAGAACACCCCAGTACAATTTGTCACCAGTAAGCATGAGCGGATTTTGCGGATTGGCAATCCGCGAATTTTGCGGATTTGCGGATTCGCAATCCGCAAAATCCGCGAATTCCCGCGAATTTGCGGATTTTTTTTTTTTTTGTGTTCGCCCGTGTTTCTGCCAGTTCGCGAGGGTTTTTACAATTTCGCAATTTGCGAACTTACCTGTCGGGTCGCAAGTTTTGCGAACTTGTTGTTTCTACGTGTCCAGCCTGTTTGGGACACTCTTCTTCATCACTGCCACTCTCTGTCACCACTGCCACTCTCTGACTACTCATGCCACCCTCTGGCCCACCCATGCCACCCTCTGTTTCATCACTACACCCTCTGGTTGTCCAGTGTACATTATTTTCGGCAAAGCAAAGCACACCTTCCCTGCCTCAAGTGACCTGAATTAATTTGGGGCTGATTAATGTGTCACAGAATATTTTTTTAGCTGGCACCTGCTTCCTTAGTGCGCCCTGATTAGTGATCTTTTGCACTTGCTAAGTGCTTTCATTGTTGCAAAATTAGTTACAACACCTGCCCTGCCCCAACTGACAATAATGAATTAGGGGCTGATTAATGGATTTTAACTTCCAGCCTGGCTCCTGCTTGTCTCCCTTAGCTGTAATTCAGGACCTTTGTGGCATATGTGTAACCATTCTGAGGTTCAGAGCAGGGTCACATAATAGTTTCAACTGGCAACTGAACTCTGGAGGGGCCCCTCAGGAAGCCCTACAGGAAATGGCTACTAATGATGTGCCTGAACTTTTGAACCTGGTAAGTAGTTACTTTCAGTTTTGCCAAGATCGTATTTCTGCAATTTCGCACTTATTCGCGGGGCGCGAACTCACGCTAACAGTGCGAGCAGCGCGAGCAAAATCCGCTGCTCGCGGATTTGCGGATTTTGCGGGAAATTCGCAAATCTCGCGGATTGCGGATTTCCCGAAAATCCGCAAAATCCGCGAGCGGAACGGATTTTCCGCCCACACCTAGTCACCAGATCGATTCCATGATCAAACAGGGAATCCTGAAAGAGATAATAGGCAGTCCATGCAATTCACCCATTATGGGATTACAGAAACTGAGTGGGAAATTAAGAATCGGGCAAGACCTGTGAAAGGCTAACATGATTGTGGTTCCCTGTTGTCCAGTGGCACTGAATACATTAGTGATACTAATCCATATTCCATGCAAAGCAAAGTGGTTTACGGTGATTGATTTGTGCCATACATTCTTTTTGATACCCCTTCAGGAGGACAGCAAATTAGTATTTGCTATTCGGCTGAAAGACTTTGTGTTAACATGGTGTCGTATTCCTCAAGGGTATACAGAGAGCCCACCGATCTTTAATCAGATCTTGAAAAAGAACCTTGAGAGTCTCATGTTGCCGCAGAACTCTGTTCTCATGCAATACATTGATAACTTCTTGGTTGCGTCAGAAACGTAGGATGCTTGCAGGATTGACACGATGGCCATATTGAATCATTTGGCAGAGAATGGACGCAAGGTGTCCCAAAATAAATTGCAGTACTGTTTGAGTGAGGTACAGTACTTGGGTCATCGAAGAGAGAACGACAGGAGAAAGGTGTCACCAGACCTAATTGAGGCAATCACAATATGGCTGTATCTACCACTCAGAGGGAAGTAAGAATGTTCGTGGGGATGGTTGGCTACTGTCGCCGATGGTTTCCCAATTTCTGCCTGAAGGTGAAGCCTTTGCAGAAGCTCACCCACAAAGATGTGAGTAATCCAGTTCTTTGAGACAACAACTGTCTGATGGCGTTCTTAGAGCTGAAAGAGGGCCTGTTTCGTGCTCTGGCTCTGGTAATGTCTGACGACTACAAGTCTTTTTCATTGCTCTGTTGCGAGAGGGAAGGTTGTGCATTGTCAGTTCTGACTCGGAGTCATGGAGGTGTCTGTAGACCAGTTGCCTACTTCTCAGCTACTTTAGATTCAGTAGCTTCAGCGTTACCCGGGTGTTTTAAACCCATTGCCGCAATCGGTGTCAGCATTGAGAGATGTGAAAGCATTGTTATGAGTCACCCTTTGGTTTTGTATGTTCCGCCCGCATTCTGTTGAACTGTTGATGACAAGGACTAAAACACAAACCAAATCAGATGCCAGTACTGAGTTTATTTGGCAATTATCTTTGTATTAGAGTCCAATGTAGACTTATCAACGGTCTCAACGAAAGGAGAACTTCTCAAGATTATTTTATTTTCAAACCTTATTTTTCATATACAATAAATACAATGACAGAAAACCTAACTTCCCAATAAATAACAAACCACCATAGAACATGTACTATTATATCAATCCATTACTTCATGTCCGACAACCCACACATGCAATGCTTTTTTACATCCGTTTCACATTCACAACCGATTCCTAACTCACTCCACACATTCATCCAGAAGCCCAAGGGAGCACCCAAATTAAATTTCAAGTTGTAAGAAGGGGGGCTCCCCCCAAGGGAGGGATAAAGCGCAACCCGTAATCCCACAACACAGATGTTGGAATCAATTGTAATACACCACAACGTAATAAAAACTGTAAAACACCAGACTATGTGTGCATTATCAACAACCACTTAAGTTAGAATGTGTTTGCTTGACTTTAGGGGGGGCGCAAGGTCGACACGTTTCGAACCCTGTAATTGTCAGGGTTCTCCTCAGGACCATCCAAATCTAAAAAACACAAGAAAGACAAACATTCTCTTACTGCTCTGAACTATGTATTCTGTTACCAGGGTGAGAAGGCACCCCACCGGTGCTTCCGCATCTTACCTTATTTAAGCTATGCAGCTACTCTTCTGGTGCATCTACAAATAAATAATCAAAACAAAAAAAAACTGAAATAAACAACTGAACGGTGTTACAGTCCTCAATATACCAAAGTAAGCATTAGTTGCACCAACTGGGCCAATGGCCCTTTTCATGCCAGGACTTACATGGTTTCTGACAACATGCGAACAGGGGCTTCCAAAAAATACTGTCCCAGTTAATCTTGTGAGTGAATCTGTGGAGTAGAAAATAATCAGAATCACTTGAACAGTCCACTGGGGTGATGTCACCCTAGATTCCAAACTCATAACCTATTCCACATACCATGTATGTAGGCGTGTACCACTCGAAACCACCACTACCGATATACAACTCTGTCAGAGTTCACACTGCAGGTTGCTCCGTCCGGCTGCAACCTGCGGATATAATAGAAGGAGTGAAGTTGCCTGGCGGGCTCATCACATAAATGCTTGTTTAAGCGGGAATGACATTGCTACCGATCTTCACGACAAGATGTTTTTACCTGATAACAGCAAGGAAAATGCTATCCTTGCATCAATACGGCGTCTGGACGATCGTCGTAGCACTTCCGCGGTGTCCAGTACCACGAGACAATGCAGTGATTTGCAGGCATGCTGGGAAGGGTAGTTTTTACCCAAACGCGTCGCCAAGACTACTGATGCTCCAGCCTCGTTTGACAAACTTCCGCATGTGGCTGCCAAAAATACCAGATGGCTTCTTACTTGTTGACCTCAGGGTATTAATGGAGGCAGCCGCTTTGGTGCGCTAGCTGTGTCCATCACAGCTTGTGCTTTTGGCACACGTAATATGCTATTGCGCTGCGGTCAACAACAAAACTTTATTGCCATCTACACAGATCTATCCTTTTTAGCATATGTCGTGCTCAAAACACTGAAGCGGCGTCATTGCAGTCCAATGTAGGTGTAGAGAGAATGTTATAGGAGAAACACACTAACTTCTCATAGTGTGTGCACTATGAGAATCCACCAAGCTATGTTGTGGGTGGGTACTGCAGAGCTATGCTAGTGCTGCAGTCATACTGTCTTGCTCTTGTGGACCTCAGCGGGCATGTGTTACCCCCCATCGTCCTGTTTGCCATCTTCGTGCTGTGGTCAACCACCACCATTGTGCAGATCAATTTAAAAAAATCTCCGAGATTTTGTTGAGTCCATTGACAGTTTTATTGAACTTCATTATCAGCATTGCCTCACGCTGAGCCAGACGTAACTCACTGTCACCTCATCTTGGGTCATTTTCAATTTTGGAAATTACAGTCCACTTTAAGTCACTGATTGTGTGTTCTTTGGACTTCCAATGATTGACCAAGGGGGCATTTTCTACATTCCTCCTAATCCTTGATTTGTGCTGTGTGATTCTCTGGCGAATCTCCTGACTTGTTTTGCCTATATATAGTTTGGGGCATGGGCCCCGTCCTCTCTGCAAACTCAGAGTATATTGAAGACTCTAACATAGTTGAGTTGTTTATTTCAGTTTTGTTTTTTGTTTTGATTATTTATTTATAGATGCACCGCAGGAGTAGCTGCGTAGCTTAAATAAGGTAAGCTGCAGAAGCACCAGTGGGGTGCCTTCTCACTCTGGTAACAGAATACATGGTTCAGAGCAGTAAGAGAATGTTTGTCTTTCTTGTGTTTTTTAGATTTGGATAGTCCTGAGGAGAACCCTGACAATTACAGGGTTCGAAACGCATCGACCTTGCGCCCCCCTAAAGTCAAGCAAACACATTCCAACCTTAGTGGTTGCTGATAATGGACACTTAGGGGCTGATTAGGATGGAGGATTTTCCGCATCCTCCGGGCCGGTGGAAGCCACCGCTGGCCTGGAGGATGCGGAAAATCCTCTGCGGATCCACCAAGACCCACCGCCACATTAGGATGGCTGGTGGGTCCTGGTTTCCGTCCGCAGCTTTTCCTCCGCGGTTGGCTTACAACCGCGGCGGAAAAACACTAATATGGTGACGGTGTCTCTTAGACACCGTCAGCCAGATTAGGATGTGCAAGGAAACATGCTTTTCCGCGGCGGCTTTTCTGCCGTGGAAAAGCATGTGTAACTTCACTGTGGGGGCTCGTTGCGGGCCCCCTTGGTGAAGGGGGGGTGCACATGGGGGGTACCTATGGTACCCCCCTGCATTTGTATGCAGTAAGCGGCAGGCACCACACGGTGCCTGCCACTTTCTACATACAAATGCAATGCGTGCATTTTTAACATTGCTGCGGGTGCAGCTTGAAGCTCCACCCGCCGCAATGTTAAAAATAGAGGATGTGACCGCCACCCTTGCGGTCACATCCTAATTGCACAGGAGGGAACTCTGCATGCCATGCGGAGGTTCCCTCCTGCTCTGGGGTCGCGGACGGACCCAAGTCCGTCCGCGATTCTAATGACCCCCATAGTATGGTGTTTTACAGTGTTTATTACGTTGTGGTGTATTACAATTGATTCCAACATCTGTGTTGTGGGATTACGGGTTGCGCTTTATCCCTCCCTTGGGGGGAGCCCCCCTTCTTACAACTTGAAATTTAATTTGGGTGCTCCCTTGGGCTTCTGGATGAATGTGTGGAGTGAGTTAGGAATCGGTTGTGAATGTGAAACGGATGTAAAAAAGCATTGAATGTGTGGGTTGTCTGACATGAAGTAATGGATGGATATAATAGTACATGTTGTATGGTGGATTGGTTTTTATTGGGAAGTTAGGTTTTCTGTGACTGTATTTATTGTATATGAAAAATAAGGTTTGAAAATAAAATAATCTTGAGAAATTCACCTTTCGTTGAGACCAGTGATATGTCTTCATTGGACTCTAATACAAAGATAATTGCCAAATAAACTCAGTACTGGCATCTGTTTTGGTTTGTGTATTTTTGGCTCAGCCTTCCTGAGTGGAGGCAAGGCCCTTGGTTTGTTCCTTGAGGACTAAAACACAGCACCTAACCAACAACAGACTCACACGCTACGAGCAGGCCATACTTGCTGCTGAGAATGTGACTCTGAGAATGTGTTCTTTTTTAAATCCTGCTACACTGATGCCTTAGCTAAATGCAGATGATGAAGATTGTGAAGACCATGACTGTCTCGATGTAACTGAACTTTGCACCAAACCGAGACCTGACATTGTTAATGAACCTCTGCCTGACCCTGATAAAATAATCTTTGTTGATGGTTCATGCTTAAGAGACAATTTTGGCCAGTTCAGAGCAGCATTTGCTGTGTGTACCATTACAGGGGTGGTTGAAGCTGCTTGTTTAGAAGGAGTATACTCTTCACAAGTGACTGAAATCATTGCCTTGACTCGCGCCTGTTTGGCAGCTGATCAGATCTGAATCACCATCTACACCGACACCCAGTATGGGTTTGGTGTGGTTCATGATTTCAGACAGCAATGGTCTCAGAGGGGTTATATGACATCATCTGGTTCTCCCATCAGAAATAGAGAATATGTGAGACGACTGTTGGAGGCTTTGCAATGTCCCAAAGAAATTGCTGTTGTGAAATGTGCGGCACATGCGAGGGGAACAGACTTTGTTTCTCTCTGCAATAAGTACGCAATGAAATCGCAAATTTTTTGTGATTAACAAGGGTGTGTATTTACTGGAGACTACACATATTATTTTTATTTCCAGAGTGTGTCTACTGACACCCTTCACACCCGTTTAAAAGGCTCATGTGGCATTATTACCCTAGGGAACAAGTAGGTTGATAAACTTGATAACTACCTGTACTTCTTTCCCCAGGAACGTTACTCATGTTAAAATACTGTTTGGTTTTTAAAGTGCATTTACCAACATATGGACTCGCTGACACTAGTCCTATATACTAGTCCTGGATATAGAATTTGTGATTTATGTTAAATGTGTGTTTGTCATTGTATTGTCTTTTTTAATAGCAGGACACATCACCAAATTTGACTCCACCGTATACTGATAAGGGATACAAAACCACATATCACCTTCTTTGCAGGTCACCAACAATCACGGTGGAAGATGATGAATGTGCCTTGCTTTTTAATATTTTGTTATTTTTCTTCCGGATCAAAAAGTAGTATACCAATTTAGGTATTGTATACTGTGCATGAGTATCTAGCATGCTCATCACGTAGTAAAAACTACATATTCATACACTACTTTTTCATACATCTTATAGACATCGCTCCTTAGTATAAGGTGAGTGTAGAAGAGATCAACGGGGTCCTGAAGAAGCCAGGGGAGGGCCTCAAAAAATGTACACAGACATCGGAAGGACAGCTCATTACAAGCAACACATCTCCCATCTTATTTCCCCACTTTTAATAATACCAGCTCAAAGAAATATTAAAGTTTTTTAGTCCAAAGAGCCAGGTATTTTTTAATTCATTCTCTCATTCACTCCTGACCCTTCCACTCACACTCCTACATGACACATAGTTTTGTCTTTTTAAAAAATAATGCTTGTGCGTAGTCGTAGGTCGCAGCATGCCCCATCCTGTAGCGGGCAGGAAGACTCCTATGATGAAGCATGACACTAACGGCCAGATTCATCATTGTGAAGTTTTGCGAGTCTGAAATAGCGAATCATAAGGAATCGCTATTCCAGACTCGCAAAACGGGATTCATGTAGGAATCGCAATATTTCTTACGATTCATACAGATTCCTTATTTGCGATTACCTAATTGCTAATCGCAAATAAGGAATGACTCCCCATGCATTCCTATGGGCCTAAAGGCCCATAGGAATGCATGGGGAGTCATTCCTTATTTGCGATTAGCAATTAGCTAATCGCAAATGAGATTGCAATTTCAAGGGTGCAGGGTTGTCCAAAGGACACCCTGTAACACCCCTGAAATGTCAAATTACACAGATGTTACACACAAACATGTCCAAAAGACCTGTGTGTGTGTAACATGCAACTTAGAAAAATGCTTTTAAAAGCATTTTTCTAAGTTTTCGCTATTTACCACGAGGTTTGACCTCGCGGTAAATAGCGGCCCAAAATTGAGAAATCGCAATTTTTAAATGTTTCAAGAATAGCATTTAAGGAATCTCTAATAGAGATTCCTTAAATGCTATTCCTCGCAAATTTGCGAGTCCTTAAATAGCGATATTTGCATTTGGGATGATGAATCCCAAATGCAAAAATTGCACTCGCAAAGGGCCAGATTCTCAGAATCTGGCCCTTTGCGAGCTCAATTATCGTTCATGAATCAGGCTGAAAGGACCCTTTTGGTGAGTGAGGGATATTTTAACAAAACTGTGTGTTTTTCCCACCACTGCAGGAAACACACCTAGTCAGGGAAGACACAACTCTAGAACTATCCGAGTGTGAAGAAGAATACACTTAGGGACTTTCCCTAGAAGAAGAAAGAGGGTTAAGGAAGTCTTCTGTGAACTGTATAAATAAGGAACAAAAGTACTGTAAAGGGGATTTCCAGCACATTAAGAGTGGCGTTTGGACTGGTTACAGACAGAGACTCTAAGTGTTCGTCGGCTGCAAAGCAAACGCAAGAACGAGAATGGAGGCTGGAAATCCAAACCGCAGGTCTAAATGTATGATAGGCATACTCATTGTAGGAGTGATAGTTTTAATAGTTATATTCATCATAGTGTCAGTTGCTATTCTACATGAAGTAGAAGTCGGAGAGGTGAAGTGGACGCCTACACCTACCGCTTCAACCAAGAGAGAGGGCATCATAGGAACTGAAAAGGCTTTGCTAGATCAAAATAGTTGTAGGTTGCATGTAGATTTGTCTGAAGATGATTTTAAGCTTAATGTGTATGCCAAGCCTCTATATGAGTATTTTGAAGCGATGGATGCAAAAGATTGTAATGTGTGTATCCAGTTGCCTGCTGCAGTGGATGAAGGTATTAAAAATCACCATCTTCCACTGACTTATGGAATTACATGTTGGTTGTATCTGAGTATATTCGATGAGAGAGACCATTATGAGTACTTCTTTTCGAATTATGATGCAGTGCTTTCGGAGGTACCAGTTTACATACACCTGAATAAGTACAATTAATATAAGCAGGAAGAGGAATGGGATGTACTCCATACCTGCTACAACGCTAGACACCTCTTATGCATACAGACATAATTTGACCTGTTCACTGAAGAAGTTTGTAAATCAAATAGAAGATATATATAAACAGCTAAAACAAACATGTCACACCAGAAAATAGACCAGTAGACTGGACAGATAAAGAGAGAGCTCACAGAGCAAAGGGAGGCTATGGCCCTTTAGCATTGGACCTAGTGCACAAGGGAAAGTTGTGTCTGAAACATGTGCAGACCTATTATGATAAGGTCTATGTAGGACAAAGTTAGTGTGATCATGTATTCACTATAGAAGCGTCCGCAAAGGACTTTCTGCAAGGTTCGGTGCAAGTGGTGCCAACAGTATATTATGTGTATGGAAGGAATGCTTATATGAGATTGCCTGTGAATTGGTATGGTAGATGTTATTTGGGTATGATTTTTCCCAAAATCTATCATGCAGACGATTTAGAACTGTTGGAAGGTGAAATGTATTCTAGAATGAAGAGAGATGCAAGTGCAGGAGCAGTGATAGGAAACATCTTTGGAGCGGTAATACCCAGTTTGGGAGTGATTTTAAATGATGTGAACATAAGAAAGTTGGCGGCTGTTGTAGAACGATTGTCGACAAATACAGCAAAGTCAGTAATACTCGTTGATGGAGAGATGTTATCGATAAGGACAATGGTGATGCATAAGCGTCTTGCTTTAGATGTCTTACTGGCAAATGAGGGCGGAGTCTGTAAAATGTTGAAGGTTCAAGAGTGCTGTACTTATATACCAGATAACAGCAAGGATCTGGAGAAATATATAAGTAACATCACTGTAATCCATCATGAGATTAAAGATCTAACCGAGTAGGGAGTTTGGGAAAAGGTTGGTAAAGGGTTCGGTAAGGTGGGAAGCTGGTTTGCGAATTTGGGGAAAGGTATTCTTGGATATATTCTGAAGCCTATAATTATCATTGTGGTTTGTGTGGTTTGTGTGTGGGGATTTGCTAGAGCTTCTCAGTGGTACAGGGCGAACCAAGTTGAAAGATCCCTTTGAGTGCAAGAGATAAGGATGGCTAGACTGCAGGTCAGTCACTATCACAATAGTAAGTATCTAGAGAAGTTCTGACAGGGAAGAGTGGCTATGAGCTCTGTGTAGGCCAGTTCTTTCTCCAGGGAATTGTGATTTTGTGATGGCACTAGTCATCAAAGGGGGGAACAGATAGAGCGTCTTGATATCCTGAAAATTGTAGGGGTGCATTGCAATCCCTGCTAGTTCTCACCCAGGTATATTTCTGTGTTGAACTAAGTATTCATTATTAGAAAATGTCGACGTAATATTGTATAATGTATGTGTAATGCTAGGAAATTAGTTTGTGTTAGTTGAAAGGGTAAAACGACATTCAAATGTAACTGCTTATTGCAAATGCTTAACAAATTAATTCATGTGTGATGTAGTGCATTAGATTTAAACATGCACCATAAAAGTCTGTACGTGTAGAGATGCCTAAATAAGTTTGAGGGGAAGAAATGCAATGCTTATAAATGCAATGTTTAATACTTGGACTCCTTGCTGTGTAAAGGCCTAAAATGAATATTCATGTTTTTACTATGAAAGGCTTGTTTGTGATTTCTTATTTTAGCTGAATTGTGTAGGCCGAAATGTGCTTCCTTGGGAAGGCTCTCAGTTGAAGGTGGTCAGCAGATCTTGTGCGTGCAAGGTTAATTTGTTCACATGCTTTCTGTTGCAGGTGCAAGGACATTATTCTCATTAGTTAGACTGCTACTCTTTGGTTTAGGAGTTAGGTATGGAGGAGACCTGAAACAGAGTATCAGAGAATGCTGATAATTAGAAAACCCATCGAAGAAGCCTGGGATTCAAGGACGCTTCAACCGTTGCTGGACTGAGTACAAGTTTCAGCGGAAAGATACTTGCAAGAGGTGCCCAGCCAGAAGAAGAGTTACAGGGGCATGTTCTACTAAATGGTTATTTTGTATTAGTGATAGTGCCGGAGGAGGCGAAGAGCAGAGACCCGTTAGGCGGGTAAGAGAAGGGACTGATACTTAGAAGGAAGACTTAGCTTCAGCTACTGACCCTCTCGACGTGAGTGCATTACTTAGCAAGTCTTCACGAGCTGACACCTTTTCTTAATGTTGCCTGGGAGATGCTATGTAGGGATGTCGCCTTAGTGCTAGTGTAGGGACAGAATAAACCGAATATTTTTTTCCTTATTCTTTTTGTAACTGATGAGGACTAATTTGGAGCAGTGGTTGCTTGTTTAATGTTTTTAGAATTGCTTATTGTTTTCACATTGCATCGAATTAGGTTGATTCGCAGGATAAACTTTGTATTAGTGTCCATGTATTTTTTCTACCTCGTCATGAGGTGTTTGTATGTTCAGTTATTTTTGGTTTTGTAATAAAATCCCTAAACTGTAAGTCGGAGTCAGTGGTCCTTTCCGAGTCTGACTTGAATAGTATTTACTGATGATGGTGAATGTATTGGGTTTCTTTCCTTTACACTTCTCAGCAGATAAAAAGATCCAGTCGACCGAGGATTCTTATGAGTGGTATGATCAGATAAAATGAGATAAGAATCAGGCGCAATCACTATGCATTGTTCACAGCATATGCAGAGATTGTCTAATTCTTGATTCATGACTGGAAAATGCTCTATGTTCAGAGTGTATATGTTTTAATGCTGTTTGGACCAGATGCCTACAAACAGCAGTTCTTTTGGTCAGGATGAGATGAGGTTACTCTAGGGCACTCACCTTCTGGCAGTGGTGTTACCTCATTACAAAAGAGCTCATTTAACAGCCATAATTAGAGATGTCTATCTCCATGGTGGGGATGCATTTGCCTTCAGTGCATTCGTCAGGGTAGCGGGCGCACTGAAGGCAAAACTCAACCCGAGAAGATGGCATCATTTTTGGACCTCACTCAGTATTCTTTTTTTGTTTGCTGAAAACATACTGTCAAAGTAAATCATGTGTATGTGGAGGAAGCGCAGCGGACGAGCGCAGCAGGCGCGACGAATGCGCGCCGAAGGCGCGCTTAAGGCAAGCTCGTCTGCGCTCGTCCGCGCCGAGACCGGGCCTAGGGCTATCCCCCCTATATCTCAGGCCGCAAAACCCAGGCAATACAGTGCCGAAACCCTCCTTGAACTAAGGCCCCATCGAATGGAGTGCAGCCAGCATCTGCTTCAAGTAGAAAAAATCCCACAAACTTGCCCTACCTGCAAATCTACCCTTAAACCCAAGCCGGCCCCACACCAGTCACACGAGTACCGCATGTTCATGCTAAACTGTAGATCCCTACCTAAACATAGGGCGGAGTTTGCACTACTGCTGGAAGAACGTTTGCCAGACATTGTCTTCCTGATGGAAACTTGGCTTGCCACAGATTCGGACCCTGCCCTGGTCACAGCCCTTCCCCCCGGCTTCCAAATCACTCGTCAGGACCATCCTGAGGGTAGAGGAGGAGGCTTAGCAATTATCTATAAAGATCAGTTCCTCTGCCGAGTTATCCCGGAAACTATCCCTGATTGCGAGAGCTTAGCCTTCAGTCTCGAACTCTCCCCTAACAACTGCTTCTCAGGAACTCTAATTTACCGCCCCCCAGGTCCCCCTAAGCAATTCCACAACCATCTTGCTGCGATTGTGGCTGAACGAGTTAGCACCTCTTCTAACTTCACCCTGCTAGGGGATCTTAACTTTCACTTTGACTCCGTAGCAGATCACACGGCAACCACACTTACAGACGACTTAGCAGCTCTGCAACTAATCCAATTTGTCAGTTCTCCAACCCACGTTAAGGGTCATTTGCTGGACCCAGTATTCAGCAACTGTGTAGATCTGGCAACTAGCCTACCAATCCCCCTCCCGTGGACTGACCATCTATTGGTTCCCTTCACCTGGACCACATCTAGGCCCTTAACCATCAGACCCACAGTAAGAATAGCCAGACCCTGGTCTCGCCTTCCAGTCGAAAAATGGACCACCAAACTGGCTAGCAGCCTTCCTCTCTACAATGAGGACCCCTGCCTAGCGAACCAGTCATACGAAGAATGGATCACTCAATCACTGGATTACTCTCTCCCCAAAAGAAAAACCACATTGAAACGTTCCCATATATCCGCTCTCTGGTACTCAGAGGCCCTTAGGGCAAAGAAACGCCAGTGTAGGAAAGCAGAAAGGAAATGGCATCTGGATTTCTCACCAGGGAAAAAATCTCAATACCGAAATTTAATCAAAGAGCATAAAGAAGAAATCAAAGTCACCCAAGCTGCACACTTCTCTAATAAAATTATTTTAGCCAAATCAAAACCCAGAGAAATTTTCCAGATTGTGAAAAATCTTACAAAGCTGCCACCTAGCCTGCTTGAGACCAAATCCACAGAACACTGTAACAAGATGGCAGACTTCTTCCACCAAAAAGTCAATAAAATCTATGAATCCTTCCCCTCCCTGGCTACCCCCCTCCCAGCCCGGACCAACACTACTCTGGCACACCCTTCATCTCAGCCTCTTCCCACACTGGACCACTTTCCCCCTCTCAACCTTGCGTCCCTGGTATCTGTGGCTCGGAAAGTTAAATCTGGTTCCCCTGATGACCCAGCCCTGCCAGACATTGTTATGTCAGCATCCCAGGTCATTTTTCCCATCATAATGGACCTCCTGAATTCCTCTATCACCTCTGGCACGGTCCCGCCTGAATGGAAACGGGCCATGGTCCGAGCCCTGCTAAAGAAACCCAGCTTGGACCCTTCAGACTTTAGCAACTACCGGCCAATCTCCCTACTCCCTTGGCTGAGTAAAGTCTTAGAGAGATACATCAACGGCCTACTGGTCGCTTACCTAGAAAACAACCAACTGTTAGACCCCACCCAGACAGGTTTCAGACCCAAACATGGAACTGAAACCGCCCTTCTCATGGTCACCGAGGAATCCAGAAACATCCTGGACCAAGGAGGATCAGTGGCAGTGATCCTCCTCGACCTCAGTGCGGCCTTTGACACGGTCAGCCATGACATTTTGCTGAATTGTCTGACTAGTATTGGTATCAAACACAAGGCATGGCTATGGTTCGAGTCCTTCTTGAAGGACAGATCCTTTCGGGTATTCGACGGCGAGTCAATGTCCACAAGCAGACCATTAAGATGCGGGGTCCCACAAGGTTCCTTATTAAGCCCTGCGCTCTTCCACATTTATATGAGGCCACTGGCTGAGGTTGTCCGTCCGTTTAGAGTTAAGATCATTTCCTATGCTGACGACACCCAGCTGGTGGTCTCATTGGCGCAGGAAGCCAATATGCCAATAGGAGGAGGGCTCAGAAAATGTCTAGAGGAGGTAAAGAGCTGGATGTCCTCCTCATCACTTAAACTAAACGGGGACAAGACAGAGCTGATGCTTCTGGGCCCCGCTGATCCTAGTTCTTTCAATGCTCTATGGCCACCCTGTCTGGGCACCCCCCCGGCACCTAAGGATAACATCAAGAGCCTTGGGGTGTGGCTGGACAGATCCCTTTCATTTGGCATTCAAGCTACCAAACTCTCGGCTACCTGCTTTGGCCTTCTTAGGATGCTTAAGAAAGTTCTTCATCTTTTACCCATGGAAGCTAAGCAGGTAGCCATCCAGGGTCTGATCCAGTCCCGCCTGGACTTTAACAACGCCCTCTACCTTGCTGCTCCAGATTATACACTGCGGAGACTTCAAACAGTGCAGAATTGTGCAGCTCGCACTCTACTTCAGCTCCCTCGTCGACAATCAGTTAGAGCTGGCTTGATCAGCCTACACTGGTTGCCAGTACGCCAAAGAATCCACTTCAAAGCCATGTGTATCGCCCACCAGGCTTTCTGGGACACAGGTCCTCCGATCACCCGCAACCTAGTCTCCCATTACCAACCAAGCAGAAACCTCCGCTCAAACCAGGCCTTTATGGCCACAGCACCCAGAATAAAAAAGGCCAGATCAGGTGGTAGGACCTTCACCCATAATGCTTCCAGGACGTGGAACGCCCTACCCCTTAATCTGAGAGCCAACCCCAATCTCTCCTCATTCCGGAAACAGCTCAAAACATTCCTTTTCAACTCCCCACAGTAATTCTCTGCTAGCCCTCCCGCTTCCGCCAATCACCTCTGCTGGCTCCTAGCGCTTGGACGCCCCCGGGCAGCAATCGCGCTCTACAAATCCACATACAAATACAAATACAAATACAGTTTTATTTTTTAGTAAATATAAGAATCAATGGCCCAGAAATGTAGGGAATCTTATCCCAGTGTTCTCTCATGTACCTGTGTCCTTGGTTGTTTTTCCTGCCCAGGTCCGCGATGCCTCATATGGCAGTACCAGGCAGGAAACCTTAATGATGGTCACCTTTTGCGTAATAGGGCATGGTGACTGTAGAGGTGAGCTGCAGGTCATCGATCTCAGTGGCGATGTCAGTTAAGGGTCCGCCTGGACAAACCCTGTGGTTTCCCGTACCTCTAAGTCTGGTGGGGAAAATGTGAGGGTGGCAGACAGGGCCTCTGATATTTTTGGTGGACGCCTCTCATCTGCTAGCTACTAAGTGAGCTTGATGAATGGGACGTATTATGCGTCCCAGACCAAATGCACTGCTGAATTTAGCCGAACTGGCAATCCTATGTTTCTTTTTTACACCACTTATACTTATTGTTTCATGTTTAGTCTCATCTCTTTTCTTTTGACTTTTTCGAATTAATAGTCCCCACTTGACTTAGCAAAGTCAAGCTCAAAGCTCAATTATTTCTCAGTGTTCGATGGGCAAAACACTGCAACCAAGCTGCACGCATATCGGAGTACGCGTAGATAAATGAAAGTGAAAACATTGAGAACAAGGTGTACACCCCCCCCCCCCCCAGTATCGTTTTAGCTACTAAGTGAGGCCATAAGTAACATGGAGTGTTTGATTACACTGCTGTGGCAGAATCATGTACTGTTGCAACCAGGAAATCAGCTTTGAAACTACAGGAATAATGTCTGAAGAAGAAAAGTTTTCCCAGTGGTCCTGGTACAGAATGGGTGTGGTGGGTGGGAATATCACCTTCTCTGCACAGCCGCAGTCTCTCTGTCTCTCCTCCTGGAAGCAGAAAGCACACAGGCTCCCCTAAAGCAATCATGACGCTGCTGTCACTAGCATGACAGCAGCGTCGTGATTGGTCTGAGCGCTGTGGTTCAGTGCTCAAGCAGGGACTGGGAGCCTTTACATGTTTTCCACCCAGGCTGTGCAATATAGCCAGATGGAGAACATGCTAAGTGTGCATGGCTGTTTGGCTGGACCAAGACGGCCGGCCAAATCACCATGCGCACTTATTTGCACCAACCACTCCTCCCCTGCTGGCTGTGACGACAGCCAAGCCCTGACCCAAAACAAGACTTTCCACTGCTGAAAAGCAGTGGGGGGACACTCCTCCGCCTGGGTGGAGGAGCCCTTGCTGAGCTTGCTAGGCCAGGGATGTTGCTGGAATCCAATTCCAGAAGCCTGGAGACCTCAAAGGGCCTTACCCCGAAGAGGATAGTCGGGTCAGAGGTAGTGTGACCAAGCAGCATTGATCCCATGCCCTCCTGTACCCCATGACCATGGCCGTGTCCTAGTGACTAGAGTCCCCTATACTAGTGTACGGTCTATCAGTGTTGCTCTACAGGTGGCCCATTCACCTCCTTGCACACTTTTAGTAAACAACTGGATAGTTCGGTGCACATGTGCACACAAAACCCTTCACTGAACTTGATTTATTTGTGCCTTGTTCTGTGCCACGCTCTAAGTACAATTTCTGGATAGATTACCAATAAGGGATCCCTGTAATTTAAATAGCGTGGTGGCTGCGGAAAAATAAATATGAATTAAGGTAGGCAGTTATGTGTAGTACCTCCCTACGGCCTTCATGTTAGCCACTTTCCTGGAATTGTGAGAAGGCGGGACAGCCCTGATTGTCAGTTCTGCTGACCAAGCAGTTTCAATCCTCTCTAGTGTCATGTGCAGTGAAGCATGGCTGGTGCACGGCAAAACCGTTTTGCTTTTCAGTCGACAGGTTTGTGCTGGTTTGTCAAATAAGCCTCTTATGTCTGTAATAAGTCCAATGCTGAGATTAGAAATGAATGAGGGCAAATCACAAAGAGTATATTTAGTACTATGCCTGCTATACTACTTCACGTACTCAAAAATGCAATTCACGGAGGTGCAGGCTTAGATCAATGTCCATTTCCGGACCTCCTTCTTATGCTCGGAGGTCTCCGCTGGGAGGGCACAGAGTTCTATACACATAGTCCTACATTTTAGGGGCTAATGTGGGAGCGACAAATGGGAATGGCTGGCATATGGATACAATACCCTAAAAAATCGGAGGAGGAAATTGAAATTTAAGAAGGAGTGCAGGGAGGGACATGCAAATTCAAAAGCACACCTACAAAAGGGTAAGCCCATTGCAATTCAGTAAAGATACAACCACGATTACTCCAGTAGACTATAACTCAAACAGGACCAAGTCTCCTGTAGCCAAGCTTTGGAATAAATCACACATTAGACATGGCCACCCAAAAACACTGCAAGAAAACCATATAGAAATTAAAGGTGGATAGAGAATAACGCTACCAGCATCAAGTTCAATATCTAAAATATGTAAATAATGTAAAGAAAGATAGCCATTGAACTTTAGATAATTGCAAACACCCATAAATAATCACATTGTATAAACTAAAAACATATTTACAAATGAAAATAATATTAATTTTGAAGACAAATAGTTTAGACATTTCATACACCCATACAAATCATTTTGTATTGATATAAACATAACAGATGCACCTACTTAGAAAATTACAAGTATGTACTTTTTTAATGAATTGAAAACATTGTTTTCCCTCATAAACATGAGATGACACACAACTGTAGCTGCTGCATTGCGCCACAATTTCTTGCAGCCCAAGGATGTAATGGCAGACCCTGGGAGGCTGTCGCTACTCATATTCTTCTAATAGGACTGCTTGTCAGGTTTGTATTATTGTCCTCAGGTGACGTTTGTTTCCCTATACATTTTCATTTGTAGTTTTATATAGCATCAGGTGATGATATTTGTGCCTACGCTATGTAGAACTACGTTTGTCAAATGTACACCTAAGATATGCCTATAAAAATAGTAGTAACTTCACTGTAGTATTGTCAACTGCACATGCCTCCAGCCATATAATCCTGCTTTTTAGTTGTACATTTACACTTGGAGTTTTTGAATTGCATGCAGGTGGAGATTTACAGCCAGCCTCAGATGCAGAGCCAGCCTCTGTCCCCATATTTACCAATTGGGGCACACCAGTAGGTGAGGGGGGGTAAACACTGACACAGACACCAAAATAGTGTGATAAAGGCCGCTCTATTGGAATCAGGTGCACCTACAACAATGTCCCACCTGGTCTGTGCCGAACAAAGCTACTGCTCACTAAATAACAACTGCATGACAGCCCCCCACCCCCACCCCTAAAGTTAACCCCAACATTGCAACTGAAAATACCACACATGCGCTCCGCAACCTACCCCCGACTGAATGCCACAGTGACCTCCATGACCTCACCCCCGCCTATCATACAGTCCTAGGCCTCCAGCAAATCCACCCTATCTCCTTAGGAAAGCGCCCCCAGTAACCGCACCTGTTCCAGCGACACCACAACTTTAAACACCCTAAACCAGTGCACCATCGACCAACAAAACCCCTCAGAACCAGGACCACCCCGCAACACAAACCCAGTGGGAAAATTACAGGGAGGGAGGGAAGGACCACAAAACTGCCTAGGGACCCCTGACTGCTGTGTCACTGCACCACAAACAGTGTGCAGTGACATAAAATGGCCGTAAAAATAGGGGACAAGCCCAAAGTAGCCCAACCAGCCCAACCAGCCCAAGCAGCCCTAGCTACGGAGAGCCCCGGGTGTCAATCTTCCTCCCCCCCTCCCCTGGTGCCACAAACTTCCCCGGCGGGAGAGCCTCCCGCTGGTCGGCCACCCCCCCAAATCCCCATTGGGGCACACCAGTAGGTGAGGGGGGGGAAAGCACTGACAGAGACACCAAAATAGAGTGATAAAGGCCGCTTTATTGGAATCAGGTGCACCTACAACAATGTCCCACCTGGCCTGTGCCGAACAAAACTACTGCTCACTAAATAACAACTGCCTGACAGCCCCCCACCCCACCCCTAAAGTTAACCCCAACATTGCAACTGAAAATACCACACATCCTCTCAGCAACCTACCCCCCGACTGAATGCCACAGTGACCTCCATGACGTCACCCCCGCCTACCAGACAGTCCCAGGCCCCCAGCAAATCCACCCTATCTCCTTAGGAAAGCGCCACTCGAAAATCGCTAACGACTTTCGACCCCCCCCCCTAGGTCTCCTGCCTTCTGGGATACCTGAGCACCGCCAACGCCCCATCCAAAGCCTCCTTCAACTGGACGATGTACAATTCCATGCCATACCTGGACAGGTGAACCCCATCCTCCCTGAAAAAATAGACCGCGCCATAGCGCAACTCCGGGTGCTCTATCCTCCCCACCCCCTCCCTGGCACAAAATTCCCTCATCTCCCGATTAATCTTCCTCCGTGCCCTGTCTATGGCTCCTGGGCGCTCCGCTCCCCTCCAAACCCGCCTGGGAATAAACTCGGACCAGATAACATGACAGCCAGCCCATTGCTTCTTAATTTTCCTCAGGCCCCTCTTCATTTGCTTGAGCAACGCCAGCCCCTTGCACTGCACCAAATCGTTTTCGCCCTGATGAATCACCACCACATCCGGGCACACCCCCCCTCACCACCGTGTTCAACAAGGGAAACAACTCATGCCATCGCCTACCCCCTTTTCCTCTCCAAAGACAACGGTACAGCCCTGCATCCAATCCCAAATTGAGTGTCCGATGCCTGTCCCACTCCGCCTGTTCTGCCCTCTTGACGAATGAGTGTCCCACAATATATACATTCAAAACAGCCACCTCCAGCCCCGCCACAGCACCTGTAAAGACACACATATCAAAATCGGGATTCACTGTTACAAAACCCCATCCGCCTCCCTCAACCGCACATACGTCCGGTAACAATCCGACTTCCACCGTCCCAGCCTCTGTATCTCCTCCTTACCCCAACCCCTCCGTGCCGCCTCCGCTGCTGCCCCGATCCGGAAGGAATGCGTCCCAAAAGCCAGCGGGTCCTCACCCATGTACCGCAGGGCGCGCCGCAGAACCCACAAAGCCTGAGCCGCTGTCACTCCGTCACCCCCACCTCGACCAAAAACCTCCCCCTCCTTCTCGCCGCGGCCTGCCATCAACCTCCTCCCCCACGCCGCCGGGCACACCCCCTCCCTGCCGCCTGGGCCCAGTACCACCCAAGTCCCGACCCCTGCTGATCCGTCTTCGAGCGACGCAAACGCACCGCCACCTCCTGTGCTCGCAACTCCACATCCTCCCACAGCACCCCCCGCCTCCCCTTTGCGCCCAGCAACTCCGACACCTGAAACGGTCCGAAGAACAGCCAGGACATCAGGGTAGAAAAGCCCACCGCCTCGTACTCATCCCTGAACACCGCCGGGAGCGCGCCAAGGACTCCTTCCAGCAACTCCACCGTGATGGGACGTCGCAGCCGCACCTTCGCACCCCTCTCTCTCGCCCACCCCTCCAGCAGCCGGGTCCCCAATTCCTCCCACGCTTTCTCGTATGCCTTCCACGTTGACACCGCTACCAACGCCTTCACCAACTGAAAGACCCGGCCTCGTCCACTGACCACAGATCCTCCGGCACCGGCGTCCTGACTTCCTCCGCCGCCGTGGCTAGCCCATGGAACCTCTCCCACCGTGAACGAGACAAAGCATCCGCAATGTCATTGTCCACACCTGGGACGTGGCGCGCCTGAAACAGGATGTCATTCTCTAAGCAACAAAAACAAACACCCTCATCAACTTCAGCACCTGCGGGTCCCGGGCCGACTGCCTGTTTACCACCTGCACGACGGCCATGTTGTCCACTCGAAACAGCACGCGCTTGTGCGCCAGCACCCCCGACCACACCGTGACCGCCACCACCAACGGGAACAACTCCAAAAACGCGATGCTCCTCCCGCCTGCCTGCCAGTGCTCTGGCCACTGCTCCACACACCATTTCCCCTCCCAATACAGACGGAAACCGCCGCCGCCCGCCACATCCGAGTACATGATGACGTCCCACTCCCAGTCCTCCGCCGGCGCCATGGGTACTCCATTGAACCGTTCCAAGAACGCCCGCCACATGCGCAGATCCTCCTTCATTCCCGCAGAGAGGCGCACATGGTGATGAGGCAAGGTCAAACCGGACAACGCCAAACCCAAACGCCGGCAAAACGTTCGGCTCGCCCGCACCACGCGACAAGCAAAATTAAAATGCCCCAACAGCACCTGCACCTCTCTCACCGTCACCTTCCTTTTTGCCAACATCCCATCCACCAGAACCAACATCGCTGACCTCTTGTCTTCCGGTAGGCGCGCTTCCATGGCGACCGAGTCGAGCTCGATACCAAGAAAGGACAACACCGTACTGGGACCGCACGTCTTCTCTGGCACCAGGGGAACCCCAAATTCCCCCATCAACCCGGCCAAACCATCCAGCTGCCGCTGACAGTCCGCCGCACCGGGCCACCCCATCAGGAAAAAATCATCCAGATAGTGCTTCACTGACTCCGAGCCTGTGCGCCTGGAAAAAACCCACTGCAGGAATGAACTGAAACGCTCAAATAGCACGCACGAAATGGAGCACCCCATCGGCAGCGCCTTATCCACAAATATGAGTCCCGGGAACTGGATCCCCAACAACTGGTGATCCGCCGGGTGCACCGGAAGGAGTCGGAAAGCCGGCTTGACATCGCATTTTGCCATCAGCTCGCCCCTTCCCGCCGCCGAGACGAGCCTCCGCACCACGTCCACCGACGAGTAAGTCACCGACGCCAATTCTGCCGAAATGTAGGCATTGACCGACTCCCCTTCCAGCCAAGACAAGTGCTGTATCAGTCGGAACTGCCCCTCCTCCTTCTTGGGCACCACCCCGATGGGGGAGATGATCAAGCCCCGCAACGGCGGTTCCGTGAAAGGGCCCACCATCCGACCTTCTCTGACCTCTTTGAACAGTTTCTCTCTCACAATGCCCTTGTGCCCGTTCACTGACTTCAGATTGTCCGCCCAGCGAGCAATCCGAGGGCCCTCATAGCCCAGCCGAAACCCCTCCCGGATATGCCGCCAGCCAGGGCTCCATCCGCTCGATCCTAACCGGCGTACGAGCCTTTGCCCAAAGCTCCGGCTCCCCCCTCTGCCTCCTCCCTCCCACCACCCTGTCCCCCTCTGGTTGGAGCACCTCCCTGCGCAGGCTGCTGCCCCGCTGGGCCCCCGAACCCCCGACAACGCAGCACTGGGTGCCGTCATCCGCATGTCGAGCACTCGTGCCGGAAACGGCATGCTGCCCGCCCGCAGGCTCCTCTATTGAAGTCCCAGCAGGCCCCGACTGTGGCCTGGCCGCCAGAGTCTCCCTGCCCCACCCCCCCACAGGTGGGGTGGGCTGCAAAGGGGGGCGGCACCAGCAGAAAACCGCTTGCCGTGTAAATGGTGCGGCCAAACTTTGCCCCGCCCATCGTCTGCTGGTACAGATCCGAATCCAGCTCCCCCCATTGCGCTTCTGGGTCCGCCGCCATGCGCGCCCAGAATTCCTCGTCGTAGTGTGACCACGCGAACCCGCCGTAAGTCACCTGTGCCCTCCGCACCACATCCATGTATTTGAAAAGCGCAACGGACCGGTCCGGAAACTTCTCGCAATACACGCTCGCGTATATGAGGAAAGCCGCTGACCAGTTGTCTAGCGTCAGGGGCACCTTTGGGCGCCTAGCTAACTCCTGCTCTTCCTCCTTTGACCCCTCCTTGGACGTCAACTCCCTGTGGAGAAGCTTCAAAATGTCAATGTACTCCCCTTTCCAGATCTTTTCCTTCATCGCCGCCGAAAGGTGTGCCCCCAGCAGCTTAGTCAGCCCCATGTACGGTAACTTACGCACCGGCACCACACAACTCTCCTTCCCCCCGCCCACCGGCTCCTTCTCTCCAACCGCTGCCGACCCTCCGCCCGCGCTTGACCCGTCTCCACCCGTCGCCGCGCCGTCTGTGCCCACCCCAGCGTCCTGCACGTACCGTTCTCGCACCAGCCACCATCCCTCTTCCCCTTCGCCTCCAGTCCGCACCGAAAAATGCACACAGCGCCGCTTGCCACTCCCCGCTCCATCTCCCGCCTTACCTGGCGGCAAGGTCGGCGTCCTTGCCGGATCCCGCCGCCTAACCAGTGGAGCTGAGGGGGCCGTCACTCTGGGCACTTCGCGCCTTGCCGGCACCTGTAATACACTGCTAACAACATTACAAGGCCCCCCGTCCTCCCGAATCTCTCCTTCCTCCCCCGACTCTCCATCAGCCGGCTCCACACCACCCCGGCCCCCCACTTGGGGTTCCAGCCAGCTCAAACCCGCTCTCTCACGACACACCCGCATCAAATCCACCTGTTGGACAGGCCGCGTGAAAGGGCCGCTCCCTCCCCGCAGGATAAGGCCCGGACGCCGGCTCTCCCTGTATCCCCAGAAGGAACCATCCCGGCAACCCACCGAGGCAACCCGCAACCCGTCCCCAACGGGACGCCTGCTCCCGAACACCCCAGCATCGGCTGGCCCGGGCCCCCATCAGCACCATTGCCCTGGCCCAGCCGCCATCTTTGGGCACTGCATCACGAGGCCGCGTGGCCTCGGCGTGACCCCAACCCTGGGCCTGGCCAGGCCCCGACATCGAGGCACCACCATCCACCCAGGAGGTGAAGAGACCACTTGGCAGGTCAATGGGAGAAAGGAGTGTCGATGGCTCTCCTTGTGAACCATCGCTCTGGCCTGCTGGCGCTGCCGCGGCCCGCCTTGTGAACCATCGCTCTAGCCTGCCGGCGCTGCCGCGGCCCCTCTGCAACGTAAACCTTCATCCTAGCCTGCTGGCGCTGCCGCGGCCCTCCTCGTGGTAAAGCATCCATCCTGGCCTGCTGGCGCTGCCGCGGCCCTTCTTGCCAAGAACTATCATCCTAGCCTGCTGGCGCTGCCGCGGCCCTCCTTGCTGAGAACTATCGTCCTAGCCTGCTGGCGCTGCCGCAGCCCGACCTTGCAGACCCCTGAGCTCGAGGATTGTGAGCTCCTTCTTGCCGCCCCTGTACCGGACCGGTACCAAGACTGTCCCGCTACACCTTACCCCACAGAGACTAGAATTGGGAGAACCTTGTGTCCTGACCCCACTGTATCGTTGATAACCTTGCCTCAAGAACCTTATATAAAGTGTGTAGATCTCATCCTTGTGTGGTGTCCATTTGTGGGGGGGAAGTTACTTGTCTGTACGATCGCCGGAGATGGCCCTCACCGGAGGCCTCTCCCCCCTGTGCTCGGCCGACCCTCCAGGTCCCCGTCTAACATTGGTGGCCAGCGGTGCGATCCGAACCTACGCGTAATCGTACAGATAGTAACTCACCCCACCACTCAACCACAATGACAACAAAAGAGAGCGGAACCACAGAAAATTTCCAGATGGAGAAACTAGAAGAGTACAACCACAGAGAACTAAAACAATTCTGCATAGAACTAGGCATTGCTACCACAGGACTGAGCACGGAAGAAGACTTCAAAAAAGCCCTGGAATCTTGGGCAGAGACGGGTACGGCCGTACCCCAAAACCAAAGCCTCGAGGCACCGGAAACGAGCACCACTCCGACGGAAGAAAGAAGATCGGGTCTCTCCCCGGAGGAGATCCGAGAACGGGAAAAAAGCAGGCTCCATGAATTAGAACTGGCTCGACTTCGGTTAGATGGAGAACTGAAATTGGCGGAACAAAAAATAACTTTGGAACACCTGCGGCTCCGAGAGGAGCGAGAAGAGAAACAAAGACAGAGAGAATTAGAAGAGAAAAAGCTAGCCTACGAACATGAGCGCAACCTGAAAGAAATAGAGCTTCGGAAACAGAACAAAGATCTCGGGGTTCCCGAGCGCCCGAACACTCCTGCCACTACAGACCCTAAAGTCCACATCCCCAAGGATGTCGTCAGAGAGTATTACCGGAACGATGATATCCAGCAATGGTTCAAAGCCTATGAAGTAGCCATGATCTCCTACCGGATTCCCCGGAGCGACTGGGGAGCCGGGCTATGGGGGAGGTTCGTCAACGAAGGGCGAGACGCCCTGCTGCAACTCCCGGACCATCAGATGACATCCTACGACCACATGAAAGCCGCCCTCCTCACTCGATACAGACTCACGCCCGAAATGTACCGCCAGCGGTTTCGCGACTGCAAACGGATCCCGGGTACGACTTGGGTGGAGTACGTGAACTTCTTCAGCCGAGCCTTCGAGGGGTGGATCAAGGGCAGCAAGGTGACCACTTACGAGCAACTCTTTGATCTTATTGTGTGGGAGCACCTTTCTAACAATTGCTTCGTTGAGCTCAGGCAGCACCTCCTCGACAGTAAACTGACTGAACCTCGGCAACTCGCCGCCGAAGCTGACCGATGGGAAAGCACCCGAGTTGCCCGAAACGGACCCAGCGAACCGAACAGAACCACCCAAGGACCCCATCGCCCTCGAGGGGGAGGAGGAGGCCAGGGTCGGGCAGAGACGCCGTCCCGGTGGCTCCCGCCAGCAACGCCCCGGCCCCGGCCGGCAGGGGAAACCCCCCGATGCGTCCAGGTTTCCGGGCCAACGTTACCTGCCACCGATGCCAGCGACCCGGCCACTACGCCAATGATCCTAATTGCCCGAAGAACCAGAACCCTATGCCCCGCCAGGTCGCTGCCGCCGCCCTGGGGGAAGAGCAAACCCCAGAAGACCCTGAGGAGTACGAGGCCGACCAGCCCGAGTGGGAACCAGCCGCCATGTCCCTGGTCTGCCTAGGGGAAAGAGCCATGATCCCGCGGGCCCCCCTACCCGCCAACACGCAGAAATACAGCCAGTGGGTCAACATTAATGGGCGCCGGGCTGAAGCCCTACGCGACACCGGGGCCAGTGTGACCGCAGTCCGCTGTCATCTGGTGACCCCGGACCAGATCTTGCCAAACATCCTTTGCCCCGTCCGGTCAGCCGACAACTCAGAAAGCCTGTGTCGGATGGCCTGCGTCCCCTTCGAGTGGGGAGGAGTGTCCGGAATGCTGAAAGTAACTGTCCGCGATGATGCACCCGTGGACTGCCTCCTGGGGAACGACCTCGAAAGTTCCCCCTGGGCAGCCGTCGAAAGAAGAGAGCACCTGGGGATGTTGGGCCTCCCTGAATGGGCCTGCGTAACGACCCGGTCCATGGCCGCCCGCGCCATTCCCAGTCCCGAAGAACCTGAATGGCCAGAGCCTCCTCCCCCGATCGTCCCAGAGGTAGCCACCCTAAGAGCCAGTCCTCCAGAACAGAACGAAGAAGGGCCCGATCGGCTCCAGGACCTCCCCGAACTGGCCCAGTGGCGTCAAGAGGGTGGTCCCACCCAGGAACAATTCCGACAGGAGCAGAGAACATGTCCCTCCCTTGAGGGACTCCGGCAGCAAGCCCTCGCCCAGAGCGCAGGAGACACCTCAGGGGCCCACTGGATTTATTGGGACCATGACCTGCTCTACAGTGAGCAAAGAATTGCTGAGCTGGGGGCCAGTCGGGTGCTGGTGGTACCCCTCCCCTTCAGAGACTTCCTTTTGAACTTGGCACACGATGTCCCCCTCGCTGGACACCTGGGGCAAGACAAAACATACAACCGCCTGGTAACCCACTTCTACTGGCCCAAAATGCGAAATGATGTCTCCAACCACTGCCGGGCCTGCCCCACCTGCCAGGCCAGCGGGAAGAGCGGCCGAAAGATCAAAGCACCCTTGCATTCTTTCCCGTCGTCACCACCCCGTTCGAACGGGTGGGAATAGACATTGTGGGGCCCCTGGACCCTCGAACGGCACAAGGGCACCGGTTCATCCTGGTCCTGGTGGACCACGCCACCCGCTATCCCGAGGCCATTCCTCTTCGGACCGTGACAGCGCCCGTGGTAGGCCGAGCCCTGATGGGGATCTTCTCTCGAGTGGGCTTCCCCCGGGAGGTCGTCAGCGACAGGGGCACGAACTTTATCTCGAAGTACATGAGGTCTCTCTGGCAACAGTGCGGGGTCACCTACAGATTCACGACCCCTTATCACCCGCAAGGAAATGGACTGGTCGAGCGGTTTAACCGCACTCTCAAGGGAATGATCATGGGCTTAGAAGAACCCCTACGTCGCCAATGGGACGTGCTGCTCCCATGCCTCCTATTCGCCTATCGAGAAGTCCCCCAGAAATCCCTAGGCTTCAGCCCCTTTGAGCTCCTGTACGTACACCCCGTCCGGGGTCCCCTCAGCCTGGTCAAGGAAGGATGGGAGATGGCCCCCCAGAAGACTCCTCCAGATGTATATAAGTATCTCCTGACCCTCCGCAACCAGACCCGGCGATTCAGGGAGCTAGCCAAAGCCAACCTTGAAGCCAGCCAGGAGGACATGAAGAAATGGTATGATCAGCATGCCTCCTCCATCGAGTTCGAACCGGGACAACAAGTCTGGGTAATGTCTCCGGTCGAACCCTGTGCCCTACAGGACAAATGGACAGGACCCTTCAAGGTGATAGAGCGCAAGGGCCCCGTCACCTACCTAATCGACATGGAATCCTCCCGGAATCCCCTACGAGTCCTCCACGCCAACAGACTCAAACCCGACTTCGTACGCTCGGAACTCAGCCTACTGATGGCGACAGATAGTGGGACGGAGGAAGACTCCGAGCCCCTCCCTGGCCTACTGAGGACCCGTGAACAGGATGGCTCAGTGGAAGGGGTCAGACTCTCCGATGCTTTGTCCCCGGAGCAACGCCAAGACTGTCGAGCTCTCCTGCTATAATTTGCAAACCTGTTCTCCCTCACCCCCGGGGTCACCCCCTGGTGCCTTCACGACGTGGACACCGGGGATAGTCCACCTATTCGACACAGGGCGTACCGGGTGCCAGATCGGGTGCGCACCTGCATCCAGAACGAAGTCACCAAGATGCTGGCTCTGGGAGTAATCGAGCCATCCGACAGCCCCTGGGCCAGCCCAGTCGTACTGGTCCCCAAGGCTGCCACCCCGGGCGTTGCCCCCGAGCTCCGGTTCTGTGTGGACTATCGGGGCCTGAACGCCGTTACCAGAACTGACGCTCACCCTATCCCCCGGGCAGATGAGCTAGTTGACCGCATGGGGGCCGCCCGCTACCTGAGCATCTTCGATCTAACAGCGGGCTACTGGCAAATCGGCCTCAGCCCCAGGGCCCAAGAACGATCCGCCTTCTCCACCCCGGATGGCCACTACCACTTCAAAGTGATGCCATTCGGCATGAAAAACGCTCCCGCTACCTTCCAACGACTCGTGAACCAGGTACTGGCGGGCCTCGAAGAATTCAGCGCTGCCTACCTGGACGATATTGCTGTGTACAGTCGCCACTGGGCAGACCACCTCCACCACCTCCGAGAAGTCCTGCAGGCCCTCCAGCGGGCCGGCCTCACCATCAAAGCCAGCAAATGCCAGATTGGCCAGGGGTCCGTGACCTACCTCGGACACCAAGTGGGGAGAGGTCTGGTGCCCCCCTTCAGCTCAAGATCGCTGCCATCCAGTCCTGGCAACCACCTGTCACCCAAACCGAGGTCCGAATCTTCCTGGGGCTCACCGGATACTACCGGCGGTTTGTGAAGGACAATGGCAGCATTGTGGGGCCTCTCACTGAACTCACTTCCAAGAAAAACCCCAAAACAGTCAAATGGACTCCGGACTGTCAAGCGGCCTTTGAGAAGTTGAAGGCCGCCATGTGCACCGCCCCCGTGCTCCAGGCCCCCGACTACAGCCGGGAATTCATAGTCCAGACGGACGCCTCAGATCATGGCGTTGGGGCTGTCCTCTCTCAACTCAACGCCGAGGGAGTCGATCAGCCAGTGGCCTTCATCAGCCGACGCCTGCTGGCTCGAGAACAGCGCTGGAGCACCATCGAGCGGGAGGCCTTCGCAGTGGTATGGGCCCTCAAGAAACTCCGGCCCTACCTCTTCGGTACCCATTTCAGGGTACAGACAGACCACCGACCCCTGCAATGGCTGATGCAAATGCGGGGGGAGAACCCAAAACTGTTGCGATGGTCTATCTCCTTGCAGGGGATGGACTTCACTGTGGAGCATCGTCCTGGCCAGGACCACGCCAACGCGGACGGCCTGTCACGCTTTTTCCGCCTCGGCGAGGAGAGTACCCAAGAGGATGGGTGACTCTCCCTGCCTTCAGCTGGGGGGGATGCATGTTGGACAGGCCGCGTGAAAGGGCCGCTCCCTCCCCGCAGGATAAGGCCCAGACGCCGGCTCTCCCTGTATCCCCAGAAGGAACCCTCCCGGCAACCCACCGAGGCAACCCGCAACCCGTCCCCAACGGGACGCCTGCTCCCGAACACCCCAGCATCGGCTGGCCCGGGCCCCCATCAGCACCATCGCCCCGGCCCAGCCGCCATCTTTGGACACTGCATCACGAGGCCGCGTGGCCTCGGCGCCACCCCAACCCTGGGCCTGGCCAGGCCCCAACATCGAGGCACCACCATCCACCCAGGAGGTGAAGAGACCACTTGGCAGGTCAATGGGAGAAAGGAGTGTCGATGGCTCTCCCCCGCCAGGTGCCGATCGCCCCCGGCCTCCCCGGGCGCTGGCTCCACCCCCCTGCTGGGTGTCTGGACTCCCTCATCCCGCACCTCCCGACCTCCAAGGGCGAGGGTCCGGACATCAAAGGAGACCAGACCTATAACTGGGGCAGCTCCAGAGCAGGAAGGCAGTTGTATCCTGGAGTCGAGAGACACCTTGAAGAACTCATCCTTGACGGACTGCTGGCGCTGCCGCAGCCCTGCCTTGTGAACCATCTCCGAAGCCTGCTGGCGCTGCCGCGGCCCTCTGCAACGTGCACCTTCGTCCTAGCCTGCTGGCGCTGCCGCGGCCCTCCTTGTGAACCATCGTCCTAGCCTGCTGGCGCTGCCGCGGCCCTCCTTGTGAACCATCGCTCTGGCCTGCTGGCGCCGCCGCGGCCCGCCTTGTGAACCATCGCTCTAGCCTGCCGGCGCTGCCGCGGCCCCTCTGCAACGTGAACCTTCATCCTAGCCTGCTGGCGCTGCCGCGGCCCTCCTCATGGTAAAGCATCCATCCTGGCCTGCTGGCGCTGCCGCGGCCCTCCTTGCCGAGAACTATCATCCTAGCCTACATGCGCTGCCGCGGCCCTCCTTGCCGAGAACTATCGTCCTAGCCTGCTGGCGCTGCCGCAGCCCGACCTTGCAGACCCCTGAGCTCGAGGATTGTGAGCTCCTTCTTGCCGCCCCTGTACCGGACCGGTACCAAGACTGTCCCGCTGCCCCTTACCCCACAGAGACTAGAATTGGGAGGACCCTCGTGTCCTGACCCCACTGTATCGTTGATAACCTTGCCTCAAGAACCTTATATAAAGTGTGTAGATCTCATCCTTGTGTGGTGTCCATTTGTGGGGGGGAAGTTACTTGTCTGTACGATCGCCGGAGACGGCCCTCACCGGAGGCCTCTCCCCCCCCTGTGCTCGGCCGACCCTCCAGGTCCCCGTCTAACACCACCAAGTCCACACTCCCACTCCCATCCGCCACACTCGCAGTCCAATCAGAAGTATGCGCATCCATCCTCACTCCTCCATCCCCGGCGGCCGTAACGACCCTTCGGGGAGGGGCCGGCGGAGACGAATCCCGCCTCCATTCGCTGCGGTCATGAGCCAGGTCCCTCGCTGGAGCTCGGCCGCCCGCACCAGACAGAGCCGGCCCGTCCTCTCGGTGGGTTGGAGCCGCATGCTGCTCACCCGAGCGCCTCGCAAACAGCTCCTGCTAAGGAAAAAAGGTGGAGTCCAGCATGCCAGGGTGAAAACACCCCCCTTCCCCTCCCATGCGCCGCCCCCTCCCCCGCTCCCCCATCCCAGTGCCGCCCCCCGTCCCCATCCTGCCGAGTGACCTCCGCACCGCGACGGGATCCCCCCGCCATCCAGGCCCCAACCCCCCTCCCAATCCCAGCCCCCCGGCCCTCCCCACCCCCTGAAACGCCAACTCGGCCCTGAACCCCCCCACGCCCCACTCCCCAGGCCCCCCTGCCGCACCCCCGCTCCCCACCCCATCGCCGTAACTCCCCCCTGGCCTGCCACTTCCCCCCACGCCCCCACTCCGCCCTGCCTCCCCTCCACTAGCCCAACCAGAAGGCCCAACCCTCCCGCCCGCCCGCCGCTCCTCCGCCTCCGTGCACCCTCCCCAGGCACCCCTGGCCTGCCACACCCCTCTGCACGGCCTCCACCCCCCACACCCCCGCTGCCCCGGCGACGCCTGCCTGCTCAGACCTACCATGCCCCCACCCTCCTTCGATGAAGATGAACTCCAATCCAGCTCTGTGTCCGCCCCCCCTCCCCCCTCCACATCAGTATCCTCAATCAATAGCGAGGAAACCGCCCCCTCGCACCCCCATCCCCCCCCAGCAACCCACCCTGCTCCTCGCGCCTCGGCCCCGCTCCCCCTCCCGCGCCTCCCCTCCACAACAGCTGCCCCCTCACCACCCTCAGCCCCCCGGCCCCCCACCCCACTCCCCCCACCCTCCACCGGCGCCACCACCTGAGCCCCCGCATCTGCCCCCACCCCCCCTGCTCTCCCAGCTCTGCCACTGCCTCGCGGGCTGCCCCTCCCCCCACCCGACCCCCCCAGCACCTCCCCCCATCTCCTCCACGAATTTGAGCGCCCGCTTCTTTCCCCTCCGCCCGGCCCTCTTTTCACCTCCCTTTGCCTTCGCCCGCGGCGCTGCATCCTTGCGATGACCCCTGCCCTTTGCCCCTCCGCCTCCCCTCCCGCCTCGCTGAGCCGGCCGCGGCCGTGACCGCGGCGGATTACACGCCACCACAGCTGCAGCGGCGCCGTTGGCAGCGCGCCGCTGCGGCCTTACCTGGAGGTCGGGCCGCACGATGCCCCTGCGGCCCACCTCGCCTAACAGCCGCAAAGCCTCGGCCACCCGTGGATCCGAACACACCGCCATCCCGCAAAAGCAACCACCGCCTGGGCACCAAAACACCGCGCACGACCACGCTGACAGAAACGCCCACAGCGACAATCACCACAAAACTGCCTACGAACCCCTGGCTGCTGTGTCACTGTACCACAAACAGTGTGCAGTGACACAAAATGGCCGTATAAATAGGGGACAAGCCCAAACAAGCCCAAAGGAGCCCAACCAGCCCAAGCAGCCCCAGCTACGGAGAGCTCCGGGTGTCAATCTTCCCCCCCCCCCCCTGGTGCCCCAAACTTCCAGGGGGGGGGGGGCAGAGCCTCCCGCTGGTCGGCCACCCCCCAAATCCCCATTGTGAATTGGATACGTCTTTAAAAATGTGCACCGCACACCTTCTGATTATATGAACAGTTCAACTGCAGACATTATATGTGTTCAACTACAAATTACATTTGTGAAAATTTGTTTCTGATCGTCTGTTTTTGGGCATGAACAAAGTGTTCAAATATTTTCAAGCGCATCATTTTTTTTGTGGCATTATTTAAACAATACCCTTGTAGTCAATTTGACAGTCAATAAGGATGGGCGACAATTTCCCCACCCGTGGCAGTCACCACCTATCACCACCCTTGCACCCCCCAAGCGAGTTTGGTTGTAATCACAAAGCGGTGCACCATATACAATGAGTTCTGCATCTGCCCCCACCTGCACTTTGATACTTTTAGAGTTTAAGCAAGTCTGGGCAGGGGGACGGCACTCAGATTAAGATTCACATTGTGCTGGTCATTTCCAGTTGGCACTTGGAAGGAGCCTAAGCCAGAAAGAATACTTCCCACCCGCCCGGGTAGAATTGTTTGTACAATGAGAGCTCTGCTAGTGGTTTGCACTGGGTCTGCAAAGCATATTAATATATAAATAGACATAATTTAGTGTAGTTTGTGACATTATTTTATTTACCTCTCAAAATTGTTCTCTTTATATTTATACATGAGATTAGATATGTTTGTATTACACATATTTTTCTGTTCATTGTAATACTAAATGTTCTCTAAATGTTGCAATCAGAGTCTATGCCTTAATAGAAATGCAAGCAGGGTCTGTGGGCAGAAGAGCATTACCGCCTATTTTTGGACTCTAAACTCTGAATTGCATAAGCACAGCCAGCTCATTCTGTGCTAGGGTAGCAGCGGGCGCCATTTATCTATCAAGAAACCTGTGACTCTGTAGTTGCTGTAATTACAGAGCAATTTATGGTAACCATAGAAACTAAAGTCATACACTCGTTCACTGCATTCACATTTTAAGTGAAATCCAACCATATGATACGCATTAGGACAAATTTGTTAACCACTAAACCCATTTGGAATGACACCATTTTCCATTAAGTGTATCTAAACAACTTTATCACCGGATGTCATTTAACCGTGTGTCAACCTGTCCATTCTCTGTGCAATTTGAAAATAGCTAACCAAGGTATCGCCATACAATCAAAAGTAAACATATTTTAACGTGCCCAAGAAACGCATGTTCAGGCTGGAGGCACCCATGCCCCTCTCTGAAGCACAGAAGCAAACATTATCTATAGAATAACTTTGGAGTGACTTCTGAACTTATATTTAATATGCTTGCCTGGTGTATGGAACAACATGCAATTATCATATCTCAAAAGACCTCTGTGTATCCAGGGAACATTGTTTCCTCATTTTACTGTTGAGAAGGGTGAGGTGAGTGATTGCAAGCCCCTTTTATGCTCATTGGGGGAAAAGGTAGTGGGGCACTTGTGGGTACTGATTGGCTAAGTAGCGCCTGTTGTGATCAGGTGAACAGGGGTGCCGCATACAGGTGGTTATTCCTGGGCAGCACTCTTGTGGCGGATTGACCACAGATCCTCAGTATGGGAGCGCACACCTGTACCACTTGTCCAGAGAAGGGAAGGGGTGGAGGGTTGACTGACTAACTATAGGACTGTGCTGGTTGGGAAGGGGGATCTCTAGGAGCGTGAACTCCTGTAACTCCACACAAATTCTAGTAATCTCATTACCTGGAATGCCTGGCACCTGGAATGGTGATGGGGCACAGGAGGGCCTGGGACCAATGCAGCTTGCCTACGCCATCTTAGATCCAGATCTCCCCTTTGGGGTAAGAGCGCTGTGGTCTCCAGGCTTCTGGCATGGAAATCTCCAACATCCCTGACCCCCCCTGCTCACCCCCCAAGCAAAGCAGGCTGTTCTTCTTCAGGGCATTATTCCCGTCCTTTAAAATCTGATTTCCTTGTTACTTCTGTACTGGAATATCCGGCTAACTAAATGACTGCCTGGCTGGAGACGTTTTCCTGACTTCTTTGCTCCCTGTTGGCTGTTCGGGAACTCCAAGTTCCAGGAGCACTTACCCAAAGAGGAAGGGGGTGGAGGAGGACACAGCTGCAAGCGCTTTATAGCGGCATCATATGCCCCACAATTCAGAACGCGCCCTGGCCAAGGGCAGGTACGTCCACGCCCTGAGGAGGCTGAGCTGGGACACCCCTCTCTGTTTTGTCATTAAGGAATTGTGTGGCTTTTTGTAAGTAGCTTTTTAATTACCCTGCACTGGTACACTTTCATTGGGTATTTCGCCGGCCCAATGTTAAAGAATAATCTTTTGGGGACCTTCCTGCTACCACCCCACTAGGGAAATATACCTCTGTTGGGGAAACATCACTTACAACGCAACTTTTACAACGACATACCATTACAACGCAACTTTTACAACGCAAAAACTTTTACAACGCATGTATTTACAACGAATGTTTTTACAACGCAGGTACCTTTACAACGCATACCATTACAACATAAGTATTGGTAAGGATATAATTATATTTTAAATGTTATATGTTTGGGGTAAAGGGGTATTTTTAGGGTTCAGGGTCAGTTTTGGGTTTTTGGGTAAAGGGATATTTTTGGGGTTCAGGGTCAGTTTTTAGTTTTTGGGTAAAGGGGTATTTTTGGGGTTCAGGGTCAGTTTTTAGTTTTTGGGTAAAGGGGTATTTTTGGGGTTCAGGGTCAGTTTTTAGTTTTTGGGTAAAGGGGTATTTTTGGGGTTCAGGGTCAGTTTTTAGTTTTTGGGTAAAGGGGTATTTTTGGGGTTCAGGGTCAGTTTTTAGTTTTTGGGTAAAGGGGTATTTTTAGGGTTCAGGGTCAGTTTTTAGTTTTTGGGTAAAGGGGTATTTTTGGGGTTCAGGGTCAGTTTTTAGTTTTTGGGTAAAGGGGTATTTTTGGGGTTCAGGGTCAGTTTTTAGTTTTTGGGTAAAGGGGTATTTTTGGGGTTCAGGGTCAGTTTTGGGTTTTGGGGGTACAGGGGTACAGGGTAAAAATAAATTAAAATTAAATTTAAATTAAATTACATTAAATTATATTTTTTTAATTTAATTTACGATTATAAAATTAATATATATTTACCAATACTTACGTTGTAATGGTATGCGTTGTAAAGGTACCTGCGTTGTAAAAACATTCGTTGTAAATACATGCGTTGTAAAAGTTTTTGCATTGTAAAAAATGCGTTGTAAAAGCATGCGTTGTAATAACATGCGTTGTATCAACATAGATCCCTCTGTTGATCATATACTGGAAAGAGCTACTGAAATCGCTCTGAGAGGAGGTTCTTGTTGAACATGGGCACAATAACCACCACCTGTCCTGCCCTCCGCACACAGCCCTTCTCAGCCACCGCTAAGCCAGCTTCAGATGTAGGATTAGCCGGTATTAGCTGGTTTACCCTCATTAGCATTAAGTGAAAACACCGTCTAAGAAGGTGATCAGCTTGATGACCCAGGCTAGCCAAATCCTAAAGTTGGACTCAGCTTTCGTGGACAGACCAGCCAGACCCCCCTATCCTCGTCTCAGGAGGGAGGTTACAGTCCCCAAAAATAGAGCACATCTGAATGTATCCCTTTATGGAAGCATGCTGCATAAAAATAAAAGAACTTCTTCATCCTGAACTTTCTTCCTTAACTGAGCGGGTAAAAAATATTGAATCACATATTCAATTTTTGCTCAGTCAGTCCAGTCATTCTCCTTCTAAGGGGGTAATGTCAAGGGGAAAAACCCAAGCAACTGCTATTTTTCCTTCACTCGGCAACTCTGTATTACAACCTACCTCAGGGGTACCCGAAGTGCCGCTTCCAAGCTGGGCCACCCATACCTTTTCTTGTTCAGTACCTGTGGAAAACCCCGCTTTAGGACAGTACCCTCAACCCATGCGGAAGTGGCTCTTCTACCAACCTGTGTGTGGAGAGGCTTGTGGATGGGGTATCCCCGAAGCGGCTCACGCACCTTCAAAACTCAGCCCATTATAAATCTTCCAACAGCTGCGTGCCCACAGGTTGCCATACTAACTGGAGATCCTCCATTGCACGAGGCCAGACAGAGCTAAGTGACAAAGCTTTAGACCTGTCGGTGGTTTAGAGGTTTCTCATTTACCCTTGCCAGCGATATCCTGTTGATCCGCAGAGTTGGATGGATTAAACTTGGACCAGATGCTTCAGAGGGGGACTGTGCTATTGTTACTTTCAGAACCCCATTGCTGGCACAAAGTGTTCATTTGGTCCTCACAGTCAGGCCAGGATGAGAGGTAGTATATCCATGGTCCCTTTTGGTTATTTTTTAATAACCTAGAACTGTTTCTTCACAACTGCTGTGCTATAAGCAAGGAAGCATGTCTGCAGTAAATCAGGCAACTAACATCCCTGGCAGCCACTTTAATCTTCCTACACTGTGTCTACCTCAGGGGAGAATAGAAACCCTCCTCATATCAGTGGAGCTCAGTTTTCCAGTTCACTTTCTAATCACTTTGATGTTTTCTCCACCGTGGACTGACTCCCAGACGAAACCCAGTTATGAAAACCATGTTATTTCACCCAGACCTTGTAGCACTGTCACTATCCATGACAATGAAGTTCTCACCAAGGATCCAATGGAAGTCACACCAAGGAGTTCCCTTACCCTGCTGAGCTGGAACATAGCAGGGCTAAAGGGCAAGAATATTAACCCGAACTGGCTAAATCCAGTTGAAAAATATGATGTAATAGGTTTTCGGGAGACTTGGGATACCATACTCTACCTGTCCTAGTTATGCATGCTACTCTTGCCCTGCCACGCCGCCTGTACGAGGCAGAGCAAAGGGGGATGGAGGCTCTCTGTCTGGGACAAGTTGAACTTGAAAGTGGGTATTTCATTTTCAGAAACACATAGTCATGCTTGTATGGCTTTGCTCATTAGGGACTAATTGACTGCTTTTTATTTTTTATTTCATTTTTTTATAATAAATATTTCTCAAATGTTGCAAGTACTTATTTTAAATAATTAGGTGCTTTCTTGCTTATTTGAGTCTTATTGGCCCCAGTTATATGTCATAGCCCAACTACATAATTGGCGAGGACTTTAACGTCAAGCTGGCGCTCAACGATAACACATGAGCCCGGTCTGGGGTGTTCTGCTCTCCTGTGGTCTAAGCCAGATAGTAGAGGGGAGGAAGTAGGTGAATTTATTGCCGAACATGATCTCATTGAAAATGTGGAATTATTTATCAATGATAGGGCAGCATTGGCCTCTTTTGGACGACATGGTAGGGGTTCGATTAACTTTTATATATTTGTAATCAGAAGCTTATCAGCATGGTTCTTGCGTGGCACGATTCTGGCAACCAAATGGGGGGATCACAATGCTCTGTATGCAGTGTGTCACTTTCAGCTGCTTATAGTGGCGCCTTCAGAGTTGCCCATGACCATCATTCAGCATTCTAGCGATGGTTTAAGGTTAGCATGACATCTGAATGAGCCAGAGGCCACTTTAGCTGCTCAATTGAAGTCACAGCTAGCATTATTGTTTGCACTGTTTGCCTAACTATTGGGGGGCTGAAACTTTAGGCCACTACTAAATCTTAAGCCAAAAAATCTGGCAGACTCTGTTATATCTGGCCAAGAGCAGACAACAGAACCCCTTGTTCATTTGATAGTAATTGCTCTCTTGCAAATCGCAGATTATGGGAGGCCCTTTCCAAAACCCGAAAGAGCCCACCATGGTGCAGGAAGTGCGCAAGTTCTATAAAGATTCTGTAAGTCTAAGGAAGATTGCCCTGAACAGCATGGATTGGGAGCTCTTGTAAAGTGTTCTCTTGCTAAGCATAGTAAATCATTCTGGAACCTGGTTAATAGGATTAAGCAAAGAGAAAAGCCCCCTAATCCCTTATTGAATTGCAACGTTCCTGGTCCTGATTGGGTAACTTATTTTAGTGCCATATTCCAATCCATGGACAAAGTGGAGAAGTGTGGCTCAATGGTTAGAGCGGCAGACCCTGATGCAGAAGTCTGGCCCGGGACTTGGGCTCAATATCCTTGGACCTGATAACTCTCGCCTCGGTGCCTATTCCAATCATGGAGTCCCACTCTGCAACTCTGGGCAATAGCTTGCTTAATCTCCACAACGGCCTCAACAACGCTAGGAGGCCTGGCTTCACCTTGGGGGTGCCCAGGAGTGGGCACTTCACAAGGAAGGGTTCCTCAGCAGTATTGGTACAAGTGCCGAGAGGCCTCCGGGTAGTTGTGTGCTATACAAGTACCTCTTTATTTATATCTACAAAGAGAGCTTGGGGGACTTCTTAAGACTCAAATTGTCTCACTCCGCAAACTTTGCAGGTCACCCTTCAGGAAGTCGGTCAGGCAAAGCCCCAGCGGAAAAGCATCAGACCCCGATGGAATCCTATGGATCCCATTAAATGTAGTATGAGGTATGGTGCCCTCTGTTGACAGACGTTTTTAATACTTCCTTATGCAGAAGGATACCATGCTCTTGGGCTTCATCAATAATAGTGCACATTTTTAAGAAAGGGGACTTTATGTCCCCTAAATGCTAACTATCACCCCATCTCCTTTATTGATAGCTCTATTAAAATTATGGGCCCAGTGATTTTTAACCATTTGAAATCCCGGGACAAACCAGTCCAACATCTCGTGTCCTTCTCAGTTTGGGTCTGCCGTGCGCTGGCCACACTTAAGCAGTGCTTAAACTTAAACCTGATTATTGGCAAGTATACCGTCGCCAGCACTGCCCGATGTATCTGGCCTTTATGGATCTGTCGATTCAGAAAAGGGGGTGGTGATGAACAGAGTGTCTGAATTAAGCAGACCACTCTTACCCAGTCCAAAGATCAGGGCTTGATCCATCACCGTTATTTAGCTCAATGCACCATCCCAGCTCAGAACCTGGCTATATGCAAATCAGTCTGTCCCTGGCCCAGTGCATCATGGGAACAGGGCAGACTAAACTACCAAGCCAATTCTTCACCAGAAAGGAGACAAGCTTCCGAGGACCGGTTTCTGGAATTTCATTTATGGATCTGTCAGCAGCTTTTTACTGTGTTAATCGACCTAAGCTGCGTCTGATCCTGCCAAACTTATGGGTTGAGGTTGTGTTAGTTAACTTCCTGTATTCGCTCTAGGAGAATCTAGTAATGAGGGGCGTTGTTTACTCGTGCTGGAGAAATGTCTGCCTTTTTCCACCTAGCCCGAGGGGTACACCAAGGATGCATCTTGGCCCCACTCCTTTTTTTCATTTACATTAACAACCTGTGCCCCACCTTAACCAAAGTAACCAGCAATGTCCTAGTGGTCTCACTAGCCCCTGTACCAGTGCTGTTTTACTCACACAATGAACCATTTATGGCATGGACCCCGGGGGATCTGGGTATGTTGGTGGAATCCGGTATATCTTTTATGGGGGGAAATGGACTTGGCCACCACCTTTGCAAAGTCATACGGATCACTGAAATAATATCGATTGCCAAAATATCGAGTTGCAATAATATCGTTGACAAAATATAGACTGTCAAAATATCGAGTTTCTATGTACTAACAGGTAAGTACAAAAATATCGAGTTTAAAATATCGTTTACAAAAATATAGTTGTAAAAAATATCGACTTTAATAAAAACAATGTTAAATTACATTAATATTAATAATTAATTACTAAAATATACTTTAAAAAACTTAAATTAACTTATAATAATTAAATAATTAATTAAAGTCAAAAGAATTTTTTTTAAATCATATTTCTTAGAACATATATAGAGTTACAAAATATAATTAAATAATAGCCTATATTATTAACGTACAATAACAAAAGTGTAAAAATTTCTATTCCCACTGCAAATAATGCAAGCATAGGGTAAGCGTTGGATAGTGTAGGGGTTAAAATTACTATTCCCACTCCAGTGGGTGCAACAGTAGGGAAAGCGTTGGATAGCGTAAGGGTACAAAATTACTATTCCCACTCCAAAGAGTGCAACAGTAGGGAAAGCGTTAGATAGCGTAGGGGTTAAAATTACTATTCCCACTCCAGTGAGTGCAACAGTAGGGAAAGCATTGGATAGCGTAGGGGTTATAATTACTATTCCCACTCCAGTGGGTGCAAAAGTAGGGAAAGCGTTGGATAGCGTAGGGGTTAAAATTACTATTCCCACTCCAGTGGGTGCAACAGTAGGGAAAGCGTTGGATAGCGTAAGGGTAAAAATGACTATTCCCACTCCAAAGAGTGCAACAGTAGGGAAAGCGTTGGATAGCGTAGGGGTTAAAATTACTATTCCTACTCCAGTGAGTGCAACAGTAGGGAAAGCGTTGGATAGCGTAAGGGTAAAAAATACTATTCCCACTCCAAAGAGTGCTACAGTAGGGAAAGCGTTGGATAGCGTAGGGGTTAAAATTACTATTCCCACTCCAGTGAGTGCAACAGTAGAGAAAGCATTGGATAGCGTAGGGGTAAAAATTACTATTCCCACTCCAAAGAGTGCAACAGTAGGGAAAGCGTTGGATAGCGTAGGGGTTAAAATTAATATTCCCACTCCAGTGGGTGCAACAGTAGGGAAAGCGTTGGATAGTGTAGGGGTTAAAATTACTATTCCCACTCCAAAGAGTGCAACAGTAGGGAAACGTTGGATAGCGTAGGGGTTAACATTACTATTCACACTCCAAAGAGTGCAACAGTAGGGAAAGTGTTGGATAGCGTAGGGGTTATAATTACTATTCCCACTCCAGTGGGTGCAAAAGTAGGGAAAGCGTTGGATAGCGAAGGGGTTAAAATTACTATTCCCACTCCAGTGGGTGCAACAGTAGGGAAAGTGTTGGATAGCGTAGGGGTTAAAATTACTATTCCCACTCCAGTGGGTGCAACAGTAGGGAAAGCGTTGGATAGCGTAGGGGTTAAAATTACTATTCCCACTCCAGTGGGTGCAACAGTAGGGAAAGCGTTGGATAGGGTAGGGGTAAAAATGACTATTCCCACTCCAGAGAATACAACATTAGGGAAAGTAAATATTTAATATATTATTAAAAATTCTAACAATGAATATCTACTAATAATTAATAAAAAAGTAAATACAAATGTTATCTAATAGAATAAATAATATTTTAAAATTACTATTTAACAATAATTATTTTAATTAATCACGTATTAATACAAATTAATTATACATTAACAATTACTTTTTTAATACTTAAAAATTATTTCACAATTATTTCCAAATAAATAACGTTTAATTAATTTTATTATTTAATTAAATATTAAAAAAATTACTTTGCACCCTATGCACCTATAAACCCACAACCCACTACAGAAAATAAATTAGTAAAATTTACATAATTACCAATTAATCAATTAATATAAATGAATTAACAATTATAATTAAATTAATAAACTAATATCAATTAATTAACAATTAATTACTAATTATTATCAATAAATAAATGTACATATTCATTTAATTATAATTAATTTACTTCCCACCCTATTCCCCTATAAACCCACAACCCGCTACAGAAATTAAATTTGTAAAATTTACATAATTACCAATTAATATAAATGATTTGTAATTTGAAATTAAATTAATTAACAATTATAAATTAAGTAACAATTAATTACTAATTACTATCAATAAATACATTTACATATTTAATTAATTATATTTAAATTACTTCCCACCCTATTCCCCTATAAACCCACAACCCGCTACAGAATTACATTACGCAATAATTATAAAAACAAATTTCATTTAATAAAATTATTTATAACATAAATACACACTTTTCACACATATTATAACAAAAATACACTATAAAATATTATATATTATTAAAAAATCGAAATTTTTAACTATCTATTTTATATATTTCGATATTTTATCTATCTATATTTTTTACAGTCGATATTACTTCACTTACCTTAAAAACGATATTTTTGTTGTCTATATTCTGTCCTGTCGATATTTTGTCCAGTCTATATTAAATACTCGATATTTTGTCCAAACGATATTTTGGACTCGATATTATGTCTGTGCACCCATACATTATGGCATGTGGGACATGCACAAATTTTTTTCTAGATTAATAATGAATGTGTATTCACTTGGCGCTGTGAATGATTTGAACTATATGGGGGTTGTTTTTAACAATGCAGGGTCTTGGCAACCCCAGATCCGCTGCTCTCGTCCGAAGTTGTTTCTATCAGTGTGGGCTTTATTTAGAATGCTGCAGGCTGCAGGTAGGGGAACTGTCTTGCCTTTCATGAACATTTATAGTGCCCAGTGCATCTCGGTGGCCCTTCATGGTGCGAGATTTTGGGGACACCATACAGATGAGACTCTGTAAATAGAGGAAAGCCGCATCTGTAAGCATCTCCTACACCTTTCTCCTTCTAACTCTCATTATATTATTCATTCTGTGCTAAATCTGCAGTATATATTCGATCAGGAGAAGATGGCCGCTCTTTTGTTATGGGTTAGTATTTGGATTAACACAGAGGCGAGCCTAATCAGAGAAATTATTTTGTAAATTGAAAATTGATACTTGTATAGTGCACTACTCACCCACAAGGGTCTCAAGTAAGCATGAGCGAATTTTGCGGATCTCGCGTTCGCGAATTTTGCGGATTTGCGGATTCGCAATCCGCAAAATCCGCGAATTCCCGCGAATTTGCGGATTTTTTTTTTTTGTGTTCGCCCGTGTTTCTGCCAGTTCGCGAGGGTTTTGTACACTTTCGCAAATTGCGAACTTACCTGTCGGGTCGCAAGTTTCGCGAACTTGTTGTTTCTACGTGTCCAGCCTGTTTGGGACACTCTTCTTCATCACTGCCACTCTCTGTCACCACTGCCACTCTCTGACTACTCATGCCACCCTCTGGCCCACCCATGCCACCCTCTGTTTCATCACCACACCCTCTGGTTGTCCAGTGTACATTATTTTCGGCAAAGCAAAGCACACCTTCCCTGCCTCAAGTGACCTGAATTAATTTGGGGCTGATTAATGTGTCACAGAATATTTTTTTAGCTGGCACCTGCTTCCTTAGTGCGCCCTGATTAGTGATCTTTTGCACTTGCTAAGTGCTTTCATTGTTGCAAAATTAGTTACAACACCTGCCCTGCCCCAACTGACAATAATGAATTAGGGGCTGATTAATGGATTTTAACTTCCAGCCTGGCTCCTGCTTGTCTCCCTTAGCTGTAATTCAGGACCTTTGTGGCATATGTGTAACTATTCTGAGGTTCAGAGCAGGGTCACATAATAGTTTCAACTGGCAACTGAACTCTGGAGGGGCCCCTCAGGAAGCACTACAGGAAATGGCTACTAATGATGAGCCTGAACTTTTGAACCTGGTAAGTAGTTACTTTCAGTTTTGCTAAGATCGTATTTCTGCAATTTTGCACTTATTCGCGGGGCGCGAACTCACGCGAACTCACGCGAACAGTGCGAGCAGTGCGAGCAAAATCCGCTGCTTGCGGATTTGCGGATTTTGCGGGAGATTCGCAAACCTCGCGGATTGCGGATTTCCCGAAAATCCGCAAAATCCGCGAGCGGAACGGATTTTCCGCCCATGCCTAGTCTCAAGGCGCTTGTACGAATACCGCTGTGGAACCCATCCTAGCTTTCCCAGTGAGGCGTCCACTCCTGATGGAGGCCAGGCATCCTTAGCGTTGTGGGGGCCGTTGTGGAGATTAAGCAAGCTATTGCCCAAAGTTGCAGAGTGGGACTCCATGATTTGAATAGGCACCGGGCGAGAATTATCAGGTCCGTGGAATTTTGAGCCCAAGACCCGCCAAGGCGGGGAATTGAACCCTGGTCCCGGGCTAGACCTCTGCATCAGGGTCTGCCGCTCTAATCATTGAGCCACACTTCTCCTTTTAGGTTGTTTTAAACTGAATGAAGGTAACTCTATTCCCTGGTTAGCATATGCCCAGAGGCGTCTCACAGCCTTGAGCCTATCGAGCTTTTTGATGCACCTTGCACTTTAAACAAGTTAGAAAAGTCACTGGTGAAGCACCGTTTTTTAGAGGTTTGTCATTTTCAAAAATTACAGTCAGGGTAGCCTATGCTGTATTTAATCACTGCCTTCTCACACTGGGAGAGATCTCTATTATTCCGTTATAGGGCGGTAGTGCCTGCCAGTTAATGACCTTGCCCAGCTCTAATGGTCTTTTTGGGGCGTCATCCAATATGGCAAATGAGCAGATTATGTCTTGGGGATGGTATGTCCATGGCACAGACAGGATCTACTTATTTTCTTTACCAGTTTATGGAATGCTCAGAGATTAGACCATTTCTTTATATCTGGAGTGTATGCTGATAGGATTGCATCACATGAATACCACAGAAGGACATTCTTGGATCAGTCGACGTAGTCTGCTGTGGACAGGAGAGGTAAAGAAATGGGTAAAGCAACAACCTAAGGGGAACACCCTAGAAAGCTGCACCGACTTGAGGGGTACACCCTAGAACACTGTTCCCACCTGAAGGAGACACCCTAGAACACTGTTCCAACCTGAAGGGGACACCCTAGAACACTGCACAAACCTAAGCGACACACCGTAGAACACCACACCAACATAAAGGGTACACTCTGGAGCACTGCACCAACCTAAGGGGAACACCCTACAACACTGCACTGACCTGAGGGGTACACCCTAGAAGACTGCACCAACCTGAGGGGTACACCCTGGAACACTGCACCAACCTGAGGGGTACACCCTAGAACACTGCACCACCCAAAGGGGCACACCCTAGAAAACTGCACCAACCTAAGCAACACACCATAGAATACTGAACCAACATGAAGGGTACACCCTACAGCACTGCACCAACCTAAGGGTTTCATTTCATTTCATTTCATTTCAAACCCTAGAACACGACAACGACCTGAGGAGTACACACTGGGACACTGCACCAACCTGAGGGGCACACCCTAGAACACTGCACCGACCTGAAGGGGCCACCCTAAAACACTGCTCCAACCTGAAGGGGACACCGAAGAACACTGCACCAACATGAAGGGTACACCCTAGAGCACTGCACACACCTAAGCGACACACCATAGAACACCACACCAACATAAAGGGTACACTCTAGAGCACTGCACAAACCTAAGGGGCACACCCTAGAACACTTCACCAACCTGAGGGGTACACCCTAGAACACCGCACCAACCTAAGAAACACCCCATAGAACACTGCACCAACATGAAGGGTACACCCTAGAGCACTTCACCAACCTAAGGGGCAAACCCTATAACATGGCAACCACCTGAGGGGTACACCCTAGAACACTGCACCAACCTAAGGGGCAAACCCTAGAACACGGCAACGACCTGAGGAGTACACCCTAGAACACTGCACCGACCTGAGGGGCACACCCTGGAACACTGTTCCTACCTGAAGGGGACACCCTAGAACACTGCTCCAACCTGAAGGGGACACCCTAGAACACTGCAAAAACTTAAGCGACACACCGTAGAACACCACACCAACATAAAGGGTACACTCTGGAGCACTGCACCGACCTGAGGGGTACACCCAAGAACACTGCACCGACCTGAGGAGTACACCCTAGAACACTGCACCAACCAAAGGGGCACACCCTTGAAAACTGCACCAACCTAAGCAACACACCATAGAACACTGCACCAACATGAAGGGTACACCCTACAGCACTGCACCAACCTAAGGGTTTCATTTCATTTCATTTCAAACCCTAGAACACGACAACGACCTGAGGAGTACACCCTGGAACACTGCACCGACCTGAGGGGCACACCCTAGAACACTGCACCGACCTGAAGGGGACACCCTTAAACACTGCTCCAACCTGAAGGGGACACCGTAGAGCACTGCACCAACATGAAGGGTACACCCTAGAGCACTGCACACACCTAAGCGACACACCATAGAACACCACACCAACATAAAGGGTACACTCCAGAGCACTGCACAAACCTAAGGGGCACACCCTAGAACACTTCACCGACCTGAGGGGTACACCCAAGAACACTGCACCAACCTAAGTAACACCCCATAGAACACTGCACCAACATGAAGGGTACACCCTAGAGCACTTCACCAACCTAAGGGGCAAACCCTATAACATGGCAACCACCTGAGGGGTACACCCTAGAACACTGCACCAACCTAAGGGGCAAACCCTAGAACACGGCAACGACCTGAGGAGTACACCCACGAACACTGCACCGACCTGAGGGGCACACCCTGGAACACTGTTCCTACCTGAAGGGGACACCCTAGAACACTGTTCCAACCTGAAGGGGACACCGTAGAACACTGCACACACCTTAGCGACACACCGCAGAACACCACACCAACATAAAGGGTACACTCTAGAGCACTGCAGCAACCTAAAGGGCACACCTTAGAACACTGCACCGACCTGAGGGGTACACCCTAGAACACTGCACCAACCTAAGGGGCAAACCCTAGAACAAAGCAACAACCTGACGAGTGCACCCTAGAACACTGCACCGACCTGAGGGGTACACCCTAGAACACTGCACCAACCTAAGCAACACACCATAGAAGACTGCGCCAACATGAAGGGTACACCCTAGAGCACTGCACCAACCTAAGGGGCAAACCCTAGAACACTGCAATGAACTGAGGAGTACACCCTAGAACACTGCACCAACCTAAGCAACACACCATAGAACAGTGCGCCAACATGAAGGGTACGCCCTAGAGCACTGCGCCAACCTAAGGGGCAAACCCTAGAACATGGCAATGACTTGAGGGGTACACCCTAGAACACTGCACCAACCTAAAGGGCAAACCCTAGAACACGGCAACGACCTGAGGCGTACACCCTAGAACACTGCACCAACCTGAGGGGTACACCCAAGAACACTGCACCGACCTGAGGGGTTCACCCTAGAACACTGCACCAACCAAAGGGGCACACCCTAGAAAACTGCACCAACCTAAGCAACACACCATAGAACACTGCACCAACATGAAGGGTACACCCTACAGCACTGCACCAACCTAAGGGTTTCATTTCATTTCATTTCATTTCAAACCCTAGAACACGACAACGACCTGAGGAGTACACCCTGGAACACTGCACCGACCTGAGGGGCACACCCTAGAACACTGCACCGACCTGAAGGGGACACCCTAAAACACTGCTCCAACCTGAAGGGGACACCGTAGAGCACTGCAGCATCATGAAGGGTACACCCTAGAGCACTGCACACACCTAAGCGACACACCATAGAACACCACACCAACATAAAGGGTACACTCCAGAGCACTGCACAAACCTAAGGGGCACACCCTAGAACACTTCACCGACCTGAGGGGTACACCCTAGAACACTGCACCAACCTAAGTAACACCCCATAGAACACTGCACCAACATGAAGGGTACACCCTAGAGCACTTCACCAACCTAAGGGGCAAACCCTATAACATGGCAACCACCTGAGGGGTACACCCTAGAACACTGCACCAACCTAAGGGGCAAACCCTAGAACACGGCAACGACCTGAGGAGTACATCCAAGAACACTGCACCGACCTGAGGGGCACACCCTGGAACACTGTTCCTACCTGAAGGGGACACCCTAGAACACTGTTCCAACCTGAAGGGGACACCCTAAAACACTGCTCCAACCTGAAGGGGACACCGTAGAGCACTGCAGCAACATGAAGGGTACACCCTAGAGCACTGCACACACCTAAGCGACACACCATAGAACACCACACCAACATAAAGGGTACACTCCAGAGCACTGCACAAACCTAAGGGGCACACCCTAGAACACTTCACCGACCTGAGGGGTACACCCTAGAACACTGCACCAACCTAAGCAACACACCATAGAAGACTGCGCCAACATGAAGGGTACACCCTAGAGCACTGCACCAACCTAAGGGGCAAACCCTAGAACACTGCAATGAACTGAGGAGTACACCCTAGAACACTGCACCAACCTAAGCAACACACCATAGAACAGTGCGCCAACATGAAGGGTACGCCCTAGAGCACTGCGCCAACCTAAGGGGCAAACCCTAGAACATGGCAATGACTTGAGGGGTACACCCTAGAACACTGCACCAACCTAAAGGGCAAACCCTAGAACACGGCAACGACCTGAGGCGTACACCCTAGAACACTGCACCAACCTGAGGGGCACACCCTGGAACACTGCACCAACCTGAGGGGTACACCCTAGAACACTGCACCAACCTAAGCAACACACCATAGAACACTACGCTAACATAAAGGGTACACCCTAGAGCACTGCACCAACCTAAGGGGCAAACCCTAGAACACGGCAATGAACTGAGGAGTACACCCTAGAACACTGCACCAACCTAAGCAACACACTATAGAACACTGCGCCAACATGAAGGGTCGCCCTAGAGCACTGCACCAACCTAAGGGGCAAACCCTAGAACATGGCAACGACCTGAGGGGTACACCCTAGAACACTGCACAAACCTAAGGGACACACTGTAGAACACCACACCAACATAAAGGGTACACTCTTGAGCACTGCACCAACCTAAGGGGCACACCCTAGAACACTGCACCAACCTGAGGGGTACACCCTAGAACACTGCACCAACCTAAGGGGCAAACCCTAGAACATGGCAACGACCTGAGGGGTACACCCTAGAACACTGCACCAACCTAAGCGACACACCTTAGAACACTGCACCAACATAAAGGGTACACGCTAGAGCACTGCACCAACCTAATGGGCACGCCCTAGAACACACCAATGACCTGAGGAGCACACCCTAGAAAACTGCACCAACCTAAGCAACACACCATAGAACACCACACCAACATAAAGGGTAAACCCTAGAACACTGCAAGAACATCAAGGGTACACCCTAGAGCACTGCAACAACCTAAGGGGCACATCCTAGAACACTGCACCAACCTAAGAAGTATTCCCTAGAACACTGCACCAACATGAAGGGTAGACCCTAGAACACCGCACCAACCTAAGGGGCACACCCTAGAACACTGCACCGACCTGAGGGGTACACCCTAGAACACTGCACCAACCTAAGCGACACACCATAGAACACTGCACCAACATGAAGGATACACCCTAGAGCACTGCACCAACCTAATGGACACACCCTAGAACACGGCAACGACCTGAGGAGTACACCCTAGAACACTGCACCAACCTAAGTGACACACCATAGATCACTGCACCAACATCCAGGGTACACCCTAGATCACTGCACCAAAGTGTATCAGAGAGGTCAAGATTGTGGTGAGCTCTAAACATTGTAAGGATGCTACTGATTACAAGATGTATTGCCCATTGTCTGTGTTAATAATGGACAATAAAATATTAAGCAACCTTTTGACTTCCTTTGGGTGATAACTCACCTGATTCCCCCAAATCAATGTGGCTTTGTTTAAACATTTTCCTCACACCCTATTTGTTGAAAAAGAGTTCAACACAATCGATTGTGTATATCTTGAGTCCAGTACACAATTAATTTGAATGCTAAATGCATATGAATATGCGTGGAGTGTGTTACACTCGTATACAACAAACCGAAAGAGCTAACTCTGTTTTGTGGAACCGATAAGATCTAGAGTGTGGCATACGGCGCGAATGACCACTGTTGCCACTCCTGATCACTCACATGAAATGCATTGATATGCAAATGCATGGCAGAGGGCGTAATGTCTCACTTTGATAAGTTTATATGCTGATTTAAATGGAGAACCCAACACATACGAGTGGTCTGTTTCTAGAATGTGTTGATCTATTTCAATCACTCTGTGGTCTCAGAATACATTTATTATGTTTGCATAAGTATTCTAAAATCAGGGGAACATAGTGAGTTCCTAAACCTCAGCAGAACAATAACTTGCATTGAGAACATGTAGATATTTGGTTAGTCTTGCCTCTATCACTGATAGACAGAATAACACTGTCTAAGATGGTAACACTGCTTCGATGTCTCCACGTGTCTCAAGGTTGCGCGTTTATTACCCAAAAAAGAGCATTAAAAAACTGGACAGTGGGGGCGTGGCCAAGATGGCTACTGTGTAGGACGTGCCCTTCGTCGTCTCCGGCGCCGGACCTTGCATAGCTTTGCCCAGCATTAGACCCAGGAGCTCCTCTGGGCTATAGGTCGCTCCGGAGCCTTCTGTGCGCTGTGGCCGGCAGTGGAGAGAGCCCTGACGCTTCAGGTGCCCGAGGTCGGGTGATCGAGGCTGGCGCAGTCCTCGAGGCCTGATCGGTGCTGAGAGCTACAGCGTCGGACGGAGCTGCAGGGAGCCCTGGTGTGGCCCGATGGACAGTGGAGGTCGGTGGTGTCTGGACCTTGCTTCGGTGCGCTGCAGGGGTCAAGCGGCGGCGAGGACAGACCCGTTGGGTGCCGCGGCCTTCAGCCCCGGGAGGGTGCGGAGCCTATCGCCCGCCGGCGGAGTGCTGTGGAGCGGCTGGCGACCTAATTGGGACCGGGGACTGAGGCCCGGTCCGCGAGGCAGCTGAAGCTGTGACTGGGGTACGTCCTTCCACGTGGCAGCCTGGACAATGAGCGGCGGCTGTGACGGCCTCGGGAAGGGCTATTAGGTCCCACAGTGGTGAGCAGAGGTGGACGCTTCGGGTGCCCGAGGTCCTGCGATCGGGGCTGGCAGCAGTCCCCGAGGCCTAAACGGCGCCGAGAGCTACAACGCCGGACGGAGCTGCAAGGAGCCCTCGTGTTGCCCGGCGGAGGTCGGTGGTGCCTGAACTTTGCTGCAGGGCGCTGCAGGGACCAAGCGGCAGCGAGGACAGACCCGGGGGGGGTGCCGTGAACTTAAAGCCCCAGGAGAGGGCGGAGCCTATCCACCGCCGGCGGAGTGCTGTGGAGCGGCCGGCGGACTAACTGAGGCTGGGGACTGAGGCCTGGTTCGCGAGGCTATTGAAGCTGCGTCTGGGGTCGCCCCGCCGCGTAGCAGCCTGGACGGTGGGCAACGGCTGGGACGGCATCGAGGAGGGCTGTTAGGCCCCACAGTGGTGGGCAGAGGTGGACACCGAGTGATACACTACGAGGCCCCTGCTTGGACCAGAGGGGTGCCCGACCGGCTGGGCCCCGCTGCTGGTGGATGGGAGAAGGCACGGAGCGGAGAGAGCGCTCGGCCCTCCGGCGGTGAGTCCTGCTGCGGACCAGAGAAGGAGGAGGCGGCAAGTACGCAGATCGACCGGGGAGCCGGTGGAGGATCGCTGTGTCGGGCTGGTGAGGTTCTAGGGCCCTGTGAAGGTCTCGTACAAGGGAGTACTCCTACCTCGCAGCGACGCCATCCTTGGTAGGGGGCTTTGGGGGCATTTTCGGACCTGCCTCTGTCTACTGGACCGGGCGGCTGGCCTGCCTGTATCGCTTGCCCTGTTCTGGACCGGCTGGGGAGTGAGCCTACGTTCCCTAGCACGCTGGTACCGAGTGGCAGGAGCGTTGGGGACGCCTTACGTCTGGTCACGACTGCGGCTCCAAGATGACTACTACACTTCGCAAGGGGAGACCGGGAAAGGACAGTGCGCCTAAGTCATCGCAGCAGCCGGCCTCCCCGGGAGCCAGTAGCTCGTCAAAGCAATCGGATGATGAGGCGCCTGTCACTAAGGCCTTCATGACAGAACTCTTTGCATCCATTAAAGAGGATATATCAGAATTGCGTGCGCAGTTGGCGTCTGACCTGAGGGAGGTGAGGCGGGATGTGGATGGCATCGGGGAGCGAGTGGCAACATTGGAGGACCATGACTTAAGTGTGGCAAACGATGTGCATCTGCTGCAACAGGACATCATCCGCCTCACTGAACAGAATTTGGACTTGCAGTCCCACACCGAAGATTTGTAGAACCGCTCCAGAAGAAACAACATCCGCATTCGGGCGGTGCCATGGGACGGCGAGGCTATGTACAGGCCTTATTCTTGCAAGTCCTGGATGAGGAAGATGTGCAGGAAATAAGAATGGACAGAGTGCACAGGGTGGGGCTGCCCCGGCGGGGGGGGGCCCCCACCGGACATCCTCGTGTGTGTTCACGATTTTCAGGTGAAAGAGCGCATCCTGCGGAAGGCCAGGGCCATCTCCTCCTTGCAGTTTAGGGACCACCGCCTGCAGCTCTACCAGGATCTCGCTGCCTCCACGCTTCGGAAGAGACAGGAGTTTCGCCCCGTGACCTCCTTTCTGCGGGATCGTGGAATCTTCTACTCCTGGGGTCATCCCTTTCGTATCATATTTCGGTGGCAGAACAGGCTGGCGCAGATTAATTCCCTTCAGGTGTCAAAAGATCTCCTGGGCCTGGAGGACGTCGCACCCTCCCAGGGAGCTACCGCATCACCATCGAGGAGGCGTCATCGCTCGTCTTCATGGCATAGAGTGGGATCGTCTCCTGGACGACAGTGGCCGGACCGAGCCGCAAGCTTGCAGGAAAGGGGAGAAGCGGTGGCCTCGGTGGCCTCAGCAACAATAGCAGATAACCAGCATAGCTCTGGAGCGGCCTGATTTTTTGCCATTTGGGTCTGGCGCCGGAGGGGGCTGTGGCCGTAGGGATCCGGGGCTTTGGTTGTAATTTTGGAGAAGACGCCTCGATCCGTGGCCCTGGGGGGCACCGTGCTGGCCCCCCTGCCCCGCCTTCAATCCAGGATGGACCTGACGAACTATGGCCTACTGGATCTGTTTGATGGCTGGTTCAGGTTCAGTGACTTGAGTTTTCTCTTCTTCTTCCTTTTGTTGTTTCCCTTGTTGTGGGGTGCGTTGGGGGGTGGGGGGCGAGAGGGGAGGGGGTTGGGGAGGATCCATGGTGGTGACAAGGGTGACGGGTGGTGTGTTTGGCTGAGAGGAGTATTGGATGTGCAAGCGATATGGGTGGGAGGGACGGACCATAGGATCAGGATGTCCTGTCGCCCAACTGGTGTGGTAGGATGGGGGGTGGCGGGTAATTCATCTGCATTGCATATGGAGGGTGAGTCTCAGCGTATGAGAGGGGGACCTCGTGAGCTGGTTTGGGCGGGTGTTGGGGTGATTTTTTGGGATGCCTGTTAGTATTGGGACTTGGAACGTCAAAGGGCTTAACTCGCCGCAGAAACGACAGAAAGTTTGGAAATATGTGACTGATCATCAGCTGGATGTGGTGGGTCTCCAGCAGACTCATCTAGCGCGCAAAGACGCGATGCGCCTTAGACATAAGAATTACGCTCTTATTTACAGGTCTTCTGCTACTACGAAACACAGAGGGGTGGCTCTCCTCTTCTGCGCAGCGCTGCACTTCCAACCTGTGGAGGTGCGCAATGACAGGGATGGACGATGGTTGATGGTGAAGGGGGTTGTTAGGGAACGAATGTGTACCTTTGTGGTTGTTTATCTCCCTAATGCTGGTCAAAATAAGTTTTTACAGGACTTGCTGCAGAAGGTGGGGGATTTCGCTGACGGGCACTTGTTCCTCATGGGGGACTTTAATTTGGTGTGGGATAAGGTTGCGGATAGCTCTAAGACACACAGGGCCGATACGGGTGTGTTTTCAGATGCCACACAGCAGATGGTGGGTGAAATGGGTCTGATTGATGGATGGCGATTTTGCCGCCCTACTTCCAGAGATTACACATTCTTTTCCCATGTACACCACTCCTACTCTCGAATAGATTATGTTTTTCTTAGTCAGGCTCTTAGGGGGGGTGTCCTAGATTCCACCATCCTTCCGCTTTCGATCTCCGACCACAGTTTGCTGGTGCTCACCCTTCGATGGACGTCGTCTGGTAACGGTCAACGGAAATGGTACTTCCCGGCCTCAGTGGTTAGGGACGATGCTTCGAATAGGGCGCTACGCGAGGCCATTAGGGAGTTTTTAGTCCTCAACCCCACGACAGATACGTCGGTAACTACTACTTGGGACGCCCTTAAGGCGTCTGTTAGGGGTACGTGTATAAGCCTTAATGCCAATCTTAATAGGCTGCGGCGGAAAGAACGGGAGGCCCTGGAGGCCGAGTTGGCCAAACTCGAACAGGCGCACAAGCTCAATCCATCGAGGGCGACACTTCGTCCACTTACGGCGGTTCGCGGGAAACTAAGGGCCCACTACAATAATAGGACTGAAATTACGATGTTGAGGCTGGGGCGACAGTGCTACTCGTCTGGGTATAAGGTAGGCAGACACCTGGCACGCCAACTACGTGACAAGAGAGAGCGGGAATATATCGGCGGAATTATGGATGACGCGGGAGTGCTACAGCATAGGGACGAATTGAAGGCGGGCATCTTTGGCCGCTTTTATGCGTACCTTTACTCTGGGGACGGGCTCGATACGGATGCACAGAGTGAGTACTTGCGGAGCCTACCGCTACCCCAAGTATCGAAGGAATGGAATGAGCTGTTGGAGGCCCCGGTCACTAGGGAAGAGGTACTTGAGGTCATCAAAAATTTGAAACTACACAAAGTGCCCGGGCCGGACGGCTATACGGCTATCTTTTATAAGACGTATGCCACCGAACTTTGCGACTTCTTGGTGTCCCTCTTTAATGATATGGCCTCATCTGGTTCCTCAGCCGGAACCTTGGCGGAGGCGGTAATTACGGTCTTCCCAAAGCCAGGGAAGGACCCTACCCAGTGTGCCTCCTTCCGCCCGATAGCGCTCCTCAATATAGATGCCAAGCTATATTCAGCAATCCTGGCACGCAGGTTACAGGACCTGATGCCGGCAATCATTCATCCTGACCAGTCCGGATTCATCAAGGGGCGCCAGACCCACGATAACACGCAGAGGGTGGTGCACCTCATTGAAAAGGCGGACAGGTTCCGCATCCCGGCGGTCCTTGTAGGGTTGGACGCCGAAAAAGCCTTCGATCGTGTGGACTGGGGCTTCCTGTTTCACACAATGTCGGCATTTGGCTTCTCTGATAAATTTCTTACTATGGTAAGGGCCAATTTTTGTAAGCCCAGGTCGCGGGTGGCAGTGAATGGACACCTCTCAGCGTTCTTTCCACACTCCAGGGGTACTAGGCAGGGATGCCCTCTCTCACCTCTCCTGTTCGCGCTGAGCATTGAACCCTTGGCGGTGGCGGTGAGGGAGAGTGAGGGGATTCGAGGCATTCCCTTCACGGGAGAACAACATAAGATCACGCTATTCGCGGATGACGTTTTGTTCTCTGTTGCGGATCCAGAACGCTCCTTACCCCGCATCAGGGAGGCCCTCTTGCACTTTGAGGCGGTGGCCGGCTTCAAGGTCAACTATAATAAGTCATACATCCTGAATCTCACCCTATCACAGGCAGAGGTGGAGCGGGTTCGCCCATTGACGCCCTTAGCTTGGGCCGCTAGTTCGATAGTTTACCTGGGGATCCATTTGACCTCAACGGTGGGCGGTCTGTTCTCGGCTAACTTCCCCCCTCTCTTGGCAAAATCACGAGCTGAATTGGATAGGTGGAAACCTAAATTCCTTTCCTGGCTGGGCAGAATCCATTCTGTAAAGATGGTTCTCCTTCCCAAGTACCTATACTTGTTCCAGGCACTGCCCATTCCACTGGATGGCGACTACTTTCGCCGTCTCAGGACTCAGATACTGCGATTTATATGGCAGGGGGGGCGGGCTCGTCTTCCTTTTACGGTCTTGCGTCGCCCAAGGTCTGAGGGGGGAGTAGGACTCCCGGACTTGCAGCTCTATTATAACGCGGCACAACTGAGGGTGTTAGTGGAGTGGTCACAACAAACTTCGGAGAAGCACTGGCTTCACATGGACCGGAGCGTAGCGGGTAGATCAGTATGGGACCTGGCGTGGAAACCAAAGAAAGACCACCCTATTAACGCTTACATTAGCACCCCCACGGGCACGACGTTGAAGGTCTGGGATACACTTGCTTCAGATGAGAGGTGGACTACCTTCCCCTCGCCTTTCACGCCCATACATTTCAACCCTGCTTTTTCTCCGGCGCTCCAGGAGGGACCCTTTGATGCTTGGAGGGAGGGGGGCTGTAGAGCGTTGACCCATCTGTTCCATGGGCAGGATCCTCTCTCATTTGCCAACTGTATGCGAGACTATGGGGTTCCCCAGACTGACCGATATCGCCACGTGCAGCTGCTCCACTGGGCTACGTCGCCTGGGATACTGGAGGCAGCTACAAGACCACCATCACTGTTTGAGGCCTTCCTACTGCGGACAGCTACCATGAAAGGAACTATCTCTTTCCTGTACCAGCTCCTGCTTCGATCGGCTGTGGCACCTAGGCCTCGTTACATGGAACAATGGGAGGAAATGGTGGGGAGAGATATCTCTGATGCCGAGTGGTCTGCGCTCTGGCGGGATCTGACTGCGTTCAATCACTCACTGCATCTACGAGAAGCGCATCTTAAGACAATTATGCTCTGGTATCTGTGCCCGACTAGGCTCCATCGCATATATCCTGCCACGTCCGACAAGTGCTGGAGGGGTTGTGGGCTCCTGGGGGACTTCCGCCATATATGGTGGGACTGCCCAGTGATTCGGCCTTACTGGGAGGAAATCCTCTCACACATCAGGGATATTCTTCAATATCCTGTCGAGAACTCTATGTCTTGCTGGGCTTGCGGGAACCCGGTCTGGAGTACCAGACTCGGGCGGATAAGAAGATCTTGTGGCTCTGCCTAGGAGCTGCCAAGCTCACGTTGGCCGCCGCCTGGAAACAGAGGGGGGCACGGCACTTTCACTGTGGCACGCAAGACTGTGGAAGCTTCTGAGTATGGAGAGAATGGCGGACATCTACCTGGGTAACTTCAAGAACTTTCAATTTCAGTGGGGCCCACTGGTCGCTTTTCTCTCCAAAGGGTTGCCATCGGCTGTGTGTCCTGCATCCTTAAGATCACTACACCTCTTTCAAGTCTAGAGTGAATGTTGGAATGACAGTTGGGGCGAATGGAGTCACCACCATGGGGGGGCGGGTGGGAGGAATGGGGAAGGGGGGCTGTTTATGTTTTTGGGTCTTGGGCCTCTTGGGGAGCATTTGTAGGGCTTACTGCCCTTTACTTTCGCTACACGGGACCATATACCTTTGTAACTTAGCGGTCTAACTTGTAGGCTCATACAGGGCTACTTGAACTGTTGATCTACGGACTTTGCACATGCCCGCAGCGGCCTGAACTATCGTCTTCCTTTACTGTTCACCTTAATGCTACCGCTTAATGCAGTACCCCCTGTGCGGGGAATTGTGTGGCACCCCAGGGGCCCTGGCCATGTTTCACTTCATGTTTAATTCAAAATAAAAATTTTACAAAAAAAAAAACTGGACAGTACAATAATGCACCTGTTATGGGGACTGTTGAGCGGGGTATCATCTGACAAAACAATTGCAAACATTGCGTGTAGGTCCACCGATGAGGTGGGAGTAGATACAAAGCTTTTGAATGGCATTCAATGGAGCACTATCTTGAGTAAATTGTTATTTAAACCGGGTCAAAGGCAGAAGATGGTTACCCATTCTAGGTAAACTTTTGAAAGTGGTGACCATTGATGACGATGACACACAAGGAGGTACCAAGTGCAGCCAGATTATTGTGTATCTCTAATTTTGACGTAGAGTCTTGGGAACTTTAGACAATGGAAAATTTGTACATGTATTACAATGGCTGACTTATCTTCAAACACAGAATTCTGCAATGTAAGGTCACACAAGATTACGATATTCTTGGAGTGGTCAACAGCTTCTAATACCCTCACTGTTATTGTCAACATGTGAGTGGGGAATCGAATAATTACTCAAACATATCGTGCCCTGAAGTGAACCATGATGCAGATTCTACTCACAGTGATGGAAAGATGGGAAGCAGAGTGCAACGTTGATGTAACCGATTTGAATGGTTCAACTCCAGTAAACCAATATTGAAAATGTCTAGCAACTCTAGATTTAAGCTATCGCAATTAATTGTGCTGCTTCGCACGTGCCTGGCCATGGTACATACATTAGATCATATAAAAGAGTCACGGATCCCCAAAATGTAGGGCAGCAGAGGCCATTTTCTACAACATCGGAATGCTCTGAATTTGCGTGGTTTTTGGGAGAATTTTTTTTTAGAGATGTTTATCAACCGGTAATCTGTGCATTCACAGTACCCCATAACTGGTTTGTTATGCGTATCTCCTTAAGAGTAAAGATGAAAAAGAAAGCATCCTTACTAGCATTGGTTCTGGCAAGACCATATCCTAGTTGCAAGTGGTGTTGCACACCATTCTAATGGAACGACACAGAGAAATATTTACCAAGATGCTGCAATAATTTGCTGTCACTGTAAAATGGCAGTACAGAGGCTGACATTATTGGTCCAGACATCCTAGTCATTGCTCACCAGTACATGGAAGTCGCTCATTTACCTGCCTGTAATATTTAGACACTGAGTCCTATTCTTTCTTGTCACAGGTCTTTGTTTTTGCGGATGAGCCCAATGCAAGGAAACACCATGTTCGAGATCTTCTTCATGTCCTGAGGACGCTCACACCTGTCTTCTCACCTGAAATATTAAGTGTAAAATAGTCAGGCCCGGACACATTATTAAAACCACACACAAAATAAGAGTGTGAAAGTTAAGTCAGTCCAGAACCGACTAAGAGTATGACTTAGTGTAATGAGGAGGATCCATCAGAGCATTACTATTGCCTACTGCTTAACCACCACAACTCTTACTACATGAGTTAGCAACATATAGTAAGTAGTTTTCAACCAGCACACTTAGCATTTCCAAATATGGTACAAACAAACAATATAAAATACAAAGGCGAAAACAGGAAGTTGAGACACACACGAGACTATGAGCTAGTGACTCACTGAGGGGGTAACCAACTTCTAATACAGACTGAAATTGTAGAAAGTGAGTCAAACGCACCAGAGAAGTGACCCACTCAGAATTCTATTCTACTATGATCAAGAAGAGAGCCTGACGTTCCGAAGAGTAACATAAGGAGAAGAAGCTGACACTGAAAATCAATTCTCAACAAATCCTCAAAAGATCAATTCAAATAAATGAAATGAAATATGTACTATACATACCAAAAGAGAGCCATCAAATCTATCTGTTGGCCAAGAAATGGAACCTCCCACACCCCCATACCCCTCAACCAATCAGCCCACTAAAGGTTCTACCCCGGTTAATGGCTAGCCAATCAAGGCTGTGAGTCCTTACTAGAAGAAAATTGAATCTCTTGAAAGAGAAAAAAGAAAACGAAAAGCCAGATTATATGTAGAATTGAAAATGCTGGAGAAACTCAAACCTGAGGAGTCTGAATTCATTCCGACATTTATAGAGAACAAGCCTGAAGTGCATATCAGGGTCCTAATATCTTATACTGAAACCCCAATGACCAATTGAAACATATCATCAAATGTAACTGCCTCTGTCACTTATCAACATGGCATACTCTTTTAAACCAATAGTATACAAAGTACATTTAATAAGTGAAAGACAGGTAAAGAAACCAAGCAAAAATCAATACCCTGAAACCCCTTGCTGAAACAAACATTACTAAACTAATAGCCGTGTTGTGGATGCATGACACTAGTAGAACTTGTAGAAGACACTTCAATTAATTGGTTCAGTCCTTGTACAGTCCCTTAGGTAAGGCATTAAGGGCATGATGTACAACTTTTTTTTGCATGCGCAAATGGGTTGTAGACCCGTTTGTACATGCAAACAACCTGTGGCCCATGTACTAACCCTTCCTAATAGTGAGTCGCGAACCCTATTTTGCGAGTCGCTATTTAATTAGCGACTCGCTATTAGGAAGGGGCGTTCCAAGGGCGTCCCTTCCTTACAGCCAGTCCAACACCTATGTAAGAATGTTTTGCGACCGCAATTGCTGTCGTAAAACACTTGCAGTTTACCATCCTCTTCAAGATGGTGGTAAACCATTTGCAAATGGAAAGGGGTACCCAGGGGACACTTTTCTCAGGTGCCCATTTTGATGTCCCTGTTTCAAGTAGGCTTCTTGAATTTAGTGACTTTTTCAACATGGCTCTCAATCTTCAGTTTGTTTGCATCAGGTGGCGTTTTCTATATGGCCCCCATACTCAAGGTTCCCCGCATTCCTATTTCGATATCAATTACTCTGTTCCTCATTTAAACTCGCCCGCTACTATGAACCACTCTTATTATCCGGTGTTTAGACTAAGACACGGATACACACTGTGAGTAAGAGTACCTTTATACACTACGTTCATGTTTTAGATTGCAGAAATCACCACTTGGTGCGCAAGTTACCATGTACTGGCTGCATGTGGCAATGTTTCATGGGATTCTGCACTTTTAACTTTGTTATTTTTCCTCGGATGTTACTGGTCTCCACATGGTGTTGGAGTAGAGAATTCGGCTGCACATTCATGAGTATTTACTAACTTATAAATTTTGCTTTTCACGGGCATTTAATGGCATTATTAGTTCTGTCATGACGATATTGTTGGTATTCGCTTGGTTTACACTGCACTTACGTATCGTCTTGTAGTTCAGCATGTGGTTGCACCGCAACACATTGAATAGCACGATTTGCACTTTAACTTTTCAAGTATTGTTAATGAATATAGAGGCATATTATTTTGACTCCTTGGGTTTACCGTGGCTTTATTTTCTTCACTCCAGGACTGACATTTGGCATTTAGATTATGGACATGTTACGGATTTGTTTTAATGTGGTTTGTTTGGAAGGTATTCGTTTTTGACCCTCAATACATTTTCTGATTCTGTAACCCCTGATGAAGGGCATCTCCAGCCCAAAAGGCATTGGGATGGGATAGTTGTCATATGTGAACAGTAAAATTACTTTGATTTGTTATCTATGATTTCACACCAAGTTGTGATTAATGAAGATTACCATTATCACGATTAGCTCTACGAATAAATTCAAAGATTGACTCTGAGTCAAGAGTAATTAAATATTGGATTGAATTCCCGCTTGGGATTGATAAGCAGTGCAATAAGGGGACGCTCCCCATGGTGGGGAACGCTACTAGTGACATTTGATTTCCACACTCCTTGATCTCAAAGTGATACCCTGCTGTATGATACAAATTGTATATACTTCATACTTTCTGGTCAAAGAATTTGAAGGGCACGATTCACACAACAATTAAGTTTGCTAGTTGACAGTGATAGAGCGCAATTGTGCTCTTTCATTTGTAGGGGTGCATTATAATCATGAGTAGTTTGCTCCTGCATTTATTCTTTTGTTGTGTTGACATTTGGTTAGTAGACTGGGAAATGTAATAACGTGAAAACTATAAAGTGATAGAGATATTACCAGTGAAGACGAAGTTGAGGATTACCTGCCGCGGTGTTTGAGTGCCGCTGGGAGCTGCTCTGTGTGCGGTGGGCGCCCGTGTTTCTTTTGTGGCTCTCCCGCGAGGTCAAGGCGGTCGGAGCACTCGGGCCCCCCGTGGACTGTCTTGGTGCTGGGTTTCCCTTGATGGTGAAAAACATCCTGCAAAGAAGAACGCAGAGCTCCTCTCCGCGAGTGAAAGTCCATTCCATCCCCCTCTGGGCTCACCTGAGTTGGAGCAGCTGGGGTAACGGCTCACGGGAGCGGGAGTACAGGAGTATGCTGAGCCGATTGAGGAGTGCCAGATAATGATGCAGAGCCGGCACGTTCAAACGCGGTAGGAATTACCGTTTTTTGCTACCGTTTGGTGGTGATTTCCTGTCAAAGGAGCGATATTGTGAGGGCGATAGCGGAACGGACTGCGTGCTAGCTGCAAGCTCCTCAGGTGGGAAAAATAAATGTTCCTTTTTCTTGTCTTAGCAGTGGAGTTGTGTGGTAACTGGGAGTCAGGTTCTGCTTGAGGCAAACTGGGGAGTGAAATTTCATTGTCCTGGGTCTGCTCTGGACCTCCCAAATCGAAGTAGTGGCAAAGTTGGTTTTGAGGCGCCCTGGCTCTCTTGATTGGAGGCATTTGAGGCTGAAGCTTATTAGTATTTGGACTTTCATGAAAACTGCCCGTGTTGCTGCTGTATGAACATTTGAACTTTATATTTAGACATATTACTAAGACACACTAAGAGACTAAAGACAAAGGTAATTAAGTTTCTAAACACTTATTCCTTTGCTCCTACGTTCGGGAATGCAAGTTGCTGCACTCTTCCCATCACTCTCTCGCCTCTCACCTCTCGCGGAACCCGCTGCACGGGTCCCGCTTCGTGTAGGGATCCTGTAACCACATCATTTGCGACGTTTGGCTGCTGCACTCTTCCTGTTTGCCTGTTCTGTCTTCTTGGGGCGTTTGCTGGAGCAGGGCTGCGAGCGAGGGTGGGCGCAGGACTACAAGTCCCAGGAGCGCCTGCCCGCCTCCCTTGACACCACCTGGGACGCTCTCCCTGCAGGCTCCTCCCCTCTCACTCTGATTGTACAAACACAACAGCCTGGTCCCGCTGCGCGGGAGCGCGCGGGAGAAGCCCGGGACAAGGGCGGGACAGTCTGTGACAGTCCGCGACTGGCAGAGACTGGTCTGGGCCAGGAACGCTGTCCAAAAATTTCCGTGAGCGTTTACAATTCTTTGTGATAACCACGATGCATGCTAGCGTTTACTGAAAAACACAAGGGGTTTTCTGAAAGATTTTGACAGAAGTGGCTGCTGACAAACAGGTTGTTATATATTTTGGATCACTGTGATTGTTTAGTGTTGTTGTCATTGGTATGTCTAAGCAAAAGCAAGGTACAGCTCCTGCAAACACTATGGATAACTATTTATTCCAAGTGGTCGCTAAGATAAACAATGATAGAAGATCTTCCCTGGGGTTGAGCCCAACACCTAGCAACATCTCATCCGAACAGCACCGAGAAAATTTACAAGAACTAGAAAATACCATTGATGCAGTTGCGTCTTCTCAAATTAGTATTGAGAGCCCCACTGCTAATGCATCCTTACCTGCTATATTGAGCAAAGTAGATGAGGTTGTTCATGATGCCGCAGACCTGGACCTAGAAATAGTGGAGGATAGCCCCTCTAATCCCGTGCCCGTCCCTGCGCCTAGGGTGACCAGAGGGCCCACAAAGGGTCAACCTAGACGTGGCGGGCCACGCTCCAGCAAGAACAGACCAGCAACTCCACCTAGGAAAAATAGTAAAGAGGATGTAGGGGTAGAGGATGAGTGTAGTATGTTATGGGATGAGGCCAATATTAAAAAACTTATGGGAATGTTTGAGCAAAAAATGAGGGGCATAATCAAGCCACTGTTATCTAAGATTGATCATCTTACTGATAAAGTTAATAAGCTTGAGGGCCTCCTGTTAAATACAAATGAAAATATGGGGGGTTTACCAAACAAGGTGGTGGACAAAATTGAGCAAACAAAATATAGGGAAGGAACTGGAGAAAGTAAGGATCCTTTGGTCATGACTCAGCCACTTATCCCCACCCCAGGCTTAACAGCTAATATCCACCGCACAGCTGATCCATTGATAAATAACGGGGCCAGGGAAGATCCTCTTCTACTGGAAACAGGCCCAATGGAATTAATTGTGGAAGCATCCCCACTGATACTGGTCCTAGCTAATGTACCAACCTTGAAGTTTGGCCAGACAGAGTCTCCCCAATCACTCTTAAGCAAAGCCCTATACTGGCTGACTAATAACATGCACATCTCCCATTGGGGCAAACAAAAACTCTCAGATGAATTAGTAACTGCCAGAAGAGTGAAATGGATAGGCAATAGCCCCAAAAGATTTGAGGGCGACTGCGTGATACTTAACTTCAAAGGACCGGAAGTATTGCCTGAGATTTTACCGAATCTTTTGCCCCCCCAACGTAGAACAGCAGAAATGATCCCCCTCACACTTGACTTCTTCTATAGTAGAAGAGGTTTCATTGCTAAACCTAGTGTTTTGAGGACCAAATGGACTACAGTGGCTAAAAGAAAGGATGGGAGAGGGGGTGGGGGTGGGGGTGCCCAAAGTTGTGACTGGGGTATAAGCTTAGAAAACAGATTCACCGCATTATCAAACTTAAACGAGTGCGATTGACTTGCATATCAATGTAATAATAGAATAGGACATTCCCATCTTGTGGAAATAGATAGTGGTAACATTATTAAAGAGGACTCATTAGCCCTGCCCAAGGTAGACAATCGTATGTTAGCTCCCAATAACAATAAAAGAGAGGGGATGCCAGTTATCTTGGAAGGTCATAGTAGTTCAGCTCGGTGTAATGGCAGTGATCCTTCCCTCGAACTGCGCCTAGATGATGCCCTTGTTAGCCCTCCAAAAATTTCAGTAATAAAAACTCCACAGCAGAATACAAACATAAGTAATCTCTTAAAACCTGGCCAATCAGGGCTAACTACTGTTAAACCATTGCTGACCTTTATCTCTTGGAACCTCGCTGGGATAGCGAGCAAAGTAACATCTCCGGAATGGTGTGCTTTTATCGATATGCACGATATTATATTATTCCAAGAAACATGGTCACTAGGCCCTGTATATCGGATGGGGTACCTCAACTTCTTTATCCCCGCAGTGACAAATGGTAAAGGCCGTCCCTCAGGAGGTATGCTGATTTGGATTCACCAAACACTGAACTGTACAATCACGCAAAGATCCCTTCCTACCGGGGATATACTATCAGTTAATATTAGATGGAACAATGGTGAAGATGTACCCCTTTTTAACATATATGCCAGGAGGGTCAAAGGGGGTAAGACCTCAGACGTAATAACGGTCCTCGAACATGAGCTAGAAGCATTGCCCCTAGAACAATTTATTATTGTAGGGGGGGATATTAATACTACTTTTGAACCTCTGGGACAAGAGGATAAATTCCTAGCCGAGGAAGAAGACAGCAAGTGGGGAATCCCCCAGCTTGAGATAGCTGCAGTTAAAAGGTGGAGTATTGTTGCCATACAGGTGAAGAGCCTCTGTTTAGCTGGAGGCCTTAGAGCCGCAAATGGTCGCACAACTTCTGACCGTGTTGGAAACAACACGTTTGACAATGGTCGGGCATCCAGCAGAATTGATTATTTTTTGGTAGATACCAGGGTCTGGAGTAAACTGGTTGATATGTCCGTAGTAAAAAGATTGGAAAGCGATCATAACCCACTGCGTATGGACTTCAAGCCCTATTTAGAGGAAAGGGGGGACAGCCCAGAGGAGGAGAGGGTGACCCTGGATCTAGTATGTTCAAACAATCAGCGGCATTTAAAATGGGGAAGCTAGTAGAGGAGGAGGGGAAACTAGATGATCTTAAGAGAGTAGTAAGAGAGGAAGTTAACTACATAAAATTACTCACAAATAACACAAACTTTTGTGATATTGTGATGGAGGCCCACAAGAAACTCTTTTGTAGACTACAAACATTCTTTCTTAAACCAGCATGCAATAACAAGGGCAAAAAACACCAATGTAGTCAGGGGTGGTATGGCAAAAGTTGTAGACAGGCACGCCAAAATCTTAGCAGAGCTCTTCAATCAGGGAATGCTGATGCAGTCAGGGAAGCCAGGGACATTTACAGACGCACACAAAAGCAGGCGAAGAGGTTGCTGTCAATGATTGGATAGAATTCTTCAAACCGCAATACACTCGCAATCAATCGCAAGCCTGTGTTACTCTGCCACCAACTGTTTGTTATAGGAACAATGTATTAAATGAAAAGGATGTAAGTCTTGCCCTCGACTGTGTCTCGGGGGGAAGAGCGCCAGGTATGGATGGTATACCAGCAGATGTCTATCTAAGTGACCGGAACACATGATGTATATACTTTGCTTGGCTTGCCAATGCAGTGGCAATGGGTGGTGAAGTTCCTTCGTCCTGGAAAGGAGCGGAAATCATCCCTGTGTTTAAAAAAGGTGACAAATCCCTCCCCTGCAACTACAGACCCATCAGTATCATAGATTCGGCTCAGAAGCTGATGGGTCGTATGGTGCAGAACAAGCTCCAAGTATGGGTAGAGGAAAACAACATCCTGTCACCATATCAAGCAGGGTTCTGTTCGTTGACAAGTTCCATCGATCAGGTCTTTTACTTCATTGCCCTGTACTGGAGGAATGTTACCATAAACAACGGCCCCCTGTATGCTGTCTTTGTGGACCTAAAGTCAGCTTTTGACTTGGTCCCCAGGGACAAGCTCTGGAAAGTCCTAGCTGACGCAGGGATAAGCCAAGAACTTCTTACCCTCATTGTACGATTGCATGATAATAACTATGCCAAAATCAGATGGGGGTCGCAGGGAGAAGTAACCGAGCCATTCCCGGTAGAGCGCGGGGTGAGGCAAGCTTGCGTTCTAGTGCCAACATTGTTCTCAATATACATAAATGGTATAGTAGAATTTCTGAAGAGGTCCCCTTCTGATGCCCCTATAATAGCTGGCTCGCGTGTTCCCGTCCTAATGTTTGCGGACGACACGCTTATATTATCACGTACACCAAGCGGTCTCCAAAAGGCGGTCAACGCATTTGGCGAGTTTTGTGACTCACGAGGTTTAGAACTGAATACCAGCAAGACAAAGTTTATGTGCATGAACCGTCGGTCGATGTTTAAAGGTGTAATCACCTTTAAAGGCACTCCCCTTGAGCAGGTAGAAGCTTTTACCTACCTTGGAATAACACTTCAGGGGAACTTGAAATGGAACACACACATACATACTGCAGTATTAAAGTTTAGTCAAGTTGCAGGAGCATTATTATTAAAACACAGAGCTTCTCTAACTAAACCAGTAAACTGTGTTCTTGAGATCTATCAAATGAAAGTTATTAGTGCTAGCTTATACGGTTCAGAGCTATGGGGATTCGATAACCTAGTAAACATGACTACAGAAGAAAACAAGTTTCTTCGGGGACTTGTGGGGGTGCCGCAAAGTACGCCTACCATTCCTTTAAAACTAGACCTCGGCAGGAAAAACATAGTGGACCTAGCAAGGTTGCGCCCATTGTTATATTGGAGACGGTTAATGGTGACCCCGGAGCTAGCTCATTATGCTTCAGCATTGGCAGACATTGTTTCACTTGACCGCTTCCATAAAATTGCCTGGTTGAAAGAATTACGAGGGGTACTGTCACAGCTAAAACTAGATCACCTTTGGGGTAATACTGATGTGTCTTGCTTCCCTTCAAAGACCAAGTTAAAACAAATGTACTGGGAGATGGTGCATCTTAGAACTTTTGCAAATGGGTCTAACTCTTCTCTGTCGAGACGCTTGCTTGACTTAAAAATGTCTCCTTTGTGTGAAGCATATTGGGATTTGATTGAGAAACCGCACAACAGGAAATCGTATTTTAAATTTAGAGTTGGATCTCTCCCACTAAATGTGTTTAAAAACAAATGGTCTACATCTTGGGATGAGCATTGTTACCACTGTAAAGATCAAGCTGAGCATGTCTCCCATGCATTGTTTTGTTGCCCCTTACATGCAAACCCACGGCATAAATAGATAAGACCCGTTTGCCTCAATATGGGGACGTGTAATCAAGCTACAGCACTTAGAATTTTAGAGACTGATTGTTCTCCATTGTTCGTGATTGCTGTTGCAAAGTTCTTGTCCTGGGCCTGGGTGATTCGAACGCGTACTTTATTAGGAAAGATGCCGTGATGTATTTTGACTATCATATTCTTTTAAAGGTTTTACTTGTGAGTATGGCCAAGGTTGTTCTTAACAATGTTTTAACAGCTTATTGTATTCGACGGATATGTGTTTAATACTTGTCTTAAACTTTGAGTATTGTAGATATAGTATTTATTGTACAGTGTTAGGATAGAAATGCTTTTATGACTGATGTCGAATAAAGCTTGAAAATTGAATTGGTTCTTCCGATGATAGAAATATTTCGTGTCATGTGGAGAAATTAACATGGTAATTGGCTTCTAAATGGAGATAATTCTAATGCTCGCTTATAAATGAATAATGAGAATTAGTTTACTGAAACATAATGCATTGATTTAAATGTGCACAATATTAATGTTCATGGATGTGTGTGTTTAATGAAGTTCCATGGTGCATCTTATGTTAGCCAATTTTTAGTAGGCCTCATGTGCTTCTCCCTGGCTCTCTGAAATGGGTTGTTCGTAATGTTCATGTGTATGTAGAATCTTTCTCTTTCTCACATTTCTGTTGCAGGTGGAGAAATTAATCTTTGTTAGTTAGAATAACACTTTTTTTTAAGAGCTAGGCTTAGGGAGGAGAGGATACATTTGAACAAGCAGTGCTGATAATGTGTGATGGTGTTCTTTCTCACTGGAGAAGGCCTGGGAATTAGAGCCATCAAGCCAGAGGCTGAGAGTACCAAACCAAATGGAAAATCACCTACGAGGAGGTGTCCAGCTGGATGAGGTGATCAGATAATGTGAATAGGTGTGTCCTAGGATTTGTTATTGGAATTAGGGACAGTGCCCCGGGGGTTGAGTTAGGAGAGGAGAGGAGACCAATGTAGAGAGAAGGATCTTCTTAGAACAAGCTCTGTTGCTGTACGCTACTTGACCCATTCAACTTGAGTCCATTTCTTAGGAAGTCATCACACACTGACACCTTTTCCTGAACGTGCCTGGGGTGCACTAGTGGGGGGGGGGCGGGCATGTGGTCCCGCTGGAGGGGGAAGGGGCGAATGGTCGCAAGGGTGTCACGCAGGGAGGGGCGGGTTTAAATATTAATCCTTTTTTAAAAACTTACCTTAACAGGTGCCGAGTCTTCACTGCTGGGTCTGCTCCTGATTTCCTACCTTTGCAAGAACAGGAAGCAGGTAGCCTCCCTCCCCTCCTTTAAGCCAATCACAACACTGCAAGGGCAGGGTTGTGATTGGTTGAGACACAGGCCATTTTCTCCATATAGGCTGCATGCAGCCTACATGGAGAAAAGGGAGAGTGCGCCTGACTGGTTTGATCGGCCCCAGAGGACGGACCAGTCAGGGCTCCCAGCATTGGGCTAGCCACTCCACCCCTGCTCTCGAGCAGACCTGCCCACCTGTCTGACCCCGACCAAACCCTTCTGATTTCTTGTAGTGCGAGAAGCAGAAACATAAATTGGTATTTATTATACCATTTTATGTTTCTGCTTCTCGCACTGCGAGAAAGCAGTGCGGCGGCGCTCCTCCGCCCAGATGGAGGAGCCACCTCTGGTAGTAGTGTAGGGACAGACTGATGCTTTTTACTTACGAACCTCCATTGAAGTTTAATCTTGACATTGGGGCACTCATTGCCTGTGTTCTGATCTTGGAATTTGTCATTCTTTGCATGCTTCAGGGATTAAACTTTGCCCGTAGGTTTGGCTTTGTATTAGTTCCGATGTATTTTTACAACCTCATCTTGTTGTGTCTGTATGTTCAGTTATTTTTGGCCTTGTAATAAATGAGCTAACCTAGAACCTGGAGTCTGTGATTCTTCGGGATCTATCGACTAGGGTGGGCACAGTAACATTACACGGAATTCTGTAGAATTGATCAAAAACTCCATGAACTCCCCTCCACCACTCCGTTCCATCTCACCCCAATTAATAAAACAGAAACCTCACATACCTTTGATAAAACAACAAGTAACTCTATCATTACATGCAAAAATGCATATAGTCGGGGCGTGACAAGCTAACACGGCCAATCGTAAGTGAACCCAATCAGCTCCGACCCAGGCCCCATGATTTAAGGAGCATAAGACAAACATTGAGGCACCCTGTGTACCTTATGATGTGGCCAAAGCTGGTGTAACATTGAGGGATTTCCCGGCAACCTGGATCTCCCCCCGTGCTGTGGAGAGGGAGCCCTGGAGTCCCGACCCGCAAGGAGCCATGAGAGTGGAGAAAATGGCGGCTCTCCTGGTGGCAGTTCCTGGTGCCTACAGCGGTTGAGACCCAAGAACCCCCGCGATAGGAACGTCTGCCAAGAGCGGCGGCGATCTCAAATAAGGGCTTGTCACCCCCGAAGGGGGGACAGAGACAGCGGTCGGTGATTTGAGCCCCGGAGCCCGGATTAACACGGACTATGCAAGATGGAGTATTCCCCCGCTGGATCCCTGGGGCTACTCGGACGAGGGCTTCGGCGGTTGCGCTAACCCCCTGCTGGCTGTCTTGCGGGCCCCCCATCAGGAAGAAGCGCCGGGAGAGCTCCGACGGCCTGTGTGGTTGGGCCGCGGTGTAGGGTGCTCGCCGGGCATCGTGTGGCAGGCCTGACGGCCGAAGGATCCTGCGGGAGCTTTAGGGGCCTCAGCGACCCGAAGAGTGAGAGCTGCGAGTGGGGGCCCTCCAGTATTGCAGTAATAAGAGGCACATAAAGTGGCAGGAGCACAGAGACTTGCAGCATGGTGCCATATAGACCACTGGTACTCTGACCACTACTGGGCATCACTGCCGGCAGGAGGGGCAGGAAAGCAGGGTGAGTCCCAGGTTACCTGCGGAGCGGGGCTGCAAGAGTTATCAAGTAGCCCCCATTATGCACTGTGAGCTGCCTGATGCCTGACTTCAAGAGGGCCACCATGGCAGGATAAAGAGCACGTCCTCGAGGCTTTGGCGAAGTTGGCCTGTCGGCGCAGGCATAGCGAAGCACTGTGGGAGAGCTGGGTTCCAGGCAGCAATTAGTCTCGGGCACATTGTAGTCCGCTGCCTTGCCCGCCACATCGAGGGGACATTCCGTGTACATCGACCGGGGTGACCAACAAATAGCCCTCCTAGTCGCTGAATCAGATGCATAAGAGGCCCCCTGGCCTGAGCGGAGCCGTGGCAGAAGTAATCTACGTTTCAGCAGAGAGGACGCCCTGCTTTTGTATGCACGGAGAGACAGTCAGCAGCTGACCTACGTCTGGGTCCCCCCATGCCACCTAAAAAGACCCCCAACAACAAGGTCTCAAACTATTTTGCCACTGCGGGTGCAGGGGTGGCTGGAGAGGAGGTGTTGCCATCAACAGGTCCAATGGCACTAATCAGAGAGAACCTCTTGGCTTCTCTGCGGGAATTCAAACAGGAGCCCAATGCAGAGATTAAAGCCGATATGGACGACTCTTTTGAATCATTCCGTGCGGAGATGCAGGAGAAGATGGTGACTCTACAGACAGATGTCGACTCCGTGGGTACCAGACAATGGACCTTGAAGTGAAATATCAGGAGCTGGCCGACCATATCAAACCCCTGGAGGGAGGCTCTGCGGACCTGAGCAGCCAACTGTGTGCTACCCTGCTCAAGTGTGAGGACCTAGAAAATCGCTCCCGCCGGGACAACATGTACGTCCGAGGATTGGAAGAAGATTGTGGAGGCCCGGATCTTGAGGCATTCATGGTGGGCCTCTTCTCCTCGACCTTGGGGAAGGATGGCCCTGAGGTCTGGCTGGGGAGATTCCTCGAGTGTATTCTGGTAAGGGAATTCCCCTCGGGAAGGGGGATTCTCCACACTTGTTCTTTTTGTTTGTTCTGGTTGGTTATTTTAGTTAGATGTCATGGTGCCTTTTGATATTGTTTATGGGGAGGGGAGCGTAAGGCGGGGAATGCAGGAGCTCCACTTATGCAGAGACCTCGCGAGGGGAGCTCGGTTCCATCAATTGAAACATGGCTGTCAGGACTATAACCTGGAATGCGGGTTTGAACTCTCCTAACACATGCCTTCACTTTTAGAAATACCTGCTGGATCATAATGTGGCAGCTCTTCAAGAGACGCACCTCAAAAAATCTGAGGAACATCGTCTGCTCCATAAAGCTTATTCTCTGGTGTTCCGATCCTCACAATCCTCGAAGCAAAATGGGGTGGCTTTACTGTTCCATGCAGGGGTCCCGTTTCAGGCACAGGGTACCAAAGCAGGGAGGTTCCTTATGGTTCAAGGAGACTTTAGAGGCCGCAAATGCACATTTGTAGTCATCTATGCACCAAACTCGGGCAAGCAGGATTTCATTCTCTCCTTCCTTATGACTTTGGAGAATTTTGCTCAGGGGGACATTTTGCTGTTGGGGACTTCAGTCTCATCTAGGACCAAGGGCTGGACACGACACACACATAGGGCGTCGGGAGAAGCTTTTGGTAAGGCACTCAAGTCACAACTCCAACTCATGGGGTTGGTCGATGTTTGGAGAGATTATAACCCCACAACACTTGACTACTCTTTCTTCTACCACTCCCACAGAACTTACTCCCACACTGATCACATTTTCATAAGCCAGTCCCTGCTCCCCTTGACGCTGCAAACGCACTTTCACCCAATTTGTATGTCAGATCATGCCCCCCCTAGAGTTGACATTCACTTGGCCGAACACATGTCCAAAACATGTGCGCTGGTATTTCCCCAACTTCCTCTACAGGGATAGTCTTCGGCTTGATGACCTGAGGAAAACTATTAAAGAATTACTTGAGCAGAATGACCCTGAGACCACTTCTCATGCCATTACATGGGATGCTCTCATGGCAGGATTCTGAGGCAAATGCATCGAGCTGGCTACTACCTCGAGATCGCAACAACGCAAGGAATGCCTCATGTTAAAATGGGACTTAGTATCAGCGGAGACGGCCCATAAGGCCACCCCTTGGTCCAGACACTGAGGAAAGTCACGGCCAATAATGGGAAACAACAGGCCATTTCTACTAATAGAGTGGAAAAAAACATTCTACGCCTACAGAACAGGAGATATGAGGGAGGGAATAAATTGGGGCCCTTACTGGCATACCAACTACAGGCCAAACAGGATAGGGAGTACATTAAACTGATTGGAGATGAGGAGGGCTGTGCCCATAAGACTGAGGAGGAGAAGGCGCAGGCCTTTGAGAAATTCTACAGGGCTCTTTACACTTCAGGACTCCCACGGGCGCAAAATCAAACAGGGTATTTAGACCCCTTTGTTCTCCCACAAGCCTCGGCTAGCTCCAATGAGGACTTGGCACAACCCATAACCTCTGAGGAAATGCAGAAGGCGATTGACTCACTTAAACTCCAAAAAGCCGCAGGGCCGGACGGCTTCTTAGCACATTTCTATCACACCTTCGCATCGGAGCTGGTCTGCTTTTTAACTCAGTGCCTCTACACAACAAGTCATCCCCTCCATGGGAGAGGCAATCATGGCAGTGATTCCCAAACCCGGTAAGGACCTCACTGCCTGCTCTTCTTATCGCTCAATAGCTCTCCTGAACCTAGATGCTAAGATTTACTCCAAAATCCTGGCCACTCATCTCAAATCAGTACTTCACGATCTCATAGATCCGGATCAACCAGGATTTACGGCAGACTCACAATAATTTGTGGCGCATCAGCCATATAATTGAAAAGGCCCAAAAGAAAAACATTCCAGCAGCGCTCCTCTCGCTAGATGCGGAGAAAGCATTTGATTGTATGGAATGGACCTTTTTATTTAGAGTACTCCGGCACTTTGGCTTTTTAACAAGACCTTTATGGGGATGATCCGCACCATTTATCACTCCCTTAGCTCCTGAGTCTTGACCAATGGTGTTGCTTCTCCACCTTTTAGCCAGGTGCGCAGAACGAGGCAGGGTTGCCCATTGTCTCCCCTCCTTTTCGCCTTGAGCATAGAGCCCCTAGCCCACAGGATTAGAGGAAACCTGGACATACAGGGGATACCTTCTGGAACAGAAGATCATAAGATTTCGCTCTTTGCAGACGATGTGCTTCTCCCAGTTACAGATCCATTGATCTCTCTCCCGGCTATTCAAGAAGAACTTGTGATGTTTGAGCAGGCGGACGGTTTTAAGATTAATCTGACTAAGTCCTTCTTATTGAATTTGTCCCTATCAAGAGAAGAGTGGCTGCAAGTAGGAGTGTCACTATTTAGTTGCATGACTGAGGAGATCACCTACTTAGGAGTCAAGCTAGATCTCTACAAGGCTAACTTCCCTCCCCTTCTACGCCAACTAAAAATTGATTTGGGTAAATGGAGTGCAGCATACATCACATGGCTGGGCAAGATTAATGCCATCAATATGAATGTGCTCCTTGCTTGCTTTACCTCTTTTAAGGGTTGCCCATTCCGGTGGAGGGAGGTGTCTTTCGGGAAATGCAACACATGCTTACTAAGTTCATCTGGCAGGGAAAGAGGGCGTGCTTGACCTACCGCCTGCCCACACGACCAAATAAGGAGGGGGTCTGGCTTAACTGGATTTTCAGGCATACTATTGAGCAGCTCGATTGCGGGTAATCACAGAATGGTCGCTGTGGGCCTCGGAGAAACACTGGCTTCACATTGACAGATAGATAGCGGGTAGCACAATCTGGGCTCTTTTATGGAAACCAAAACAGGATAGACCACTCAATGCTTACATTAGCACACCCACATCCACCACTTTAAAGGTATGGGATGTCCTTACTAGGAGGTTACAAATTACTACCTTTAACTCCCCCTACAAGCCTATACACTATAATGCTGCCTTTCCCCCGGCACTTCATGAGGGACCCTTTGAGGCTTGGAGGGAGGGAGGGTGTCACATGATTTCTCATCTATTTGACAATAGCGAGTACCTCACCTTCCAAGAATGCAAGAAACAGTTCACACTAACTGCCAAGGTAGAATACCATTACTTGCAGCTTAAGCACTGGGTACAGCAACCCCTGGTGTGGCTGCCGCCACCAGGGATCTGCTCCCCATAGAGAAGTTTGCCCATTCTGGGTCCACCTCCAAAGGTTACATCTCCTTTTTATATGCGCTCATACAGGCTCTGAGGCTTCTGGGACACACTTTTGGATACCCCTTTAGAGGACAGTCAATGGGGACGTTTAAGTAGGGATATAGTGAAATTCAACCGCTCAATGTACCTAAGGGAGGCATACTACAAGATCATGTATGATTGGTATCTATACCCTCAGAAACTCCACAAGATTTTCCCCCAACACTTCAGACAGGTGCTGGCGGGGATGTGGTATGTAAGGCGATTTCCAACACATCTGGTGGGACTGCCCCTCCATACAGCCCTTTTGGAAAGAAATTCTGTCCCAGATTAAACTTATTCTTGGCTATCCAATTTCCAACTCTCTGGGCCACTCCTTGCTGGGGGTGCGCGACCCCTCCTTAAAACGCCAAACACAGAGTGATAGGTCTGTTATGTGGCTCTGTCTGGGGGCAGCCGAAATGGCGGTTGATGCTGCGTTGAAAAAACAAGAGGCTTTCTCCTTAGCCCAATGGCATGCGCAGTTTTTGGAGGGCGTTGGTGCTGGAGCGCATGGCTGACATAGTGGATGACATCAGAAAAGGCTTCAATTATATTTGGTCTCGACTGGTGAGCTACTTGTCGGAAGGGCTTCCATTGACGGCTTGCGCCCCATGGTTTAGGGCCCTCAACCTGTTTCATATCTAGCCACACAGCAGAGGTGTTAACTCCGAGGCATGCAAAGGCCATCAGAGTATGGCCCCATTTTCCCAACCCTCAAGTCCACCTTATTTTTCTTTGCAACTTGACATCTTGGTTTTGTTTGTGTTTTTGGTATGTTAATTTTGCATGCAACAAGTTCTGATTGTAATGCTATGTAAAGTTTCTATGCAACAATTGTCAAACAGAGCCTGTTTGAACCCAAGAGTGCACTGTTCACCAATCCTATAAGGTATCAATGCTTGATACAAAAATTAATACAAAAATTAAATCAATACTTATTTATACAATGAACAACATATTTCTGAGTTATTGCTGTGTTTCAATATGTATTGATACCCAGAAGTCCTAGGAATCTCCGCCAATATTAATGAAAAGCAACTCTATTCAATACAAAATACACAACTTCATATGGACAGTTCAAAGCAATAAATCCAAATTTATTTGCTTTGTAGAATTTCCTTTCTTGTTGCGGCGCAAAAATGGTATTTCACGATTCCCAATGCATTTTGGTGCGAGCACCTTCGTCAGGGGAATGTTGCAAAAAAGTACATACAAATATGTTTCTAATAATGTAAAATTCTAACAATAGTTCAAACAAGATCTCATTAAACTGAAAAACTTTAGAATGCAAGGCGTGTTACAGTCCAAAACCACTAGTCATGTGTTCAGAAAAGGTTCAAACAGTGATAGTCTATGCATGGATATGTAACAAATGATAAGCATTAGCCAAAAAGAAAAGTAAACCGTGTGCGAAGCAAGTGTAGAACCAAGTGTTCAAAACAAGCAAAGATGAGCGGTGTGACTGCACCCTGTGTATCTACCAGGGGGGAACATCCTTTACATTGCGGATGTTACCCCGCAGTGCTGTTACGACGCGTCTTTTACAACGCAAGTCATTACTACGACTTGCGCTGGATGGCGCTGTGGGATAAGGAATCTTGTAATTTTATATTCCATCACCTTCCCTACTGTTACCGGGACTGGTGTTGGAATATAAAATGATAAGATTCCGAAATCCGCACCCTCCAACGCAAGTCGTTGTAACGACTTGCGTTGTAAAATCTGCGATGTAAAGTACCGCGTTGAAAACAACCGCGTAGTACTGACATACATCCATCTACCAGATACGTAAAAATTATTGCAAGCGGAAAGTTGCTCAGATATCACTGTTTGAACCTTTTCTGAAAACATGACTAGTGGTCATTGTATAAATAAGTAATTATTTAATTTTTGTATTAATTTTTGTATCAAGCATTGATACCTTATAGGATTGGTGAACAGTGCGCGCTTGGGTTCAATCAGACACTGACAATTGTTGCATTTTGTTCCCTGGCAGGGGCAGCTAGGCTCCACCAAGGGCAGCACCATTGTTTAGTTTGGATCACTTATTGTTTATTTGATTGGAAAACACTCTATATAATTGGTGTGCAGGTTACCCACCTTTAGTGTTGTTTTCAGACATATAAAGTTTCTATGCCACAGACCTCATGAAGAAGTTGTAACCTACATGTGAGGTCTGTAACTCTTGGCTGATTTTTGACCAATGTTGCATGTGTAATGCTTTTTTGTTTCAATCGCAAAGACATTTCTAATAAACAGAATTTGATTAAAAAAATTCATATAGTCATCTCACAAAAGTGAAAATGAAAATACAGCAAGCAGTGAGAAAGGTGATGATTTTGGTGTTCTCACTAACTTAGTGAGAGAACCAAGCAGATGCCTTGAACACAAAGAGCACATCATGCTGAACGATTGGGGTCCCATCCTCCTAGGACCACCCCAAGCATAGTTATGGGCAAAACTACAATCCCAACCAAAGGCCCTACAAAGCTAATAATGTAATATTCACTGCACTCTAAATCTCGCCCCATAATGCTTTGCTGGGCCTTTGGTTGGTATTGTATTTTTGCCCATAACTTTGCTTGGGGTGGTCCTAGGAGGATGGGACCACCACAATCACTGAGCATGATATGCTCTTTGTGTTCAAGGCACCTGCTTAGTCCTCCCCCTAGGTTAGGGGGGATCCCAAAATCATCACCTCTCCTATTGCCTGATATTTTTCAAAGCTCACTTTTGTGAATTGGGCATATGCTTTTTAGCATATAAAGTTAAAGTTGTTTTATCAAACGGTAGTGAGTACAGTAGCTTATTCCAGAGTTCATGAACTCCCTGTCATGAGTATTAATAAAACAGAAATTTCACACACCTTTAGTAAAATAGCTAGCTTTACATGCTAAAATACATATAGTCATCTCGCAAAAATGAAAATATAGAAAGCAGTACCTTTAGCTAACCACTATCTTTACATGCTAAAATGCATATAGTCTTCTCATAAAAATGGGAAAATGAAAATATAGCAAGCAGTAAGAGAGGTGATGATTTTGGGGTCCTCCCTAACCAAGGGGGAGAGCCAAGCAGATGCCTTGAACACAAAGAGCACATCATGATGAAATGATTCGGTGGTGGTCTCATCCTCTTGGGACCACCCCGAGCACAGTTATGAGCAAAAATACAATCCCAACCAACGGTCCTGCAAAGCATTATGGGATGATATTCTAGAGTGCAGTGAATATTATAGTATCCAATATCAAAACATTCCTCAAGGGGCAGGCTATAGGGCTCAGCTGAGAGCTAATACTATAATAGTCACTAAACGCTAGAATCTCGCCCCAGAATGATCTGCTGGGCCTTTGGTTGGCATTGTATTTTTGCCCATAACTTTGCCTAGGGTGGTCGTAGGAGGATTGGACCACCACCGAATCGTTCAGCATGATATGCTCTTTGTGTTCAAGGCATCTGCTTGCCCTCCGCCTAGGTTAGGGGTGACCCCAAAATCATCACCTCTCTCATTGCCTGGTATTTTTCAAAGTTCACTTTAGTGAATTTGTTATATGCTTTTTTTCATGTAAAGGAAAAGTTGTTTTATCAAAGTGTTGTGGGGGCAGTAGCTAACTCCATCACGTAGGAGCGGAGTTCATTGCCCACAGTTACTATTGACCAGGGGTTACAGAGTACATTCAGAAAAGCAAACGGGGCCCCATCAGTTGGCAGCAATGCGGGATGGTTACCTCTTGGAGTGAGGGGAGAACCTAAAAAAGTTAGGTAAAGCTTAGCCCATAAAGCCCCGAAGAGCCCAAAGGATGAGAGACCAAAAGATCAAAAGCAGAGAGCAACAGACTTTGGCGAAGACCGGCGGAGAGTGACGGTGTGACGAGAACAGAGGTGAACGGTGGAGTTAGTATGAATAGGGGTGTTGCATGTTAGATTGCGGTGATGATTTGATTGTGTGATTTCTGGCAGAGTTGGGATGAGAGTTGAGTCAATATAGTTTCGGGCCAAGAGATATGATTTGATTTTCATTTGTTGTCAGGCTCGACGAGTAGTCTAAGATCCAGGGATAGATTTGAGGTGTAGAAGACACAGAGTGGATGTAATTGTCTTACCAGTGACTGTGGGAAGTTGTGAAGCATTATCGGCGACCCTTTGGATGATAGGAAACGTGTGTGAGTGAGTTTGTCGGAATCATGTGGGAAGCTTGGTGAACAAGGGTGGACCACTGCAATTCGAGTGGCCAGTGCAGGTCGTGGGTCACGGTGTGAATGATCTTGAGAGATTGGATCCTTTCAATCTTATTTAGGTGACTGTCCAGTCTTTTCATGGACTGTTACTTGAAGAGAGGCAATCAATTACTCGAGACTGTCCTGTCATTTTGTGGAAAGACAGTCTGATCAAAGGGACTGTTCGGTCATTTCGTGGAGACAGTTACTAGATTCTATGAGTGAAGAGGGTAAATGTGTGAGGTGACAGTGTGAAGGAGGGTGAACCTCTGTAAGGAGAAAGAGTAGGGATGGAGTGTGCCACACTGCAATAGGTCAGTTGGTGTAAAGTTGCACTGGGATTGGTGGATTGCCATCTGGAAGTTCAAACGAAAACATCTTGTGGGAAAGATTTGAAAAGGAATGGAAGAAAGAGGGATACCAGCATCGAGAGGTGATGAATGGAGTTCACGCTGCTATGCGTTATCGGAAGCCCTTATGGTGCCGGTCACCATTGGACCCATTGTGTAAGTGAATGATCCAAATCAGGGGGAAAACAGTAGTCAGACACAGTCAATAGTAGGAGAAAGGGTCAATTCCGGAAGAAATGGTACTGCAAGCGGGAATGGTCCATTTTTGGTGTCTATAGATGCCACTGCTGTTTCTTCAAGCGTGCGTGTTGGGTCTTGCGCAGTACTATCAGTATCACTAGCAGACTCACGTTTGGATTTGAGGATAGGGGAAGCTCCAGTAAGAGGACCCAGGGGGAGGATAGCAGGAGGAGGAATTGATCAGGGAGCTTCTGGGAGTCAGTATGTCCTACAGAACATAGCGGTAGGAAATCACCGCATGAATAAGAGCAGTGAAAGTGAAGAACTGAGTAGTGCATCAAGTCAGGGGACGATCAAGGCTGCATTGAAAGCTAAGGTGCTAGACGTAGTTAGGTTGAAGACAGAAGTGGATGAGATAATAAGTGGGAATTTGCCCCTGGGAAGGATAGAAGTTTATGAGCAAGATGAGTTGTTGTTTGTAGCGAAGGATGTTACTCGAAAGGCAAGAAGGGCACATGAGAAAATGGCAGAAGTGGCACAAAGGTATGATATGGATTTTTCCAAAACCAAAATGTTGCAGGGAGGTCATAGGTTACATTACACTAATCAGGAATTGGAAGGGAAAAGAGTCATAGGAATGAAAACCCATATTCGAGAATTATTATAGGGATAAGCCCATGGAGAATGTTTGCTAAATACAAGGATAGGTGGTCCAAGAAAAAGAATGTTAAGAAAAGGATAGGAGATATGCTGTCTCCGGGTGAGGGGTACAGCAGGAGTGGAGGCTTACTCATTGCGAAAGGTACCAGGGGAGGGTATGTGCATGTGTCTTGGAGAGAGGCGATTTGTCAGAGTTTACAAATGATTTTCCTCGGCTGAGGGAGAAGTCTGTTGAATGGTACAAGCAAGTTGATTGCTTTGTCAAGATTTCAAAAGTACTGTGGATTGATTTGAATACTCTGTTTGACATTGTGGTGCCAAGTGACTTGTGGTCTGCTTGCAGAATTGCTGAAAGGCCAACTGCCAAACCCGACCGAGAACCCACAACGCATGGTCCTTCACCCGTGGTCATGAAAAAGTTTGAGCAGGTAATCACATGGTTACAGTCTAAGATCTCACCACAAGATATTGATTGGGTGAAAATAGACTACTCAAGAGCCCAAAGAAACAGTACATGCTTATTATGAGAGGCGCATGCAAGCCTTTAAGCAGTATAGTGGGCTGGACACTTCAGATTCGAAGGACATAGGACTGTTCATTTCCAAGTTCGTTTAGGATTGAGGCCAGAAATTAGCTCTATGATCCAGAAGCATCTGATCTGTTGGCAAAATAAATCAGTGGACCAGATTCTACGGTACGCCAGGTATTGTAGGGATGAGGTAGACTCGAAGCATAGGAAATTAAAGGATAATCTAATGTTAGTCCAGATGAGGACTGCCGATAAGGTAGACCAAGTGTAGTCGAGTGGAGGAACATTGGGTTGAAAGCAGGGAAACAATCATCGAGGAACCCAGAACGTATCGGTTCATGCGGGTCAGGGAAAAGGGAAACCCATAGATCCCAAAACAGGGTTGAGGTTGGTACCCTAAAGATACACACTGCATGTCATTTGTGTCATAAAATGGGGCATTGGAAGCACGAGTGCTGATTAAATCCAACGAACCAGATCCAAGATGAGGAAATAATGCAAGTATCTTTCGTTGTAAATACTGTAACGAGGCACAGGTCCGTACACGTAGGTGTGCTGAGTCCACAAGTGCAAGTTCCCCAACCTCCGAGAACTTCACAAGGAAATCGAGTATACCAACAGATGCTCTTAATCGAAGCTCTAGATAAGTTTGATCCAGACTCGTTGCAATGACGGTGCCTGAGGGGAGGAGGAAGACTGCACCCTTGGAGCAGTCTTAGAGGTAGACCAGAGAGGACTGTATGTGGAGGCAGATGTGGATGGTCATCCCATCACATTCTTGATTGATACTGGTGCTACCCATTCTACTGTGAGATCCGCAGTAGTCCCAAACCTACTCCTCTCCGCACAATCGATCCAAGTTGTAGGAGTTGCAAATAAGAGAATGACCAATCCGTTGGCAGAAGAGATGCCTGTGGCAATAAGGAACTTTCAGGATCCTCACCAATTTGTGTTGGGCGATTCGAATCCAGTCTGTTTCTGAGTAGTGACCTTTTTATTTTTAAACTGTGTTTATTAGTCTTTACTACAATAAAATCGTACAATCACAATATCAGATATGTGAAGACAGGCATGTGATTAACAAACATATAAAGATAGTACTTTCCTCACAGGAGTGCCTTTTGGTGTAGAGAATTAGCGTCTAAGCCCATACTGTTAGTAGAGTCTTTCCTTCAATGCAACATTACATTACAACCTCGTGTACAATGCTAGGTAATCCATACATCATTTACATCTGCATATTTGACATAAGTACTTGCCACATTTTATTTTCGAACAGCAACAATGTGGTGTCAATGTTCATATCCCAATACCGAAGCCAAGGCGTGTGTAGGGATGGGGATAAAATGGAGGTCTGAGGTATAAGGTGCGTGCACCATTAGGGGTGTTAGGGGGGTGCGTAACTGCGATGACTATGCCGATGGATTGGCCTTGGCTGCGTGTGGAGGATGTATGGGGAGGTAAATTTTTAGGGGGTCCCATATATCCCTGAGACGGGATGCCCTGGAAAGTAAGTCTACATAATTAGTTAGTTGCTCCTGGCAATATAATAGATCGGTGAGCCAGTCTTTGAATTTTGGTGCTCGCCCTCCGCCCCATCGACATGTGACACAGCGCTTGACCATTAATAAGGCAATGGCAAGGTATTTGCGATACGGTTTAGAAATAGGTTTCGTGAAGCCAAGCAAGGCAACCAGGGGAGTACGTTCTAGAGACAGCATCGTTATCTGGTCCAAGGCATAGAACACTGGGTAGTGACCTTCTGTGTAAATTAAATTCTACCATCTACTGCATGCCTAGGGGAGAAGAGTTGCAGACCAATTATGATGATATTGCATTCAAATTGGTGAATCAGAATATCTGCATAGAAATGTTTCCCATGCTGACAACTGAAGATCTGCCATACAACTTGAGGGACTGAGTCTCTCCAGTGGTGTGAGATTTCACTGGAGAAGAGATAGGACTGATTTGAGGGGTTGATCCAGTTAAGATACAGATTAAACCGAATAATGAGTTTCCAAGAATGCCCCAGTACAATCTGATGCTGGAAACGGTGGCAGGAATTACACCTGTGATCGAGTTGATGATTGGCATTCTGAAAGAGATCATGGGGATCCCATGCAATTCCCCTGTAATAGGATTGCAGAAGCCAAGTGGGAAGTACAGGATCATGCAAGATCTGTGAAAGATCAACACGATTCCATGTTGTCCTGTGGTACCGCATCCATCTGAAGATGTTCTGTATTGAATCCTGCTACTTTGATGCCTGTTCCAAATATTAAAGATGACGATTGTGAGGACCATGACTGTCTCTATGTGACTGAACTTTGCACCAATCCGAGACATTGTTAATGAACCTCTGCCTGAATCACATGAAATCCTTTTTGTAGATGGTTCATGCTTAAGAGACAATGTGGGTTATCTAAGAGCAGCGTTTGCTGTCTGTACTATTTCTGGAGCTGTGGAAGCTGCTTGTTTACAGGGAGTACACTCTGCACAGGAAGCTGAAATCATTTACTTGAAACGTGCATGCCTGGTTTCTGATCAGATCTGTGTCACCATCAATATGTGTTCTGTGTGGTACATGACTTCGGACAGCTATGATCACAGAGTGGGTTCTGAACATCATCAGGATCTCCCATCAGAAGTGGGAAATACGTGAGACAGTTGTTGGAACCCTTGCAAAGACCAAAATTATTAGCTGTGGTTAAATGTATTGCACATGGGAAAAGGGAGGACTTTGTGACATTAGGCAACAGGTAAGCAGACAAAGTTGCACGTTTCCGCACTGAACAAGGATGCATTTTCAATGGGGATTATATGGGAGAGAGCACAGAAAGAACCAAAATCAGAATGATGTTAGCCATAGCGGACACTTGGGATGAGGTGAAGCGTCTGTAGGGAGAAGTGTCAGACCAGGAAGAAGCTGGATGGATGAAAGCAGGTTGTAAGAAAAGAGATGATGGCATTTGGCTTTCAACTGATGGTGGAGCAGTGTTGCCGGATTGTTTACTGAGCCCTATGGCAAGGCAGATTCATGGAGCAGTTCACATGGGGAAAGATGCCATGGTGCGAGTGTTTAGACAGACGGAATTCAATCATCGGTTCCGTGCATTTGCTGAAGCAGTGTGTCATCGATGTGTTACTTGTCAACAGATGAATGCTGGAAAGAAAACTGTGGTTGCACTGAGTCACACTAGAAGGTCTGGGGGGTCCCTTCAACGGGTTCAAACTTGATTTTATTGAGATGCCTGAGGTGCAAAGGATTGAGCTACATTCTGGTAGTGGTGTGTGTTTTCTCACAGTGGGTGGAAGCATATCCAACAAGAAGGTGTGATAGTCTCACAGTAACAACTCGCTTACTTAGGGAGTTCATACCTCATTTCGGATTTCCAACTTCATTTTAGTCGGATAGAGGAACGCACTTCCACAGTGAGATTATGAAGCTGCTGTGCACTGCCTTACAATTTACTCAGAGATTGCACTGTAGTTACAGACCAGAGGCGTCTGGTCTTGTGGAGCAGATCAATGGGACTCTCAAAACAAGGATGGCAAAGGTCTGTTCATCCATGTCTCTGAAGTGGCCTGATGCATTACCTTTGGTTTTGACGAGTATGCATAGCATCCCTGTTAGAAATGGGGGTCTCTAGTTGGCAGAGGTAGGTACCTTTGTCCAAATAGGGACCCTTGCTTCTAGTCAGAGTAAGGGGGATACACACTCAGGCCTGGGTGTAGTTCGCTGCATTTTGCTACGTGGAACTCTGCAAAGTTACAAAACAAATCTGCAAAGTTTCGCAAGTGGCGGAGTGCAGTATGAACTTCAGTTTGTGCTGGTATTTCTGATGCTCGAGTAAAAATTCTACCCGAGCGGCAGCTCGCGAACTTACCGTTCGCGATTGCATGCAGGGGAAAGCTCACTGCCCAGGCCTAGATAACCTCTGCTCACCCCCTTGGTAGCTTGGCCCGCCTCTCGCCAGCATAATTAACACTTTTCAAAACATTATAACTAACAATTTAAATAACTTAATCTTATCTGCGGCATCCCCTGGCTTCCCTCCATCGCGTCTTCTTCTGGGAACTGTGCATGCGCAGTTCCCAGAAGAAGACGCGATGGAGACAGTGGGAAGCCCGGGGACGCCACTGATAAAGTAAGGTTATTTAAAATGTTATTTATAATGTTTTGTAAAGTTTTTTAATACTGAGGGCGGGAGGCGGACTGCACGTAACGGAGTTATGCAGAGAGTGCGGAGATTGGTTCCATCTCTGTGCCTCTCCGCGTAGACCCCTTACACAATTTACGCCCACCCTTAATCTACACTCACAGAAACACAGTGATAACACCACAGTGGTTTAGAAAAATAAAGTATCTTTATCTAAACTCAACATGACCAAAACAACAACAATCCAACATACAAATATTAAGAAAAATGACTTTAAAAAGGTTTTAGCGACTGAGTCCATAGAAAACTATGGATTTGTGCTTTATTGCAAAGTACCTGTCATTGCAAAAAAACTCACCAAGCCAAACAGCTGCAGCGATGGGAAGCATAGAAAAACGTAGTTTTCTGAGACCTTCGTGAATGCGATGCAGCAGTTCCGATGGGCACAGGGAAGCGGTGCGTCGGGTCGAGTCTGTAGGGGGATGAGATGAACCAATTCTGAGATGACTCCGATCCGCAGGTGATGCATCGGGAAAAACTTGCCACACAGGGATGATGCGTAGAAATCCAGGATGCGTCTGCGAACAGTGCGGTGGTGTTGAGCGGCGCTGCGTCAATTTCTTCAGCCGCGATCCATTGGTGCATCGACTCCTGCAGCGGCAACAGGTGCTGCGTCGGTTTCAGGAGAGGCGCGGCGATACGTGGAGTTTCTTCACGCATCACAGAGTTCGTTGGAAAAACTGTCACAAGTAGAGCGGTGCGTCAATTTTCTTGTTTTTGCGTTGCTTTACAGCTCCCAGCAGCAGAAACATCATACGGAGGCCCCACACAGACACTAGCAGTAAACAAAATTGGCAGTAATTCACTTACAGGACCTGCCACACACCAGGGCATGTCCTACCTTCACATACACTGCACCCTGCCCACAGGGGTACATTAGGCCTACCTGAGGGGTGACTGACATGTAAGAAAGGGAAGGTTTGGCCTGGCAAGTGGGTACACTTTCCAGGTCTACATGGCAGTTAACAACTGTGCAGAGACAGTGCAGTGGGAGGTCTGAGTTACCATTTCATAACTACTTATGTGGGTGGCACAATCAGTGCTGCAGGCCCACTAGTAGTATTTGATTTACCAGCTCTGGTACACTCAGTGCACTTTACCACGGACTGATCAGTAAATCAAATATGCCATTGAGGGAGAACCAATCATAATAACAATTTACACAGAGAGTACTTGCACTTTGGCACTGATCAGCAGTGGCTAAGTGCCCAAAGCATCTAAGCCAGCAAAAATGAAATCCATAACAGCATCAAAAATCCAGGGAGTAGAGCCAAAAGTCAGAGGAAACCACGCCAAAGATGCTGAGTCTAACAATCCCCAAAAGGAGAACGACTTTCGCCCCACAAAATCTTAAAGGGGAGGGTGATACGCTTGTCAGCAGTGCTGTCTACAGCGTTGATAAACATCACTGATTATTTGATCCTTGATTATTGCATGGGTCTGGCTGACATGGTCCATTCTGTGTCTCACCAGGTTGCGGCTGCAAATGCACGGACCTCAAAGGATCTCTGCCATGAACTGTGTCCAGGCGATTGGATACTTGTTCGAAAGCATGTGAGGAAGAACTGTCTTGATGCTCGTTGGAGAGGTCCATACCAAGTAATTTTGGTGACAAACACGGCTGTGAAGTGTGGAGGCTTGCCGAACTGGATTCACCCCTCCCACACCCAAGAGTTTGAGGACCCTCGGAAGAAACAGCTCCTCTCCCTGAAGGAAATCCAGTCATGGCTGTGAGGCCACTGGAGAGGACAAGTTAAGCTGTGGGGGTTCTTGACTTGAGCTGAAGGGGTCCCTCTACACAAGACCCAGGTATTGACTTCAAGGGAGACTGTAACGTTGCGAGTGGTACAGAGTCAGACTCAGCTGAAGGAACTGGTGTGGAAGGTGATCGGGTGCAGAGGAGGGAGCAGAATTCGTAACAGAATTGTGGCCTGCGAGACAGAAGAGGCAAAACTTGAGACTGGCATCTGAAAGAGATCTTGCCCATGTGTCTGAAATGTCTGAATCAGAGCTAAGTGACACAGAACAAGCACAGGAGGGCTTTTAACTTTTTTTTGTTTTTGAGTTTTATATAGCATAAATTAGACCCGAATATATCGGGTATCAGAGCACCAGTTTCATTACACAAGGACACATTCATTTTTGTTAGGCACAGGGAGATTAAGTGATTTGCCCAGAATCACAGGATGTTAAGCGTCGTTGCAGAGACTCGAACCTGGTTCCCCAGCTTCGACATCGACCGCTCTAACCGTAAGGCTACATACTCTCCCCCCTTGAGGAGATCGAGAAGAGTAAGCGTAACCTGCCAGAGGTACACTGCCCCAGAGTGGACTTATTTGATCACAGATGCCGGGAACAGTGGGGACAGGGAGACTGAGATCTTCATGAGTGACCAGCAGAGTTCCAGAACTGATCATTGAAATTGAATTATTAGTCCCTGGAATAGAAGCTAATGAAGTGTTGACAGTGACTGTACCGAATCCACTGATATTGAGTAGTGTGAGGGTTTTGATTACGCAAGATCTGTTGTTTCCAACTTTTGGATATCAGCCACCGGCTGAGATGAGCACAGCAGTTCGTCTTGAATTCTACAGTGTGTCATTGATGAAATGGGCTCTGAACTTGTTAGAGACTGCTGATTGAACAGTGAACTGTAAATAAAACACTTGCTCTAAAGAAGATAACCTGGGCCCGAGTGGAAGAATACAATTAGGGATTTCTCCGTAGAAGAAGAAAGAGGGCTAAGGAAGTTTTTTCAACTGTGTAAATAGTTGTACAACGAACTGTGAAATTGGTTTACAGGACTCCAACGAGCTGTGCGTGAACTTTGTGGTGCAGCAATAAGAGGCAGAGAAAAGAGACTTTGCGTTGATCCTCGTGCTGTGCTGACATGAGCTCAGTTAAAAATGGAGTCTGGAAATTCAAACCGTGGAGCAACATATATAATAGGTACGCTTATAGCACGAGTGATAGTAGTGATAGCAGTAGTTATTATCATGTCTGTAAAAATTTCACATGAAGCTGAAGTTGATGGGGTGGGAACACAGGGAATATCATCACCTACCACTTCTAGCACAAAAGAGGGAACATTAGTAGCTGATAAGGCTATGCTAGATAGTCCTAGTTGCGTGTTGCAAGTAGATTGGTCTAAGGGTCACTATACGTTGAATGCCTATGCGAAGGTGTTGTATGAGTAAGTGAATATTATGGATGTGAGAGATTGTTATGTGTGTATGCATCGGTGGAGGAGGGAATTCGCTATCACCACCTGCCTCTGACGTATGGTATCACATGTAGTTTATTGCTTAGTATGTTTTACGGTAAGGGTCACTATGCATATTATTTCTCTAATTGCGACATGGAGCTTTCAGAAATTCCAGCGTATAAGCACCTAAATAAGTATGATTATTATAAGCAGGAAGAAAGGATGGGGAAGTATTTCATACTAATGGTTACATTAGATGCAGCTTACGCTTATCGCCATAATTTGACATGGATGCTGACTGATATAGAAAAGAAGTTCATAGACCAAGTGTAGTGACCGGGTTTTTGGCTCTATTTCTGAGTGATGTTGACTTTAAGCTTGCTACCATCCTGAATCCCTATTCTTGGCTTTTGTTGGTCCTTTTCAGGCTTTTTCCAGACCTAGAAGCATAAACTAGAGGATAGCTGCTTTATATGATGATAGATCCCTTATTCTTGACTCTAATCCATCTATTGCCTATTGGCTTTGACATAATTATGTGTCCTTTCATCATCCTACCTATAGTAGAGGGTGGATCCTGTAGTCCTGACTTTATATATTACATATTGGTATGGTTTGTGTAGGTATTCTGATAGAGTTAAGTCCTTTTCGGGCCCACAAGGCCCAGAACTAGAGAGACTCCATTTTGCTTTCTGTCCCTGCAGACTGAGATGCTTGCAGGGTAAAGGTGATGTTTTAGTTATGAGGTGTTGTTCGCCCTTTGCAAACTGGAGAGAAGCGGCCAGAGCTGAATCTAATCAGGAAGTGTCCCTGGGCTCAAGTCTCTAGACGAAACAAGCAGCTGGTCACTGTGGGAGTGTCTAGAGCAAGGAGCCTGGTACATGGAATCGGTGGGAGGAGGCTACTGGCTGGAACTTTCCATGAGGAGAGAGCATTCCATATTAGTGAAGTGCAGAAGAGGCGGAGCAGTAAGTCGATGCTTGGAACAGAGAGAAGTCAGTCAGACAGTTGGAGCCACGGAGAGAAGAAGTCAGTTAATGCTTGGAGGGAGAGAAGTCAGTTGAAGCTGGAGAGAGAAGTGAGATGATGTTTGGAGCTGACGAAAGCATTCAGAAGCAGTTACCTATTAGAAGGAGTTGTGATCAGCTGGAGTCTGAAGTGATGCCTTTTGGAAGAGACTGAAGTTATATCGTGGATTAGTCTGTGGGAGCAGCTGGAGTGAATTGGACATTGGAGCTGGGATAATCAGACAGAGTGAAGAAGCTAGTGGAGCGAACGGTTATCAGAGCGGCATAAACTATTAGACTGAAGCTGGAAGGGGAAGACAGTTCGTGGGGGAGAGGAATGCAGTGCAGAGTGATCAGCGCAGATGCGTGTCCAAGAGTGCAGGGCAGAATCTGAGATGAGCTAAGGCACAGACGAGAGAGGAACCCAGAAGACAGCTAGAGCAAGACTTTAAACTAATCAGGTGATATCTGTCATCTTATATTAGTTTGCTTTACATTTAAACATTAACCTTGTCCCTATTGTATTGCTAGTCCTTTTTCTTTCAGCGGTGTGCAGTATAATTCATTCCCTCTTTAGCTTTCTACAGTCCCTGTCAATTACATGTGGATGTGTTATAGTAATAAAGCTTTCCATTATAATACAGAGACCCCGCAGATCTGTGTATGTGTCTATTCCCCTTTTACTTTTCAGGCTATGTGTTATAGTGCAGTATTATACTGTTAGTGTTATTATAATAATAAAGGAACCCCAGTTCTTAATGAACAGCTGTGTAGATGTTATTCTTATGATAAAGCTAACCTTTCTTCTAGCCAGATGCTGTAATGGTAACTGATGGATCAAAAGGGAGGAGGAGCGCTTAAATCAGGGAATAACTTGTGCATATAGTGTGTAACTGTTATTGTTTTATGATAAGGTTAACCTTTCTTCTAGTCAGGTGCTATTATGTGGACGGATGCGACTCCCGGACAGGTAAATGGTAACTGAATAATGAGGGGGAGAGGAGAACTTGTATTAGATAATAACAATAGCATAGTGTAATTTGGCCATCCTTGTGTACCACATAAAATATATGAGACATTCCCAGTAGGTATTAGATGTATGCCCAATAGAGAGAGAGAGAGCTGAAGGTATTCATAGGAAAGTGATCGTCGTTGTAAGGCGGCGTTAATGAGAGCACCAGGGAGGAAACTGGTGTGTAATGAGATCGCCTCTAGAGAAAGTGGCGTTAATGAGAGCACCGGGGGGGGAAACCGGTGTGTAATGAGATCGCCTCTAGGGAAAGCGGCGTTAATGAGAGCATTGACTGCGGTCAATGTGTATACCCACAGGATTGTGGCTTGTGTCTTTATGTAATAGTGAGAGCACTGGGAGGATACAGTGCCTATCTTGAGCGAGCACTGGGTGTAGCCAGTGTGTAATGGTAAGTTATTGGAACTGCTCCCTTCACTATGAGTAGGAGGGTAGCATAGTCTGGGTCTGAGTTGCCGCAAGACTATAAGGTATGAGTGTGGTGTAGGGCATGGACGTCCTTAGTAATCAGTGAGTATTCCTAGTAATCCCTATAGATTTAGTGGTGTTTCTGATGATATGAGCTTGTATATACAAATAAAGGATACGGTGTATTAATTACAGAGAAAGGGGGAGGCCTCCCCCTTTCTCGGGTACTGCTCGAGGCAACGACGGAGAGAGCGTGGCCTCATTTTTCCCTGAGTTTGAGTCCAGGCGAGGTGAGGTCTTCTCCCCGGTAGAGCTGGATCACACAAAGGATCTATCTACATGGAGGAGCTGTAATTAATACACCGTATCCTTTATTTGTATCACTACTTTGAATTATTTTGTATTCTCACTTGGCAGTAGCAATGTTTTGAACAGAGGTCCTGATGAAAGCCTCGGGTCTTCCCCATTGAGGCTGAAACATGTTGACCATTGAAGCAGTGATTTGTTCCATACTGCGTTCTTGCACTGTTCGTCTTGTTTTTAATTAGGGAGAGGGCATATTCCTAATAAAATTATTGCTCTGTCCTCTATCCTATTTTATATTTCACCACTTCTTCTTTTTTTGCACTGCACTTTGACCCATCTTTGGACTTTCACTGGTCACTAAATGCTTGTGGGCAGTGATCCCGCTCTCTAACAGGGTAAGATTTGGTCTCAATGATCTAGAGACATATTACCACTGTAGGATGACCAGATGATAAAATTGATCATGCAATAGTTTGATGGGTATCCTAAGAACCGAGCGGGTTCTATTCACAACCATAGACACTTCCTCATGTTTAGATTATGGGCTTTTCCACTCCTATGTTTACCATGTCCATTTACTGTGACTTGGATTGAGGTTTTTTCGTATATCCCTCTATACTAGACCCCAGGTTTTCTTTGTGATAAAACAATTTTATTTTGTCAGGTCAAAATGATAGTATAAAACGGAGCACATACTGAAATGTCAGGCCTGAAATATTTTCAAAAGGGCTTCTGAAGTGGGTGGCACAATTAGCACTGCAGACCTACCATCAGCATTTTGTTTACAGGCCCTGGGTGTATGTAGTACCACTTTACTATGGACTTACAAGTAACTTAAATCGCCATATGTGTGTAAGCTAACTTTACCATGTTTAAAGGAGAAAGCACTTTAATACTGGTTAGCAGCATTAAAGTGTGCCGAGTCTTAACAGCTAACAAAAACGAGTTCAGTAAACAAGAGGGTGAAGGTAAACAGTTTGGAAATAACCCTGCAAAAAGGGCCATGTCCAACAGTATGTTTCAACAGTGTGTTCCACTTCCGCACTGCAAAAAATCCAGAAGCACTACTTTTAATTGGTTTTATAATCTCCTAGTAAAGGGTTCCCTAGTTTGGGTGAGTTTATGCCTCTTATACCAAAATTTATGTTTTCCCTTTGTTGAACTGTAAGGGGGTGAGCTAAAAAATAATAATTGTGTTTCCCTACAACAAGATGAAAACCAGGATGGTCGAGCAATGGATCCTGTTTCAACAGCACTCAAATATTGTCCCTTCAGGATCGGGTGCCTTACTTAGGACAACAGATATCTCAGATCAAATACTGTGGAAGTCCCTGGTTCATATAGCGAGTTAGGCAAGTGCATTATTTATATACTTTGTTTTTTCATAAGAAGGGGTAACAACAGTGGAAGCACTCCTTCATAGATCAGGTATACCTTGTGCAGAAACAGTGCAAGATTTCCTCATTTAGGACCCAGGTAGAGTTATGCCAGCAGCAGCTCAACCTTTCCCCATCACAGGACACACACAAATTAGGCAGCAGCAGTGCTTCCTCACAGGAACAAAGCAATCTTAGAGATTTCTACTGAGCTTCTATAACTAAACATTAGCAGCTAAAATGTCTGCCATTTTGAGAGGGAAATACAGCATCACATACTTATTGTGAATGTTAAGCCACCTTCAGCTTAGCTTCAGCATAGACAGCCTAGTCTATGAAAAGCTGCCTGGATCAGCAATAGTGCCCTTGGAGATTAAACTCCTGTGAAGTAATCTTCCATTCCAGCAGAGCTGATTCAGTAGGGCAGTCTAGTACAAGCTTTCATCAATCACGAAACATGACAAAATAAGTCTTGAGAGACGTAGAGGTTCAAGAAAGATCTCTGGAGTGGGTTCTAAACTCACTCAGAGGAAGGTAAAGGTGGAAGAGTCGGTGAATTTGTGAGTTCTGACACCGCTCTCACTTGGCTGACATTCACTGTCAGCATCCTGAACGTCCTGCTGCTGTGACTCTAAGACTTGCATTTTGTGTTTATTCTTTGGTTTTATATATATTGAGGAGTAGCTGGCACATAGATGTTTCATGCAGCCCAGAAACAACCTATGCAGCTATGCTCTAAACAGGCACACAAAAGGCATTGAATGCGTGCCTTCCTTGGTGCTGCAGCTTTTCAAAATGTTGAGAGTAGACACTGGCGTCACTTATGTTCCCTATGCACAGCTGCCTCTGGTAAGCAGCCCTTCCTCACACTGGCCAATATGCTGCAGCCTCTTCTCCCGAGCGCCCTTCATGCCCAGTGACACCTCGAGTCTTATGCCTTGAGGTCAGGGCACAAGTCCTAAAAAAAGAAGTGAGGGGACTCTCCAAGGTAGGCGTGGTCACAGGAAGTGACATCACGACAGGAAGTGACATCACGACAGGAAGTGACATCACAACAGGAAGTGACATCACATGTAAGGCAGATCTATCATTTGCATATAATGCAAGATTTAACAATTGAAGCTGCTTGGTACTTAAGCCTGTGACTTAAGGTCCCTGTATGGAGGAATTAGCAGCCCAAATGTGGATGAAGTTTGGCGAAGGTGACATCAACACATTTTCAAAACACTACAGGAAAGTTTGACTGCAAGATTTTGTATACATTACAGGTTCCCAGAGAGGCTGCTTCCCACACTCGACAATGACTATTACACACACTAGGGCTCCATATTCACGTTATTCTATCGATGAGTGTTATGTTATCTCCCCACCTATTGTAAACTAGCGACTCTGTACTACATAGTTTTGTCCCAGCTGCCTCTCTCTAGCTGTGGCTAGATTTATTTATTTTATTTATAAAGTTTTATATAGCGCGAACTTGATCCTGAAGGATATCAGAACGCTTTACAATTTGCAGCAAAGGTAACAAATCAGAACATTAGTCTAACATTGGGAATCTTGGTTGAAGACAATGGAGCTGCCGGGGCATTAACTTGGGTCAATGCCTAAATTTTAGATATATTAACTGGCCATTGTATTTATTTTAGCAGATTTATTTATTTCTATTTATTTTAGGAAATGTATTTAGTTTTGGTATATTTTAGTTTGACTTATTTGCCTTCATTTACTTCAGTGCAACAAAATATAAACATTGTTTTACTTTGTATTAATACTGTTTATTTTTGTGATAGTTCCTAAAAAAAGGGCCGATTATGACTCATGATTTGTAATGGTTGTTTCCCCCTTTACAGAGACTACTTACTATAAAATTGGGGTGGGCCTAGCTCATGATGTCATTTTGTGGGGACCCCTTGAAGAAAGCGGGCAGAACCTTTGCAAAACTTTGTGCCCCCCTATCCAGTAGTGCAATTATCCAAACACTGACAGGATTGAGCCTAAATTAAAAATATACTGACATACGTAATGCCAAGTCAGACGTCCTCATGGAGTCATGTTTAAATGAACAATCCAGCGCCATCCTACTCCTCCCCATTCCACAAAATTATACAATTCAGACCGACAACACAAACTAGAAGGGGGCGTTGCTGTCATCATTAAACATTCCATGTGGAAACAGCGACACACGGAAGAACACACAAGGGTACACCATCATACTACTTACATTTTGTAGCCTGGTGTCAATTGTTCAATGCAGGGCTTAATTTGTGCTAGTGCTTAGCGCCGGCACTTAATTGGCAGGGCCGGGTCTAGTGGTACTCTGATTCTACACGCACGAGGCGCACAGTGCATGTAAAATGTTTTAGTTTAACTTACAGCACACTTGCTAGTACTAATACTTAATTAACTCCTCAAGTCTCGTGCAGCCGCATCGCATTGTGTTTAGTTTTTCACATCTCAGTTTACCCTTAATTATTCACGATCACTTGAATAATGAAATATTCTGAGTGGGAGAGCTCTTTGGCAGCACTCTGCCAGGTTTCTCTCTCGTCACTCTCATGCTGCTGTGTTAAAGAGCCTCGGTTCTACCGCACAAAGAATTAGGGTGACCAACTGGCATTGGTGCAAATTCAGGTCGGTGAGTGTAAAAATTCAGGACAAAGGATCAAAATTCAGGACACAAATTCAGGACAGGAGGTCAAAATTTAGGACAAAACTTCAGGACAATAGGTACGTTTTACAGACACATCAGAGGTCGCGCAATAGTATATAAGTAAGCCCAGCCATTTCCAAAAGTATTAAACCATTTGCAAACCTATACATCATGTATCATTTCACTCATCCATTCCTTCATCCATCCTTTCACTCATCTCCATTATCCATCCATCTATCCACCCTTTCACCCTATCCATCTGTACACTTATCCATCCACTCTTCATCCCATCCATCCATTCACTCATCCATTCAGCCATTCACCAATCCAACCATTCTTTCACTTACTAATCCTTCCACCCATCCACTCTTTTAGTCATCCATCCATCCTCCCTTTCTCTCTCCATCGACCCTTTCACTTAGCCTTCCTTCCATCCATCCACCAACCCACCCATCCATCCATCCATCTACTCATCCACTCATGAATCCATTCATTGCCCCTATCACTCATCCATCTATCATTTCACTCCTTCACACATCTATTCATCCTTTTGTCCATCTACCCTCCCTTTCACTCACTCATCCATCCTTACACCCACCCTTTCACTCATATGTCCATTCATTCACCCTTGCACTTATCAATCCATCAATCCATCCATCATTTCACTCATCCACCTACCCTCATCATCCACCCACCATCCACACACCCACTCATCCATCCTTTCACCCACCCACCATCCAATCCACTGATCCATCCTTTCACCCATCCACCATCCACCCACCCACTCATCCATCCATCCTTTCACCCACCCACTCATCATCCATCCATCCATCCTTTCACCTACCCACCCACTCATCATCCATCCATCCATCCTTTCACCCACTTATCCATCCATCCATCCCTTCACCCACTCTCCATCCATCCATCCTTTCACCCACCCATCCATCCCTTCACCCACTCTCCATCCATCCATCCTTTCACCCACCCATCATCCATCCATCTGTCCTTCCCTTCATCATCCATCCATCCATCCCCTCATCATCCATCCATCCCCTCATCATCCATCCATCCTTCCCCTCATCATCCGTCCATCCTTTTCCCTCATCATCCATCCATCCTTTTCCCTCATCATCCATCCATCCTTCCCCTCCTCATCCATCCATCCTTTTCCCTCATCATCTATCCATCCATCCATCTGTCCTTCCCCTCATCATCCATCCATCCTTTCCCTCATCATCCATCCATCCTTTCCCATCATCACCCATCCATCCTTTCCCATCATCACCCATCCATCCTTTCCCATCATCATCCATCCATCCTTCCCCTCATCATCCATCCATCCTTCCCCTCATCATCCATCCATCCTTCCCCTCATCATCCATCCTTTCACCCACCCCCTCATCATCCATCCATTCCCTCATCATCCATCCATCCATCCCCTCATCATCCATCCATCCACCCTTCCCCTCATCATCCATCCTTTCACCCACCCCCTCATCATCCATCCATCCATCCCCTCATTATCCATCCTTTCCCGTCATCCATCCTTCCTTTCATCCATCCTTCCCCTCACCCATCCATCCATTTATCCTGCCCTTCATCCATCCATCCTTCCCCTCCATCCATCCATCCATCCATCCTTCTCCTCATCCATCCCCTCACCCATCCATCCATCCTGCCCCTCATCCATCCATCCTTCATCCTTCCCCTCATCCATCCTTCCTTTCATCCATCCTTCCTTTCATCCATCCTTCCCCTCACCCATCCATCCATCCCATCCATGTATCCTGCCCTTCATCCATCCATCCTTCCCCTCCATCCATCCATCCTTCCCCTCATCCATTTATTATTCCCCTCATCCATCCATCCTTTCCCTCCGTCCCTCATCCTTCCCCTCATCCATCTTTCCCCTCATCAATCATCCAGCTACCCTTCCACCCATACATCCAGTTATTTACATTTTCTCTCCATCCTTCCCCTCACTCATCAATCCATCTATCCTCTCTCATTATCCATTTATTCAATCTTTCATTCATCCATTCACCCTTTCACTAATTCATCCAGCCATTCACACATCCCTTCACTTACTTACTCGCCCACCTTTCCATATTAATTTTGAGCTAAGCCCTTTTGAGAAGAGGCCCATCAAGAACTTCACCCTCGCTGCAGGGGACGTTCCAGGACTGGGATAGAAGCCACCCAGGGCGGAGACAGGATCCACCACGGGGGGGGGGGGGGGGGACAGGAGCCATCACAGGTGGGGGTGGACTGGAGCCACAACATGGGGGGACAGGTGCCATCACTGAGGGGAGGGCAGGAGCCATCACAGGAGAGGGAACACAGGGGTGGGCATGCAGTATTCTAGTATCATCTTGGGCTCCTCTCCTGCACAAGACAACGAGAAGACAGGCTCTCTGTTCAAAATGCCACCCCCCACTGTGATGTACAGTACTTACAGGAGATACTCTGAGAACTGATTGAACTGATTGTCCTCCATACTTTGTTAATCAGTGTGGGTGCGATTGTGCCATTTCTTTATTTTCTTACATTATAGCCTGCATGTTTGAAGAACCGAGGTTTGCTTACAATTTAGTGACAGTAATTAAGCTATGTGAAGAGAACCACGTGCTGCCTCGGTGTAATCAGGGGTGTAATCTGGCCGAGTCTCGGATGTTTGGGGCCCTGGGTAGAAATGGAATGTGTGAGCCCCCCTCTAAATAGCAGATACAAGACGCATTCAGGGCTGTTTGCATGTGAATAGATGTCGCTGCTCCGAAGCTGCCGCCCCTCCCTCTCAGTCACCTTCGAGCACCTTTTAACAGCTCATCAAGGGCTGGAGGTGTGAGGGTAGCCATCCCGCTGTGCCTCTACAGTGCTGCTGGGGGTCTGAGCTTTCATACAGCATCAGAGTCAAGAAGGGAGGTGGGGGCAAGCTGTGCCCGTTTAAAATTAAGGACAAATGCGGAAAAGCTTTATTTACTTTAAGCGCGCCGCGCTCCTGTTTTTTAATGGTGGACGGGTTTTGATTTAGCAGGGTGGACGGCGTCCACCCTGAAAAACCCTCGGAAATAAGTGGGGGGATGCCGTCCACCCGCGTGGTACCCCGACTCGTGCCCTGCTTGAGGTGTGCAGCACTGCCTTGGGCCCTCCTGTAACTTGCCACGCAGTATGGTGATTCCTGCTAGTGATATGGTTGTTCCACGGGGCTGACTTCCTCACCGCCGCTTCTTGCTTGGATGACTACTATCACTTTCTAGCCTCTTCCACGGTCTCCTGTGTACTCATAAAACAGGAGAAAGTAGTGACGAGTTACACTGCTCACCAGCACTAAATAACTCCTCTGTGCAAAATGCTGCATTATATTAACATTTCTTGCTCATAGTGAAAGAAAAACGCACCATGATTGGTGTACCCTTGTTGAGTCTGTTTAAACTAGCCACTTCATCCTCACAAGTACCAAAATGGAAACTATGTGTAGCCCCAGGGAAAACATATTTGGAAGGGTAAAGATGACACCAAGAGATCTGTGCTATTTTGCTTTAGTAATGAGTCTATTTCACCCTCTTTAACAGAACATTAGTTCAGCATTTGCAAAGTGAACATTTCTGCTTTGGTACCTTGACTCTGAAAATAAAAGACGTTTATTGTTATCCAACTAAATGAAAGGATTCAAAACTGCAAACATGAGGTAAACACGGATTACTGGAGTGAATGCATTAGTCCACTGAGCCACCAGGCCCTGCTTTAGGGTCCCCGAGATGCATGATAGCCCCAATCTATGCCATTGCCATTGCAGCCCTGGATGCCCACTCCGGTCTGATGACCAATCTCAGTTCCAAGTGGTTGTTCTTTGCTAGGCCAAGCAAGGTGCTACTGAATCCATCTCTGATGTCTTCTCAAACCTAGGAGAACTGGTGACCAGCTGCAAACTGAAGATGAGTAAATCAGGACCCAAGTGATACAAGAGTGTGCATCTACCAAGCTCCTCTCCAGCACCCGCTCCACCCTCGCTCATCTGTCATTGGTGCTGATTGAGAAGGGGCTCTACGTCATCTCATGCAGTGGACATTTTTGCCTTTCAAAGCTGTACTGCTCTAAATACAGTCTTGAGTCCACGATCACTGTGAAATGGCGCTTATGGATACTGAAACCTCTTACATTTAATTGCCAGGTTTCAGTTCTCATTTCTCATGACATTTCCAACTCTTAGCACAACCACACTATGCATATTTGAATACTGAATGCGGCTAATTGGCAACACTGTTCCTCTTCGACTTTGTGGTGACTTTGTAACCAACATCTGGCACCATGGAATTTTGAGAAAATCTAACGTTTTTCCTACAAAGTCAGGTTTTGGGACCCTGATCAGCTGCTGCACTGCATAATGTCTCCTCCTACTCCCAGAGAATTGACAAATGCAAAGGGGATGACCTGCCCGCTGACTTTAATGGTCTTTTCAATGGTGAAAAACTGTTAAAAGGAAATATGATTCAGCGTCACCTTAGTAAGCCCATTGACCTGGTCATCCTCTGTCATAGGAGGGTGACATTCAACATGGGGCAAAAAGTGGAAGATGAACTTCGCAAACCAGGAGGGCGGACATAACAGAGAGTTTAAGAGTGAACCCTTTCTGATCATTGTGACCCACATATGGGAACAGCCAGACCCCTAATAATAAGAAATTAAGATTTAAATGTTTGGGACCACAATTCACAATTCTGAAATGTCTTGGCGTGGATACTGTCATGTTACCAAGCAATCTTGGTCACACCTGGTAGATTTCTCTTGGCTCCCAGGCAGTGTAGGTACTTCAGATTATCATCTGGAGTGGGCAATATGGACAAATTCCTTTGAAACTGTCACATGATTGCTCGGCAAAAATCAATTTTAAAATCCCCTCCAGAGACAGTAGGGCCTCTGGACCAGCACACGTCAAAGACATCTTCACTAGTGCAAGTAGAAGCCAAACTAGTTCACAACAGATACAAAACAATAGCAGCCAATGACACAATTATTGTGGGAATAGAGAATATAAAGAACACAAATATTATAGAAAGAGACAACATAGTAGTTTTGGTATTCCAATTCCTACTGAATTTCTACTGAGTCTCTATTACTAAAAATTAGCAGCTAAAATGTCTGCCACTTGGAGAAGTGAAATACAACATCACATACTTATTGTGAATAGCAAGCCTCCTTCATCTTAGACAGACTAGTCTGTGGACAGCTGGCTGGATCAGCAATAGTGACATTGGAGATTATACTTCTGTGAAAGATAAAATGCCCTCTCTGCCTGAAACAGATCATGGATTTCTACTTGTAGAATGTTCTGCAGGAGGACCGTGAGAATGTATCTTCATGATGTTGAAGTACCACGTGAAGAATCCCATGCAAATTCATAAGTCTTGTATATATGTGTCTTTATGTGCAAAGAGTAGTCCTGAATAAAATAGCACCCCACAATAGATATATGGATATGTGAAAAAATACATAATTTAAAGTCATGGACAATATACTGTCGTATGCATAAAATGCAATGAAAGAAGTTACAGAGAAAGCTACAATTTAGTTGCTCCTTCAACAGCAAAATGATTATATGCAGAGCCTTCCATAACTGCTATATCACCTAGGATATATTAGGTGTATGCATTTTTGCTGCAATTGCTGTATGTGGTGTGATGTGTTGTTTTTTGGAGGTGGTGCTGTGTGTAACTTTTGCAGTGTTGGTTCCAGAGGCAGAGATTCTGTGTGTGTGTATGTATATGTCTGAGGCATTGGTGCAACACGTGGAATGCAGGATGATTATGAAGCTTCCTAGTGATAAGAAATTGCCTGCCTGTATTATCAAAGCCTTTACAATAGTTAGTTCATCTTTCCCCCTCGTCGTTAAGATACCAGCATTAAATTGTACCTCAAAACTCCAAGCTTGTATGGGGTAAAGAGAACATCTGAAATCCACCTCTTCTGGAACTGCAAAAAGTTGCAATGGCACAGTTCTTTCCTCCATTTTGTTACATAGGCCACAATTAGAATAAATGAAATAGGATGAATGTTAGAAATGGGATTTCTGGTTGGCTAAGGTATGTACCTGAGCCAGGTAGAACCCACCACTCTAGTCAGGCTAAGCTAGAGACACACCAAAGATAACCTGTGTTCACCCTCTAGTAGCTTGGCACAGAGCAGGCAGGCTTATCTAACGAGGCGACGTGTAAAGCATTTGTGCAACGCACCCATACAGTAGCATACTAGTACTCTTTGTATGGAAGGACACAAGGTCCCAGCAATATAAATCACATATCACATATATACTTTTTCAGTTATCAACATTTGTATATGATTATGCAGAAACTTCCTAGAGATGAACATTTGAAGAGCATTCGCTTGTAGATCAGTCACGGTTTCCCTGACCAGGCTACACTGGGCCATATTCACACATGGGTTCGCTGATCTGTGTGGCTGTAGTGGGTAGGAGAGCCAGGGGACCCCACAGTCACGAGTACAGAGGATCCTTTTAAAAGAACCATCGAGTCCTTGCACAGCACAGCTTCAGTTGCCTGCGGGAGATGCAATGCAACAATTAGGACCGTATGAGGTTCACAGTTACCTTTCTTTAAATGAGCATGAGCTGCTGCTGGGGAGAGTCTCTGACATGGACTTCGGAGGTAGTGTCCTCCCCAACTGGAGTCATGTAGGAGCCAAGTTGGTCTGTATACTGGTGGCACTGATGTGTCCTCTCATCGGGGGGAGGGCAGGGCACAAAGTCTTCCTGGAACCCCTCAGAGCTGGACAGCAGCGATTGACAGTGATGCGCTGTCATTACTTGGGACTCTGCCGCATTCGGAATATATTGAGCATGGTTCTTTTGGGTGAAATAAAAATGGAGTTCTGAGGCCAACTAGCGACCTGGCAGCGCTAACTTTCCCACGCTCATAGTCCTTTGTCATTACGGTATGGGCCACACTGGAAAACTTCCTATGATGTTGCAGCGCCAATGTCACAACCCAAGACGCCCTGTCCTGATGAAAACACCAGTGCTTCGGTGCTCCTCCAAACAAGGTTGGAATCAGGCAGAAGTCAATTTTAGCGATCAAGCACGGCTGACCCTTGTCAGGCTCCCAGACTCATGGCAGTAACAAGTTACCACCTTTTGTTATCTGGAGACTTAACAGGGATGAGCCAACAAGCCCTTGGATAACATTTGTCTGGGTACAAGAGAAGGTTGCATTCAGCAGGCCAGCACATCAAGGTGAGTTGCAGAATGGCAGTCACTCCTGCAGCCCAGCACTCAGCAGGCAGCATGCAGCAGATCAACACAGCAAAGCAGTCAGCAAAGCAGCGGTCTTTCCTGGCAGCACAGCAATCCACCTGGCAAGGTGCTGATGTAGAGTCAGAAGCATCTGGTTACAAGTCCCACGCCGTGTTTAATTACATGGGGTCAGAGCCCCAGTACCTATAGCCAAAAATGCCTTTAATATAGTGGGTGACTTCAAAGGAGCTCTATGAAGTGCACAGAGATCCCTTACAGTCCAACCCTGCTCCAGACTTTCAGTAGGGGGTAAATAAGCTCTTTGTGTGCGGGCAGGACAATACCTAAATCAGATGTAAGAGTGAACCACCTCTCCCTCTTCCTGCCCAGGAAGTCTATCAGGATGCAGGTGTATCCTTTCTCACACCCAGCCCTTCCTGTGTTGTGACTGTCTAGAGGGAATGCGCAAAGTGTAGCTGTCACCAGCCCAGACGTGTATGGGAGACAGGTGGTCAGTCAAAAGAGTTATAAGCACAAAAAAATGGCCACTTTCTAAAAGTGGCATTTCGGAAATAATAAGGTGAAATCCAACTTCACCAGTAAGGAGGATTTGTCATTACTTTACTAAACATATCAAGCATGAAAACGCTCTTCCCTTCTAAACAGGAATTACCCCTAAAAGGCATATAAGGGATCTCCCAATGCTAACCAATAAGAGGAGTAGGCCTCACTTCTGTGAAAAAAGAAATAGGCTTTCACTACCTAGACATGTAAAACATAAACATACATGCCCTACCTTTTACTTACACAGCACCCTGCCCATAGGGCTACTTAGGGCCTACCTTAGGGGTGACGTATGTATAGTAAAAAGGGAGTTTAAGCATGGACGTCATTTGTTCCTGACACTTTCTTTGTGAGCCCTGGCCTCAGAGGACGCAAATATGTTTCCCCCTCTGATGCCAGGGGTCACTAAGGAAGTACCAGAAGTAGCAGGGAGCAAGCTTGAGGTCACAGCTGCGACCCCAGATTACAAGTTGAAATGCCGTAAAGTGCACACACCAGCCCTGCAGTGGCAGCCCTTAGACAGGTTCAAAAGGCTATTTCTGTGAGTGGCACAATCGGTGCTGCAGGCCAACAAGTAGCATTTGATTTGCAGGTCCTGGGTATGTGGTATACCACTTTACAAGGGACTTACAAGTCAATCAAATATGCCAAACAGGTGAAAACCAAGCATACCATGTTTAGAGGGGAGAGTACACCTACTGTAGCATTGGTTAGCAGCGGTAAAGTGCCCAGAGTCTTAAAGCCAACAAAAAGGTCAGAAAAAAGGGAGGAGGAAGGCAAACAGTTTGGAGATAACCCTGCAGAAGGGGCCATTTCCAACACAGTTGTTAACTAACAAAAATCAGAGCTCAGAAATAGAGCATTGCTATATAACCATTCCTCTCTCACTCACTCGAATTCTATAGAAATATAGAAAATGTACTAGATATTGTTCAAGCAGTGAGCTCCTGCCAGGACTTTTTCTACAAATACAGAGCATTAACTGTAATAAAAAGCAGCCTCTAATGGATGCCTTTCAGAGCCACTGCAAGCAATCAACCCCATGTCTGAGCTCTGCAGACCAGACGTAAGAGAAAAAATGATGGATGCCTGTTCTGAACACAATGCTGCTGTGTATACACAAAGACAAGAGGGAGAAAACGAATAGGAGCATTTTAAAACATAAATAGAACACTTTACAGCACGCACTCTAAAAGAGAAACCAACAACCTGATGCAGGTGGGAGCCTTTCTGGGCTGTACCAGGTGTACACCCAGCTACATCGGTTCTATAATATACAAGAGTAAACGTTCCCTTATGAGAAAGACATGCAAAGAAACACAATGCTGTATTGTCTGATACAAGTTGCGTAAAATAATATTTAAATATTGATAAGTATACTTGCACAAACAGTGATAACAATAATAAGGATAACAATAACAATGGTACATGTTGCTTTTATTGATATCAATAACTAATAATAATAATTGTGTTATTAATATTGAAATGACTATCCCAAAACCACTCTTAGGCGGTAAGTAAACATGTTCTACATATTTACCAACATGACAGAGAATGTAGTCATGTACTTAGAAAACATTTCTACTATTTAAAACAAAAAAATGAAATGCCTTGTGAGTTGAAGTTATAAATAAAGAAGTACTGCTGTTTAAACACCGAAAATATCACAAACCTAGGTATATGATTCTACATGAGCAGAGAGGTGGAAGGGAGGCAGATAATATTCTCAGACTTTGCCGTGGATCCTCTGCAGATGTAGCTAATACTACATTGTGGTGGCAGGGGCATTGGGTGCACAAAAAATCTCATCCAACACGAAACAGAGCTAGTGAAGCAACACATGAATTATCGGTGGTCTTGTGAAGCATAAAGCCTTGAAGTGTCATCACACTACTGACCTCCAACAGCCCTCTGTGCAGGATTGTAGACCTCCTACAACAAGGTGACCTTTAGCTGACCGGATAGGTTTTTTAACGGGCTGAAAGACTGAGAATCCAATTTTTTAAAGATAAATAACTGTAGCTGACCTAAAATTATAGATAAACGAGAATATAATACCCAGAAGATAATCAACTGAATATATGAATAATTTTATAATTACAACTTAAACATTAATATGAATAAGAATGGTTGTTTTTATAATGAATATAATATTAAACACATAATTCCTAGAAATTATATTAATAAATGTATCACTTATAATATAGTGAATACCAGAAAACTGATTCTCAGTAATATAATGTTGGAATAACATCATATTGGGAATAGAAAAGAGAAATAAATTGATTTGGGAAAGAAAAATTGAGGAAGAGAGAAAAAGAAAAAACAATGACAAGTACAGCACATAAATATCAAAAGTATATGAAAAGATATATTAAGTATCAATAACAGTGAATAATTATCAATGATTATTATGATTCATAACTATTATAATAAAATACCGTAAAAATGTGTAGTATTTGGGCACACTCCAACATTGATTTTTCCACTTTCTTTGTTGCAAGGCATGTCGTCAATCAGTCAATATCCTTCAGCTGAATGTCCCAGGTAACAGCCTTCTCTGGAACATTCCCTCGCACCCCATCCCAACAACATCACCCTGTTTCCTCACACATTCTATATGCAAATGCATCTCTCCACATTCCCCTTTCCGCTCAACAACAAAAACAGTATATTAATTTCTTAGCATTTTCAAAATATTAAACATTGCAAACAATCCCAAGTACGATACGCAAAAAAACCATGAGAACATGAATACAATTAAACTCTAATGAAATATTACTAACAGTAAACTCAAAGGAGGGATAAAGTACAGTACTCATTTCTCACCTCTTCGATGTTTTTTACTTAAGTTACTGATACTCCTCTCTCTACCATCATCCAATTTCACAACTGAGTTTGTCACTTTGATCACTTTCTGTGGTTAGAAAAATTTGCTCTCACCTTTCTTCACATGACCTACTTTCTTTACCACCACCCAATCTCCACACCTTACATACTAGTTCTTCAATCCTTTTCAGTTTTGTATCAAAAAAGGGGAATAAAAGATGGATGATTTAAAGGGGTCCAATGCACTCGTCCTAAGAAGTAGTTAACAAAATGAATGTGCAGAGTTCCCAGAGGGAGACAAAAGAGTAGCTCAAACTGACATTTCTCTCACTAGTCAAGGCAGGGGAAGTGCATGGTGTGAACCCTTATCGGAAAATTTAGGATACCTCACACAAGTTACCGGTTGGACGACTACTGTCATCCCATCCGGTGACCGTCCAGCGTCATCATTGGCATCCTGCTCCTACGGCAGGCTGGTGGTGCAATGCCCGTCGGGCAGCCCAGGAGGGCTGCACTTTGGTGGAGATCTTTTATTCCTTGCCAACGGCTGTGTGAATGTAAGGGGCCTAAACAAAGTGCAATTGTGAGAGTGAGTGTGATTTCTAAAAAAAGTCAGTAGAGTCCATTAAATAATTTTAATAGTGTGGCTCACTGCTTTGTTAAAAGGGAAAAGGGGTATTAAGGAGTGATGGGTTATCTGATCAATCCTTATTCAACCCTTAATGTGAATGCGGTCGACATGTTTCTTGCCAGAAAGGCAATTCATCAGGACCTTTGGTGCTCATATAATTGCTTACGATCCCTCTGGATTCAGAGGAATCGATGATACGACCTGAATGGTGTCGCAGAATTATTGTATTCTTTGTGGACCTCCCGGGAACTAGGAAGGAAACAAACAAATGGTTACTAACAATGCTCACTCTATGGCCCAGTGACATCATGTGGTGCCAAGAGAGAGGTGACAATGGGTGATCACGGGGTGTGAAAGATAGACAGACCCCGTTCGTGTATGGTGTGTCCGTGAGAGAGAGAGAAAGTTATGATAATGAGACAGAACGAGAATTGCTGCGTCCTGTGTGTGGCAAGCTTACTCAAATGGTGGCATGCCTCATGGTGTTTATATACACCATGTATGATCTACAAACCAAGTGTGGTGTGCCAGTTACACTATTGAAATAGAGTGTTTAGAGCCCTCCAGCATTCAAGTGAAGTGAAGGGAATTTGTCAAAGGAGACACATTAAGTAATTGGCTAGAAAACAGAAAAACCGTGGCCGTTTGACACTCTGTAGAATACGCGGATACTGACTACCGCAAGTGTGTGTTACATAATTAGCGCCAGATAGTCATGCTCGCCGGGTGGGAGATGGCACAAACAATACACTTACCCGCTATTCCCGTTTCTAGATCCCCTCGGCTGACCTGGTGGGGCCAGCAACCAGTGAGGAGAACCTGTCAACAAATCAGAAGGAGCGCGGGGCAGAGTGAATATTTGGGCGGCACCGCGAACTGTAGGCTGAAGTGCCGTTTAGGAGACCGGGTGCCGAGAGCACAGCTTAGCGCTCGCCGCGGTCAACAAACAGGGTAGGGAGGGAGGGAGGGAGCGAAGGGGATCTTTTACATCTTACCTCAATAGTTGCTCGCAGTAAGCCTCTAGGCACCTACCCCTCCCACGTCTCTGCCGAATGCAGGACAGCCGGTGTAAACACGGGAGTCCCGGAAAGGCAGATAAGCGTGAGATGCGCGCGCGCCCAGAGGGGCGTGCCTATCGGGTTGCTAGGTAATCTCAAGCAAGAGTAGAGAGCGTAGAAAGCGAAGATGCTTTCACTGCGCTAGTATGGTAAACATGGGCGCCATCTTTGATTGGGAGCTCCGGGAATTGGAAGTGCAATAGTTATTGCTGAGTGATTAGACTTCCAAAAACGAAGGTAAAAAGCAAAGATGCTTGTGCTAAGTCAGATTGGTAAACATGGGCGCCATCTTGGAAACGGGATCATGAACACTAAAGGTGTAATGGTCATTAATGGGGGCAGGACAAAATAGTCCGAAATAAATGCTATCTGGCTAACGTCGTCCATGGCACCGCATCGTTAAGACCCAGTTCATCTGTGTGCAGACGATGTATCCATCTTTGTTCAAGTCTAAAGAGAGTTTGTTGGTTTACTGATGGTAGGCTTTCAAGGACAGTCCATTGGATACTCTCTATGGAGTGGTTTTGCTCTTTGCAGTGTTCATAGAGTTTGGTGTGTGTTTTCAGGCAACGTATATTACTGTTGTGCTCCATTACGCGCTGTTTAACAGGGCGCATTGTCATCCCAATATAAAGCATCTTACATGGGCATATAAGAACATAGATACATCTGGAGCTGTTACAATTGGTGTGCTCATTAAATGTCCAAGTGAAGTCTCTTCGGAGTACGATGGTTTTACCTTGGATGGTCTGGGGGCACACCACGCAGGAGCCACACCGGTAGTGCCCGGTGACTGGAGGAAGGTCCCAGAGGGTATTTACTGGTTGGGTACTAGTTTTCTTGGGGCGAGTATGGATCAGAGTATCCTTTAAGTTTGCTGTCCTTTTGAATGCGAAGCGTGGGCGTGGAAGCTCCATCCCTGCAGAAGTGAGAATACCCCAATGTGAATTGATAGTCTTTTTTATGAATGTAGAATGCCTGGTAAAAGAGGTTACGCACGTGATCGTGTCATCTTGTTCTTTAGGGTGAACTTCAAGCAAAGATTCTCTATTATTGTTTAGTGCTCTTTTGGTTGATGTTTTTAATAGTCGTGTAGGGTAACCCCTGTCCCTTAGCTTGTGTTGTAGAGTCTTTGCTTCTTGCTTGAAGTTATCGATGGAACTGCAATTTCGCCGAAGACGAAGGAATTGCCCGAAGGGTAAATTGTCCCTAAGGGCCCTTGTGTGGTGGCTGTTGTAAGGTAGTAGACTGTTCCTATCAGTATCCTTTTTAAATAGGGTGGTGCTGATCGTTGTTGGATCCAAGGAGATGGTAAGGTCCAAGAATGGTATAGACGTTTCGGAAATGGTGCCCGTAAATTTTAAGAATGGGTCTTGTTGGTTAATCCAGACACAGAAGGCCTCGCACGTGGGCCGGTCCCCCTTCCAGAATACCAGAATATCATCGATATATCGACGCCAACAGGTTAGATTTTCACGAAATGGATTCTGTTCTGGGGGGTAGATGCAATTCTTCTCAAATGTTGCCATGTAGATACATGCTAGGCTCGATGCAAAAGTCGAGCCCATCGAAGTTCCACGGACTTGATGGTATAGACTGGACTCATATCTGAAAAAGTTCTCAGTGAGTGCAATGTGAGCCAGCTCCATAATGAAGGCTATCGGGGTAGGGGACACCCATTCCTCTTGTCGCATCAGTGAGTCGACCGCCTCTAGTGTTGCTTGTTGAGGGATATTTGTATACAACGCTTCCACGTCGAGTGTCAGGAGGAGGTCGATGTCTTCTCTCCCATCCATGTCAGTGATAACACGGAGCACATCTCTGGTGTCTTGTAGATAAGAAGGGATGAGTTTGACCAAGGGTTGAAAGAAAGCATCGCAGAATTGGGACAGGGGCTCCAACACCGAACCAATGCTCGACACAATTGGTCTCCCAGGGACCGGGGTGGTGCCCTTATGTATTTTTGGGAGGGTTTAAAAGTATGGTGTGACCGGGTCTGTTGTCACCAGAAATTCTGCTTCTTTCTTGCTGATCCACTCATTTGTTTCAGCTTCAATGACCAGAGCCATAATAGTGGTGATCAGTCGTTTGGTGGTGTCCTCCATTAGAGGTCTATAATGTGTAGTATTGGCCAATTGGCGTCTACATTCTCGGTCATAGTCGTCATTGTTTTGTATGACCGTTGCTCCCCCTTTATCTGCCTGTTTAATCACAATAGAGGTATCCTTACCCAAAGTGCTGGCTGCCAGTCTTTCCGCATTTGAAAGATTATTGTAGGGTTTGGTGGTTGGTTTGTTCTGCAAGTTCCTGAGGACCGCTCTCTCAAAGGTCAGAACTTCAGGTGGTACCATCCCATCAGTGGGAGTGAAGGTAGAAGGTTTCCTGAGACCTGTGTCTTCACTGGGGAGTTCAGGGTGATTGTCAAAAAATGCTCGAAGGCGTATCTTCCTGAAGAACTGTTTGAGCTCAATCATTTCCTGGAAGGTGTCAGGTGTAGGAGTTGGGACGAAGCCAAGGCCTTTTTCCAAGACGTTTTTCTCCATTGGGGAAAGAGTTCTCTTTGATAGATTGACGATCAGGCTCGTCTCCCTCTGGATGTTGAGCTCCTGGTCTCCATTGCTGTCGGTGCTGACGTCTGGTCCTGCCACTGGACTCCCTTTTGCCCGCCTCGCTTTCGCCCTCTTCCTCTGCCCCAGCCTCTGCCCTGAAAAGGTGGCGGATTGAAGGGGTAGAACTGCGGGGGGCCTTGTGGATAAAAAGGGTATTGCCATTGTGGAGTCATATTGGGTGGACCATGGAACACCGGTCCTTGATGATAACCATGTTGCCAGGCACGTGTAGGTCGTGTATTCCTTGCAGAGTAGCCGCCACTGGAGTCACTGCTTGTAGAGCCGCGTCTGTTGTCACCGCTTGAATTTTCATCTGACGAATAATTACTCTTCTTCCCTTTGTAATCATCTTTAAGATAGGGGTATACTTTTTCTTTTTCGAATTTGTTAATATCCTTCTCCAATTTGGTTGTTTTCTGTTTAAGTAAGAATTCGTGGTGGTCAGCCATTTCCTGGTTGATCTCGGATAATTTAGTTGTGAAGGCTGTTTTATTGTTCTTTGAGATTGCATTCTTCATGGTAGCTTCAAGGGCAGAGATTTTCTCCTGTAGTGCTTCAGAGAGGCGTTTCGCAGTCTGGCTAATCAGAAATAGCAGGTCTTTGGTGCATTTCCAGGAGACCTGGCACCAGTCTACTTTGAAGCGTTTATCATCTAGAAACAGTCTGGGAATGATGTTAACAATTAAGCCTTGTGGTGCTATGTTGCTTCTCAAGTACTCTGTCATCATGATCCCATGGATAGTTATTCTTATTAGTTCTTTCTTCATTTCTGTTAGTGTAGTCCATTCATCAGAAGATGCGCCAGATGTCGAAGCTGGAGGAACGTTCAGTAGTGATGGCGTGTTTCTCAGAGCTTCAGCTATGGTGTCTTCGTTGAAGCTTAGACCCGGGACATCCTCCATGTCGTCAAACTAAGTGGGATGTGGTACCAAGGACTAAGTGAGCCAGAACAGAGTGTCAAAGGTAGTTGTTCTGTCACAGCAATTACTGGGGCGGTTTGGTCCAAAGAATGGTGAGAATTCCTCACCACTTGGTAACCTCAAAGAAAAAGATTCCCGTGCGGGAAGCACGCATAGGTTTGTATCAAAAAAGGGGAATAAAAGATGGACGATTTAAAGGGGAAACAATGCACTCGTCCTAAGAAGTAGTTAACAAAATGAATGTGCAGAGTTCCCAGAGGGAGACAAAAGAGTAGCTCAAACTGACATTTCTCTCACTAGTCAAGACAGGGGAAGTGCATGGTGTGAACCCTTATCGGAAAATTTAGGATACCTCACACAAGTTACCGGTTGGACGACTACTGTCATCCCATCCGGTGACCGTCCAGCGTCATCATTGGCATCCTGCTCCTACGGCAGGCTGGCGGTGCAATGCCCGTCGGGCAGCCCAGGAGGGCTGCACTTTGGTGGAGATCTTTTATTCCTTGCCAACGGGTGTGTGAATGTAAGGGGCCTAAACAAAGTGCAATTGTGAGCGTGAGTGTGATTTCTAAAAAAAGTCAGTAGAGTCCATTAAATAGTGTGGCTCACTGCTTTGTTAAAAGGGAAAAGGGGTATTAAGGAGTGATGGGTTATCTGATCAATCCTTATTCAACCCTTAATGTGAATGCGGTCGACATGTTTCTTGCCATAAAGGCAATTCATCAGGACCTTTGGTGCTCATATAATTGCTTACGATCCCTCTGGATTCAGAGGAATCGATGATACGACCTGAATGGTGTCGCAGAATTATTGTATTCTTTGTGGACCTCCCGGGAACTAGGAAGGAAACAAACAAATGGTTACTAAAAATCATAATTTTCTCTCTCTCTCACGGACACACCATACACGAACGGGGTCTGTCTATCTTTCACACCCCGTGATCACCCATTGTCACCTCTCTCTTGGCACCACATGATGTCACTGGGCCATAGAGTGAGCATTGTTAGTAACCATTTGTTTGTTTCCTTCCTAGTTCCCGGGAGGTCCACAAAGAATACAAAGAATACGACCATTCAGGTCGTATCATCGATTCCTCTGAATCCAGAGGGATCGTAAGCAATTATATGAGCACCAAAGGTCCTGATGAATTGCCTTTCTGGCAAGAAACATGTCGACCGCATTCACATTAAGGGTTGAATAAGGATTGATCAGATAACCCATCACTCCTTAATACCCCTTTTCCCTTTTAACAAAGCAGTGAGCCACACTATTAAAATTATTTAATGGACTCTACTGACTTTTTTTAGAAATCACACTCACGCTCACAATTGCACTTTGTTTAGGCCCCTTACATTCACACACCCGTTGGCAAGGAATAAAAGATCTCCACCAAAGTGCAGCCCTCCTGGGCTGCCCGACGGGCATTGCACCGCCAGCCTGCCATAGGAGCAGGATGCCAATGATGACGCTGGGCGGTCACCGGATGGGATGACAGTAGTCGTCCAACCGGTAACTTGTGTGAGGTATCCTAAATTTTCCGATAAGGGTTAACACCATGCACTTCCCCTGTCTTGACTAGTGAGAGATATGTCAGTTTGAGCTACTCTTTTGTCTCCCTCTGGGAACTCTGCACATTCATTTTGTTAACTACTTCTTAGGACGAGTGCATTGGACCCCTTTAAATCGTCCATCTTTTATTCCCCTTTTTTGATACAAACCTATGCGTGCTTCCCGCACGGGAATCTTTTTCTTTGAGGTTACCAAGTGGTGAGGAATTCTCACCATTCTTTGGACCAAACCGCCCCAGTAATTGCTGTGACAGAACAACTACCTTTGACACTCTGTTCTGGCTCACTTAGTCCTTGGTACCACATCCCACTTAGTTTGACGACATGGAGGATGTCCCGGGTCTAAGCTTCAACGAAGACACCATAGCTGAAGCTCTGAGAAACACGCCATCACTACTGAACGTTCCTCCAGCTTCGACATCTGGCGCATCTTCTGATGAATGGACTACACTAACAGAAATGAAGAAAGAACTAATAAGAATAACTGTCCATGGGATCTGATGACAGAGTACTTGAGAAGCAACATAGCACCACAAGGCTTAATTGTTAACATCATTCCCAGACTGTTTCTAGATGATAAACGCTTCAAAGTAGACTGGTGCCAGGTCTCCTGGAAATGCACCAAAGACCTGCTATTTCTGATTAGCCAGACTGCGAAACGCCTCTCTGAAGCACTACAGGAGAAAATCTCTGCCCTTCAAGCTACCATGAAGAATGCAATCTCAAAGAACAATCAAACAGCCTTCACAACTAAATTATCCGAGATCAACCAGGAAATGGCTGACCACCACGAATTCTTACTTAAACAGAAAACAACCAAATTGGAGAAGGATATTAACAAATTCGAAAAAGAAAAAGTATACCCCTATCTTAAAGATGATTACAAAGGGAAGAAGAGTAATTATTCGTCAGATGAAAATTCAAGCGGTGACAACAGACGCGGCTCTACAAGCAGTGACTCCAGTGGCGGCTACTCTGCAAGGAATACACAACCTACTTTTACACCCTCCCAAAAATACATAAGGGCACCACCCCGGTCCCTGGGAGACCAATTGTGTCGGGCATTGGTTCGGTGTTGGAGCCCCTGTCCCAATTCTGCGACGCTTTCTTTCAACCCTTGGTCAAACTCATCCCTTCTTATCTACAAGACACCAGAGATGTGCTCCGTGTTATCACTGACATGGATGGGAGAGAAGACATCAACCTCCTCCTGACACTCGACGTGGAAGCGTTGTATACAAATATCCCTCAACAAGCAACACTAGAGGCGGTCGACTCACTGATGCGACAAGAGGAATGGGTGTCCCCTACCCCGATAGCCTTCATTATGGAGCTGGCACACATTGCACTCACTGAGAACTTTTTCAGATATGAGTCCAGTCTATACCATCAAGTCCGTGGAACTTCGATGGGCTCGACTTTTGCACCGAGCCTAGCATGTATCTACATGGCAACATTTGAGAAGAATTGCATCTACCCCCCAGAACAGAATCCATTTCGTGAAAATCTAACCTGTTGGCGTCGATATATCGATGATATTCTGGTATTCTGGAAGGGGGACCGGCCCACTTGCGAGGCCTTCTGTGTCTGGATTAACCAACAAGACCCATTCTTAAAATTTACGGGCACCATTTCCGAAACGTCTATACCATTCTTGGACCTTACCATCTCCTTGGATCCAACAACGATCAGCACCACCCTATTTAAAAAGGATACTGATAGGAACAGTCTACTACCTTACAACAGCCACCACACAAGGGCCCTTAGGGACAATTTACCCTTCGGGCAATTCCTTCGTCTTCGGCGAAATTGCAGTTCCATCGATAACTTCAAGCAAGAAGCAAAGACTCTACAACACAAGCTAAGGGACAGGGGTTACCCTACACGACTATTAAAAACATCAACCAAAAGAGCAATAAACAATAATAGAGAATCTTTGCTTGAAGTTCACCCTAAAGAACAAGATGACACGATCACGTGCGTAACCTCTTTTACCAGGCATTCTACATTCATAAAAAAGACTATCAATTCACATTGGGGTATTCTCAATTCTACAGGGATGGAGCTTCCACGCCCACGCTTCGCATTCAAAAGGACAGCAAACTTAAAGGATACTCTGATCCATACTCGCCCCAAGAAAACTAGTACCCAACCAGTAAATACCCTCTGGGACCTTCCTCCAGTCACCGGGCACTACCGGTGTGGCTCCTGCGTGGTGTGCCCCCAGACCATCCAAGGTAAAACCATCGTACTCCAAAGAGACTTCACTTGGACATTTAATAGGCACACCAATTGTAACAGCTCCAGATGTATCTATGTTCTTATATGCCCATGTAAGATGCTTTATATTGGGATGACAATGCGCCCTGTTAAACAGCGCGTAATGGAGCACAACAGTAATATACGTTGCCTGAAAACACACACCAAACTCTATGAACACTGCAAAGAGCAAAACCACTCCATAGAGAGTATCCAATGGACTGTCCTTGAAAGCCTACCATCAGTAAACCAACAAACTCTCTTTAGACTTGAACAAAGATGGATACATCGTCTGCACACAGATGAACTGGGTCTTAACGATGCGGTGCCATGGACGACGTTAGCCAGATAGCATTTATTTCGGACTATTTTGTCCTGCCCCCATTAATGACCATTACACCTTTAGTGTTCATGATCCCGTTTCCAAGATGGCGCCCATGTTTACCAATCTGACTTAGCACAAGCATCTTTGCTTTTTACCTTCGTTTTTGGAAGTCTAATCACTCAGCAATAACTATTGCACTTCCAATTCCCGGAGCTCCCAATCAAAGATGGCGCCCATGTTTACCATACTAGCGCAGTGAAAGCATCTTCGCTTTCTACGCTCTCTACTCTTGCTTGAGATTACCTAGCAACCCGATAGGCACGCCCCTCTGGGCGCGCGCGCATCTCACGCTTATCTGCCTTTCCGGGACTCCCGTGTTTACACCGGCTGTCCTGCATTCGGCAGAGACGTGGGAGGGGTAGGTGCCTAGAGGCTTACTGCGAGCAACTATTGAGGTAAGATGTAAAAGATCCCCTTCGCTCCCTCCCTCCCTCCCTACCCTGTTTGTTGACCGCAGCGAGCGCTAAGCTGTGCTCTCGGCACCCGGTCTCCTAAACGGCACTTCAGCCTACAGTTAGCGGTGCCGCCCAAATATTCACTCTGCCCCGCGCTCCTTCTGATTTGTTGACAGGTTCTCCTCACTTGTTGCTGGCCCCACCAGGTCAGCCGAGGGGATCTAGAAACGGGAATAGCGGGTAAGTGTATTGTTTGTGCCATCTCCCACCCGGCGAGCATGACTATCTGGCGCTAATTATGTAACACACACTTGCGGTAGTCAGTATCCGCGTATTCTACAGAGTGTCAAACGGCCACGGTTTTTCTGTTTTCTAGCCAATTACTTAATGTGTCTCCTTTGACAAATTCCCTTCACTTCACTTGAATGCTGGAGGGCTCTAAACACTCTATTTCAATAGTGTAACTGGCACACCACACTTGGTTTGTCGATCATACATGGTGTATATAAACACCATGAGGCATGCCACCATTTGAGTAAGCTTGCCACACACAGGACGCAGCAATTCTCGTTCTGTCTCATTATCATAACTTTCTCTCTCTCTCACGGACACACCATACACGAACGGGGTCTGTCTATCTTTCACACCCCGTGATCACCCATTGTCACCTCTCTCTTGGCACCACATGATGTCACTGGGCCATAGAGTGAGCATTGTTAGTAACCATTTGTTTGTTTCCTTCCTAGTTCCCGGGAGGTCCACAAAGAATACAATAATTCTGCGACACCATTCAGGTCGTATCATCGATTCCTCTGAATCCAGAGGGATCGTAAGCAATTATATGAGCACCAAAGGTCCTGATGAATTGCCTTTCTGGCAAGAAACATGTCGACCGCATTCACATTAAGGGTTGAATAAGGATTGATCAGATAACCCATCACTCCTTAATACCCCTTTTCCCTTTTAACAAAGCAGTGAGCCACACTATTAAAATTATTTAATGGACTCTACTGACTTTTTTTAGAAATCACACTCACGCTCACAATTGCACTTTGTTTAGGCCCCTTACATTCACACACCCGTTGGCAAGGAATAAAAGATCTCCACCAAAGTGCAGCCCTCCTGGGCTGCCCGACGGGCATTGCACCGCCAGCCTGCCGTAGGAGCAGGATGCCAATGATGACGCTGGACGGTCACCGGATGGGATGACAGTAGTCGTCCAACCGGTAACTTGTGTGAGGTATCCTAAATTTTCCGATAAGGGTTCACACCGTGCACTTCCCCTGTCTTGACTAGTGAGAGAAATGTCAGTTTGAGCTACTCTTTTGTCTCCCTCTGGGAACTCTGCACATTCATTTTGTTAACTACTTCTTAGGACGAGTGCATTGGACCCCTTTAAATCGTCCATCTTTTATTCCCCTTTTTTGATACAAACCTATGCGTGCTTCCCGCACGGGAATCTTTTTCTTTGAGGTTACCAAGTGGTGAGGAATTCTCACCATTCTTTGGACCAAACCGCCCCAGTAATTGCTGTGACAGAACAACTACCTTTGACACTCTGTTCTGGCTCACTTAGTCCTTGGTACCACATCCCACTTAGTTTGACGACATGGAGGATGTCCCGGGTCTAAGCTTCAACGAAGACACCATAGCTGAAGCTCTGAGAAACACGCCATCACTACTGAACGTTCCTCCAGCTTCGACATCTGGCGCATCTTCTGATGAATGGACTACACTAACAGAAATGAAGAAAGAACTAATAAGAATAACTATCCATGGGATCATGATGACAGAGTACTTGAGAAGCAACATAGCACCACAAGGCTTAATTGTTAACATCATTCCCAGACTGTTTCTAGATGATAAACGCTTCAAAGTAGACTGGTGCCAGGTCTCCTGGAAATGCACCAAAGACCTGCTATTTCTGATTAGCCAGACTGCGAAACGCCTCTCTGAAGCACTACAGGAGAAAATCTCTGCCCTTGAAGCTACCATGAAGAATGCAATCTCAAAGAACAATAAAACAGCCTTCACAACTAAATTATCCGAGATCAACCAGGAAATGGCTGACCACCACGAATTCTTACTTAAACAGAAAACAACCAAATTGGAGAAGGATATTAACAAATTCGAAAAAGAAAAAGTATACCCCTATCTTAAAGATGATTACAAAGGGAAGAAGAGTAATTATTCGTCAGATGAAAATTCAAGCGGTGACAACAGACGCGGCTCTACAAGCAGTGACTCCAGTGGCGGCTACTCTGCAAGGAATACACGACCTACACGTGCCTGGCAACATGGTTATCATCAAGGACCGGTGTTCCATGGTCCACCCAATATGACTCCACAATGGCAATACCATTTTTATCCACAAGGCCCCCCGCAGTTCTACCCCTTCAATCCGCCACCTTTTCAGGGCAGAGGCTGGGGCAGAGGAAGAGGGCGAAAGCGAGGCGGGCAAAAGGGAGTCCAGTGGCAGGACCAGACGTCAGCACCGACAGCAATGGAGACCAGGAGCTCAACATCCAGAGGGAGACGAGCCTGATCGTCAATCTATCAAAGAGAACTCTTTCCCCAATGGAGAAAAACGTCTTGGAAAAAGGCCTTGGCTTCGTCCCAACTCCTACACCTGACACCTTCCAGGAAATGATTGAGCTCAAACAGTTCTTCAGGAAGATACGCCTTCGAGCATTTTTTGACAATCACCCTGAACTCCCCAGTGAAGACACAGGTCTCAGGAAACCTTCTACCTTCACTCCCACTGATGGGATGGTACCACCTGAAGTTCTGACCTTTGAGAGAGCGGTCCTCAGGACCTTGCAGAACAAACCAACCACCAAACCCTACAATAATCTTTCAAATGCGGAAAGACTGGCAGCCAGCACTTTGGGTAAGGATACCTCTATTGTGATTAAACAGGCAGATAAAGGGGGAGCAACGGTCATACAAAACTATGACGACTATGACCGAGAATGTAGACGCCAATTGGCCAATACTACACATTATAGACCTCTGATGGAGGACCCCACCAAACGACTGATCACCACTATTATGGCTCTGGTCATTGAAGCTGAAACAAATGAGTGGATCAGCAAGAAAGAAGCAGAATTTCTGGTGACAACAGACCCGGTCACACCATACTTTTACACCCTCCCAAAAATACATAAGGGCACCACCCCGGTCCCTGGGAGACCAATTGTGTCGGGCATTGGTTCGGTGTTGGAGCCCCTGTCCCAATTCTGCGACGCTTTCTTTCAACCCTTGGTCAAACTCATCCCTTCTTATCAACAAGACACCAGAGATGTGCTCCGTGTTATCACTGACATGGATGGGAGAGAAGACATCGACCTCCTCCTGACACTCGACGTGGAAGCGTTGTATACAAATATCCCTCAACAAGCAACACTAGAGGCGGTCGACTCACTGATGCGACAAGAGGAATGGGTGTCCCCTACCCCGATAGCCTTCATTATGGAGCTGGCACACATTGCACTCACTGAGAACTTTTTCAGATATGAGTCCAGTCAATACCATCAAGTCCGTGGAACTTCGATGGGCTCGACTTTTGCACCGAGCCTAGCATGTATCTACATGGCAACATTTGAGAAGAATTGCATCTACCCCCCAGAACAGAATCCATTTCGTGAAAATCTAACCTGTTGGCGTCGATATATCGATGATATTCTGGTATTCTGGAAGGGGGACCGGCCCACTTGCGAGGCCTTCTGTGTCTGGATTAACCAACAAGACCCATTCTTAAAATTTACGGGCACCATTTCCGAAACGTCTATACCATTCTTGGACCTTACCATCTCCTTGGATCCAACAACGATCAGCACCACCCTATTTAAAAAGGATACTGATAGGAACAGTCTACTACCTTACAACAGCCACCACACAAGGGCCCTTAGGGACAATTTACCCTTCGGGCAATTCCTTCGTCTTCGGCGAAATTGCAGTTCCATCGATAACTTCAAGCAAGAAGCAAAGACTCTACAACACAAGCTAAGGGACAGGGGTTACCCTACACGACTATTAAAAACATCAACCAAAAGAGCACTAAACAATAATAGAGAATCTTTGCTTGAAGTTCACCCTAAAGAACAAGATGACACGATCACGTGCGTAACCTCTTTTACCAGGCATTCTACATTCATAAAAAAGACTATCAATTCACATTGGGGTATTCTCAATTCTGCAGGGATGGAGCTTCCACGCCCACGCTTCGCATTCAAAAGGACAGCAAACTTAAAGGATACTCTGATCCATACTCGCCCCAAGAAAACTAGTACCCAACCAGTAAATACCCTCTGGGACCTTCCTCCAGTCACCGGGCACTACCGGTGTGGCTCCTGCGTGGTGTGCCCCCAGACCATCCAAGGTAAAACCATCGTACTCCAAAGAGACTTCACTTGGACATTTAATAGGCACACCAATTGTAACAGCTCCAGATGTATCTATGTTCTTATATGCCCATGTAAGATGCTTTATATTGGGATGACAATGCGCCCTGTTAAACAGCGCGTAATGGAGCACAACAGTAATATACGTTGCCTGAAAACACACACCAAACTCTATGAACACTGCAAAGAGCAAAACCACTCCATAGAGAGTATCCAATGGACTGTCCTTGAAAGCCTACCATCAGTAAACCAATAAACTCTCTTTAGACTTGAACAAAGATGGATACATCGTCTGCACACAGATGAACTGGGTCTTAACGATGCGGTGCCATGGACGACGTTAGCCAGGTAGCATTTATTTCGGACTATTTTGTCCTGCCCCCATTAATGACCATTACACCTTTAGTGTTCATGATCCCGTTTCCAAGATGGCGCCCATGTTTACCAATCTGACTTAGCACAAGCATCTTTGCTTTTTACCTTCGTTTATGGAAGTCTAATCACTCAGCAATAACTATTGCACTTCCAATTCCCGGAGCTCCCAATCAAAGATGGCGCCCATGTTTACCATACTAGCGCAGTGAAAGCATCTTCGCTTTCTAAGCTCTCTACTCTTGCTTGAGATTACCTAGCAACCCGATAGGCACGCCCCTCTGGGCGCGCACGCATCTCACGCTTATCTGCCTTTCCGGGACTCCCGTGTTTACACCGGCTGTCCTGCATTCGGCAGAGACGTGGGAGGGGTAGGTGCCTAGAGGCTTACTGCGAGCAACTATTGAGGTAAGATGTAAAAGATCCCCTTCGCTCCCTCCCTCCCTCCCTACCCTGTTTGTTGACCGCGGCGAGCGCTAAGCTGTGCTCTCGGCACCCGGTCTCCTAAACGGCACTTCAGCCTACAGTTCGCGGTGCCGCCCAAATATTCACTCTGCCCCGCGCTCCTTCTGATTTGTTGACAGGTTCTCCTCACTGGTTGCTGGCCCCACCAGGTCAGCCGAGGGGATCTAGAAACGGGAATAGCGGGTAAGTGTATTGTTTGTGCCATCTCCCACCCGGCGAGCGTGACTATCTGGCGCTAATTATGTAACACACACTTGCGGTAGTCAGTATCCGCGTATTCTACGGAGTTTCAAACGGCCACGGTTTTTCTGTTTTCTAGCCAATTACTTAATGTGTCTCCTTTGACAAATTCCCTTCACTTCACTTGAATGCTGGAGGGCTCTAAACACTCTATTTCAATAGTGTAACTGGCACACCACACTTGGTTTGTCGATCATACATGGTGTATATAAACACCATGAGGCATGCCACCATTTGAGTAAGCTTGCCACACACAGGACGCAGCAATTCTCGTTCTGTCTCATTATCATAACTTTCTCTCTCTCTCACGGACACACCATACACGAACGGGGTCTGTCTATCTTTCACACCCCGTGATCACCCATTGTCACCTCTCTCTTGGCACCACATGATGTCACTGGGCCATAGAGTGAGCATTGTTAGTAACCATTTGTTTGTTTCCTTCCTAGTTCCCGGGAGGTCCACAAAGAATACAATAATTCTGCGACACCATTCAGGTCGTATCATCGATTCCTCTGAATCCAGAGGGATCGTAAGCAATTATATGAGCACCAAAGGTCCTGATGAATTGCCTTTCTGGCAAGAAACATGTCGACCGCATTCACATTAAGGGTTGAATAAGGATTGATCAGATAACCCATCACTCCTTAATACCCCTTTTCCCTTTTAACAAAGCAGTGAGCCACACTATTAAAATTATTTAATGGACTCTACTGACTTTTTTTAGAAATCACACTCACGCACACAATTGCACTTTGTTTAGGCCCCTTACATTCACACACCCGTTGGCAAGGAATAAAAGATCTCCACCAAAGTGCAGCCCTCCTGGGCTGCCCGACGGGCATTGCACCGCCAGCCTGCCGTAGGAGCAGGATGCCAATGATGACGCTGGACGGTCACCGGATGGGATGACAGTAGTCGTCCAACCGGTAACTTGTGTGAGGTATCCTAAATTTTCCGATAAGGGTTCACACCATGCACTTCCCCTGTCTTGACTAGTGAGAGAAATGTCAGTTTGAGCTACTCTTTTGTCTCCCTCTGGGAACTCTGCACATTCATTTTGTTAACTAATCCTTTTCAGTTGTCATAATTCTCTTTATTTCATTTCTGTAGATCTTCCATCATCAACTTCATGCTGTCATGGCCTACCCACACCATATCTTTTCTTTCCAACCACATGGGAGATGATCTCTTCCCTAGTTTCTCAATGCCAGGCAGAAAGTTCCATGCACACTAAAGGTGTTTTTTTGACGACTGCCTTGACCTTGTCGCTAAGTCTACAAGCATAGCAGTCATTAACCAACTCTTCCACCTCTTTGTCCATTCCCAGCCACTAGAAAGCCTGCCTCAAACTCCTCTTCATTAATATCCTTAACCAGATGCCCCTCATGTACATTCTTAACTGATCTCCCCCTCAACTTCTTGGGCTGAACAATGCAATCTACCTCCACACTCTTTATTTCCTTGGATACTCAATTCATCCTTCACCAGCATGTACTATATGTACCTTCACTTAATGCAGTTGGCGCCTGCCAGCCACTGCTTCTAAGTTTTCTCTGTTCTTCATACTCCTTGTCATTAGCTATGGCTGCCTCCCACTCTTCCTGTCCTAAAACAAGGCCCCTGCAATAATAATTGACTGAATCTCAACTTCCTGTGTGAGAGAAACATCCTCATCTTCTACAGGTGTGCATGATAGACAAGTCCATAAAGAGAGTGACATAGGGTGAATGAAGGTCCAGCATACACGCAACAAAATGCAAGTACGATCAAGGTTATGAGGTTCCTAAAAAGAGGGGGACCAGTCGGGAGCCTCTGAGAATACAGATCAGGGGATGTGATCCATCAGGATAAAGAGCCCTCACACACCCCAAGGGGTATTATGCTTCATCATCGGGTAGCCCCTTGTTGGGCCGGCACTTCAAAATTCAACAGGCCCCTCAGTGCACATCTTTGCCGAAGTTCTTTTCATTTACATTGTGACGAGTGTAGTGATGTGTACGTGTGATAAAGTGAGTAGGTTGCTGTGGAGTGAGTTACAAATAACTAAGGCAAAACAATAAATCATTCATTATAATGTATCAAAATGATAATTTTGCAAATATTGATGACACAAAAATGTATCCAAAGGTAACATAAAAAGATCTATTCTGTGTTCTGAATTAATAATAAGAACAGTAAAAGTATCTACTCTATGAATGTTTTCTAACACAAATAGTAGAATAATTTAGAAATATCTTTCCATCATCAAGTTATTTGCTAGAAAGCCATTGATATAAATAGATAATTAACATTGAATTTCTAAACATGTAAAAAAGTAAAGCTAGAAAAGGTAGAAAAAAATAAATTAGGAAAGGTTAGGTGTATATAAAGCCTAATCATTTTTCTTGTTTTATGCCACATATAATTCCAGAATAACGGTACATAGGAACTGATAAACAACTTGCATAAAAGAATACAACATTCAGATTTGAAGCAAAAAGCAACATACTAGAACAATATAAATAAAAAACTCTGAGTATCATTACCTGATTTAGAAAGCCTAAACCTTCGTTTACCTCCATAGATTTGGCATATCCAAGATATGCCATTTACATTCCTGTAAATATTACGAGAACCAAACCAGAGCAGAATTCAAAGAATTTGTCAAGGTATATTGAGAAAAGAGAATTTCTCTTAATAAGTCATATGAGCACTTTAAAACTAGATACATTTTTAGGAGGTGGCAAACTGGACCAATTTGATACCTTTTTAAATGAGAAGTCAGATACAAGAGGTTTTCTGTACGAATCCATCACAAGTAATGCCAGTATCATAGTTATATAGTACACAACAAATTTAAGTGAGATAAATATATAGACAGGACATCTGACTTCACCATCAATCGTAGTTCTTTTGCAAATCTGCCCTATATGCCTACAGTGTGTGCCTGGTGATGTGATGTAGTTCAGTAACCTAACAATAAAGCCAAAGGACAAAATCTTTAGATCTCGTAAGCACTGCTGAATGAATTTATCAATCAAAATAAAACATTCTCATGAAATTATCAAGACAAACTTGCTTAACATGTTCTGTTGTGAATATTTCTCAAACCAAAACATAATGTTATTTGATAACATAATACATACCCCACTACTAACTTGACTTATAACAATTTAGTGATGTTGAAATGTGATAATTTTCTATGTAATTCCATAGCCCATAGCCCTTTGCATTTTGGGATGCACTCCCTTCTCCAGGGGCTGTAGAATCGTAATGGCTCCCTAATGGTCACCCTGTTCGAATTTCAACTCCCAGTAAATTGCTGAACATGGGTGTACTCAATATCTATCCCGCAACCAGTGGACACGCGTTTCACCATGAGTGTCTACATTTACCAGAAAAGGAAGATTGACTATCGAGTAGCACGAAGATTCACCTTGTTCGACATATGCAGGTTAAATATTGACAACAAGGGGTGGTGAGGGACAGAGTCTCTGAATTAAACAGAATACTCTCACCCAGTCAAGAGATCAGGGCTAGATCCAACACCGTTTTTTAGCTCACTGCACCATCCCAGTTTCAGAACCTGGCTGTATGCAAATTAGTCTGTTCCTGTCCCAGTGCATGATGGGAACAGGGCAAACCAAACTACAAAAGCCAATTCTTTCACTGGGAAGGAAACAAGCTACCGGGGACCGGTTTCTGGCATTTGCCAGAAACCGGTCCCCGGTAGCTTGTCTCCTTTCTGGTGAAGAATTGGCTTGGTAGTTTAGTCTGCCCTGTTCCCATGATGCACTGGGCCAGGGACAGACTGATTTGCATATAGCCAGGTTCTGAGCTGGGATGGGGCAGTGAGATAAATAACGGTGATGGATCAAGCCCTGATCTTTGGACTGGGTAAGAGTGGTCTGTTCAACTCAGACACTCTGTTCATCACCACCCCCTTTCTAAATCGTTTTTGGCCACTATAGGTGTGGCAGGGTATACTCAGACATGAGTCCCTTTCTCACTGCTCCATCAGGATTCAAGCAAGCCGGGCCGAAGAAGGCTGAAATGCCAGAAACCGGTCCCCGGTAGCTTGTCTCCTTTCTGGTGAAGAATTGGCTTGGTAGTTTAGTCTGCCCTGTTCCCATGATGCACTGGGCCAGGGACAGACTGATTTGCATATAGCCAGGTTCTGAGCTGGGATGGGGCAGTGAGATAAATAACGGTGATGGATCAAGCCCTGATCTTTGGACTGGGTAAGAGTGGTCTGTTCAACTCAGACACTCTGTTCATCACCACCCCCTTTCTAAATCGTTTTTGGCCACTATAGGTGTGGCAGGGTATACTCAGACATGAGTCCCTTTCTCACTGCTCCATCAGGATTCAAGCAAGCCGGGCCGAAGAAGGCTGAAATGCCAGAAACCGGTCCCCGGTAGCTTGTCTCCTTTCTGGTGAAGAATTGGCTTGGTAGTTTAGTCTGCCCTGTTCCCATGATGCACTGGGCCAGGGACAGACTGATTTGCATATAGCCAGGTTCTGAGCTGGGATGGGGCAGTGAGATAAATAACGGTGATGGATCAAGCCCTGATCTTTGGACTGGGTAAGA